>NC_134037.1:214341819-215541819 GCF_965140245.1 Athene noctua
TTCTCAGCTGTTACTGCATAATATCACTCTAATAGGAGTTTTAGCCTAAATGTAGATTGAAATTTTGTCTTATAGAAACCATCATCATAGGCAAGTACAGTTGAAGATAATTTCCAGTTCCTTTGCTCAGGCAATAGTACTTAATTCCACAGGTTGTTCTCTTGGGTTGGATTCTTGTCACCTAGCTGGCCATAGACTAGTTTAACATCTTTTTCACTTAAACATAGGTGAGAAAGAACAATTGGGTGGAATGAAGGACCTCTAGAGACAGAATTGCTCTATCTTAAGATAGGCCGAATGCTGGAGAAGAGGATACATCTGCACCAATTCTGAACCTCTGAGAGCTGGATGTGTAATCCAAGCTAGCATTTCAGACCTTCATTATTGCTAGTGGCAAGAAAAAGTGCAACTGAAGTGCATAAAAATATGTGCTTACTGTCATTGGAAGTACTGTGGCATATATTGACCTCCAAGTTTATGTGCAAAAGGGTGCAGATTTCATTTAGGTGCTATGCCATACAGATTAGTCCCATTCAGGTATATTGTATAGCTTAGAGTTTCATAAATCACATTAGGAACTTATGTGTAAGCAGTTGAAACCCTTCTGAGCAGACTAGTATGGTGGCTGGTTCACACTCTGGGTCTAATTTTGATATAGTATTGAAGACTCCTACCTGTAGATGTATTTCTAGATATATATGTATAAAAAATAGTCTATGTATAGTATATACATTACACCTATTTTATGCAGAACATTACATTACACTTAAAACACATTATAGACAGAAAAAATAAATATACAATACTACCGATAAAATAGGTAGATTTTTAAAAATACGTCCATTGAACATTTGTAAAGGACTCTGTTGGACTGCGTTTGTCTTAACATTGCTGCTGCACCACTACCACTTGCTGGCCTCAACATCCTGTGGCCATGGAGGCGTATGCTCTGAAGGAGATTAATTGTCCCTGAAGAAACCACGACATCCGTATGAAGCTAGAACAACAACATCCTTGGCATTGCCTACCAAGCTGAATATGTGCGCAGCTGGGTGGAGAGGAAATCAGGGTGAGGAAGATGTGCGGAGGCTGAAGACGCTACAGGTCGACCCCCCACTGGCAGGATCACCATGAACACCTGGGCACGTGTGCATGGTGGACCACAGGGAGGCACGTATTACAATGAGCTCCATGAAAATTGGCAGACTTTTTGAAGAAATCATGGGGACTGGGTCAATAGAAGGACTGCATACTCCTTTCTCAATGACAATTCTTGTTTCTTTGAAGTCATCACTCAAGGCTGTGACATTGGTGGAGCTTGGAGTAAAGACCCCATCGCCTGCACTGAGACTGAGCCAATGGGATGTTGTTTGATTTGTGGTGGTCGTAATTAATCTTGCTGCATCCCTACCGTTTGCTGTTATCAGTTCTTATGGGAAATAAAGCTTACAAGGTTGTACAGAATCTGACCTCATTTGTGTCATAATCTCACTCTTGGGATCGTTTAAGAACCCTCCCTGATATTGGATCGGGACAACATTGTGATTAAAATATTATATGGTGTTAATGTGGCAATGTTTTGGTAGCAGGGGGATGAAAGAGTGGCTGTGTGAGAGGAGATCAGGAGCTGTCCCCATGTCAGACACAGCCACTTCCAGCCAGCTCCAAAACAGATGGGCCACTGGCCAAAGATGAGCCAATCAGCAATGCAGCTAGTAACAGTTTTAATAACATATTTAAGAAAGTGTAAAAATCACTGTGCAACAGATGTGGAAAAGATGAGTGAGTACATTGTGAGACAAACAGCCCTGCTGACACCAAGGTCAGTGTAGAAGGAGGGGAAGGCACTGGGGCAAAGGTTCCCCTGCAGCCCATGGAGAAGAACATGATGATGGAAGTTGTCTCCATACAGCCTGTGGAGGACACCACAACAGAGCAGGTGGATTGCCTGAAGGAAACTGCAACCTGTGGAGAGCCCATGGAGGAGCAGACTCCTGGCAGGAGCTGTGACCCTTGGAGAGGAGCCCATGCAGGAGCAGGTTTTCTGACAGGAACTGTGGCCCACAGTTTTGGTTTGTTTTTTCACTCACAATTTCACATTCCTGAAGGACTGCATGCCGTGGAAAGGACCTGTGCTGGAACAGTTCTTGAAGAGTCCCGTGGGAAGGACCCATGTTAGAGAAGTCTATGAAGGACTGTCTGCCATGGGTGGGACCTGACAGTGAAGCAGGGGAAGAGTGTGAGGAGGAAAGAGCAGCAGAGACAAAGTGTTCTGGATTGACAGCAACTCCCATCCCTCCTTCCCCTGTGCTGCTCAGTGAACAAGATAGAAGAGTTAGGCATGAAGTTGAGCCTGGGAAGACTCGAGGGGTGGGGGGAAGGTGGTTTTTGCTTTGTTTTAGTTCTCACTATCCTACTCTGTTACAATTAATTGGCAATAAATTACTTTTCCCAACTCAAGTCTGTTTTGCCTTTGATGGAAGTTGGTAGGTGACCTCCCTTTTATTATCTCAACCCACAAGCTTTTCATCATATTTTTTCACCCTGTCTTGTTGAGAAGGAGTCATAGAGATGCTTGGTGGACATCTGGCAGCCAGCAAATGTCAACCCACCACAGAATATGGTAGTCCACTTTCTTTATTTTCTTTTTTTTTCCTTTCAAAGAACAAATTTGTTTTACCTGTGATGAAGTTCAAATTTGACTTATTATTGTATGGACTAGTATGTGAAATCAAATCTATATTCCTCCATCTTTCTTAACATGTGATATAACACGTGTTCTGTAGTAACTTCTTTGTTATGGGACAAAAAATGAAGATAAAGTAAAATAAACATTCATGCTTTAATAATCCAGCATTTTTTCTGAGCTGCAATAAAGTGACAAATATCTTCCTCCAAGTATTAGAAATTATATATATGTAACATGAGATTAATATCTGAGCTACATTGAATGTCATGAGTTAGTACCCTTACTCATGAATTAATGCAAAATAAACAGAATGAAAAAAATCAGTTTTGCTGATGCATAATGCTGTAATTCCTGAGGGTAATAATAGTAATAATAATAGTAGTTTACAGTTGTATAGTTCTTTTATTAATGAAGATTAGTCCTATTTAAACAGAATTGTTATCTTGAATTTTAGAGGAGCTTTTAGTCTACTGCATTTTTGGATTGTTTTGGTTTTGAGACTTTGATGTTTTCTTTGCTCAGAAAAAAGGTGTCAGGATGAGTTGATCTCCAGACTGGCTCCAGCAATGCTGCAGGGGTGCACGTGTTCAGTCCAGTCTCTGGCCCTGCCTCCGGCCAGGCCCGTGCTCAGTGTCATGGGCAATTTGTCTCCTGGACAGGCCCCTTGGTCCTGCACCACGAGTGGTCTCTGGCCCCAGCTCTGGCCTCATCTCTATCCCACTCCTGACAGGCCACCCACAGTCTGACTTGGGCCCTGCTTCATCACTTTACTCCGGTGCTGAGGTGCTTCACCCTGGTCAGGGAAGGCATTACCTGTGCGGGTGTCACCCTCAGCTCCCATCTTATTCCCCCTCCTGAAGCAGCTTTGTTTTGCACTTCCTGACAAAAGGTCAGGTATTTAGTCATATAATGTTCCTATACAGGAGTTTAAAAAATTGTCTTCAACCTTAATGTGTATAAAACACAATAAAAAACATATCCTTAACCTAAGAATTATAAATGAGGTAAAAGAAAAATATCTATTTCTTCTGTAACTGTTATTAGCAAAACTTAGAAAGAAAAGTTGCAAGAAAGTGTTTTGCTGATTAAGGTTACCAATTAAACCCAGACACCAGAGTGAAAAGAGTAGGTGTATTTTACTAGTGATAACAAATGTAACGGTGTAATACAGAAAACATGAAGTAAGAAAAGGCAGAATAGTGCACCTAAAGCAACAATCAGGAAAATACATGGTAATGCATCAAATCATTACTACATGAGAGAGAGAAAAGAGATTAAGAGAGATCCATCACCACTTGCATACGTTACCATCACCCAGACCCGCAGTGGCTGGGCAGCCCCGGTTACAGCGAGGGTTTGCAGAGCCTGTCCCGGCAAGGGGGAAATCCTACGCTGTGCCTCCACCCATAGGTGAGGCTTCCAAAGTCACTGTGAGCGGGTCCAGCCTTATATACCAGAGATCGACAAGCCAGAATAGCTGGCACCTTTGTTTTGAGTAGAAAATTTCTGTTTTCATTCTCCTGTTGGATTCCACCCAAAGCCTGGCCAGGGCTCGGGGAGGGGCAGACCAAGGGAGTTTCTAACAAGGACAAATACTTGGGTTCTCAGCCTTGAACAAGGCTAAATAAGGAAGTTGGATACATTCTCTCATCACTACTGATTCTATTTTGTCTAAGATGCATCTTTCACTAGCGAGCTTACATAATTTATTAATGATTACAGAGTAAGTTAGCAGCTTTGGTTTGGGGCCTGTTGTTCAGGCTTCAGTATTTCAATGCTTTAGCACTTTTTACATCAGCACAAGTGGGTTGTTATAACAGTACAATACCTACTAGCACAATGGTTTTCAGTTATATAATATACAGGATTCATCTATAGGTCAACTCTGGCTTAGGCCTGTTGTCCAAGCCTTAGTACTTCAGAAAAAGATATGAATGTTTGTGATGACAACTTTCTCAGAAAGGACCCAGACAAAGAAAGCAATAGGGTGACACTTCATGAAAGTATGACACACTAAATCTGAATAGAATCATCCATGCAATGGAGGAAGGAAACAAAATGTCCAATGTTGATGACCATCATATGAACATGGTTAACAACAAAGTAAGAAAGCACAATTAGACTGAACTTGCAGACAGGCCAGGAATGGAGCAGATAAATACCTGAAAATGTAAATATACATATACATGTGTATTTGCTCCTGGTCCCGGTCAATGACATAGATTTATGATATTACTGTCCAAATCTGATTGATACAAGTAACTACAAGGTACTTAGAGCCAATGCCTTTCCAGGATTACCAAAAGACAGAAACACCAGTTGTGTTTATTTTCAAGGAAAAAAGTATGGACTACATGAAAATTAGGAAGTTCATAAAGAAGATGATAAAGCAAATGTAGGAAAGACTAAAACATTTTCACATGTCAGGAGCTTTGAGAAGATACTGTACGGGAGGTTCAGAAGCAATTTATTCTACTTCAGGATAAAGTCTGAAAAATGTGTCAAGGAAAATGTCCTGGCTAAATAGCAGGGAAAGAAAGTTATTAAGTTCAGGTTTAAAAAAAAAAATCATAAAAGATCTTAAAATCTGACAGGTTAAATTTAAAAACACAGTAAGTCAGGGAAAAAAAAAAATGAGGAAATACTAGAAGAGTGCATAAAAAATAATAAGAACTCATTCTTCAAACAGATCAGATGAACAAAGCTTGATGGAAACTTTATAAGGTCAGTAGGTGATCAGAACCTGAGAGGAATGTTCAGAGAATGTAATGTCAGAGCAGAAAAGTGTAAGGATTTATTTTACATCTTTACTTACAATGAGCAACACTTAGAACTAGGTATTTTAAAAAGTGCCAGATGAAATTGAATGAACATAAGTATAAAGTGAAGTTGAAAATCCCATCTTTTTACACACAGTAACCAGGTCTGAGTTAATGATTACCATAGTAAAGGAAGTCTTGAGTTTATAATTGTTAGGTGTATATAAAAATATCAGTGCAGTAGTGGTTAAAAGATTCAAATGTTAGTAATTCTTAGGGAAGTAATTCAGATCATAAAAAGAAAGTATTTTTCTGCCATTTAAAAATCTATAGCAGAGATGAAGAAGACACACGTATGCAGAAATATGAAAAGGGTGATGATGGAAGACAGCTTCCATATGGAAAATAAGTTCTTGTTTAAATATAAAAGCATGATACACCTGGAAAAGAGATATAATGTCAGAATGCAGTAATGTCAGAAAAGGGTGGCATGGATAATGTGGTTTAGAGAATGACAGCTTATTAAGTTTTCTGTTGCAAGAACTGAGAGCTTTCCAGTGAAAGTAGAAAATAATAAAATTATAATAATTTAAAGGAAATACTTCTCATAATGTATAGTTATGTTGACCTTTGTGAAAAATAGAAAACAATCTAATTTGGTTTATTTTCTAAGAAGTAAAATTTTTGTGGAATCAGGTTCTCTTCAACAACAGGACACCATTATACAGACTTTCCTAACCACCCTATCTCACTAAAATAGGACTAAGTTGTTCACTTTGCCATCTGCCATGTAGATGGGGAAAAAAAAAAAAAATCATATTGCGGTCACTAAGATATAGGAAAACTTCCTGAAAAACTCATGTTGACAATAACAAAATACACTTGGAACAGTACACTGAAAGAAAAGCTTTCCTAACTCAAATTCTGGCATTATAAAAAAAGTAAATCAAAGAACTTCTCTCATCTGACATAAAAACCTCCACCATTAATTTCTGAATTAGAAATCATGCAGTACTTAGTTTTGAGTGAACATAGTCTGGTTCAATTTATTTTTTACAACTTAACAATGATGTCAGCATAGCATAGGACATATAAGAAAAAAGTAGTAATAAAAGTTGGAAATGCTGAAAGATACTCCATAAAACCAGTGATTCCACAAATCTTCTGTTCAAAGTCAAAATTAACATCTCTTCCTCTGTTCCCTGCCCCCAAAACCTTATAAACACAAAAATTAATCTCCCCCTATAATAGGGAAAAGAGTTATTTTGTTTAGATAGAGATAGAATATAACCAACTTAGAAAACAATTCTGTGATGGCATACATTTATGCTCTGAGATTAAGAATGTGAGTGACTAAGAAGAGATGTTAAAAAATTTAAAATGTCTTCATTAAATATAAAAATTTTGCTCAAGTTATATAAAAATGTTACTGCATGGCGATCTGTCAAAGTCTGTAGGTTTGTAATGTTAAGTAGAGTGATTCATCTTGTAGAATGTTAGGGGCTATAGTAAGGTGACTTCTTTTTTAAAATTAAAAATTTTTGTACCCTTGATCAATAGCAATATGACTTAATTTGTAAATAAAAACTTCTGGGGCTTTGTTTGTCAGCTACTAGTCTTCAGAAGATCTTAATGGGTCTGAAAAATAATACACAGAAAAAGTCTAAATTGGGTGTTCTGAATTAACTAGAAGATTGTTATAGGAGGGTCATTATTGATTACTCAGGAAATCTAAAAGTGGGACTCATAACACGAAAGTTCCTAATTCTACATATTACAAGTGAAATTTATCTGGCTAAATGTAGATAGCTACATCAGAGGTAGTCACTCAAGTCCTCATTATACTCAGTGCATATACACAGACATTGTTAGGGCATTTAGCTTCTAAAATTAATTGAACAGTGTTGAAGCTTATTTAGCTTTATCAGCTCTAGAGGGAGGATGAGATGTGTAGCTCAGAGGCTGTATGTGTGTATATACTGGATAGAATATGCCTATATACTGGGGCTTTAGGGAGCTTTATACCTCCTGAACCACCTACATATATGTAATAGCTGTATTCCGAATTAAAATCAGAACAAATTTGATTATGTATCATTCCTTCATCTTTCTTTTCATTTCCATGGAAGGAAAAGCAGTCTCCCTCAGCCTGCTAGGAGCTGCAACAGACTACAATAGGATTCTTTTATGTCATCAGGTCTCTGGGATGGCCACAGAATGTATTTGCCAGGAAATTAATAAGTTTCAAAATACAGTCAATTACAAAGAACAATGCACTCCATCTGTTAGGTAGATTCTTTGTTCTCCAGAAGGATTTAATCAACTGTGCAGGAGGTCTAAAAGTGTAGGCTTTTATAGGACTGAAGTTATAACAAAGGTATCCTTCTACTAGAATTGGACATCTGATGCAAATAAGATCAACCATCATAACTCTAATACTTAAAAATTATGAACAGAATCATGAACTGGGAAGCTGAAATATAATAATAATAATAATAATAATAATAATAATAATAATAATAAAGCTGAATAGGAGGTCAATTATTTCCATCAGTTAAGAATTAGAGGTAATATTAAAAATTAGTGCCTCTCAGAAGACTAGGATTTTTTTAAAAAAAGATCAGGAGCATTGAACTCCAATTAAAATACATAATAAGTTCAACATAATTCACTGTTCTTTATCAACATTATAGGTTATCACTGATGACAAAATCTGCTGGTGATGTTAAGCAGATAGCTCCGAAGGAAATTTATCCCCTAGAAGCCTAGGCATTCTAGATAAAAATCTGTCCTTAGGGGAAAGAGAAAGAGAAGAGAGACACTTCCAGTGGATTACTCCTAATCTAAGAAAGATACTCACTACACAAGAGTTGGACCCTGTTTTAGATGAATAACTTTGTAATGGCTAAGCATGACCTAAAAAAATATGTGTCTAGGTAGCTGAAAGTTACCAATTTCAGCTTCAATTTCTTTTAATAGAATGTAAACTATTAAGTAATTTTTGTGTTTGAAAGTATTACTTACTTTTTATTTTGTAAGATACAAAGCATTTCAATGGAAAAATCATAGGTGTCTGAAAAAAACAGTTTGATTAATAAATTTCCCCATGGACTCAAAAACTTAAAACCCCTGGAATATTACTTGAGGTTTTTTTCACAAGATGACAGATGAGTGTAAAGTAATTGCAAAGTTCAGTAATTTCTATTAAGAAAATAATAAATTGACATTGTATGAGCAGGGTTTTTTTATTCATTAAAAAAGTAACAACATAGAAAGGGACCTCTATGCAGTCCTGAAAAATGATTCTATTCAGAATTTGAAACTGATTTTTTCATTGAATTTGGACTTTTAATCACCAGCTTGTCAGTTACTACCTTGAGACAGGTGCCAGGTATTAAGTAGACAGTGAAGGAAGCAGAAGTTTATTGGTTATTCCTCAACCTGAGCAGTATTATTACTTAAAAGGCTGGAGAAAACATAACACTGCCCTAAGTACAATTAACTGGTACATGTTATATCTCTTGGGCTCATATTAATGCCACTAAGCAACTTTTAAATTATAAAGAGCAATCCTTCTATTCAAAACGCAATATAAGTGCCTATTCTTACTTCAGTAAATTTATAACATAAATTCATATATTAATATGTATGTCAATATTTCAGCATATCTTCCTCTGTGTGTGTGCGTGTGTGTATATGCATATGTGAATGTACAGGAATGAAAAGACTATTGGTTTGCTTGTGTTTCTTATGTCTACTTTTCAGGATAACTGTGAGGAATAGAGATGAACTGCCAGCAATATTAACATCAAAAGTAGGGAAACTGAGAGATTTCCTCTTCCTTGCAATGTCAGTGTGAATGGACTGACATTTTTGTCTTCTATTTTTAGTTTATTCAAAGTCAACAAATACATTTGCCCTAATGTCCTATACAGGTAGGAATACCAAAGATGTTACATAGGCCAAAGACTGAAACAAATATATTTTTTTTTTTTCCAAAAAGTTGTCTTCAAAAAATATAGTTATTTTATAATGTCATTCATTGGAAAAGTATGAGGTCTCAATGTGTATGGAAAATAAGGCAGCAGCCTTGTAACCCAGTTCTAGATGTGTTGTTGACTTCCAACATATATTCTTTTACACCAAGAATAAGATACTCTTGTTAATTTTTGAGGATATCTTTGCATTTTTAAGTTTCTTGGCTTAGGCTAGCTCAATTAACTCACACTGTACAGATTCCCAGGTCTGGTATTTTGGGATCAGTTTTGCAGGAACAACAGGGAATTTTTTAAATTATCTTTCTTATTTCTGTTCTCTCTCACTTTTAAATCAAAGAAAAAAACTGGATCCTTATTCTAATATTGAAAAAGACTAATGAATACAGGGGTAAAAGAAAGGAACAGCATTTATCAGAATAGATTTTGTTGCTACCATAGTTTTCCTGTATAGATTTGCATGTATTTAGTATTAGCAGTCCACATTTGGAAGCTGTCATGGTTTAACCCCAGTCAGCAGCTCAGTCCCACACAGCCCTATTGCTCACTCTCCTGCAGTGGGATAGGGAAGAGAATTAGAAGGGTAAAAGTGAGAAAATTAATGGATTGAGGTAAAGACAGTTTAACAGGTAAAGCAAAAGCTGTGCATTCAAGCAAAGTAAAACAAGGAATTTATTCATTACTTCCCATCAGCAGGCAGGTGTTTAGTCATTTCCAGGAAAGGTCTTAATCATTAATGGTTACTTAGGAAGACAAGTTACATAATTGCAGATATTACCCCTTTCCTCTTTCTTTCCCCTAGCTTTATATGCTGAGCATGATGGTCATATGGTATGGAATATCCCTTTGAACTGTTGGGGTCAGCTGTCCTGGTTGTGTCCCCTCCTGGTGCACTCCCAGTCTCCCTGATGGTGGGGCAGACTGAGAAGCAGAAAAGTCCTTGACTCTGTGTAAGCACAGCTCAGCAATAGCTAAGACAGCAATGTATTATCAACAGTTTCAGTCCCAAACCCTAAACATTACACTGTAAAATCCTCTATGAATAAAACTTTCTCAGTCAAAACCAGTACAGATGTTAGAGGATGTCTATGACGATCCCTGATCAACTTCGGCTTCATCTAAACTTTTCAAACCTTAAGTGCTTTCCAGATGTCTGCTCATCTCTTCCTGGATACATGATGATGTACATTAGGGGTCTCCTGGTTTTACATATCCTTATTCTTCCTTAGAGGAAAAAGTGACTGCAGTTCACTCAAACAGATATGGGTTAGAGAACCAGGAATGCAGTATGTACTTCATGCAATTTTTCAGTCGCTGCTAAGATAGTCTAATGTCTACAGTTTCATACCACATTCTCGGTTCAGTGGATAATTATTTATTAGCTGCATTACATTCTTATATGAGGATTATTCACTATATAATGGTGACCAGATTATTCAGTCTATAATGGTGACATTTTCAGTATTGTTATAGTAATCCCCACTGTGTTGGGTTTGTGTGTGGTGGGGTTTTGGTGGAGGGGGAGGGGCTAAAGGGGTGGCTCCTGCGAGAAGTTTCTAGAAGGTCCCCCCATCTCCAAGTCAGACTCACCTCTGGCCAAGGCCAAGATACTATATTTAAGAAGGAGAACCTGAGAGGATAAGGAGTTGTGAGAGAAATACCTATGCAAACACCCTCAGTTGAAGAAAGGAGGAGGGAGGGATGCCTTCGAGCAGAGGGTCCCCTGCAGCCTACGGTGAGAGGTCAGGCTGTCATCCTGCACCCATGGAGTTCACCAGTGGAGCAGATGCCTACCTGCAGCCCATGAAGGACCCCACACTGGAGCAGGTGGCTGCACCCCATGAAGGTCGTGACTCTGAGGGAAGCCCATGCTGGAGCAGTCTGTTGCTGTGAGGACTGCAGCTTGTGGCGCGGACCCATGCTGGAGCAGTCATGAAGAGCTGCAGCCTGTAGGAAAGACTCACATCAAAGAATTTTGTGGTGTACTGTGTCCCGGGGGAGGAACCCTTTGCTGGAGCAGAAGAGGAGTGTGAGGAGTCCTCCGCCTGAGGAGGAAGGAGCAGCAGAAACAATGGTTGATGAACCATGACACCCATTCACTGTCCCCATGTGCCACTGAGGAGAAGGTGGATAAATTGGGAGTGAAGCTGAGAACAGAAAGGAGGGGTGGGGGCAAGGTGTTTTTAAGATGTGGTTGTGTTTCTCACTGTCCTACTCAGTCTGATTGGTAAATTAGAAGTGGTGATGGTGGCGTTTAAATTAAATTGATGTTCTTTTTCTTCCCCAGTCAAGCCTGCCTTTTGCTCATGAGAATAACTGGTGTCACCCTCCCTGTACTTATCTTGATCCCTGAGCTTTTTGCTTTATTTTCTCCTCCCCATTCCTGAGGGGGAAGGAGTGAGCAAGCGGCTGCGTGGTGCTCAGTTTCCCTCTGGGCTTCAACCAAGACACCCACACACTGAGTGTGAATTACTTTACTTAATTTTAATGTGGATAAAACTATGCTTAACTGGTCATCTCCATGTTTAATAAGTAGGAAGAGCTAAGAATTTTCATAGGATGATTCATCCTATCACAAAATGGTTGTCCAACATAGGCTAGTGACTTAACAGAATCAAAGACTCACAGAATGGTTGAGGTTGGAATGGACCTCTGAAAGTCAGTTTGTCCAAACCCTCTGCTCAAGCAGGATCACCTAGAGCTGGTTACCCAGGATCATCTCCAGACGGCTTCTGACAGTCCAAGGCTGGAGACTCCACAACCACAGACTTCTCTTTGGAGTGTCTGTCAGTCACTAAAAAAAGAGACTTAATTACTACTGAAGTCTCCAAAATGAGAAGCATTCCACTTAAATTAGATACTTACACTACCAGAAGTCAGCAGCAAGTTGTCTACAGAAAATTTAAACTCATTAGCTTTAGTTTTCTAAAATGCCTATGGAAGATTCAGGCATGGATTGCATCCTGGAGTTGTCTAATTCTTTCTGTTGGGAATAAAAGCAGGTTTTAGTATCAGACTAGACATCAAATGTTCAAAATTCTTAATTTATCCTAGAAACTCTCACTCCCCCATAGTTCTGGAAATATTACTATATATCAATTATTTTGTTCTATTTAAATGTAAATATCATTTTTATCAAATTATTATTTTCTACAGCACTGGCATTTTAAGACATAAATTGATAAGTATTCTGCTAACTCTTTATGACTATCAACAGAATTCCAAATGTTCCAAATAGAGACTTGGTGTCTAATTTTTTTTTAACTAAGAAAAGGAATTTCCTCTCAACTTATGGGAAATCAGGATTGTTTGGGAGGCCTAGGAGGAAAAGAAGTGTATTATGCATAAAATAAACAAGAATAATTATGATTAAAAAATATTGTAAGATGGATGTAAGACTGAATTCTTTCTTTATTAACATGAACAACGACAATCTGAGTGATGAATGAGAAGATGGTTTACACAACTACATGCATTTGGTATTTTGGAGAGAGAGGATGTTTTCCATTTAGAAATTATGAAACTAATGATTATTTTTATCATTGAAACCTAACTGGGTTCAGTTTGGAAGTAATTTATCTCTCTCAAGCAACAGGAGAAATACGAGCCAAAGAGTTGAAATGATCAGCCGGTTTATCTGTAGAGCCCATCTGTACAACTTCCTGCTGATGCTGAAGATAATCATATGGGAGTGTTTCAATTCCCTTGCAATCATTTCCAAACATATGGAAGAAAGTCTTAATCTGAATGCTGTTTATTTGTTTGTTTGTTTGTTTGTTTGTTTAACCTACAGGTCATTTGTTATCATTTTGGACTTTATAAATAAATAAATACCAAATGATCCATCACCTACTGGGCCCCAACAGGCAGTCTGCCTGAAGACAGGATTTTCCACTAGGATAAATTGTTTCCAAGTGTAGGAAGGAAAAGTGGTAGAGAAATGTTATGAAACAGATACAGTGATGCATTGCATCTGTCTTTAAAATTCTTCTGGTGGGATTCCTATAGTGCTTAGCTTACAGTCTTCCTCTACCCATCACTTTTTAAATGAACTAAGAAGTGATGTGTGATCAAGGCTGAAATGCATATTCCTAACAGCCAGAAGGCGGTACTGGTCAAGTGTACTTACTTGGTAAGGAATTCCAGATAACCATGTGCTGTTCTAAACTGGACTTATTGTTCATAATTCTACAATAAAGAATAATTCTGTCAAGACATTTACTTATTTGGTGGCCTAAAATATCCTTCCAGTAAAAACTTCCTTTTCCTTGAAAAATATACATGGTCTGCTTATTTTCTTGGAGTAAACGGCAGGGTTAAATGGTAGAATGTATTGAGAACATGCTTATAATTATTTTATATTGTCTCATTTTAATTTGAGGTATTTTTTACAAAAACTGCACATGGTGAGTTGTGGTGAGGAATGGAAGGAAAGCAGAAGTGGGAGAAGTTCATCAAGTGAGACTGGTGCTCTAAGGACTACAGAGGGATCTGTTGAGCATAGTATTTAACTTCAGCTGTGTAAAGAAGGATCTTATATATAAAAGCTATACTTCTTCATTCAGTGCCTTTTTTGACGTCTCTTATTAAAAATGAAATGTCAAAAGGAAAGGATGAGAGCTGTTTAGATCATATAATATTTGGTATTTCCAGAGGACATGAGACACCCAAAACTTCACTGACAGAGTAGAAGCATATTTGTTAAACACATTGTTTCTTTAGTTTGGAGCTTTTCTGGTAAAAGGGAAAGACTAATTTTTTGACCTACATTTTTTTAGATTTTGTGGCTAACCTTCCAGAAAAAATGTTTCTTTTATGAATCATGGAATCTGCTATAGCTTTTGACTACCTAACTTTTAAACAAATAAACAAACTAATGAAATAAATAATGTAAATAATCCTACTGATATATTTGAGTCAAAGACTTGAGGATTTCTTATTTGTTTTTAATCAATGCTGATTTCCCAAGAAAAACACTTAATTGATCAAGGTATTCTATCAGACATACTAAATAAGATCAATTAATAGGTTCAATACCTTTCACTGATACTGGGAAAGAAACCCCAAACCAACGTAACAGCAACTGTGTTGTACAACTGAAACAAACAAACAAACAAATCCAAACATAATACTTTCTAATATAGGTGATCAAGGAAGGAAAACAAAATATGAGACTGTAATATATTTATATGACATAATTTCTGAATACTGGCAAAGAAATATTTGAATTTTATATGTTGTGCTGTCAGATATTTTGTCAGATATGTCAGTGTAAGCACAGTGGTATATTAGAAATTTTCCAGACAAAATTATGCATCCTTTTCAAGAGCCAATATAGAATAGTTTTAAAAATTCTTTTCTATAATGTTCCATTTTAATCATACACATATTTAATTTTTATTTTCTTGGGCTTTAAGATTTCGATGATGTACATTGGTTTAAAACATATATATGTGCAGCTTAAATATGGTTACTTTTAAAAATTTCTGTTCAGCACTAGATGGCACTCTGAAATTAAACTGTAATACATTTTTTCTTCTCTCCTTAGAATACAAGAAACATGCTACCTTTGTTCTATAATTAAAACCTGTCATACAGATTAACCAAATAATTTCACTTTCTCCCTACTGCAGTAGTAGTAGGCCTCCTCCTAAGGCCTAAGGTCTCCATTTGATACTATGTTATCAAATAATAAAGAACATAAAAGAAAGAATCAGTCAATTTATAATATACTAAGATATTCCAACTGAAATTCAAAAGCCCCTTTAATCTAAAAAAGTAAAGCATCTGATGCTATTTAAATACTTGTTACAATATTTTAGGTTGCTTAATGTACAAAATTAAAAAAAAAACTTTTAAGACTTGAATTTAAATGTAACCACTAACTTTTGTCCTAAATTAATGGGAACTTTGTAGAATTCTCAGTGCTGTATATCTGTAATTCATATTCAACATACAAAATAATCTTGAGCAGTTAGCTTTAAAGAGAGATACTCTATTAAAAATTAGTTTTGGATGCATAATTTACATAAAGATAATGAAATACTTATAATAATTTAAAAAAAAATAGAATAGACAAAGAATGCCCTAAAATCTTTCAACTCATGGAATTTTATAAAATATCATCTCTCTTTGTCTTCTATTATTTATCAGGAGATAATTTATTTTTTTTCCTGGATGTGCTACTGGATTTCTAAACTTTATGTTGATTTCTGCTAATTTTGCTCAGTTTTTGGAATATCCATTTACCTCTGTGTATTGCAGTAGGACTTTCAAGTAAATATTTTTAAAATACTATTTTGGAAGACAATTTCAAATGGAAGTTTACATATACATTTTGATTTTTGAATACCATCCATAAACATCTTAAGGACTGCTGAAGAGCTGTGCATATCTCAGAGTTAAAATTTAAGAAGAATACATGGTAAAGCAAAATATTCAACTGTCAGACTTAGATGGGAATAAACTTTGAAATCCCTAAACTGCTTTTAGAATGTTTATTACATTCCATAGTTATTATGAGCTTGTGCTAACTCTCCATTAACTCCGTTTCTACTGACAATTGCTTATTTTGGTCTTTCAGTATTCATCTTAGGTCACGAAGCTTCCAAGTACCAGCAGGATTGTACTATTACTATGTTTCAGTTTCATTCTGTATATAGATTACTGACCCTTGTAATCCCTAGTAAAACCTGACATGCACTCTTTTATCTGCTACTTGTTATTAAATTAAGATCTTAAATTATTTGTAAAGATGTTTTATGTTTGTCAAAGACTAGCTTTCACAGTATAATATGTTACAGATTTCATTCTAAATCAAGTACATCAGCTTAAATACCCCAGAAACCAAATTAAATGTAAAACAATGAGTAACCAATGTGCATTACATATTCCTTTATTCTATTAGGATCATAATAGTTTTTCCGTTAGTCCTGGGAAAAATGCCCTGTTGATAAAACCCATCAGTGGTTGCTTTTATTTATCCTGGATTTTTTCTAAAATTTCAGAAGAAATGTTCTTTTGATAATCGAATTGCTACAAAATTTGGGGTTTGTGTTCTCTGTAAGATTATATCACCTTTAGAAGATAATGAAAAGTTCCCTCTATACTGGTCTGATATATCTGTGACTTTTCTAAGCCAAAAAAGCAATGTTCAAATGTTTTTGCTTCTCAGTAAGGTATAATAGCCTCGATGGTCCTATATATTAATATGATTAAGCTGCTTCTAGAATCTGAGTTAAGTCATTTAAGTCTAGCTTTAGTATTTCTGTATTGCAAAGTAGCTACAGTTGTGGGAATCACAGACTGAAATAAGTTCTGACATATTTGCATGTTGTTTACCCTGTAATCACTTCATTTTTCAAATTCACATTGCAAAAAACCTCATCATATAAGTACTACAAACTAAATATGAAAAGTAACAATGATCTTGCATTCAATTTGGGATATTCTGGTATTATATGTCTAAATTAATTCAATGCATCCCCTTCTTACAGAATTAAATATTGGGTTGGGTTGGGTTGTTTCTGTGGGGGGTTTGGGTTTTTTTTGTTTCTTTATTTGTTCTTTGAGTTGGTGGGGCAGTAAGTGCTGCAGGTGTCTAGACAGCTGATTAAAAGATTCTCTAACACTAAAAATGAAGCTGATGTAGAGAAATGTGTGACTTCTTCATCTCACACTAATTCATTCATCTAATACAATATGTTCCCACTATTAAATTTACATCTAAAGGAATAAAAAGTGATGCAATGATACTTGAGAATCTAGTAAAATTATAATGAAAGACATAAGATCACTGTCAAGACACCACACTTACAATCATCTATACAATTCTATCAATATTACTGAAGACACCTGAAAATCAAATCCATTTATATAATATGATTGATATTAACTTCACAAAATTAGGAGAAATTTCATTTACATCCACCAAATGCATGAAATATGCATATTCTAGATGATCTCATTCCTATCAAAGATATCTAACAAGATCTCTTAGTTTTATAAAGAGAGGGACCAGTTTTCCATACAATGTGAGATTCTTCTGCAGGTAATGTAGTAAATATGGCATAAAAATATATTTTGAAATTTACAAGGATGTAGAAAATGGTGTTCATTTTGAACAATATTTCAAATTTAAAAGCTCCCTTGTGCTGGGTTTGTGTTACTGGCAGGGGTTTTTGGTAGCAGGGAAGGGGGGGGCTACAGCATTGGCCCCCTGTGAGAAGTTTCTTGAAGCTCCTCCAGCTCCAAGTTGGACCCACCTCTGGCCAAGGCTGATCCAATTTGTGATGGTGGCTGTGCCTCTGTGATAACATATTTAAGAAAGGGAAACTAGGAGGAGGGATTGGAGTTGTGAGGACATCTATGCAAAAACCAAGGTCACTGGAAGAAAGGAGGAGGTGTGCTGGTGCACAACTCCCCTGCAGCCCATGGTGAGATGTCAGGGCCACCCCAACCCTGCCACCCATGGAGATCCACAGTGGAGCAGATGCCGATCTGAGGCCGGGGGGAGGCAGGGGTACGATGGAGGAGGTGACTGTGCCTGAGGAAGGCCAGAACACTGTGGTAAGTGGAAGATCCCACTGTTGTAGTTCAGATCTGGGAGGACTGCAACATGCAGGAGGGACCCACCCCAGAGCAGCTAGGGAAATACTGTAAATCATGGGAGGGTCTCATGTCAGAGAAAGTTCATAGAGGACTGTGTCCCATGAGAAGGGAACCATACTTGAGCAGGAAAAGGATATGAGGAGTTTGCCTTCACCGAGGAGGAAGAAACAGCAGGACTGACTGCACCCCCCCATTACCTACCCCTTGTGACTGCTGGGGGCTAGGAGACAGAGAAACTGGGAACAGAGCTGAGTCCAGGAAGAAGGAAGGGGTGGGGGGAAGGTTATTTTAAGATATGATAATGCTTCTCAATGTCCTACTCTGTCTGTTAAATGTTGTTGTTAGTGTCTGAAGTAAATCGATATTTTTTTCTTCCTCTAATGAGTCTATCTTTTGCCTGTGGCCATATTGGGTAAGACACCCCTCCCTGTCCTTATCTAGATTCCTGAGCCTCTTGCTTTATTTTCTCCTTAGCGCTGAGGGGAAGGGGAGAGTGAGTGGCTGCATGGTACCCACTTTACCTCTGAGCTCAAACCACGACATGCCCAAATAAATAATCCAAATGTCTGGATATCTATTTATATCTATATGATCATAGAATGCTTGGAACTGGAAGAGACTTAAAGATCATCTAGTCCAACCCCCCTGCCATGGTCAGGGATATCTTTCACTAGGTCAGCTTCCTCAAAGCCCTGTCCAGCCTGTGTTTGAACACTTCCAGGGATGGGGCATCAACAACTTCAGTAGTAAACCTGATCCTGTTTATCTAGACCCCACTGTAAAAAATTTCTTCCTTATGTCCAATCTGAACCTATCTTCTTCCAGTTTAAAACCATTGCCCCTTGCCCTGTCCATACAGGCCCTGGTGAAAATTTTTTGTCTGACATTCTTATAAGCCCCCTTTAAGTATTGAAAGGCCATTATCAAGTCTCCCTGGAACCTTTTCTTCTCCAGTGTAACCAATGTAACTGTAGAAGCCCTTATTCTTTGTATCCCTTTCCATATTCACTTCCAAATGTGCCTCACCTTTCCTGATCCCATGCCTACACATCTGGGCATCATCCCTATATTCTTCCCAGGACACTTGACCCTGGTTCTATTGACCAGATGCCCTTAGTCAGCCATGCTGGTCTCCCACCTTCTTTGTCTGATTTTTTATACATGGGAACTGAGAACTCTTGTGCCCTAAGAAAAACGTCCTTAAAGAACTGCTAGCCCTGTTCAGCTCCTTTGCCCCTGAGTGCACATTCCCAGTGACACCCATCCACTAATTCCTTAAACAATCAAAAGTTGCTTGCCTAAAATTGAGGGTCCTAAATTTACTCTCCACGTGGCCCATATCCCTTAAGACTGTGAATTTGACCAGGGCATGATCACTGAAGCCCAGACTGCCACCAGTCTTGACTTCTCTAATTAGTTCATCTCTGTTGACAAGCATCAGGTCCAGTAATGTTTCTCCTCTGGTTGGGCTGTCTATCATCTGGATTAAGAGGTTATCACCGATGCAGTCCAAGAGGTTTCTCTTACAGCCCACTGTGCTGCTTTTCCAGTAGATGTTGGAGTGGTTGAAGTCCTCCAGCAGGATCCAAGCTTGTGATCATCATGCTGCCTGAATTAAGAATGTTCCATCTACAGGATCCCCTTGGTTGAGTGGAGTGTAGTAAGTGCTAGCCATGAGGTTTCCTTTGTTGGCTTGTCCCCTAATTTTTACCCATAAGCTCTCAACCTGTTCATTGTTGTTTTTCAAAGATGGTTCTGTGTAGCCAATACATCTTTTTACATGGAGAGCAACCTCCTCATGCCTCCTTCCTTGCCTGCCCCTCCTGAACTGTTTACAGTCATCAAATACAGTGCTCCAGTTGTGTGATTCATCCCGATCCATTTCAGTCATAGCAAGTAAATCATAGCTTTCTAGCTGCACAGTGGCTTCTAGTTCCTCCTGTTTGTTACAGGGTAACATGCATTGGTATAAATGCATTTTCAGCTGGCTATTGACCTTGACACCTTTTTAGAGGAGCATGCACTAATTCATTTGAGGCATTTCACACGTGATATTAATTCATCTTCAGACAAGAATACCAGATTTCTTTGTTTAAAAATGCAGCTGCTATAAACATCATTACCAACATTATCCTCAAAGTTTCAGTGTTAAGTCTGATCTTTTACATCTGAATGAACTCTAGAAAGTGGTGGAAATGTTTGATAGACAAGTGTGGTGGTTTAGGCCCTTTGGGGACCAGAGACCACATTGCTGTTGTCCCTCCCCCACCCTCGGGCCAGACAGGCTGGAAGTGAGGCACAAACCCCGGGGTTAAGAGAAGGAGAAATTTAATACAACAGTGTGATAAACAATCTGAACAACAACAATAGCGATAATAACAACAATAAACAGCAATAACAGTATACAAGACAAAAGATATACAGAGAAATACCACACTGAACACATCCAGCCTGTCACACGTGCTTCCCTCAACCAAAGCCACAAAGGAAAGCTTCCCACTGCTGCGCTGGACATGATGTCAGCATGGTATGAATAACCTGGCTGGAGATCCCTTCCCCCTGCTGGGGAAACTTAACCTTATCCTAGCTGAACCAGGACAACAAAATATCCACAGAAATATATTTTATTTTTAATTTAAAAAGATTTTCAAGAAATGTAATAATTACAACAGTGAATAGAGTTCATAAACTCTCTGTAATCTGTTGCCCAGGGGACTGTAATCTCTGGAGAAGTTTTAGAGGGTGATTAATGGCTGCAGGTACAGATGAACTTTGAAGTGTCAAACTACATTTTATAAGTATAATCTTTTGCACTGAGTGACTTCTTGTTGTCAGAGTGCCATTTTTTGGACCTGCCTTTTAGTAAACTTCCTAGTAATTTTGGCTTTCTGAATAAAAGCTCTGCTGTTATTGTTTTCACTGAGAATAATCAACATTCTCTAGTAATTATTCATAACAAAATATCTAAAAAAATATCTATAAAATTACATCACACTGAACATGTGTTCAGTACGGAGTAATAAAATGAGAGAGAATGTTTGTACCAAAGAATTTACTTTTACAGAATTATTATTTTAAAATATAAAATTATTGTTGTCAATATATTGATTTTACATATAGATTCTCAAAATCTAATAAGTGGGGGTTTTTTATGATCTAACTCCTGGCCTAGCTATATTCTGTTGTCAGCCAGGTTTCTGCCAACATTATACTCTATGCTCTATGCAGAAAGCATCTATGGGAGCCTAAATTTATAAAGATATACCAGTCAGTCAAGTGATTTGTACTACTTACTGCTGGCAGTTCAATGCTGTAAGACATATCTGTAATATTTAAATATGCTACTGTGCTATACTGTTACTGGAAGATTCTCTCCCCTATAGAAAAATAGGCAGAGGAATATCTGGCTATTTTTCTGTATTTTTCTGCTCTTCTGCTGCCCAGGGAACCGTGTAGCTCTACATCTAATCTGATACAATACCGAGTCAGGACCCTGGCTCCCTCTGCAGTTACAGGGAGTTGTGAAAAAATCTGAAGAATAGTATTGCTAAAGTGAGGTATTTTCTTTTCTCCATTTACTACATCACAGGTTTAGGTGCTTTCATAACACTCTTCAGTGTTCACCCAAAAAGGCAATTCTTTAGTAAAACAGTAAGAGACAGAAGGTGCCAAGGTGTGTCAGACTAGTATGCTGGTCACTCCCTGATAATTAACAAAATGAACTGCCTTAGGGACTGCAGGGTGGATCATCCCACTGAGTTAGGTGAACTAAAAATCCATTCTGATTTAAGTGTTCTAACTAGAGTACCACACTTCTTCTAGTAGTCTGTGGTGAAGCTCTATTTTTTATGCTTCTGGCTATGTTTTAAGCAGAAGTTAATGTTGTCTGAGTGAATTAGGTGGTTTTAGGTCATGCCTATCATGTCAAGACCCACAAGTGAATTATAGAGATTTTTCACACTGCTGCATTTATGTCTGAATCATATTAACATGTAGGCAGTAAGTATCTAGCATGAGCTGTAATGCTTCTAATCATGCAAGAATGTATATGAGTAAGTGTTCAGGAAATGAAACGAAGTGCCAATTAAATATATTTCCAGGACCTGGCAATCTTGCTTAGTAGGTGGACTGAATCATGTTCTTAAGGTAAATTCCTCCCTACTCCATCTTAGGAACACTAACAGCCAGTATGAACAAACGCAGGGTGATTAAAGACTTGTTTTTATCTATGTCAGAATTACTTTAGGATTCATAAATTGATGTCATATAATCTGAGGTGTAATTTAACAGGTATACTGTTAGATTGCCTATTCACTCAAGCCTTGATTAGTTTCTGTGGCTAATTATGGTAAATAGAAGCATGCTGACATTTTGGAGGACAAGAGGGAGATATGTTATGTGGCATTTATACATATTTTCTATTGTAACCCTAAATATATGACATTAAAGAATATTTTTCCTTAGGGTGATCCCTATTCTTTCCTATTCAGAGCTTGCCGTGTTTCTTAATATGTCTATTTACTCCAGACGACCCATACAGATGCAGCTGTAGCAGTTTTGGTATCCAAATTAGCTTTTCATCATGATGTACAGTCAAATCTCACAAAAACCCATAGTTTAAAAGCAACTTAAATACATTCAAAAAAAAAAAAAAAAGTGGAAGCTTCAAAGTTATGTCTTCCTCTTCTATTTATAGCGTAATGGATCCACGATAATTTATCTGTATGTTTTCTCAGCCTGAGAATCTGTCTAGTTATGTGATTTTTCATCATCATTGGTTTTATAAAAGTGGCTGTTATTTACATTGAGTTAGCTACGAGTTTTCCATAAAATGTCTTTTTATAAGTTGACTAAGACTAACACTTTAATGTCAATGGATACATTAAAAAAAAACAGCGCAATGAAAAACCATGCAAAACATCATAAAAAATGAGCAATGTCATGACCAAGTGCAAGAAAACAAATTACTTTTTCAGCCTAACTGATACAACCTAAATTCAATGAAAATATTGCAAGACTAGAATATCTGTTCCAACATTGTAACTCCTTTATGAAAGAGTGACAAATATGATATTATACAGACAATTTATTTGAAAATGAGAAGCTGACTCAATATCAATGTATGCAAAGGATAAAACTTATGTAAGTGAAGTTTTAATTACATCTCCAGTAACCTGTTCTAAGCAATATTACAGGACACAAAGTCCAACAAGTTTTGGGAACATGATGGAAGAAACTGGTACCTTGGTTTGTAAAATACTAGTTCACAAAGATGTAGCTGTTTTAGAGTAGATTCCAGTTACGGGAGAAGAACTAATTGAAAAATCTAAAGTTGCAAGGTAACTTTGGTGAAAACAATCACAAAGGAAGACCTCACTATTCTGAGAGAAGGAAGGAATGAAAGACATTGAATAAAGAATGTAATTCAAAAACCAGTCATCAACAAACTCTGAGAGAAAAAAAAAAAAAAAAAAAAAAGGAGGCTCTGGTAAAATATAGCCCAATGAAATTTAATATCTATACAAATATGGAACAAACTATGAAATTTAATTTCACATGTTCAAAAGGATGAAGGAAAAGGTAAAAAAAATATTTAACAAGACAAAGATGAGTGAAAGAGTAGCCTCTTGAGTGTTATAAACATGAAAGTCCTACTTTAAAAATAACCATAAAAGTTACTCAGCAATGTCTTGTCATCAGACTGGTAGAGCATTTCAACTGAGATCCTATAGAGTGTGTCTTTTGAGATGGTTTTATTAAATATTTTCTCTAACAAGCTGAATGATAGAGAAAAGCCTTATAAAATTTGTAGATAATATCAGGCTGGCAGCGGTGAAAGCCAATCAGAAGACAGGTTCAAAATTCAGAATAATAAATTTGGGACATGGCTGATAATAATAACTTGAATAAATTTTAAATTTTTTTAAAAAGTGAAAATTCTTTCATTGAGGAGGAAAAAACAAATAGCGTTTAAAAGGGTGATAACCCAAATTTAAGTATAAGTATTTGTGAAAAAAAATCAAGATGTCATCAAATATCAAAATCTGATTGTGAATCAGACGTCTGTATCAGTGGTAAACCCAGTAAATCTTTTGGGATTTGTCAGGAAGAATGTCATGTGTACGACATAACAGGCAGGGTTTTTTTCCTCTTGTTTGAAGCTGATGGTATATTAACTGGCGTATTACATTTGTTTCTGGGCATTAAAATAGTAATTTTAAAAGTCTTAATAATAAAAATTTTAAAAATGTGGACAAGTTGGAACAAATCCAGAGGAGGACACTAATAGTGCACTAAAATTAAAAATGAGTCTTCAGCTATGGATAAAGGTAGGATTCAATCTAAGAACTAGAAGACTAAATGCAGAGGGGAAAGGAGTAATGGAATGGGATTTGATAACAACCTCAACATTTAACAGGTAGTTAAAAAACAGCCTACTGATTTGTTTTGCTTCATAGACAAAGAGGTGGAACTAGAAGAAAACATCCAACTTCTACATTCTTCCTTTTATCCCTGTAAAGCAAGCTTGTGACTCTGCTTGAGTAATAGCAGATCTTTCTGTCTTTAATATGAAAAAATTATAAGAACCTCCACAGAAATCCTTGTCAAGATCTTCAGTTACAGTGAGAGAATATCCAGCTCTTCATCCATCCTTCATTAAAGGATAGTAATTATTTACTAGAATGACTAACAATTTTTAAAGCAAATAAATTACTTTGTGGAGCTAGCTCATAACATTAGAAACATCTTAATACATGAACTCTTCTAATCTGAAAGGTTCTTAAGCAAAAGGATATTAATAACAGAGCATTCCTCGCCTTGTTTTTCTAGGTAAAGGAAAATATATACATGATGAAATGCCTGATTTGCACTAAGGCACAAATTGCTCTGTCAAGACTGCTCTCTCACACCTTCTACATATGTCTCTTTTCCTATTTTTGCTGTCTTTGAGGAAAAATTTTGGTATCCATCGACACCCTTTGTATCACCTAGCTGTGCTCGATGCAGCGCTAAAAGGAAGAGCCCTAGCACACTCATTCTGTAAAAAAATAGGAAGCCATGGCACAGTCTGTACCTGACTGTGCCAAACCTTGTGCATAATAACCTCTACAGGATGTACTGTAAATCATAGTTTACGTTAGTTTTCTTTCTTGTCTAATGCACATAATTACTGCGCTCTGATTCCTGAAAAGAAAGTTAGTACAAAACCAAATGCTAATTCCCAGACAGGTATTTCCTAGATTTTTCAACTTTCTTACTACAAGGACTAGTTGTTACTTTCTCTTTGCTGTCAGAGTTAAAACAGCTACTATGAGAATGGGATATTTATATCTATGTGTTTGCTGAAGAATAATTCTCTTAGTATTCAACACTAAAACTGGTAAATAGGTTATCATATGGAAAAAAAAAATTACATTTACGTGTATTTTTCAGCAACTATCAGCATTAATTCAGTAAAAGTTCCTAACACTGAAATTATTTGAATAAATAAAATATAGTTATTTTATACCAGAAAAAATATTTTCTATTTTTTCCATAACAATTTTTAAAGCACATTATCTCCCATTTTCTAATTCAAATTAAAAGATGAAACTTATTAGGTTGGAATATGTTGTAGTCTATCAGATAATTGATTTGAATCAATAATAGAAATTGAAGGTTTGTAAAAGATTTTTAATTAATAACAATTTATTAATCAATAATTACTTAGTTTTCAATAATCTATCAGAATTGACAACAGAAGTTTTATTAATGATAAAGTAGGCTAATACAACTTCAAGATACAAGTATTTTGGCTACAAAGCCACACAAGTTCTATCAGAACTTTTTATATATACTGCCAGAACAAGAAAGGTACTAAAGCTGAAACGTATAATATTTCTCCAGCCAGTCAAATTAGGAGAAATTTGGCTTAAAACAAAATACTTGCAATACATCTCAACTTGAGAGCTAGCTCCATTTTTATCAGAAAACAGGTGCCTAAATTTGGAAGAAAGCTTTACACTTTTTATCTTGAACTTAAAAATTTGGGCATGGAAACCATACACCAATATTATTTTCTGATTAAATATTATTTACATATATTTTAAAATAGAAAATAAACATGATGATGCAAATGTTTTAAGGGCCAGCATGACTACAAACCTATAGATGCTGTGTTGTTCTTGTTATCCAAAATAACTATGAATGGAGCCTACCAGGTGAACAGAGTCTCTCTCTAAACTGGGAGAATATTCACACAGGTTTGGAGTGTTTTAACTCTAGAACTTACATTAAACCAAAATAACGTGCCTAAAACAGAAAAAGAAATGGTATTCCTGAGTCAATAATTGTAAAACTCAGCTGTAGAGCCTAAGGACAGAAGAGTTTAAATATGAAGTTGCTCTAACTCATCCCAGTGACCAGCTGCTTCTCCAGCCAAAGATTTGAAGTAGGGGTAAATGTGATGAGATTGTTTTCATTCAGTTTTTCCAAATACCACTTTAAGCTTAAGTAAAATAAGGAAAATATATCAGAAATAAATTGTGTTTCATAATATTTGTTTTGAATGTAAAACATTACACAGCATTATTTTATAACAAGTGCAATTGTGAAAATTCTCTATAGAAAAGTAGAATGAAGCAAAGGAATTACAAACAAATGGATTCTAAAACATACATACTCCTAAACCAAAAATTAGTTATCCAGAAAATTGAAGTATGGGTGATATATAAGAAAACTCTTATATGTCCTATTTCAAACTTCAGGGACAAGAAAGGAGTTTGGATTAAGAATTTATCCCCTCAACTTGCATATTGTTTCAGATTCAGAATCTAAAAAGTCATATCAACTAGTTCTTAGATAAATGCTGCAGAAGGCATGCAAAGGCATCTATATCTATAGCGCATAATGAACATAAATATTTTGCGTCCTGATAATCTGAATCAACATTCTCATGTTCTAAAATCTGGATTTTTGTGAGATTATAGATCTCACCAGCATTTGGCCTTATGGAAACTCCTCCAGTTGGCCTCAGCCCATGGCTCCAGCCTGTCCAGGTCTCTCTGCAGAGCCTCCCTACCCTCGAGCACATCAACACTCCCACCCAACTTGGTGTCATCTGCAAACTGACTGAGGGTGCACTCGATCCCCTCGTCTAGATCATCAATAAAGATGTTAAACAGGAGTGGCCCCAAAACCGAGCCCTGGGGGACACCACTCGTGACCGCCACCAACCTGATTTAACTCCGTTCACCACAACTCTCTGGGCCCGGCCATCCAGACGGTTTTTTACCCACCAAATGTGTGCCCATCCAAGCCACGAGCAGCCAGTTTCACCAGGAGAATGCTGTGGGGAAATGCTGTCAAAGGCCTTACTAAAGTCAAGGTAGACAACATCCACAGCCTTTCCCTCATCCAAGAAGCAGGTTGCCCTGAAGGAGATCAGGTTTGTCAAGCAGGACCTGCCTTTCATAAACCCATGCTCACTGAGCCTGATAACATGTCTAAACCCTCTTGTCAGTTCTTTCATAGCTCTAATGCCATGGCTAGTTTGCATTGAAATCCATGTTACATTAATAACTGAATCCAGATTCTGCTCTGTCTGAAGCTAATCAAAACTGAGTTTATTTATTGTAAAAAAATTCAGTTAGTTCAGTCAGTTATTATAGTTTTGCAATAGTAAATACTATTATTACTACATACAATAAAGTAAATTACTTGTTGAAATAACATTTATTAAAATAGATGAAAATTCAATAAAATAAAACATCTTACTGTATGGATACATACAAGGTGAAGAAAATTATTTTGTAGGCGTATACTAAAAAAATTTCCATAATTCCAGCAAGTTGCATAACTTGCTGAAATAAAACTCACTATTTTTAAACACTGTTGCATACATATGGAACCCAGACCAAAGGACTTTTTATTTATTTAACTGTTATTTTCAAAATGGCTTTTTAGTTCTTATTTCTTTTGAAGTCAAATAATGGTGGTGTAGAATCATAGAATCATAGAATCATCTAGGTTGGAAAGGACCCTGGAGATCATATAGTCCAACCGTTCGCCTAGCACAGTTCCCACCTACAGCATATCCTTAAGCTCTAAATAGACCCTGCTCTTGAACACCTCCAGGGATGGGGACTCCACCACCTCCCTGGGCAGCACATTCCAACGCCTAACAACCCCTTCTGTAAATAAATGCTTCCTAATATCTAGTCTGAACTTTCCCTGGCGCAAGAAACAGAAGAAATTTTTGTGGATTGAGTAAGTTTTTCAAATATTTGTTTCCATAATCTGTGTACTGTATTAGAGTTAGATTTTTTTAGGAAAAGTTGAAACCTGAGAACTGAAGAAAAATTAAGTTTGTCATCCCCGGTGTTTCAGTCTAATCAAAATTTCTATCAACCAAGCTTTCAATATTAAAGTTACATTATAAAATATACTCTACTTTTCATCTTGACCCATATGGCAGTAAACAGAGGTCACTTTATGGTTTTGACGCACTGAAGTGGAAACTTCAGTCAGCATTAATGTTTAATAAAAAAGTTCTTATGAGAGTTCAAAAGTCATATTTAACTGAACTCTGTCTGAATTACAATGTTGAACCAGTTACTTAATGTATTTCATGAGTCTCTTTCTAACCATGAACAAAGATACAATAAGATGTACATTTTAACCCAGCATTGTCGGGTTGTGCTTCAATCTATAACCTGTTTTAATGGTGATGTATTTTAATCCTCAAAGAATCAATGCTTCCACTGCAATCCACTTCATCAAAACTTACTCTTTCCCTTCCTCTGGCTCAACACTACCTGTGTTGAATGGTGACCAGCTATTTCAGATAGGTGCTTTGACACTGTATTTCACCTTCCTGTAACAGAGATTGTATAGTAATGGTTATTAGTAATTTGAAGTTCAGGATAATTATAACCCAAATGTGCTTTTTACTTTTCTTCTTGTGTTTCTTTACATCTCAAAATGTTGAGGTTTTTTTTCAGGAAACTCATTTGGAGCACAAATTAATGTGTGAAAGCTGAAAAGACCTGGCCTGCTCATTAAGTGTTCGGTATTACTTTATTCAACAGACAAGTTAGATGAAAGATCTCCAGTTCCTCCTTCCTGGCCTGGGAAAGACTTTATTGTAATCAACCTATCTGATTTAAGATCTTTGACATGTTCCGGAGGGCATCATGTCCAATATACTACATAAAGGATGACAGGTTCATTGTCAAGAAATTGAAGTTTAAAGTAGAAAGAAACAGAGGTAATACCAAAAGATAAAACCTATGTATTACCATTTTCTCTTATCAGGGTCTAAAATAGATACTTCTCACCTTCTGAGACAGTCGTACTTAGAGCAAGAATTAGAAAGCTGACAAACTCATGTTTTAAAATCCTTCATTGATACTTGACCCTTGTCTCAGTGTCCTTTTCCATAGAATTATAAGACAATGTACAGTGGCATAATAAAAATAAGTTAGCTATTACATCAAGAACTTAACTAATCCACAGACTAATCTATAAAAAATTTCAGTTACTGTCTTTAATATAAATTATAAAAAAACCTGGCCATTGTAGATATAGCCAGGATAAAGATATTCATATATAAGATTAAAAGTTTCTTTTTCACTAATATTTTTTGACACTTGTGCTGCTTTAGTGAATATATAGTTATCTATTTTTCAGTCAAATCAATGAAGTATCTTATTCTTGTGAGTATATCAGGCTTTTATTCCAGTTGACAGTATGGCAGAGCCTGTTTTCTTTCATAAAATAGTTATGAGCAATTAATTTTATTTTCATTAAAACAATAAATCCTAGTATAAATAGAATTCTGAAAGATGTTTCTCAGTATTACTCATACCTATTACCTAGAATGTAGTCTGTAGTTTCACATTTATTCCATTTCATAATTTGGTTTGATTTAAATATTGCATTTTTTCAAGTTTTAATTTTATTTCATGCCTCTGAAAACTTAAACAGAAATTCTAAAATATCTTCTATTGCTTTCAGATTGCAACAAAGATGGAGTATCTACAGAATCAGAGGTTCCCAAATCCTTATTCAGCATTGCACACGGATATTATTGAGGGAAACAAAAAATTTACACAAAAGCTAGAAGGAAGAATGGCACATTATTTCCTTTCTGCATGATGATTTACAGAAAAGGAAACCTAACGAGTGATCCCTTACTGAAGCAAGACAAGGCAAAACAAGCTGGTGACAACCTTGGTAACTCATCTTAAAATACTTTGCATAAGTGATGTATAAAGACTGAAGCAAAGGAATAAGGGAAGATGCCACAGAAAACAACTTCAGGGAGAATTGTTTAAAATAAGCAAATAATTAGGGCATTTTCCCACTGGGGGCTTGACCTGAAAACCTGCAGTTCAAAGATCACACAGTCTAAATACCACTAAATATCACTAAAAATATTATATGACCACCTTAGGTTTATAGGTAGGAGATCTATACAGAATGAGATAAAAAGCACTTCTCTACACATTTTGAAGAACTGTAAGTACCTTGCAGATGATTATGGGGGCAATAGAGAGTTGTTTATTTTTTGTTTGTTTGTTTTATTGACCAGGAAAATCTCGTTGTTTTTCAGAAACCTGAAATACCAAATATTGAGACTGTATCATGTTTATTTAAAAAATCTTGAGAAGTGTAAAAAGCAGATGGGAGTTATGACCACCCTGAACTGCAGAACACTAATAAGGAATTCTGTGTCCATTATAGGAAGATTGTATCTGGTAACTGATGGGAATTCTGATGACAGGAGTAAGAAAAATTCATATACATAGTATTACTGATATTTTTACAGAATATTGACTGGGATGATCTTGTGAAAAAAAATAACACTGTATGACTTAGAATATTTAGACTATATCCTGGCTCTTTCAAACATTTCTTGCCTGACTTGCATTAAATCTCTTAAACCATAACTCCAACAGCCAGTCATGTACCCTACATAAAACACATAAAATGTAAAATTATGCATGGCTTATACTGTATTGCTAGACTGGGGCTTAGTTTCTTATATTCTCTGTGCCCTCAATTACAAAATATAGGCAGGAATACTTTTTACAACCAAAAAATTTGAGCAGTATTCAATTATTGCGCAAGGGTGAAAATGTAGGTTTAATACCTAGACAGAAATAACGGACTATATGAATGATGTATCGGGGACTGAAATACAATTCAGTTACTGGGGCTGTAGTTATGCCAGAAGCCTCTCACACTTAGTAGAAAAGTAGTTAACATACTTTAAATTAGCTTGTTTTGATCCCAGAAATAAGCATGCTAATGTTGAAATGGAGAAGCATTTTATTATTCAGTGGCCCCATAAAAAATGGGATTACCAATGCTAGTAACAGGCCACAGGCCTTGTACTGACTGTGTCTTATGCTGACTGTGCAAGGCCTGTGCAGGTTTAAGCCGTGCCGGGACCGGAGAGCACGTTGCTGTTGCCCTTCCCCCACCCGCAGCCGGTCGGGCTGGAAGTTAAGCACAGACCCTGGGCTGAAATAAGAAGAAATTTAATACAACAGTATGATAAAACAATCTGAATAGCAGCAGTGGCAATGATGACAACAATAAACAGCAATAGCAGTAAGCAAGACAAAAGATATACAGAGAAATACCGCAAATGGTCACGGAACAAGCCCATCGTGAGCTCCCCGCCACCAAGACCACCAAGGAAAAAGTTCCAGCCCCTGGACCTGACGTCAGCATGGTATGAATAACCCGGCTGGAAATCCCTTCCCCCTCTTTCTCTGCTGGGGAAAAACTTGACCCTATCCTAGTTGAACCAGGACAAAGGCCCCAGTCCTGGTCAGCTGTTATCAATTTATTATGGGAAATGGCTGTGTGAGCTTGGTACAATGTGTCTCTTGGTATGATGTTCATTTTAACAGTGGGTTAATGGAAAAGGCTTTGGAAATATGACACAGGTTGAAAGCAGAGGCCCCAGAACTGTAAACAGCTCAGAGATAGCCAAGTGCTGGTCACTGAAGCAGCTCAAGGTCAACAGATGGGAAAAGACAGCTTTTGCTTTAATGAAAGAAGCAGTAGCTAAGTAAGGGGAAAAAAAAAAAAAAGGGGGGGGAAAAGCTAATGCAACCTAAACAAAACAAACAAACAAACAAACAAAAACCCACAAAACAACAAACAAACAAATGAACAAACAAAAAACAGCCAAAGAAGAGGATAAGACACCTACTGGGCTTTGAAAAATAAAACCCACCTTGCCCCCCCAAGCTTCATACAGCACATGGGGCTGAAGAGACGAATGGTACTTTCTGGAAATTTGTGGAAGGACAAGATCCCAAACTGGAGATGGGGGAAAAAATAAAGAAATAATTTCTCTTTGAGGTTCCACCCTTAAAGGGGTCTTGAGTCTGATCACCTTGATGTCAGTGACTTAAACCATTAAGAACTTCACAATCAAGAATATCAATGCAACATGAAGACTGTGGTACAGTAGGCTCACAGCTAATGTAGGCTATGATTATTAAAGAGTGATTGCTTTGAATATGTAGTGATAATGACTGATAATGTATGATAATGGACTGAATTAACCATTAGTATTATGTGCTAATTAATGTCAGCCTAGTAAAGTTCTGTTTTGAAGTTTAAGACTTGCCCTATTTATCAGGCTTCTAAACGTGTCTATCACAAAAGCCTCTAAATCCCTAATTATATCTAAACATTCCTGATACTGGAAATCTGGATAGAATAAAACAAATTCTAAACAGTTTTTTATTTTTGACTTATTGTCAAAATAGCAATTTTTAAATATAGGTTGAGAACTGGAAATGGTCGTTCTCAGAAATGGCATTGGAAGCTTTGAAATCTGAAAAAAAATCTGATTATAATACATGTTTTTTTGAGATATGTAGTCAACAGTCTCAGTCTCTAAGTCAGTAAGTCTTACTTTACCACATAAGACAAGAATCCATTATTTATAAATTATGAACATTGGCCTCCTATCCCACTCCTTACACATCTTGCTTAGTGTGGAACCTGTAGAAAAAAACACATCCATCACAGTCCTTACGGCAGTCAAACATGAAAGAGACTGAGAAAAAGAGAAAGGTCTAGTTGAATGCAAGTGTACATATCATTAAAAATTCATATAGGACAGCATTTACAGGTAAGTGACATGCTTCTTCAAGTGTCTTCACAAGTGTATGCTCACCATGTATAACTCAGAACAGCCACAGTGCTATCCCATGTTTTCTGAAGGATCTCAGACATCTATCATACAACATTTGCATCACTGCCCTGCTGAAAGCTGTGTCTTCTCTGGATGTTCCATGAGAGTATAGATCAGTGATACATGTCACACAACCAATATCAAGAAATAGAGTGTTGTGGTGGGCTAGGTTCATCATCTATTTTGTTGATGTTTTCTATTTGATGCTCCTGTTTCTGGGTAAGAACATTCATGGTTATTTAATCTGTCCTACACTCTGCTGCCAGTGTTACAGCTAGGTCATAATGAGGTACATTTTTGATTTGGGGTCTGTCACTGACTCTTTCTCAATTTGATGAAAGTCCACCTGTCACCTCTACACACTGTCACCCATGAATCTCAATGAATCACTTTCAGGACTCACAGTGTATCATTTACATACTGTACCCCACAGGATTAAATTTCAATAGCACAATGGCTACAGTGGAAGAGTGCAAAAGCTGTAAAAGCTTCTATATGGATATGCTTGTGATGGATTTTTATTCTATATGATGACATTTCTGATTGCTGGTTTTCTGTTTAAGTTGATTTATCTTCCTACGTAGAAAAACATTCCTCAGCCTCGAGATTAATCTCACAGACTTTTCATATTTTAGTACTCAGTATTTGTAATTTATTTTCCATATACCAATTTTCAAAATGTTATTTTCAAAAAACTAGTAAGTTTTAGTTATCTTTTTGTATTGAACTTTGTTCTCTTATTTATCTATGAAAGAGACTCCTCTCCAAAGTGAATTTTGGCTTCTGTGACAGCTTCTTTCCTAAAACACAGTTTTTCTGTTCTGGAAACCTTCAGGTAAAAGTCAATCCCTCATCAAACCCTGATTAGTGTTAAAAAAAAATCCTTTCCTAAAACATTTTGAGGTCTGTGACTCTGGGACACAATGTTATGCATATTTTTTTCAATGATTGTGAGACAATGCTTAGATCTTACTACAGTTTGCTTTCAACTCGCTTTAAGATTACTAATGCTATCAGCAGTATTGGCCTCAAGAAGTCAAGTCAAAGACTGGAGTATTGTCCCTTACTTTGAATTCTTGAATTAACTCAAATTGACCATAATCTAGCCTAAAGTGTTTATCCTTATAATTTCAACAATATGCTTATAAAAACGTTACTTGTGTCTACATTGTTTGTTTGTTTGTTTGTTCGTTTTATTTTAGTACAGAATATGTTTTTGAAGTGAATATCTGACCACCTCAGTGGTAGTGAAGTACAGTAACTGTATGAAAATAAAGTAGAAGATAGATTTCAGGGAGCACTGTATACATCCTAGGCACTAATGGACATTTAGTTTAGTGGAGCAGGCTAGAATTATTTTGAATTAAAGTCCCTGAGATAAGTAGGGCAGACATTATATCCTCACAGCGGTTTTATTTCTCAGATTTGCTTCTGTTAGGCTGATGTTGTTAATTTAGACATAGCCCTTAGCTGCTTGTGTTACATTTATATGATTTTATAGTATCTAATTTCCTCAAACTTTATGATTTCACAGTGACAACTGAGAGAGTCTTCTATAGGGAATTCTGAAGAATATTGACATATGTGAGCATTCTTGTACATTTGCATAATTATACACATGAATATTCACACATGCAGTTCTGGATTAAAACAGATCAACTTTTTCTTCTTTTTCAGTGAGACCAGGTTAACCAGGATTTCCTAAATTACCTTTGGAGAAAAGTGAACTGACATTTCAGAGCTTTCCAAAATGACCTACTTCTCTCTCCTTTTGCCCCACGACAAGTTCAAATGCTCTAAGGTTAGAACAACTAGATCTACTGTTCTTAAGCTAGGAGACAGACTAAGTCACATCTTGACATAATCTAGAAGGTCCTGTCAGTCTGATACCTGATCATTTTGGGAGAGGAACTTTAGAAATCTTCCATCTCTTTATCCCTGGTATCCATTAGACAATCAGATACGAAAATACATCAAATTGCTGTTTCCTAATGGAGAGCCATTTTACCAGCAAATTCTGATCAGTTCTGTTCTCACTGCTGTTTCTGTTTATGCCCAGATGCATTTGGGAAATTAATTTCCCTTGTATATATCGATATGACAGGGCATCAGGGCTCCAGTGAAGCAGTAACAGAGTATCATGTCAGTAATTTGACAGATCAAGGACTCCCCAAGGACTCTATAATGAAGAATGTTCCATTCTTTTTTCTCTCACATATGGATTCTCATCTTAGCTTGTTCAAAGTTTCTATGAAGTCTCTGTTAGGACTGTAATCATGTTACTGAAATTCAGTTCATTCTGCGTAGATTTCAAGCTGCTATAATTAAATCAAATTTTGTCTGGATCAGGTGTAATTTTAGACAAAAAAATATAATACTTTACATTAGAGAATAAAGCACTTGTACTGAGTGATAAGTTTCATTTTAAAATAAACCAAATAATTAACATGTCAAGTTGCATTTACATATAATAAATAGTTTATGTCAAAGAAAACATGAGTCTTTAGAATTAAATCTCTAACATTCAGTTGAACTCTGCCTTTGTTTCTCATTAGGCAAACTTACTTCTTTAGGGATTATTATCAAAGGCTATCACTTCAGGGATTTTCACACTATCAGACTGTATTTACCCCTCTGTTCATAACTCTTATGTACCTAGTGCTGCAGAGAGCATTCAACAGTGTGTGATGTTAAACTGACAGTACCTCTGTGGGTGCAGGAACTTGCATTTCTAAGCGATCATACAGCACATGCAGTATGATAAGACACAACCACAGTGCCATAAATTTTTGTGGTCTTGCCCACCCCACAAGGCAGTTCTAGAAATAGAAGCTTTCCATCCTTCATAGGCTAGTGTTCCTCACAGTTACTGACTTATATGTTCCATCTCATAGGATTCAAGCCTCGTGGTAAGATTGCTAGCCCAAGTTCATTAGAAGCTTTGTATATCACACAAATTAAGTCAATCAGTCTCACAGAATTTAATCTTCACTGAAGTGAGTATCTGCTTCCTTGCTCTTAATATATGTAAAGGAATGGCTGTTGGCTTCCAGACATTCCAACACTTCAATTAACTTACTTTTGCATTAAAAATATAGATATTGTCTTGAGCCTTTGAAAGATTGTGAAAGGTGTAATTTCAAAAATATGTCTGTAATGTTGTTGCCCTAAAATATGTAGGAATATACAATAATAACACAGTAGAATATTATTAAATGAATTTTCTACAGTATTCTTACTGAATTAGTGTTTTAAATACATATTTTCTTTAAAGATATAATAATAATTCTCTGAAACTAGCATTTAGTATACATGTTAACTGAGCTGTGAATAGAAAAAATGTTTCACAAAACTACTGAGGTCTCATTCTTTTGTTTCAGAGGTTTTCTTTTCTAGGTGATTTTGTTCCATTTCAACAGGGATAATCTGACTGTGAATACAAAATGAAGGAAAACTCTTGCAGATGCCTGTGGAAGTTAATAAATAAACTAGTGTAAGAGTGTTTGCGAATTAATATTTTATACCTGCTTTGGTGTCTGAATGAATTTGTCATTTATCGATCTTATAAGGTGACATCAACATGTGACATTAATTTTCAGTGCCACATGTAAGTTCTCTCACCAATCTAAAACTTTTATTTAAATACTTATTTGCAAACAGCATATTACTCCATCATATAAAAAATATTACTAGATTTTTCCTGCCTTAAGATGATATAACTTTGCCAACTACTTCAGTTTTCTGGTCTGCATTAGCTCTGAGAACTTTGACTCTGGAACAGTTATTTGCCTTCAGCCTTCTTATTCAGTTATGTGCAGCAACTACAAGAATACTTGTATGGTTTTTTTCCTGCTTTTTATTTATATCTCTTATTTTTATTTTTATCTCTTTCCTTGTGAAAAAATCCAGTCCCTTCAAAAAAAAAAAAAAAAAAAAAAAAAAAAGTATCTGCTTTTGCCTTGCATAGTGTTAGTATAAGTGATGTCCATTTTTTTTTATTGCTGGACCTAAAAACAGATGTTGGGCCTTTATTAAGTGAAGATACGGCATATCGCCTTGTCATCTCATTGAACTCTAGGGGGTGGTGTTCTGCTCATCCCGATATAGATGTCTACTATATAAGTAGCTAAATGTAAACTAAATATCTAAACCTCCATATGTTGCATAAATGTCATGCAGCATGTGTGTCAAAGAAAAGCATCTTACAAGTAAACCCAACAATTTATTCTTAGTTTCAATAAAATCAGAATGCAGAATTCAGATGCAGTCCATTTACATTCATACTAACAATTATACTCGAAATTATCAAATTCAAAAGCCTCATTACTAATAGTATTTATTATCCTTTTCACTGTTTAACTACCTAAAGGGCAATTAATAGCCTTTCCTCTGGTGTTATGGTCACCCTTTCAATGCCCCTTTGGGTCCTACAGAGTTGATGGTATACTCTTCTTCATGGAGAATGGGGTGGTTTGTAATCAGCACACTTTACTGACAGAAACATGATGCTTATGGTGAAGGGCTCTTTCTTGCACCTGGGTAACCTGACGGTGTTTTTATTCGTTCTTAAGCAGTTTGTTCAGAATTTTTTTCTCTTCTTATTGGACAACAAGTTGGCTACACAATTACTCTGTTTTGTTAGATTTTTACCATATATGATTAAACCTTATTATTGTAGAATCAACACTAAACCTTATCAAAATAAGCCTGATAGCTTAAGCTATAGGAAATAGATCATCACAGAGTCAGCTTTTGGCTAGAGGAAATAGCCTTCTTGATCCTTTCATAACCCCTACCAAATTTCACAGTTTCCGCTAAAACAGACCTGCAGCCACTAAGGACAATTCCTGATTTTGTTCAGAAGTCTGAGTAAAATTAACAAAAACCCTGTGGCCTACTGATAACAAAATCAACATGGTATATTCTGGTCCACAGAAAATACACTTTGGAATTCTGGTTAAAGCAGGCATTAACCAGACATTCAGAGAAGTGTACATCTCATTGTAAGCAGACATCTATATTTTGCCAGGTGAATACCTCTCTCTACAATGAAAGTGGACACCTACATCGCAGATATCTCAAATGAAGCAGGCTAGTCTTATTCCAAGTGCTTGAATCAGCCTACACACAGGTATCTAGCATCACTTGACAGACAGTATGGTGTCTGAAATATCTCTGTGGGGTAGGCAGGAAAAAAAAAAAAGGACATGTATAAGACTTTCAGCCATTTGGCCAGTCAGACATTGGTGTATAGGTAGTTGGGACCCTGCCCTATTGTTGACATCCAGAGGTCAATTAATTTGCCTACAGATACGTGTTATTTGACATCACTTAGGGATCTCTTTTGGCTTCCAGTTGCCACTCCAAAATGATATAGGCCAACTGTAAGCTCTGTGTTATACCTGCCAGCCATAAGGATATGGTAGGGTATGGTAGATCATTTCTGATAGCAATAAGGACCTATGTGTGGACAACTGAATCCCAGTTTCTGAACTAGTAAATGAAGCTTCTCTTAGATCAATTAAAGAACATTATTCGCTTACTGCTAATGATTAATTTTCATTAGAAAGTAGATGTCTAAAATGTTACAGATTAAATATAGGGAGTGTCTCTGTACAAATGTACAAAACTGTTGACTACAAAGTCCTTCAATGACTGTAAAGGCAGGATGATGCTAATATTAGATGTGGGTACCCTAGTCATTACCTTTGTGAGATAAGTATCTGTATGAAGAATTCTTCTGAAAGATTTGGACTTCATAGTTGAATAAGTTTGTAATATTGATTATTGCATATTTAATAATACCATTATCATATTGGAAAACTAAATCAAGATGTATCCCAGGGTCCTGGGGGAATTGGCTGATACAGTTGCTAAGCCACTCTCCCTCATTTCAAAAGTCATGGTAGTCAGGCAAAGTCCCCAGTGACTGAAGTAAAGGGAAACATCACATCTATTTTTAAAAAGGGTATAAAGGAGGGCCCTGGATATTTCTGACAAATCAGTCTCCTAGAAACTGTTAAAGCATATGGAAGACAGGAGGAGATTAGAAACAGCCAATATGGCTTCACAAAAGGCCAATTGTTCTTGACTAACCTGGTGGCCTTCTACAATGGAGTGACTGTGCTGACAGATAATGGAAGAGCTGCTGATGTCATGTACCTTGATATATGTAAGGCCTTTGACATGGTCCCACACAACATCCTTGTCTCTAAATTGGAGAGATATGGATTCAATTGGTAGATGTTAGATAAATAAGGAGTTGGCTGGATGGCTACATCAAAAGAATTGCAGTCAATAGCTCCACCATTAAACTCCATGGGCTGCAGGGGGATGGTCTGCCTCACTGTGGTATTCACCATAGGCTTCAGGGGGAATCTCTGTTCCATTGCCTGGACCATGTCCTCCCCCTCCTTCTTTACTGATCTTGGTGTCTGCAGAGTTGTTTCTCTCACATATTCTCACTCATCTCTTTGGCTGCAATTGCTGTCACCCAGCAACTTTTTCTCCTTCTTAAATACATTATCACAGAGGTGCTACCACCATCATTCATTGACTTGGCCTTGGCCAGCGGTGGGTCCAGCTTGGAGCCAGCTGGCATTGGCTCTGTTGGACACAGGGGAAGCTTCAGCAGCTTGTCATAGAAGCTGTAGCCCCACTGCTACCAAAACCTTGCCACACAAACCCAATACACCCAGCATTAAAGGCAGTCTGATAACATGCCTAGGTACACTGTAGTCTCTTCTAGTTTTTGAAAGGTTTACTATCTTGTTGGTAATTATTTAGCAAGACAATATTTTATACAGCCTGGAAAATTGTAGTGATTTATGTTAGAATATAAGGAAGTATCAATTTAATTGAGAATGTACAGGTTACAAAAAGCATCACAAAAAGATGAAAGTGTGTTTTACTGTTAACCCATTAAGTCAGGAGAAAATATGTCAAGTCAGTACAGAGCTCTCTTGCTTTCCTCTCTTGGTCAGAAGGTATTCACAGTACTAATTTCTTTAGTGTGCCGACCTTGGCTGACTGCCACATCCCCACCCAGCCTCTCTCACTCCTTTTCCTCAAAAGGACCAGGGGGAGAAAATAAGATGAGCCCCACCACGATCTTGTGGATCAATATAAGGACAGGAAGGCCACTTAACAATTACCATCACAGGCAAAACAGACTCGATTTGGGGAAAATTAATTTAATTTAATGTCAATTGAAAATAGAGTAAGATGATGAGAAATAAAGACAAAAATAAAAATACTTTCCCCCACTTCATCCCTTCTTCACAAGCTCAGCATCATTCCTTTATTCTTAGTTCCTCTACCTCCCTCCTGTTCCTCAAGTGGCTCAGCAGAGATGTGATATAGGGGTTGTGGTCAGTTTGTAACAGCTCCTCTCTGCTGCTCCTTCCTCCTCACACTTCCCCTGTTGCAACATGGGTCCTCTCCATGGGCCACAGTTCCCTGCAGAATAACCTGGTCCTGTGTGAGATCTCATCAGACCACAGTATTCTCCAGGGCATATCCACCTGTTCCAACACGGGGTCCTTCACAAGTTGCAATATAGTTGCCTGCTTCAGCATGGTCTGCAAGGAAATCTCTGCTCTAGCATCTGGAGCACATCCTCCCCTTCCTTATTCACTAACCTTGGTGCTCACAGGATTGTTTTACACATTTTTTCACTCCTTTATGACTGTTGCTGCACAGTGCTTTTTACTCTTTTTTTTTTTTTTTTTTTTTTTTCTGATACTTTGCTGTTCAACATGTAGAATTCCTAACCATGTCAGCGTATTGTTATTGTTCCCATCTGTACCCATGACATCTGTTTTGCAGAACTTCCAATATTTTTCCTCTAAATCACATTGTGGTTTGTATCTAAACTTTACACAGAACTGAAAAGATTTTAATGTACTGTCCTTCACAGCCCACCACAGAGCCCTGCTCTGAGTGTGAGAAGGTGTCAAAGATCTGACCCCAGAGAGTTCTGTGCTTGCACCTCTGCCTGACTGGTACTCTTCTGGCAGAGGAGAGTCCATCAGAAAACTGATGGCTTCTATCCTTTAAAAAGCTTTCTAACTGACACTTTATCCCAGAGGTGATGTTGTTATCTCCAATCGTGACACCTACACCATCACACAAAACAAGGCCAGTGTCACGGATGAAAGTATTAACACAGTAATGATTTAACAGATAATCTAGTTTTATTAATGACTAACAGCACTTGATCGTTACAAAATAATTCAAAAAATGTTATAAAAATAGCAATTTATCTACAGATTCTAAGATGAAAAGATTCACACTAACTTTATGGTATCTTAAACCTATACATATGTACATGCGCATACACAAACAAAAAAACATAGAAACACACACAGAGAAAAATGTATTCAGATCCAGTAGAATCAAGTATGTACTCACACACCAGTAAGCAGGGAAAGAATGGGTGAAAGAGACAACTAGCTCAAAGTAAAATTTCACTCCTTTTGAGTTTAGAGTAAATATTCACAATGCCTTGGCATTCCTCAATGGGCGATAATTGAGACTCAAGTGAGTGGACTTCACCCTGGCCTTCCGTCAGCTCTGTCAGCAGACGACACCTTAAGGGTTTTGATACCTGAGAGGAGTACAATGAATCTATGATGTCAAGGAGACTAAGTAATTTTAGACTGAGATATAATGTGAAAGCTTCTTAGAAAGGTGACTACATGCATCCAAAGACCGAATGATGGATGAGAAGAGGTATTAGAATGTTTAATATTTTTATATGTGTGATATGGACTTAGCATATTAACAGCAAGCAGAGTTAAATAGATTTGAGGAGTCCTTAGCTAGATTTGGATCTTCTTCCACCAAAAGAATCTCATCAGAACTGAAGTTACCTACAAAATTATTTTATGGGATCGCTGGGTCTTTTACATATTGGATGAACATGTTTTGTCAAAAATATTTCTGTATTGGGTTTGCACAGCAAGATTTTGGTAGTGGGCGGAATACAGGGTTGGTTCCTCTGAGAAACTGCTAGAAGCTTCCCCTATGTCCAGTAGAGCCAATGCCAGCCAGTTCCAAGTCAGAAGCCCCACTGGCCAAGGCTGAGCCCATAAACGATGGTGGTAGCACCTCTGTGATAAGACATTTAAGGAAGGAGAAAAAGTTTCTGGGTGACAGCAATTGCAGCCAAAGAGAGGAGTGAGAATATGTGAGAAAAACAACTCTGCAGACACCAAGATCAGAGAAGAAGAAGGGGGAGGAGGTGCTCCAGGCACCAGAGCAGAGATTCCCCTGCAGCCCGCAGTGCAGCCCATGGTGAGGCAGCTGTGCCCCTGCAGCCATGGAGGGTAACGGGGGAGCAGATCTCCACCTGCAGCACATGGAGGACCCCACAACAAGCAGGTGGATGCCCAAAGGAGGCTGTGACCCTGTGGGAAGCCTGTGCTGGAGCAGGTTTGCTGGCAGGACTTGTCCCCACAGGAGACCCACGTTGGAGCAGTCTGTTCCTGAAGGACTGCACCACATGGAAATATCTACACTGGAGCAGTTAGTGAAGAACTACAGCACATGGGATGGACTCACAATGAAGAAGGTCATGTAAGACTGTCTCCTGAGGGACAGACCCCATGCTGGAGCAGGGGAAAAGTGTGAGGAGTCCTCCCTCTGACAAGGAAAGAGAAGCAGAGAGAGTGGGTGATAAACTGACTGGAAACCCCATTCCCTGTTCTCCTGCACCACAAGGGCGGAGGAGGTAGACAAATCAGTATTGAAGTTGAGCCTGGGAAGAAGAGAGGGATGGGGGGAAGGTGTTTCAAGATTTAATTTTTATTTCTCATTATTCTACTCTGATTTTATTGGTAATAATTAAATTAATTTTTCCCCAAGTTTAATATTTTGCCTATAACAGTAATGGGTGAGTGATCTCCCTGTCCTTATCTCAACCCATGAGCCTTTTGTTATATTTTCTCTCCCTTGTCCAGTTGAGAAGGGGAGTTACAAAATGGCTTTGGTTGGCATCTGGCATCCAGTCAGGGTCAACCCATCACAATTTTATTGGAACATATTTGAGGCATGTCTTCCTATAGGTGAGAGTCATCACCCATAAGTGATATGTATTTTTTAATATATTCTCATTCATGTAATTGTTTTTAATATTAATAGAAGGAATAGTTAGTAATGAGACCAAATCTCAACAGTTGCTACTCAATATGTTTACACCTGTATTTTTATTTAAAGAAAATGAAGAAGTAGATTTTATCAAGGTTTCAAGTTGTCTTTGGCCCAGTTAAAACCTTCAGTAAGGCACAGGGGATTCCTGATTACAACAGCTGGGTCAAATTTGAATTTGCTGAAGACAATAGATTCTTATCATTTTAAAATATCAGTATGGAGTTAATGTATATGTATCCTCAATCTCTGGAGAAATTTTGAATCAGTGGTAAAAACATTTTGGTTTACAAAGCAAACTAATATTATTATCTATCTCCATTATACAGGTGGAAGAAGTGAAGCATAAAAAATAGGTTGAATGACCTATCTGAATCAGTAGACCACCTGTGAAACTAAATCCATCATCTCTTGTGTTGCAGTGTAGTGTTTCCTCCTTATGTCTAGTAAAAAATGTGTAAATTCTAAATTTTTTATTACAGTCAGTGATAGCTTCCACAAACTTTAGCTTGACTAAGGTTATACTTTGTATACTTTTCAGTGTTGTCTCAGCTTTTTTTCGTCAACTCTTAAACCGTGTAATAAGAAAAAGAATCCACGTTTCTTTGAGAGTTATAAAAGGAAAGACTGTATCCTGAGCTATGTTGTTAAGCGATGTTCCACTGCAACCCTTGAGCTATGTTAGTTTGATTTAATTTTTTGTTTGTTTGTTTGTTTGGGTATTTTTACAGTTTTTAATAAAACTTTCTATGGAAAATTAAATGAAGCTTTAAAAACTTTCTTTAGAATGAGAGATATTTTTTTTCTCAGGAAGTAAATACTACCTATAAAGGGAGAATTATTTTTGCAGCAGGTTTTTACAAAAATGTGAAGTCTGGCTGTTGGTGTTCATATAACATCCTACTTTCACTCTTCTTTATGACTTCAATTATACCAACCATGACATGGAAACATTGAGTAAATTCCAAATTTCAGAAAGTATCCTTTACTAAAGCACAGAATATTAATAGAAGTCCAGTATTATTACATTTCATTTCTCACTGTTTGAGTACTTAATAGCAAATACAGTAGCTTGACAATTTTTTGACAACAGGAATTCTGACAAAATGAACTTGATGAAAAACTGTCTTAATATATGTCTCTATACCAGTATACACATGCATATGAATCTAAGAAGAGATAAACTATTTTCATAAAAAACACAATGAAAAGCACAACCTATGAGTGTATATATTCTAGGAAATACCAGAAACGTAAAAAAAATTTCTGAACAGATTTCAAATTATGTAGCTAAGATAAATGACCTTGATGTTTATTTTTGGTAGACTTGTTAAGATCAGCTTCGTCCTCAGGCCAGTTGAGAAATAAACAAAGATTTGGAATATGGTAACTTTTTTGATGCTATACCTCACAAAATCAGGCGTATGAAATTAATTTTTCATTGAGTTACCAACTCAATGAAGTTGTCTGAAATATGAAAAGGATACGTTGTACTGTGTAAAAATGTGTATGAAAGCGTGTCTATTGAGGTTCTACAACACCACCATTATTCAATTTAGTTTCTGTTAGCTTGTTAATCAGGCAGAACTGAAAATAAAATCACATAGTGTTAAATTAGTTGATTCTTCCAAGGTAATTGAGAAAAATCTATCGGGGTTTAGAGAGATCATAAATAAGGGTAGAAACAACCAAATGAGATTAAGCCTTGAGGAAGGTAGAATACCTCCAGACGATATATAATATCGAAGACAGATGATTCTGGAGAGGTTGTATCTGGAGTATTGCATTTAGTTCTGGGCATCTCAATCCCTGGGATGTTCAGAAAAATTGAACAAAAATTATTAAGGGGCTAAAAAAACTAATTATATGTTATATATATAAAGAAACTAATTATAATTATTACAAGATTATAAGAATTAATAATATATATTTACAACCAAGACTGAAGCTCCGTCCTTAATTTTTTTGTGTACATTTGTAGTGTTATGTTTATGCATACAATTGATTTGCAGGAAGTAAAAAATGAAGGACAAGTCTTGACTACTGTGGTCCTTTAGGCCCTGCCGGGACCAGAGACCACGTTGCCGTTGTCCCTCGCTCACCCTCAGCCAGTCAGGGTTGGAAGTGAGGCACAAACCCCGGATTAAAATAAGAAGAAGATTTAATACAACAGTGTGATAAACAATCTGAACAACAACAATAGAAATAATAACAACAATAAACAGTAATAATAGTAAACTAGACAAAAGATATACAGGGAAATACTGCAGTGAACACAACCAGCCCACCACGTGTGCTTCCTGTCACCAAAGCCACAAAGGAAAGCTTCCCGCGCTGCCGCGCCGGACCTGACGTCAGCATGGTATGAATAACCTGGCTGGAGATCCCTTCCACCTCTCTGCTGCGGAAACTTAACCCTATCCTAGCTGAATCAGGACAACTACTGTGAAGTTCCCATTTTGTAATATAACTTTTTATATATCACTAAACATACATAGCTTGGACTATCAACTTTAATGGAATGATCTTTAATGGTTAAAGAGGGATGACAGAATACTGTTATTATCTAGGGAATTTTATTTGAAAGTTATGGTTAAGTTACGTGTTTATCGCATAACCTAGGGGATAACATCTAATATCAACATTACCTCTGTCTTTGACAATAAGATACTGCTCAAAATTGTAATTATACATGTGATTTTCATTCAGTCTCTTTATACAAATATATTTGAAAAAATCTCTAATTGTGTTCATTTTGTATCAGTAACAGTTTTTAAAACATATAACCTAATGGATTAGGTGTGGGTTTTGAGAAACAATTACATATAAAGATATGCTAGATATCTTCTAAATTCTAATCCAGGCCTTGAGTTCACATACTATCCCCAACTCATCTATATATTCAGAAAAAAACTGAGCTCACCTACACCCTATAACTCTTCATTTCAATGGAAAGAAATCTGGACATGGGTCACAAACTGGAATTGTCTTCAAGAAGTGTCCAGTAAGAATAACTAGACTTTAATGTCCGTGTGCACACTTTGTATACCTAAGCAGATATATATAACTGTAGCCTCAAAGTATTGGTCAATGAAAAATCATAAAGCATGTGGGAGAAGGTCAAGAAGTCAAAACTTTACTCCTCTGGGCTCATTCCAGCTGGGGAAAAAATGTTAGGCAATACTTTAAGATAATTTTTAGTTTATTTTTGCCTTCTTTTTAATTTTTTTTTTTTTTTCAGAAAGTCTGAAGAATCAGGTGAAATGGTGCAATGTACAAAAGAAGCTATTGAACAAAATATTTAAGGTCTTGCCAAAGGCAGCTGTTCAGTCTATTTTCAGTGATGCATTGAGACTGTAGGCAGGCATCACATCAGTTAGTGTTTTTTATATTCTTTCTGGCACATGAACATTTCCGTTTCTCTCCAAGAACTGCTAGAAATTGGGTTAGGGTTTAACCTCAATTTCAAGGAAGGCATTTTTGACAAGCAGAGTGGCAAAAGAGAGCATTACACTACATCTTTTCTAGAAAAAGCCTCCTCAGAAAGGAATAAATGCAGTTATATCACTGGCGTGGATCCTGATCTCAGATGTAAAAATGGTCAGAGGTACGCTTAGAGAGTGCCTGATCTGTTTGCATATTTTTTTCCTTTATGGTAACAATGACAGAGCCAGAATGACTACTGTTCCAGAGCCTGCAGTGAGAAGCTGAATGAAGGAGAGGAAGAAGAATGAAAACAGGAAACTGAAGCTTGCAGATCACATGGTGACAAAGACTTCTGTGAAAAAAAGTGAACAGACTGGTCAAACCTCAGAGATTATGGAAAGAGCCTTCCTACAAAGAAAAGAAGACAGTGCCTGCTGTGACCCAGGAAAGTAATGTCTTGGCTGAAACTGAGCCAAGATGTAGGATATGTCTGCAAGGATGCAGTCAACAGGGCCAGATTGCTTCTAATACTTTTTATAGTCTTACATAGTCACTTCAACATTTCTTTATTTAAAAGAAATAAAGCAGTCTGGTGCTGAAGATTTAGCATTTTAACCTGAAGAAGCATAGGCAGGAGCTACAGTGAGTTGTCAAGGTTACTGAATTTGTTGCTAGGAGGAGTTTAATGTTAGAGTTGGGTTTTCCATCCTCTTAAGTCTTGGGGCTATTTGTTTATTTCTTTCTTCTGCCAGTTGCCTTCATGGTAGCCCCCACCCTGGCGCATGAAACAAAGAGCTATTTTTTGTCCGGCAGTCCTGTCTGTCAGGCTGTTGCCACAGGCAGCAGTTATAGAGCTGCAGCTACAAAAGGGCAGCCAGTACCCACTTGACCATGAGACAATTATCACAGATTGTGGCCTTGTAATAGCAAAAATTGTATCTGCTAAGTTACACTTTGGAGGAAAAATTATTTTTGAATTAGTTTTAATTGGGAGCACAATCACCTGATAGAAGTTGAACATCTTTTTCACGGAACAGAAGTTATCAGTGAAAAAAGAAAAAACATGAGAAAGAAAATGTTCATCTTTGTAATCTGCTTTCAGGAACTCAAGTGGAATGGTAAATGTTTACACTAGGATAAGTGTAAAGTGACAAATGGAAACCCCGTTTTTATGAATTCTGATGCATTCCCAGAGACTCTCTAAATTATACTCCTGTCATTAGAGCCTAACTCTTAGACAGATTTTAGCAAAGTCTTCCCTTTTATTTTTCTTTCTTCTTTTTTCTTTTTTCCTCTGTTTTTTTTTTTTTTTTTTTCCTTTCTTTTTCCCTCCCCTGAAGTCTTCTATGAGCTTTAACATAAAATAATATTGAGTTAAGGAACTCAATGCAAAGCCTTTCTTGCATCTGTTTGCCACTGTTACAACTTGCTATAAGCTTAAAGTGAAAGTTCAAATCTATGGTTGAAAGTCTGGGAAGGAAAATCTTACAGTTACAGATTACATCAAGATGTGGCAGTCCTTCATTCCCATCGTCATCATCATCAATCCTTGTTACTTCAGATCTGATCTCTGCTATTCACGAGGCTTTCACTACACATGAGTTTTGGATAATGAATAAAGTCAACTGGTATCCTTCACACATATTCTTCAAAGTTAGTGGATACTCTTGAAAGTATGTGTATACTTGGCAGATAACCTTCACCTCCCCTACCATCACCAACAAAATCTATTTTGTTACAAGTCACTTATTTTATGACCACAAATATTCTACCGCCCTCATGTCTGGTAATCAGGTAAAATTAATGACCTGAATCAGTCCTGAATCATGAGATCTTTTGCCTACAAACTGCCTACAAGGGCCTCTCTTAATTATTGTCTAACAGTTTCTATGGTGCAAACTGCCTATCTGGCAGTTTGAAGACTTTTAATGTCAAACTTGAGCCTGATCTCTTATATCTTTTTAATTATTTTTTTTTCCTGCTGCATCATATACTTAACTGTAAGAAAGATGGAACTATGGAGCACAAACACAATCACTCTTATTAACAAGAACAGAAAGGGCCTAATCCTGGAGAATGCTCTGAGCAACTGTTTTAGGCAAGACTTTCTATATATTTAAGCAGTAATGTGGAACTACGCTTATGTCAGGTTCAAGCATTAATTAATTCTTCATCTCTCTCCAGCCAGCGATATTTTACCCTGCTAGCTTCTCTAAATCTATGAAATCCTTTATGTTTCTGAAAGTTTAATTCCATAGCCCAAAGAAGGAAACCTAGACCTGTATTTCTACAGATCAGGCCCTAGTTGCACGGATTTTAACTATTCCTTGCTTGAGAACTTCAAGAATGACAACTGCAGCTTTCCTGCTAGAAAAATGAAAAGCACAAAGTTTTACTACAGAGTGCTTCCTGAAAACAAAACAAACAAGTAAAACCTCCCTCTATTTAAAGTTCTGCAAGACTTTGAAAAGGAGGCTAACTGGTCATGTGGGTAATTTACCTGTAAGAACGTTCTACCTGGATTAGTTTCTACTGGGTGTCCTGGTGTGTCTGTACAGAGCCACCCACAACCTGCCATTGTATCAGTAGTTGCTCTCCATAGGCTACAGGATATGAAGATGGGTTGCAGAGGGCTTCAAGGCAATCAAGGAATGTTGATAATGACAGAGATAGAGAGGATGACAGATTTGAAGTTTACTTCTAGCTAACAAGAATTACTTTCATAAGAGTGATTTCCTTTTCTACTTGCAGGTGTGTATGACGTTGATTGCTGTTTCAGTTGTTAAAATAGAAGCAGCAAAATAATGTACATTGAAAGGAATATTTGGAAGTGTCTAACTCCTCAGGGCCAACTTTGATGTTAGTTCCAGACTCAGAATTAGATCAAGTTCCTCACTATCCAGTCAAAATTGCATTTTAAATGGTTGCAATTGAAAGTGGAGATTCCACAAGCTCTTTGTGCAACTTTTCCCAATATTTGGCTATCTCATTTGTAAAAATAAAAATAAAATTCTAACTGTAATTTCCCTTCCTGGAACTTGTGTCTGCTGGCTTTTGTTCTTTTACTGTCTATCTCCCATTAGGCATTGGGAGGCAGCAGTAAGATCCCCCTGTAACCTCTTGCTAAGACTTAACAAATCCATTTGTCTCAACTTCTTGTTACTGATGATCAGCTGTCTCTCCCTAATGGTCTCAGTCACTTTTTACTGTACTTGCTCCAGTTTGCTGGTATCTTTTTTGCACAGGTTAAATCCAAACTGAACACAGTACTCCAGATGTGGTCTCACAAGTGCTACATAGAGGGGATTAACCACTTCCCTCAATCTGCTATGTTCTTGCTAATAGAGCCCTGTATGTAATTGGCCTTTGCTGCATGATATATCCATACTTCTGCTACACTGGTTGACAAACACGACTCCAATGATATCTTCTGCAGAACAGATTTCTGTGCAGCTGACACCCAGGCTGTACTATTGCATAGCTTTATTCCATTAACCTTGGGAGTACTGAAATGACTGACCACCAGCTACACTTCAAAACATTGACCTTTGAGCCCAAGCAGTCCAGTGAGTTTCCTACCTACTTTACAGTTTTCCACTGGATCTTACAGTCCACCCATGCTGTTGCTAGCTGACAATCCATGGTTGCTAAGGAATGCTCTCTTCTCTGTGGGAAAGTGCATAATCACTTTGCTTTATTCTCTTTTATTACAGCAGCCTATTTGTTCATGCTGTTTTTCCCTTGACATTCTCTGAGCTGTACTTGTCCTTGGCTGCCAAACTTTGACTACAGGAGTTAAGACTTCATAAGAAAGACGTGATTATTTTCCTCTCTCATGTTTTGTTACTATATCAATAAATAACTTTTTTTTCATAAAAATGAAGACCCCCTTCTCTAATTCTTCACTGTGTGGGATGATGTTAGCGATCAGAGCTTCTATTGCATACTGAGTTGAGTGATATGGGTTGTTCTTTAAGTGAAGAAAAGAAGCACAGATATGTGTCAGACCTACTGCCCTAGGCCTAAGGCAGTGGCAGTCAATTGTGGCTGAAGACTTTTTCAATTCAGTGATAAAGTGTGGTTTTTGATTGTGGCTATGTTTGTGCTATCCTGTGGCTCCAACCTTGGGCAGAAAAAGGTGGATCAAGGAAAATTAGTGATATTTTTGACCCACTGCAAACAGACTTACTGTTGGATGACAATGTACTAGTCAGTGTCACTACAGATCGGTTCATTTATTCATTTTCAGTCCAGGAGAGACCAACAAATCTGTCTTAACACTTAAAGTGCTTGAGGAGCAACTGAATTCTTACAAGAAAAAACAGCCTTTGAAGGGTAATTTCCCAGTCTGCCAGGAATGCTAATCAGCTATTTTGAATGCATGTTCCACTTAGCTGAAATTGACCAAATGCATTTTTGATTCTCATTCAAGAACTTGTTTGAGGTCCATGTCTGTTTGCAGTTTCCCTGGTTTTTTTGTGTGTTGCTGGAGAGATCAAATGAAAATTTGCACATAGTATAGAATTATACAAAGCGCATATGACAAGGTATTTTGGAAGGGAGTACTCCTAACCTCAAAGGGACTTGTGTATGTTATGGAATCAAGCCATGGCCTCAGGCGGGAATATTGGGCTGAACTGATTCCTGACAAAATCCACATAAGGTACATGATAAGCCATGATCTCAGACTCCCTGGTAGAGGTCTAAGAGAGGCTTACATCTAAACAGATGGTATCCGTCAGGACAGGGGGATGATGTAACTATCAAGTTGCATGAACCTATTTTCAAAGTGTAGGATCTAGCTTACATTCTCAGAGAAAAAGAAAAAAAACAACCATAAGACATCAATGGGATCTCAAATCAGCTTCCTTGTTTATGACACACTATTTCTTCCACTCATCTTTGTATTCTTTCAAAGTGAGGAATTAGAAGAGGTTCCAGTTTCTTTCTCTTGCAAGAATCATTGTTCCTGAAGTCCCTGTCATGGAAGAGATGAACTTACATTTTACAAATCTGAAAGTCTCATCTCCTCTGTCATGGAAACACTGTAATACTCTGGAACTATATCCATGACAGAACTTCCTTGGCAAATTTTCTTGCTCTATGGACAGGATGTCCTCCTGGCTCTAGCTTTCATCAGAATCTAGATAACTTGCAGATCTCTTTGTTGCCCATGCTGAAACATGCATTCAGATATATTGTGGTAGGCTGTATTAGTAAGGAATAGTGATTTTCTCTGACAAGTCAGTTTCAATATATTTGCCTTATTCCAGTCCAGTTATAACAGATGACTCCATAAATCTGGCTCAGGATGGCACAGATGTGTTCTACAGCAAGTCTGGCTCTCATTCAGGACTAGAGTCTAGACATCACTAACTGATGTGTTTTCATTCTAGATACTGGCTGTTGAGACAACACTAAAAGGTCCAATAACATAATTCATTTCAAGATAGCACTGTGTCCCAGATCTGCATCTAAAGAAGAGTAGCAGCAATCCTCAGAAACATTCCACAGCAGTGAATCTGAGGTGTGAGTAGTGTGGGTAGGAAGCGTGTGTGAAAAAAAAGACTAGCTCTGAGGAAACCAGTAAACTTTTAGCATAGGTACAAACCAGTGGCACCAAAGTAAACATGCCAATATAAACTCATAAAAACTCTATTTTCCTAAAAGGAAGATGAAGGTGATTTTTACAAACAATTTAACTTATATATCTGGAGGCACTCTTGAATTTGAGGTCCTGTTTTTCATGGTCAGTATGGTAATATGATTGTGCAGTGTAGAAGCTCTCCTATTGATAAAGAAGAAACATTCCAAAGCAGTCTGAAATTGAATAATGACACAGTTAGAGCAATTGATTACTACTGTTTCTCTCTCCTACTTGCAAAACTGTGTGGTATATTGTAGCTCAGAGCATTCCATTGTGATTTTGGTAGTTCTATGAGTCTTCTTGAATTTTAATAACAATTATAAAATGGTAGATGGTTTGAAGGTGAGGCATCCAACTATCAAAATGCATAAGGAGAAGTTATGGTGTAGATTTTAGACTCATGGTAGTACTGTAAGGAAAACAAACAAACAAACAAACAGATAAAAGATGATGAGAGGAAATGTAATGAGATGGGGACATAAGTGTCAAGATAGAAACAGTCAAAACAGGAGATTTCATGTGCTTATGATTCAGAAGTCATGTCGTAGACACAAAAAAAAAACATGTTTATAGGAGACAGAGGAAAAATCTGGTGTGAATTTAGTGTTGGTCATATTTTGAGTAGGAGGGTGGACTAGATGGTACTTTCTAATCTGAATGATTCTGCAATTCTATAACTCTTAAGTTGTAGAATTTGTACATATCCAAACAAGAGATGAAGCCCAGTTATATGGCAAATAATTAAGCTTAGAGATCAAGAAATACCATAAGCAGAAAACATTCCAGAGCAAGAAGGCAGATGATAGTAGACCTTAATAGGAATGGTATGTTTTCATATTTTTTGCCTTTGGGAGAGAACTTTGCTTTGCCAACACCTACCTTTTGACTTTACCAAAAAGCTCATTACATTTCAGCAGTATGTGACTGGATTATGTAAAGATCATGACTATCTGTGTAATCAAGTGGGTAACGTAGTTGAAACATCAGGTTACATTGTTGAAGAAGAAGGCATAAATTCTATCATAATAAAACTCTGAAAACAAAAAAATGCACGTTACATTAATGTTGGCAGTGTCAACAGATGGCATAAAACTGCCACCGTATGTGTTCTTGATACATAAAACAAAGCCAGAGGAACAGCTGCCTACTAAAATAGCTGTCAAGTGTCAAAATCAGGATGAACATCTAAAAATTTAATGAAGGATTGCCGGAATGTCGTTTGGAGTAGATGTGTGCTCCTAAGAAAAAGAGGAATGTTTGTCCTAGAAGCCACCAAAGGTTGTCTGTCATCAGAAGATGATTTATATGAATTAGAAGTAATTCAGAATGACAAAGATATCAGAAGTGAGAAAAAAGTTGATTATAAAGATAATGTCAGGAAATAATGAAGAGATGCGAGATGTAAAAACTGAAAGGCAAGAGTACACAATATGAGAGAAGAAAATAGACTGACTTTACAGCCAGTGAAATCGAAATGTTGCTTTGTATTAGTTAAAGGTAACAGATATCTAGTAAAACCTTTTGTATATAACCACTTTTTTCAGAAGTCGATAAAGTTAGTAGCTTACATTGTATGTAGTGCTACACCATATCAGTGTTTTGTTCCATTAGAGTGCAATGTAACAAGTTCAATACTAGCATTTCTGAAGTCAGATTTGTCATGTGACAAAAGATAAGGGCTCCAGATCATGAAAGGTGTATACCCTCCAACGTTTATCCTTTGACTTCTGTGAATGTCTTACGAAACACATGCATAAGCTTGTCTAATAAAATTATTTTTTCCTGTAAACCCGTATTATTTAACTGTTTGCAGATAACTGTTTCTGTATAAACTAATGTACAGCCTAAACCAATGGAGTCCTGACTGATCCTGTGTGATGCTAAAACAGATAAGTGTACTGTAAAATATAAACTGTGTGGTACCGTAGAAATAAAATGTTCAAATACCATTTTTTTCTTTTGTATTCTCTCATATTCTTATTTTAAAAGCTGACTCCAATAATCATCCATCAACTACAGTTCAAGGGGTCTTGAGTTTGAAAAAAAAAAAAGTTTTCTTTAATTACTGCAATTCTGACCTAACTGCATAACACCCTAGATTTATGTTAGTTATTTGCAGGATTTACAAATTTGCATTATTTCTTCTATAAATGGGTTTCTCAAGTCCCTTTCATGTGAATTTTCCCAGTGTAGTTTTGAGACCCTGTACACACTTCTTTCTGGTATCTTCTAAATTAAATGTTTATTTGAGACAATTAATTTAAACTGTTTTGATTTTCTCCTTATTCTCAGTTGTTTCAGTTAAAAAATTAATCATGCAGTCATAGCTAGGATGTTTTCTCTGGCATCACTGCTCTCATTTGTGTTTGAGTGTGGTGATGGAAGGCAGATTAATTTAAAATGAAAAAGACAAACAAGCAAATTGCAGTTTTTAAATCCACAACAGAACTATAGTGTAATAGATGGGTGAGACACAGAAAATATGCTTAGGAGAAATCCTAAGTAACCATTGTGGTGGTTAGAAAATTTTGCTCTGTCAAGGCAGAAAATAACATCCATTGCAATGAGAAAACCTTATTTTCAATATAGGTGATGTATTTAATCTCAGTTGCTGTGAAAATAATCACATCTATTTACTAAAAAAAAGGTGAAAAAAAAAGAGTTTTTTCAAAAGAGAAAACAGTTTTGATAATGGAGACTTGCTACTTTTGTTATGGATAGAGTTGAATATGATCTAAACAGCCTGAGCAGCTCTCTCTTCCTCACATTTGTTTAATGTAGTTTAATTCATGGTTTGTTTGTGGGTTTTTTTTCTGCTGCATTAAAAACCAAGGGAGAAGAAAAAAACACTATGATTAGTTTAGAGAGCAGCTTTTGAATTGGATTAATTTGTCAGCTGTCATAATTTTCTATGTTCATGTCCCCTTGTTCTAACAGCCAATCTTCCTTACCTGATTAAAACCAGCATCCCTGCAGCTATATTTACATTTTGTTTTGTATCCTTCCCTGTGTTTATGCAGAACAGCTTTTGTTTTACTTTATTTAAATAAGGACCTGATTGTGTTCTGAGAGATGTGGGATGATGTTTTTCTATACTGATTGACCTGTCTGTAAGACAAGAACTTAGTAATATTATCACTCCATTAATTCACATGGAGAAACACATATTAAAACTACCGGCTCATATACTCAGAGACATCCATGAAAAATGTAGCTAGCATCTACAGGAGCTCAGTTCTATTTCTACTATGTATTATTACACAGACTCAGGTCAGGCATGGGATTTGGTTATGGCTGGTATTTGGATGCATACAGACTAGTTATTTGTACAGAGACTTTGCCTCTGTAGATGAAAAATGTTCTTCGAGGTAGTTGTTTTGCCAATTATTAGGCCTAGCATAAAGGACACAGCCAGAAAAAGATAAACCAATAACCAAATTTTATTTGATACAAAAGGGTCAGTACATGGGTGAGCGCTGGGGGTACAAACAAGTCAGTCAGGTTATACATAATCAACGTCAATCCCACTGACCCCATCAATGACACCACACAACCAACAATGGGTGGAACAAATGGTGAAATGCAGTCTCCCATAGAAGGGACAAAGGACAACCGAGTCAACAAACCAAACACATAAGACCAAAGAAGCCACATACTGAATCTCTACACAGCCCATATTTACAAAAGCCAGACCTGACTGGAGCCCAGTTCCAGGGAGGCAGGAGCTCCTTCCCCAACAGGAAACTCTGTAAAGTGCATCCACCTCACAGACAGACACTGCCCTTCCTGCAAGTGGTCCCAGCTGTTACCCCTCAGTGGGACACCTGACTTTTGGTTACTGAATGTGGGACCCCTGGGGCTCATTTACCCAATGGCTCTGTCTGCAAGGCCGGCACCACCCTGGAGGGAAGCCTAAAGGCAAACTCACCCCCCCTTTGTGAAGGGCTGTGGGAATCACCCATATGTCAACCTTAATTTGGGGCTTGGGGGTGAAACCCCAGCATTTCAATAGTGAAATAGTTGGATTAATTTTGGAGTTCTGAATTTTGTCTTCATTCAAAACTTAAAATGGTTGCAGTTATTGTATATTAACTACTGCAAAGCCACTACATATGTTGACAGGTTGACATAAATATTGCCCTCTAGAACTGGTTCTATAGACAGTTGGAATGTCAGGATGCTCACTCTGTTCCATCTAGGTGTTTCACACTAATTTTAGGATTCTAGGTCCCCCTGACTGTAAAGAAAAAGCGAGAAAGACATACATATTTTTGGATCAACAACAGATTCAATGCTGTGCTCCAAATAGCAGTGATCATGTACAAGACTGCCTGAGAGAGACCCTAAGAAGCCTTGATCATACAGCATCATAGAATGATTTGGGTTGGAAGCGACCTTAAAGATCACCTAGTTACAAGTCCTCTGCCATTAGCAGGGACACCTTCCACTAGACCAGGTTGCTCAAAGCCTCATCCAACCTGGCCTTGAATAATTCCTGGGAGGAGTATATATCCAGGGAGTGTTATATATATATATATGATTTGTTTCACTTTATATTATCTTTTTCCTCCTTGTTAACCTCCTAGATTCTTCAATTTACAATCCTGTGTCTCTTCCCAAATAAATAGCATGACCCTCTTTATCTCTTCCTTACCTTCTCTATTGGTCCTCCCTCTGTTGACTTTATAACTTTATTTGCTATTTGACATATCATTGATCTGATTTTTCCCTCAGTCATCAGTTAACTAGTTACTAGCAACTGTTAACTGGAAAGCCCCTAATGTTCTCTATAGTGTTGTGCTCTTTTCATGTTGCTACCTTGTTAGTGGTGTTATGGTCAGAGTGGGTGATCTTCATATACATTAACCTTTCTCTTGCTTGTAAAATCTTGAAATTCCTTTAGTTTCTACCTTGTTGATGGCACCACAGGTTGGGATTAGTCATATGTAGGATACATAAACTATTATACAGAGTTTGTAATGTATCTTTCCTATTGTTCCCATTTTCATGTTTTGATTTTGAAAAACTTTCTAACTGAAGAAATATTTTTTCTAATTACCTTTTATCAGCTCTGATTGTCTGATCAAATGTCAACATTTTGAAATTCTACTGACATAAAACAGATTAATTGTCATCAAAGTTATCACTGATTTTTAATTAGATCGCACTGAAGAATATTTATGAAATGTTGTCTGGAGCTACTTAATGATCATCATTCTTTATGTTCATGAAGACTAAATTCTTCTGTAGTGTTACTTAAAATAATGTATAAATGTCCTTGTCCTTTTTCCCTTATCCCAAGAACAACACATATTTGAAGTGATCAGTCTGAAGTGTTCTTCCACAGTTGAATGTTTTTCTTAAAGTTCAACAGATGGTAATTTCCCACGGATTATAAAACCTTAATTTACTGTCATTTAATAAAGGAGTAGGTCTTGATTCAAACATCAGTGAATAAGTGTTGACCATAAGTTACCCTGGTTTTCCTTGTATATAAAACAATTCCTATATCAAGAAATGTCTCCAATTCAGAGACTGTGAGATAAGCAGCAACAGCTTCATAAAGAACTAACTATACTTTCTAAACCAATAATGTTCCTTATTCTGTAAGGAATATTCTGGCTATTAATGTAACATAAATCTCCATGTGCATGAATATTCAAACGCAGTTAATTGTTGAAACAACATATAATTTTATTTAGAATATAATTTATTTTTTTTGAGGACTGATGGTCTAAGTCTGCTATGAATATCGGCCATACTGATAGTGAGGAAACCAAAACTAGTGTTCTGCCAACATTTTATCTCTGAAACTTTCTGGTGTGCCACCTGAATGGTTCTACAATGGCTGGTTTGTATTCTTGCTTTTTTTTTTTTTTTTTTTTTTTGTATAGTATTACAATTTTCATCTGCTTAAAATCAAGAGGTACAAATCTTTTAGTGCAATTGTCTGAATGCACTTTAACCTGAAAGTTTTTTTGTTATTTATAACATGATTTATTAGGTGTTTGTATTATCACCTTCAAATAACTTCTTTGACCCTCTTGCATGGCTCCACATTGATCATTTGTCAGCAGAACTGCAGCTGTGTGCTTCACTGTATTTTTTTGTCCTTATTACTGCAACATATTGTTTTTCATAGTTTACTACTAAAATAACAGTAAAAAATGAAAACATATTGGCATAGATATTATTTTTAATTTCAACAAATGCTAATCACTAAACTGGTGCATTTAAAGTACTAAGACATCTTGAAGTTTTACTTCTTGCTGTTTGGTTTATGATGATTCACAGATCATTGATACTATATTAAATATAGAATAAATAAACTTCTATATAATGTCTTATTGTCTGAACTGATGTGGGTTCAAACCTTTACCATAAGGACTCTTAGAAAATGTAGTGTCTGGAAAAGGCTAGTGTATGTTTTTATACAAATGCTTCAAGTGCATGTGTTCCATTTTTCGGACAATAAACAGGACAAAGAGGGTGTGCTAGAACTTCAGACCATACTGCAATATCTAAACTTGCAGCGTCCTTTTCTTTAATAAGTAAGATGTGACAAGTAAATTTTTTTAAGCTGATATTATTTTATATTTTAAAACAATTTAATTTTCTGACTGTTTATTCACCATTCGCTTCCAAATCAAGCCTGTGCATACTTACTATATGTAACTATTCCTCTATCCTTAGGATAAATAGCTCTATAGCTATATTGTTACATCTCTATGCCACACATATGACAACTTTTTAAAAAATTTAAACAAAAATAAATAATTTAAATGTTGAAATACACTACAATACAACATTTTGAGTAATTTCCTGGACTTAGAATCTTTTGGTGAACATCTTTCATATTTTCATCTTTTTTGTTGCTACATTAACAAAAAAAAGGGAGAATGGAATTAAAAAAACCCAAAACAACCCAACCAAAAAACCCCACAAAAAACAAAACACAAACCCACAACTTATTCCAAGTTAAATACAATTTTTCTTCAATACAGACGTAAAGGCTGTAAATGTAAACTTTATCTTCTCCATATTACATGTTTTGTAATCAGGTGATTTAAATTCCATATATCATTGCTGTGTCAGATAGTATTACAAGAGGCAAATATATATTCTTCCTCTGTCAGGAGGTGAGCTTAAATGTTTTCATTTCCCTGATTATATATAAACACTGCTTTTCCTTAGAATTATCATGATGATAGTACAACATACATTGAAAAGTAACACAGGTATATGTTTCCTCATAGGTATGATTCAATGGATCAAATATTAAACAATTTTATCTATCATCTAGTCTAAAGTTCTTTATGGGGTAAGTTACGTGAAGGTGCCTTATATGTTTTGCAGACTAAGCATATGAGTATTAAAAATCCTGAAGCTCAGACAAGGTGCAGAAACACTTATTGTGTGAGACCTTTAAGGGTTTAGGATTAGGACCAGTTTTTTATTCAAATTTACTTTTTTTTTTTTTTTTACCCCGAATAAAAATAGTTATAAGATACTGCAAACTTGTTCTCAGTTGAGTTTAAGGTTTTCTATCTAAAATAATTTCTGCTGCATTCACCTTATGTCCTCATCATTCTCATGATTTCCTCTCTCCTACAATACTGCATTCCTCCCCATAGCCTTTTCCACCTACCACCACACACATAGGTCAAAGATAGATAAAGTTGGATCCATGTGAACTGAGTGACCAAGACAAAACCTGCTGATTTCAAAACAGAGCTTTCCCTCAGTGGGACTGTTCACTTGGATCTATTACATCTATCCAGCTGTAAGTTTCAACAAACTTGCAGAAACAGTAGTTTCTTTCGTACATCTACTCTTTTTCAAACTTGACTCAACCTGGAGAGCCCATGAAAATTTCTGATGGGGAAACTAGTACCAAAATCCTCTTTTTCATGGAGAAGCTGTTGAACACTTGTTACAATAGAATTTATCTGAAAATAATTAACCATTTGATACAGAATCAGTTTGAATATGATTTAAGTTTTCTTCTGTAAAGGAAAAAGGAAGTAAAGAGATACTAAACACTTAAACACTTATATTGTTTAGGCTACTTGTATTGATAAATACTACTTTAAAAGAACTTCTAAAATAAATTGTCAAAGTGGCAATCTGAAGGGGAGTAAAGGAACATTTTTTTATTGTGACATCCATTGATGATTACAGGATTCCCAGTATAACAACAGCCTGTTCTTAGAGCAGGTTTTGGATGGAGCCCAAATAAGTTGTCTTTTTATAAAGTAAGATTTCCACATACACAACCCCTGGCCCTGGAATTTATAAAATTGTTTTTATATGCTTTATGGGAGGTCTTTACATAGGCAATAGCCCACAGTAAATGAGTTGAGAGAGCTGATGAATGATTCCACAGATTTAGCACCTGGTTATAATTAATCTCTGGGGATTTAGGACTTCTAGCTCATATTGTTAAAGAAAGGACTTCTGTATTTTGTATGAAGAATTCACTTCTGAAATAGGTAAAAAATTAATATCTTTAAACAGGCCTGATGACTTTGCATAAATATAAATTATGATAATACAAATTATTCCTTCCCCCAAAAGCTCTTCCACATAAGTTGTACAGTGGACACATATTGATGAATTTAGCTGTGTGTCAGGGAATCACTTAATTTTTGGGGTAAATGTTGGTATCTGAACTTATTTATTTATCTTGCCAGATAGTAACCCACAAATAAGGTCTGATTTTGTTGAGCTGACATTTTCTAAGAAAAATACTTTACAGAAAACAAGAAAAAAAATAAAAATAAACTAACAAAATTACTATTTTTGGTGTATCTATTTTCTGTCTAAAAACAGAGTAACCTCAAATACCAAATGTATGCACATATTTAAGATATACAGGTTGTGATCTCTCTGTTTTTTTCTTTCTTAAATTAAAAGAGGATTTGGGTTTTGCTGTTACTAAGAGTAGTTGTTTCACCCACCTACAGCTGTATATTCTCTTTCACACCATTTTTGCAGCCGTAAACTCATGTTTTCCTTCCTGTCTATTTGGTGCTGAACACAGCATTAAAAAACACTTCCAAGAAAGGAAGGCCCATTTTTCAAATTTGTATTTGGCAGTTTAAATTTAAAATCAAAATTATCTCAACAGCATTTGCATTTTTCATCAAGTGTTTGCATTCAGCATATCTTAGAGGAAATACTGTTTTCTATTAAAAAAAAAAAAAAGTTTGAAGTCACCTTAGTAAATCCTATACTGCCAAATAATTTCCCTGAGGAAAATCACTTTGCGTGTATGCGTGTATTATGCATTGATAATTGTCCTTCTGTATCTTCCCAGCATTTCTGCCTTTTTCCTAGCTTTTGTTAGTAACTTTTAGTTAACATTAAGGGTCCAAGTAATACATATAAAGAAAGCTTAACAAACAGCAACAAGTAGCATATGACCCAGTTCGATATATGCTTCAATTAGTACTAGCACATCATAAGCAGAAAAAAAAAATCAGAGAGTTTGCATAGATCCTGATGAAAAATGATATAGTTACTGAGTGAAAAAATGTTATGGAGGATGACCTGCTGCAATGTAGAATACAATGGGGAAGATGTTCAGGAGAGAGTGTGCATCTAGGAAGCCCATCACTTCTGTTCCCAGCTGGACAATGGTGAAAATTTTCGTTTTCCCTTTCTCTTTCCCTCTTACTCCCTGCCTCTCTTCTTGCCACTCCATCTTTTGTTTGCAAAATTCCTCAAAAGTAGATTTCACTACTAGACAGGGTATATGCCAACAGTTACCAAACACTCTAATCTTTATTTTCGTGAATTATTCTTAACTTACTTTAGGAAATATTTCTCCTTCATATCCAGAGAAGGATAAATACTGTTGTATCTTCAAAATATACCTTTACCTAAATATATGTGTGGGTAATAGGTGCACAGAGAGAGAGAAAGAATGAGAGAGATAGAGTCCTGGTGCACTCATTTTGAGCATGACAAAATAGTTCCTTCCACTTATCTCATTTAAAGAGAAAATTTTAATTTTGTCTGTGGGAGAAAGCAGCTAATTCATGTGACTTTTTGTCCCAGGTAATAAATTGTGGGTTTTCATGACTCTTCACTGAAAACTTACAGACCACAAATCTCAAAATATTTTGTCAGATAAGAGACGTGGCAAGAACTGATGTTAAGATGAACAGACAGTGTACCTCTGAAGGTGCTTATCAAAACTTCTGCACCTGATTTTATAATTAAGATTAATTTAATAAAACAGAAAGTACACTGGCAAAGAATAGTAGCTAGGTTGAAGATGGATCTCAGTATCCCATTTCTATCAGACTTCAGAAATTGAATTGGAATGCTTCAGTCTTTAAAAAGCCTTTTTTTCTAATAAAACATGTAAGTATGCACATTAAATATTCACAGCTGTTATACGATGAGTGGAGTGAAAGCCAAGTTTCTTTTCTGTCCCCATCATTGTAGCCATGGGTGCATGCTAAATGAGAAGACTGAAATAATCTTGGGGAAACATTTACAGCACTATTCCTCCTCTGGCAATTTAGATGACTTTGTAACTAAGTGTGCTGGAAGCACTCAGAATTTAGAAGCAGCACAGATAATCAACACATACCTCAACAAGGTGTATAGCAGAAAGCACAACACTATAATATTATGTGTGGTCAGATGTCTCTACGCCCCCACTGTTTCTTCAAGAACACCATAGCGCAGGGAGAAGACCAAACCATATCATTTACCTGGCTGTCCCATCTGATATGCCAGGATTATGTTGTCTGACAGAAAGTATATCCCACATGTCACAGAAGAATCCAATGACAAATATTCTGTATCCATGGCCATGATGAGAGCCAGAATCTCATTTATTCCTAGAGAAATGAGCTAAGGTTTAATTGACAGGACCAATCTGAATACATCTCCATGTCACAGTCTCTCTTCAGAAGTGAAGAAGATTGTACCTTTACAGTCCTCAATAATATCCTGTGCACTTGCTATGGCTATCATACTTTCTTTAACAAACTAATCCACCTGCACTCTAACTGGGTTTATTTGGATGCCACAGTTCATGCAAAGTCCACTTCCCAGGTAGGACTGATGAAATAGGCTGAATTCCTTTATAGTGCAGCCTATTTGAGAAAAACTAAATATTTCAGTTGCAGGAGTGCAGGGAAGAAAGGGGAAGCTCCCTGTATCACTTCAGGACATGCAAGAGTCAACAAAACTGAGAGATAATTAGTCTCATGCATAAATTCCCATGCTTTCAGCTATCATAAACTCTCATAATGTTTACAAAAAACTAGAAAACAACCATGCTTTAGTCTCCCAGGAAATTCAGAAGAGATGGTTTTTTTTAGCAATTCTTACCTAAATTATTTTTTTAAAAGTCCAGCTACAATAAGGGTGTCTGTGTGTGTGTGTGAGAGAGAGAATCTAAAAGTGCGAACAATTATTTCCTGTTTATGATCAATCACATTTTTTGTATACATTGATCTTTACAAAACTAAGAAATTAAGATTCCTGCACAGTTCATTCAGATCGCTGCATTGGACCATAAAGAAGGTAACAAACAGAACGATCTCTCCCCATCTCCAGGTGCAATATTTAAGTAGTCATACATAAAAAAAAAAGGGGGGGGGTGTCTCATAATAGGAGAAACTGGTGTACTGTAAGCTCAGTACAATCAAAATTGTCATGCAGTAGTTAGTGATATTAATAGATTTTAACATGCCTGAGTTTTATTTAGAAACAAAATTAAAAGCTAAATAAAACAAAAAACGTCCTTGAGTCTAAAAAATTCATCAACTGCTTTAAAGCAGATGTTTGGCACTAGCAACTGTCAGTTAAACATTTCATTATTTAAAAATAAATATAACAGATTGAAAGTGGGAATTCTAGTGGTTTGTTCCATGCAAAAAACAAAAGTGTGTTAGATAAGAGTATTCACTGTAGTAGTTTATACATACCTCTAGCTGAGAAAAAGACAAAGACTGTCTCTTTTTACAGAGCCATTCAATAAAAATAAATTCTTGGCTTTAAATACAATGGTATTGAAAGAAAAAAAAGTGATGAATAGAATATGTACACTAGTGTGATAATGGAAAAGAGGAAATGGCACATTTTTGTTGCAATAAAATTTTTCAGTAATTTTGTAAATGTAGGACATTTATGCACATTTTAAACAATGATTCTTTACAGATTCACAGTACCATTTACAAAACATTGAACAAGATAATTCTATGTTTCCTTAGTTACAACATGCCAGCTGTGGTAGGAATACAATTAATACATCATTTCAAACTTGATGCATGTAATTTAATTTGCTTTCATTAAAAAAAAAAAAAAAAAAGCCAGCACAAACAAATAAAACCCCTAAAACCAGGCTTTTTTCCAGGAAACTGTGAGAGATCAGAATTATCATTAAACAGACAAAGACTATTAGTAACCTGGGGAAAAAAATAAACAAAAGTTAAACAGTTGAATTTCTGTTAAGAGAAAATGAGAAAGCAAGGACCATGTCAAGCACAAAAATTATCTGAAATTTGGTAGAAATATGCTTCACTTGATGTTTTGTCACTGCATCTGCATAAATGTCAGTCCTGCAAAGATGTATTGATTGTTTCACTGAGTTAATATATAAGTGTATTTCACTCTTTTCCTGTCAATATTTCCAGCTATATAGTTGCAGGAAAGTGTTAGAAGATCTTACAGAGAGGTCCATCAACAAATAGATTATGCTTTAAGATATAGTTTCATCTAAATATACCTTCTTTAGTGAGATTTCTTTGTTTTCTTTGCTGTTGTCTTTATGCCTCTAACCAGTATTTTGGATATAGAGTCATAAGACCACAGGATAATTCAGGTGGAAAAGGATCTCATAAAGTCTCTAGTCCAGCTCACTGCAAAGGCAGCTCTGAAGTCAGAGATGGTTGCTCATTTCTGCTCAGGTCTGCTCATGCTACGCCCAGTAGTGTCTTGAAAATTAACATTGATTTACAATCATCTGGGGCAACCTTCTCCACTGCTTCACTGTCCTACTGGGGATTTTCTTTTCATTGTACCCAACCAGAATATCTGCTTTTCCAACATACATCCGTTGTCTCTCATCTTCTCACCACACACAGCTGTGAAGAGTTTGGGTTCATCACCTTGCTGACCTCCCTGCAGGCACTGGGAGGTTGCTGTTAGGTTCCCCCCTACAGCATGTCCAGGTTGAGTAATCCCTGGTCCCTCATCCTCTTCTCCCAGGGCAAGTGTTCCAGCCCAATATAGACCTTATGACGTCACCTAATAACCAGTGCCCATTAAGCCCAACCTCCCAACTACCTTTTTTACACCTCTAATTCTCCACTCACCCAGACCATAATGTCACAACTTGTATACAAATATGTTCTGATGTGGTTAAAAACTTCAGATCTTTAAAATTAGTTCAGACCTTTTTTACTAAATGCTCTTTATTAATCATTCCAAGATTTTTTCTAGTGCTAATTCTAAGAACTGGATCTGTATTACTGTGAAGGGACTAACAGTGCAAGAATGAAATACAAATTCTATAGTCTATGTAGGGCAAAGAATGACCTATTGAACTATATACCCACTCTTTTCATTAATAGGTGATACTGATGAGAAATAGATCATTAAACCATGCAACAATTTCACTTTTTTCCCTCATTTTCCTGAAACAGGAAAATTTAGAAAAGGTATGGTAAAATCAAGCAAATCTCAACCTTACTCAGAAGTCTCTATTTTGGTTTATCCTTGAGAAGAAATCATATTTATGCTATCAATCTTGGTTAGATTTTAGAGCAATATCAAGCTGATGTTCTCCTTTATGAGATTAATTTTTATTAAGTTCCCCAACTACTAAACCCAAGATTATTCTCAAATTAAATGGACCATTAATTAAAAATATAGTCAAGGAAATAGACTCAGTGGAAATCAATTAAATCAGCTGGTGTTTTAGTTAGCAGTGATGATATTGTAGTTCTAGCTCTTTCGTGGCATGATTGTGTCAGAAGACAAATTTTTAATTTTTTTGTGATGATAGAAAGAATTTGATCTTATCTTTAAAGAAGCAAAAAATAATAGGAATTTTTGGTTTTTTTAATATTTCTGTTCACCTTTATGATTTTTGTGTCTGAGATGTCTACTTATTTACATAAGTATAAAATGTCAAAATACTTTTGTAAGAAAACACATCTATTTCAAACACTGAGCTAAAGTGACCAATAATATTTGATTCTGTATTAAGCCTGACTTTGCTTTTAATAAGCTGGTTCTCTTAATACTGTATTTTGAACTAAATTAAACCGTGGAAATTTTCTTTCCATTTCTTTTTGTCTCTGCAAAGCAAATGTATTTGTCCTTGGTAATAATTATTCATAATGGATTTTTAATATGTGATGTTAATAGTAATTCACTTATGGAAATTATTAAAATATCAAAATAATAAAGTTAACATAAAATGAAATTATGTTTCTAAGGTGTACTTGAGTATTTGAAAACACTCTAGGCAATACTTAGATATATTGTTTCATTTCTATTTTAGTGATGTTAGAGAAAAAAGAAAAAGCACGGTAAAAATTCTGTGAAGTAAATGAAGCAAATATTTTTAACAGCATTTAGCTAATCCCTTTCTGTATCCTGTTTAATATTGGGATTATCGGAAAATATTTGAGAAATTTAAATATTATTTTTGGCAATTGCATCAAATAAAAAATATATTTAAAATTAAATAGAGGAATGATACTTTAAATAATAGCAGTAGACACATAAAGTTACTTGTAGATGACTTTTTAAAATCAAACTGAGATCCTTAAAATAAGTATGATAGGAATACAATATTCTTTTGGCTTTCTACATCATCTCATTTATCATGTAAATAAATTGACAGTAACATTCCAAAGATTTGTTTTTCATAATGATCTAATACAAAAAGCCACCATTTACAAAGGCTATGAAAGGCTGTAGTACACAAAATCAGTATTCACTATGGAACAATTAATTTTTAAAAACAAGTAAACTGTAAAATTGTGTACTGTAAACTGTACACACACAGTTGTTCCAGATACGCAGTAATAAATATTATTATTTATTTATTGATGAAAGCTGTTTGTTCTGTCATAAAGGTGACCTTAAACTTCTGTTTTGCCAAAGTGAGTTAAAGACTGTTGAAGCCCCACAGAGGAAGACAGAATATTACCTAGAGCAAAAAAGTTAAATCATCTTTAAATTGAAGAAGGTCCAGTGTAAAATTTCACTCTTTAGGTTTTGGTTCTGATAAAAAAATAATAAATTAAAACTAGAACACATTAACTTGAAGCATGAGACATGGCAAATTTCTGCAAATATAAAGTACCTTACATTTTTGAAAAAAACACCAACTTACTCTATGTGCATTACACAGAGCAATTCCTTCCCTGTCATAGAAACAGGAAATATTTCTGGACAAGACAATGATGCTGTTTAAATGTACATAGCACTGGCACTGAACAAAAGATGGAGAATAACATATTCAATCTGCAGAAGTTAAAAACTTGCTTAAAAGATGGAATGAAAAAATCGAAACAAATGAGGACAACTTTTCTATAATGAAAAATCACTAAATCTTTAAATATTTTGATTACTCTGGAAGTTGATCGTTATTCTGCGTTGAAATGCCAGACCTTTAAGTTTTCATTTCTTCATCTCCCTTTTCCCTTATGGAGGAGTATTTCTATAATAAGAAATAAGAGAAAGTGTATTTTTATTTATCACTAAAGCTAATGAGTGCATATTTAGTTATTTCCTTTGTAGGTGCCTCATCCTGACACCACTTACCTTGTGAAATCTGACAAATGCACAGCCAGAGGCGTTCTGACTCCAGCCGTAGTAATGTCATTGAAGATGACTCACAGTTTCATGCAAGGAAACTATTAATCAGTAAATCCTGTCAGGCTTTTTTCCTAAAATAAAAGGTAACACTTTCTATCTCTTCTGCAATCACAGAATGAACAGCAGCTAATCCTGATGTCTAATTCTGAACAAAATGATCCTTCTCTTGCAGTAATCCACAGTCTGATGAGTCATTTCTTACTTTCTGACTGTTGGAAAGGCAGATTTCCTACAAGAAGGAAATGTTTCACACACCAAGGTCAATAATATTGATATTTCAAGCCTACTTAGGAGGCATATTGTCAGTTACTGTGAACCAGCCTCTGTTCTTGTTACATCTCTGTTCCCTCTTAAGGACTGTTCTTGTGACAGAAAGCAATGGTATGGCTTGCCATTACTTCAAGTTGGGGAATGTCACAAAACTAGACTCATTCACTGTTGCCAGTTTTACTTGCTATGAAACTATCATCTAAGTAAGCATTGCTAACTTCATGATGTCAGGGATTAATGTCAATTCTATCCATCATGACCACTGAATCCAAGGAGAGATCATATTTGATAAACAAAAAGAATGTGAAACTAACATTAATTAGTGCAAACTGATACATTGAAAATTAAGTCTAACTGCATGATGACACAACATACTCTAATGATTACAATAGTGTAGAAATTGTAATTTAGCTTGGAAGCTAAGTAATTAACTTGGCTACTTTAACTTAATACCTTCTATACCTTTAAATCTCCTAAAATAGACATAGATCCAGCACAGCACCATCAAGTCAACAAGCAAAAGTCTGAGCAGCAACTTGACCAAAATGAAACAGAAAGGCAAATCCAGATGACATCCAGAAATGTCAGCTAAATCCTTCATTTTGTATGGAATATGTAGCCTGTGCACCCTAACCCAGATTCATAGTATCTAACATCAAGTATATAACACAGCATTTAAAATACAAATTACCTAATTACCCACTGTGTACTCAGGTAAATTTCTAAAGGATAAAGGAAGGAAGCTGAATTCTTTCTTTTTTGTGTGTTTTGTTTCTCTGATGTCTTCTTTCTCTTCTTTCTTTTTAATTTGGGTTTAATAACCCTCCACCTTAGCTAACGAGAGTATTCTCTGACACACTGCTGAGAACTGCTGAAGAGAGAAGCAGCTAAAAGCAACGTTTTACACAGCTTGATGCTTCTATGAGTTTGCTTGGTCTTTGCTAGGCTGATAAGAGTGTGTGTGTGTCTGTATACTTCTCTAACAAAAAATTTGCAAGTTAAATGTCATCATTAAGAAGTACTACAGTTTCATCTTTCTGCTTCTGTTTTTATTTTTTTTCTTTTAAAAAAATGGACTGCAATTAACAATAGTAACAATGGCTCCATATGACTTTTTTTTTTGGCATTTTTAATATTTTTTAAAATAAAACCAGGCAATGTATCATACTTTATATCTAAATATTACATACATGTGAACAATTGAAGAGAGAAAGGTATAGTGTTAATGTGCAGACCATATTTAACATTCAGTGTTTTTATCTCATGCTTTTTTTCTTCTCTTTTTTATAGTTCTGATAAAAATTTTTAAAGTAGTTACTAATGAAAACAGATGAAGCAGAAACACATATCTATGCCAAAACCATGAATATACGTAAAAAAAAAAAAAAATAAAATTCAGTAACATAACATTACATGAGTACACATTCATGTTCTGTGATGATTTCCAAATTTATTAATCTGAGACTGTGAGTAGGATTCATCTCAAGAATCAGACATCTTAGTATAGGTGTTTGCTTGAAGATCAAGATTAATGTCTCTTTTCTTTCAGCACTTTTCCACGTTTAACAAATAAAATGTCTCTGACATAAACTTTAAAGTAAGTGGCACTTTTAAAAAAGGATGAGATGTTTGGCATTTCTAATGAAGACATGACAAATAAACATCAGGTTTTCTTAGCTAGAGAGCTTCTGTGAAGTTTCTCCCTCAGTTCGCCATCTGTGCAATGATAGTGCTGTTCTTTACCTTGCATTAAAGTAGATACATTGTTCGTGGTGTTCTTAACTGCAGAAGTACAGAATGCTGTCTCTAAGAAAATAGGGTTTATTAGGTATATTTTACTGTAAAAGCAAAGTGTAATATACATGTGTAGGCTTACATTTGGTCAATAAATCCTCTGCTGTTTCTCATGTATTTTACTTGTAAGGATCAGATTTTACAAAACTGCATGTATTTTAAAAGCACTCTATCAGTAAGCTTGAAAAAGAAATAATCAAAATGAACATGATGCAAATATTTGCTGCCATCAAAAAGCGCTAGATAATATTTATACTTCACATTTTACAGTTCTTCAGGACCATCCTTCCTTACAAAATATGACTGCATTTGACTAGCATCTTACTCTACTCATAGGTGGCAGGTACATTTCAAATCTACCATTAACCATACTATGTCTCTTCAGTAACTGACAGTGAGGATATGAAGCATTATTGTGCTTTTGTTTTGTTTTCATTTTCTCTTGGAAAAGCATGCTCCTAGTGACTTTTTCTGGTAATTCTGTTATAGCAATGCTCTAGCACAATCAGTTAGTAATCTCATATTTTTGTATTTTAAAGCTAAATATTTTTAATTTGCTATATTATTAATCAGTTTTTTGTTGGATTTATTTTAGGTTTTGGGGGCTTGCTTGGTTGGTTGGTTTTTTTTCTTTTAATTTATCTCTGAATGAGGTGTTACTACTCCTTGAATTATGTGTCTCGCACCAAGACAGTACTTCATCATCTAGCATGTTCTTTTCATTTACTAACGCAATGTGATGACCTTGTCCTGAGGGACTGCAGGAAAAATTATATTTCTAAAGATGTTGTTTGTTATTTTCCAACTTTTCTGAACTGTTAAATTACACAAATACCTTAACCACATCATAATATTAAAAATCTGGGTGCCATCCACAATAATAAAACCCCCATATTCTGGAAACTTAAAGTTGTTGGTTTGTTGTGGGTTTGTTTTTTTGTTTTTATTGGTTTTTTTTTTTCCTCTGAAATATCCTATAAAGGCAACGTGTTGTATTCAGAGGATCAGTGAAACTGAAAATAGAAAATAACTTTGATGGTCATGTTGTTTCTCCCTCTTTCCTTCATTTTTTCCCCATTCAGATATCAATTCAGATATGTAACAAGGCCAAGTTACTTATTTCAGGTACTGTCAACCTTGTTTTGTAAAGGGTAATAGAGATTCTGAGTAAGTTTAAATGATATAAATAGACATAAGCTCCCTATGTCCATGCTTTAAACAGGCTTGAGTTGTTTCACTTGATCTGAATAAAATAAAAACCATAACAGTAGTGTGATGTTAACCTGAGTTAATAAAATGTACTTGAAGTCTGAGCCCATCTGAGCTAGTCTGACTGGCTCTTGCAAGGATCTCGTAGAAACATTGATTCTGCAATTTATGAATAACAGATAAACGTAAGTGCCAGGTCACTTATGGCTAGTACTGCATCATGTGACACTGCACTGCATGGACAAGTTTTTTAAGCCTTGACATGTAGCTAAGGCCCAGATCAGAAAGGCATGTCTATATTGCTGAAAAAATGAAGCTCAAGGAGAGTCACCTGGCACTGAGGCCAGTAGCTGGGAATGACTTCTCTCTGAATTGCTCTGACTCCATGCTATGCAGGGCTAGTCCTTTTTGAAGACAAATTTCTAAAAGTCCACATTGAGTCAACACTAGATGAGGCACCTGCTACATCTGAGTTCCAAATTTATGGCTTTTACTATAATTTTATAAATTTATTATAATCATTAACGTATTTCTTCAGTTGCATGGCAGCCTATCAAGAAGGTGTTCTTACAAAGTGAAAGTGAGGGCATATGCTGTTGTAACCAGGCTTGCTAACGCAGTTAGTTCCTTTTGGAAGACAGAAACTTAAGCTCAGAAGTGAAAGATGGAGTTGCAAATGGAGAAGCCATGTGAAGAGGAAGGCCGGGAAGACCCACAGGGTTCCTCAGACTTCTGTGCATTCATATGAAGAGCACAGCTAGCAGACAGGAAGATTTGCAAATCTAGGTGGAAAGCTATGGAACTGTCAAAACTATCAGAATAACAGGGGCTGGTCAGGATAGCGTGTACAACTGTGACATGGATATGACTTCAGGGAAAATAGGCAAGGGGAAGAGGAAAGAGAAGTTTTTTCCTGTGTTAAGGGCTTCCTTCACTGTACAGAGCTCCTGCATGAAATGGGAGATGTGTCTGTTAGCAGTCTCTCAGTCAAGATCAGGAGGAAGCAATCCTGGGGATGCTGTGAAAGAAAAAAAGTGTGGTCAGTTCCAGACTGCTTTCCCAAGAAGCATGTTCAGCTTAGAGAAGAGGAGAGTGAGGAGTGATGTCATTTCTTCCTCATGAAAGGGGAAGGAGAAGGAGGTGATATTCTCTTCTCTCTGGTGTCTGGTGATAGAATGGGAGGGAATGGCTTAAAGCTGCAACAGGAGAAGTTCATATTGGATATTAAGGAAAAGATTCTTCACTAAGAGGGTAGTCAAATACTGGAACAAACTCTCCAGAGAAGTAGTTATGGCCCCAAGCTCGTTGCTGTTCAAGAAGCATTTGGACAATGCTTAGACAGATGGTTTAACTTTTTCGTTGCTGCTGTAGAGTCAAGAGTTAATGATCCTTGTGGGCCCCTTACAGTGCAAGATATTCTACAATTCTATGATAAGAGGTTATGTACAGTACTTTCTAGAACTGATTGGTGGAAGTATCGTGGACACAGACCCTTATCTGCCTCCAGAAGTTTCTAGATAACACTAGTGATACTGGTGTAAATGCTAAAAGGACCTTTTGACCGTAGTGATGTGCTTGATCTGTTGATCCTAAACTGGTGGTGAATGAAAACATATACATCAGTGTGGGATTCAGAAACAATGAGGTGATTGAAATCAGGATCTGAAGGGAGTCTGGAAAATAAGGTTAAATTTCCCCAGCATGTGAGGAGGGAGCTCTAGCCAGGTTATTTGATACCATGATGACGTCAGGTCCGGGCACCCAAGTGCAGGAATAGTTTTCTGGGATTGCTTTTGTCCCTGACGGTACCTGCGACGGGACTGCTGTGTCCTTGTGGTATATCTCTGTATATCTCTTGTCCTGTTCAATGTTATTACTGTTTATTGTTATTGTTATTGCTATTGTTGTTGTTCGGTTTATTATTTGTTACCCTCTTGTATTAAATCTGTCCTCATCTCAACCCCGGGGTTTGTATCTCACTCCCTGCCCGTACGGTCCGAGGGTGGGGGAAGGACAATGGGAGCGTGATCTCCTGTCCCAGCAGGGCCTAAACCACCACAGGTAGGTAAGAAAAGAGTACACTAAAAGCATTACAAGTAATCAGGAATTCTGTTCCCAGACATCTGTGTTTACTGTTAGGATTTGGGAAGGACAGGGTAGCCAGCAGTGGGGCAGAAGCAGTATTGTAGTTAGGATTACTTAGAAAACCTAGGCATGCTCTGTGGGACTGAGAGTAGCCACCCAATGGTACTGAATGAGTTGGCTGTTTTGACTGAGACCAACATCTGTGTTTTACAAAAACCTGGGGGGACTAGGGAGGTTCCTGATGACATGAAGAATCTGAAATTATGCCCATCTTTTAAAAGCAGGTAGGAGGACCTGCAATTGTAGGCTTGCCGGTTTTATCTCGGTTCCTGGAGGTATTAAAAACCATGTTCTCCTGGAATCCATTCCCAAGTGCATATCTGTTCAGCATACAAAAAAGCACATCATGCTTAATCAAATGACTACCATCTTCAGTGTAATGATTGTCTATGTGAACAAGGGGATGGTGGTGTTTCTTGACATCACAAAGGTTTCTGACCCTGTTTCCCACAGCATTCTCTTTTGGAAAATGGACAGGTGGATGGATGTGAACTGTAAATTGTTTGGACATCTGGGATGAAACCATATTGAACAATGGCTTGCAGCTTGATGAGAGTTCCCCACCCATCAATAATGAGGCCCATATTGTTCACCATCTTCATCAGTGATTTAGATGATGACAGACTATACCCTCAGCAAATTCAGAAATAGTATTATATCAGAAACGGTGGCTGACACAATAAATGGCAGACTTTGGCAGTTCATGAGAGTGCTTCATAAAACTCTTGAGAAAATTCATGAATTTTAGTAAGGAGAAACACAGCCTTGATACAGACTAGGGAACTAGTGGCTGAATAGGACCTGGGAGACACAGTGGACACCACACTGAGCATAAACCAGCAGTTCACTCATTGCAAATGGGATGAAATTGTTATATAGTAAGTGCAAATACACCCTGTTTTCCTTCAATAGGAAAATGTGGCCAGCAGACAGATGGAAGCCTCCTCTGCTTGGGAGGCCTGGAAAGTGAGGCCTAGAATACTGTGTCCTCTTTGGAGCTCAGAGTTCAGGGAGAGGTGGAAAAATTGGAGAGGGTTCAAGATGATCAGGCCTAAATCATACGGTCTAGGATGAGAAACTGAGGGCTTTGGACTTGTTTGGTCTGGGGAAGAGGAAGTTAAGGTACATTGTAGCAGGAGAATCAACTGCCTGAAGATTAGTTCCAAAGATGATAAAACCAAGCTTTTCTCAGTACCGCAACATTATATAACAAGGGACAATGACCAGAAGTTTTCTTTTAGGGGGATCTGGTATTAGGAATATTTGTTGTTAGGAGGATAGTCTAAGACTCCTGAGGGGGAAAAAAAAAAAAAAAAAAAGGAAAAAATAGTTTTCTACTATCAGTCTCTTTCACATAAATGTCTGTGGTGCATGTACAGACACCTAAGGGAATACATGAACTTTGCCATTCTTCTCAGTGTTACTTTGACTAGAGAGCTTCCAGGAACCCTTTATTTTTAGAAAGAGGGCCTGATTCTCCAGGCCTGTCATTTATGCCTGTGCAAAGTTAATGTATTTCCATAATAGCAAAAACATTCCTTTTACACATAGTCCAGGTAGGCAGATATAAATAATACAATAGGTCAAGACAGTTGTGGTCCAGTGTTTTAAAAATAATTCAGTACCCAATGTACCATGCAAAAGACAGTCAGTTACCCACATATACAACATATAAGTCTCTGATTTAGGCTAGATTCAAGTTCTGTATTAATAAATAGGTCAGCGCTTTTATTATAACTACCTTCATACTGTACCCCACATATTTAGTCAATACAAATGTAAAAAATACAAAAGACTGTGGTTCACATAGTCAAAGAGAGGTTTCAGTGAAGAAGAGGTGATGTGTGGTACCTTCATCTACCATTCACTCTGCATTAAAAAATTTACTGAACCTAATAGTGATAAAATCCTTGACTTTAGTATGGTTAGCATTTCAGTTTGTGATTTTGGCCAGCAGCCTCTGTAATCCCCTGTATTTTAAAGAAATATCTGTATAAATTGCTGTATTTGTATAGATCATGGGTTTATGTGTTCCTTTTCTAGGGACTTTTTGAAGTATGATTCTACTAGCAGTTATTAAGATACATTTGGACGAGGAACTAGAATGTCACATTTGAACATGTGGTAAGGTCAAACATTTTTAGTACTTTTTCTCTCTTGGTGAACCATATATATGATGCATAGAATCACCGGAACCACTGTTACAACCCATTAAAATCAAAAAGCACACAACTCCTTTGTTAAGGAAAGGATTTTATCCAGAATTGCTAATGGGAATGTGTTAATTTCTTGCAAACAAACCTGCAAGAGTCAACAGCAGCAGGAGCCATCACTCTTCAGGACTGAAAAGACCTGCCAATCATCTGATCAGTGGCACCTTGCATGCGTGAAAGACTGCTTATTCTGGCAAGATCTAGTTTCTGCAAACAGCAAAAGCTGTGTCTAAACTGAGCTTGTGAACTGCAGGGTCTGGGTCTTCTAACTGTTCAGTCAAATTTTTCTTTTTTTTTTTTTTAATGTAATCTGTAACACAACTCCTTTCCAAGACACTATTAAGCAGAAATGAGGGAATACTGATGTGTGCTTGGGTCTTAATTTTAAAAAAGAGTTAGGGTGAATGATCCCAGAGGCATGACATCCTGGGAATCCTCCAGGGTCCAGAGGATTCCTCAGTCGCCTTTGACAATAGAATTTACTGGGAACTGTGATCCACAACTTTCCGTGAGGGGCCATGACTGATAACTTCCCTCTCACGCTGATTTCACAGATAAACCTCAGCCCAAAGCCCCTATCTTTCAGTGTAAGATGATCTTCCTTGTGCAAATGATGTTGCTTTTAATTCCATATTCCTACTGAACTCAGAACTCAGTATGAGTTTCCGCCACTCAGAGAGAGACCCTTACACATATAAAAAGCTGTCATAAATCCTTCCACTTTTACCACTTCTCATAAGGATCCTTGTCTCACATAAAGCAGATTATTGCCTGCAGGAAAGCAGGTGTCCCTAGCTCCCAGATCATACTGAGCTCCATAGCAGCTGATGTCCCGTTGAGCTTGGATCTGTATCCTGCCTTTTGCCCCCACTTTGCACGCTGAGGAAGCACAGGCATGCTGTGCCTGTCCAGCTTACTCTATAGGCAATCAGGTCTGGAATGAATGTGAAGAAATATATCTTATGGAAATATATATTATAATAGAACATAATTTAACTTTTTCTCCTAGCTGAATTATTACATATTCTTGCATGATATGACCAAGCAAGAGAATAAAAATATCACCTTGTATTGGGGTATTATAATGTATTAGAATATTACAAATAGTATCATCAGAGTGAACCTGCAGCTTAATTCAGTCTTTACTTTCTGAAGAGTCAAGTACAAAAGCGTCAGGGAATTGCTACGAGATATGGCTTTCTCTCACAAATTGGAACATCCATAGACTACTCATTAGAAAATGTAGTATTTATTCTGAAAGACAGAGACACTTCACTAGTGTTGTTTAGGAATAAGAAGATAAATAAGATGTTGTTTAAGGTTTACCTAAGCAATTTTCTGCTAGTTATACACAGCACTTATTTTGGGCAAAGATCTATAATATTCTGTTCAATTAATCTATTTTTATTTATCTTTAATTTAATGCTGCCTTCTTTTTGTTTCCTTTTGGTGCTACAGTAATACGATTTGCACTTGCTAAACTAGCCCAATATTTGACCAACTCTAGGAAGTGACAGACAGAGAAAATGTCATCCTTTCGACATTCTTATTACATACAACGATGTTGTACACTGTTCATGATGAATGTGTACTTCCCTTTATCAATCAGTCTTTGCAAGTCAATTTGCTTACATTCTGAAGTGAGCTGCATTTATAAAGGGAGTTCAATTCTTAAGAGGATTATGTGTCAAAATAAGATACAGCCCAGTAACAAACTGCTTTGTAGGAGCAGCTCGGGATAACAAGTAGCTGAACAGTCTACTGTATCACAGTTCTTCGTGAGCCTGTCTCTTTCTCTCTGTGTTCTACCTAATATTTTAATAAAATTAATTGCAGTTGTCTACACTTTGTACAGTAATATATGAAGTTGTTAGATGAACAGATTTTTTCCACAACATGAGAGTTTACAGGTTCTAAGGACTTTCACTTTTTGGTAGTAAATACATTTGCACTTAGAATTATTCTGTGAGTTATTCAAACACATTAAATAATTAAACCAAGGCAAGGAGGCCATAAAATACTGAATGATAAGGAATGGTAATACTAAAATAAAGTGTAATTACTATATTCACGAGAGAGCAACAGTTTACGTCCACTTATTAAGCCTACTCCCATTTCCATTTTGCAGTCAGTGGGAGTTTTACTAATGACTTACACAGAAATTGGATCAGTCCTGTAATGAACACAGAACACAGATATCTGAAAAAAGATGATTATATGTTTTATAAAACATCTTATGTCTTCATTTGCTTTTAAGAATAAATTGCAATGCCAACAAATATTCAAAAATAAGGATCATGGCTTAACCAATAGTCTATATATAGAACCAAATGCCTGCATTCATAAAAGGTTTTACCGTCTGTAAAGTTTGAAGATCCCATTTTAGTGCTCATCATGCAGCACTCACATCATACATTGACAAAGATATTTTACTTTTGGGAGATATAAGATTGTCTGTATAAGAGTCATTACGCAATCATAGCTTAAATGTTTTTTATTAAATTCATCTTCATATTTTACCTTAATTAGAGTAATTATAAAATAGAATTATTTTGGTGAAAGCACCTTATTTCCTTATTGTTTAGCCTATTCTACTGTTATATTTATCTTTCATTTCTAGATCTATTGATTAATGTGTCTTTTTCTGAATATTGACCTGAATGTCCAGATTGTTAGTATCACATATTTTATTAGTGTTTATGAAAAACCTTACTATTCCTTTTGATTAGAAATTTTATCTGCCTGAACTTGATATTCCATTCCTTGGCTTTTTATTTGTGAAAATTAAGAAGATACCAGTTAAGACAAAATTTAGGAAACTAATAAAAATAATTAAGTCAATGAAAGTTACTTTACAAAATTTAGCTAGGATCTATATCAATGTAAACTGCTATTAGTTCAAAGCAATCATAAATTTATAAACTAAAAATACAGTAATATCTATCCCTTTAAATTGCTGTATAAAAATATTATGATGCAATGTTTAAAGGTTTTCAGCCGACTAGATGTAAAGATCTGCCTCTGAGCGACGAAACAGAGTTTCTCCATATAGTAAATGAAAGAAACAGAAGAAACAGTCATCTCTAGAACAACATTGGCCTCAATATGAAGTAAAATATTTTAAATTTCAGATAAACTACAAGTCCTTACTTCTATCCATTGTGCACATAATCTAATCACTTGCTAATACATATACATTTGCATGATTAATATCTGAAATCAAAATGAAATTAACAGCACATAATTATCTGATTACATATATTACAAAAAGTAAAAAATAAGCCATCTGCTCATGAATGCAAAGGACTTCAATTTTTAATTTATTTTCCTACAGTGATCCTGATATTAAGGTCTTAGGTTTCTTACTCTGTTTCTTACTAATCATGAAACATAAGATTGCTTTACAGATCTCTGCCCAATATTTTTTTTTTTTTTTTTTTTTCTGACAGCTCCAAAAACAACCCTAGAGGGCAGTACACTTGTTCTTGTCCAGCTATTCTGGTTCTCTGGCAAAGTGATAAGTAGAAGGAAAAGAGAAGATGATGATGTAAGCTAAGATCTTACTCTATTAATGTGCTTGCTGTTCTGACTTTCCCCTTGACAAGTCTTTTTTAATTAACTTAAAACAAGTAGTTTTTTAATTATTTAGAAATTAATAAAGGGAAAACAGTGTCACTCATTTGAGACCAAGCAATTGATGTTCCTCCCTGCTCTTTCTCATAGCAGCCTGTGCATAATATCTTTCTCTGAGGACCATCTTAGAAATAAGTCATAAAACTTGGGATTTGCTTCTAGTTAAATTAAGAAAAGCACAACCGAAAGTCTTTTTTGTGTATCAGTGACTTATTTCACAATGTTTATAATTAAGATATCAACTCCTCAGAAAAAAATCCCTCTGGAGGGTTCATCACAGTGATATCCCATTCCAGAGAGAAACTAGCAATTAGACTTCCAGCAATAAGAAGTGAATTCATGTGAATTAGTATTCAGCAAAAATGTTAGACTGGAGTTAAAAGATAAATTCATCAACTCTGAGGTAGCATGTCATAACATTGCTGGACATGTCAACCTCAGCAAGACACTATCTCTGTCCTTAAATCATTATGGCCTACCTATCTGTGTGAGGACACTTTCTGTGATCGTCAGTAATCAACAGATGTTTGTGTTGCATCTCAATGATTTTTGCAAGAGGTAAAGTCAATGTCATCATTTTTCAGAATGAACCTCGAATTCCCATGACTAAATTGAGTGCTTCTTCTGCATGATGGATGCTGTTTCTATGAGAACATTATGACACAGGAAAGTAGCTTATGCAGTTTCAGCTAGTGAGCTGAACTGTGGACAATTTCAAAACACCTATGTTCAAGGTAGCTTTCACTACTTTGAAAGTAAAATAAGCTTTCTCACTCTTAATGAACTAAAAGTGTGCATGCTTGGGAAAGGAGTCCACAAAATTCAGCAACATGTTAGCATCCTGGTTTATATAAGCATTTTTCATTTAGCTAATCTACACATGATTGCAATTCAATGAATTCAGTCAGCTGGCTGAATCATCAGTTTCTCTACTAAAATTTGATGAAGATCATGATGAGATAACTTATCTATTGTTCCTTCGTTTCTCTGGAAAGATAAACCATAAAAGTGACCTCATTTATCTGTGGGGTAGTTAACTGTGCTGTTGCTAAGCCAGTCACAGATATGACAACATATTATATTGATGCAAAGCAGGAGAAATTAATCAATCAAATATGTCTGAGCTAATTTCCCTGTGCTGTCTTAAAAGCTAACGGAATAAATGAGAGAGTATATTTTCAGGACATCATTAATCTTGCTTAATGTAGACATCTAAAATAGTTCAGATGAATTTTGTCCAATATGTGTCTATTTCTCCCTTCTTAATGTGAAATAAAATTATGAAGACTAGCTTGTCTACAACACTGGCACCTAAGGATATGTAACTGATCCCTAATGTTAATTATAAATCTTATCGTTTTAAATAGTTATGTTTCTGTCCCCTCAACATAATAGCTAAATACTTCAGTTTCTCTGAAGGTGTCTCAATAAAACAGCTTTTTCTTACATATCTTCTAGAAAAAAAACCACATTTTTTTCCACTTCGGATTACATTCTGAAATGATGAAATATATAGTAAATTATAATTTTACTTTTCATTATTAGTTTAGTTTTCTTGTTGGAGCTTTTAATATGCCAATAATACTTCAACTGATGGCCACATTTTTTAGAAATAATGACAAAATCTAAGTATGTACCCAAATGAAAGCTTAGAACTTCTCTTGAGAAAATAGTTTTAAAAACAATGCTGCAAGCACAATGCATCTGATGATCTCACTTTCCAGTAAGAGATGAGAATGTTTAAATGATGCCAAATAAATTTATGTCTTTTTACCAAGCTAGCAAGAAGTGGGTTATCATAACCCAAATATATTGTTTACTTGTGACAAATCAGTTTGGTCTTCTAAGTTTTATTTGTGGAAACCTTTACTTCAATAACAGGAGTCCCATCGGCATTCTTCTTATTTTTTATAATACATATACAGTTGGTATAAGGATTGTCAGAGTTGAAAATATTTTACTAAGTGACTATAATTCCTCATTTTCTGAATAAGAATAGCAAAGACTGGGTATCACACTAGTTTTTCACATTATATGTTTCTATGTTGCATAACAGTATAAATACAAAAATCCTCTTTTTCATACTGAGTGCTGAATGAAGTTGCTGTATGAAATTATATAAAAGAAATAGTATTGTATTACACACACTATCATAATGGTGAATTTGCCTTTAAAATGTGGTTTCCTTTTGAATTCAGCATTAAGGTTAGGTTTATAATCATTCTCATCAGGGAAATATTGCAAGCAAACAACTGGGGAGTGGCCCATAAGATAATTTCTGTTTTAAAAAGTCTGTCTTTCCATATTTATACACAAATTTGGTTAAAAGATTAAAGGCATCAGAAATAACCATCCAACAGATAAGCACTGATATCAGTCAGCATATTAAAGTCTGAAAATATTGATTTTTTTCCAAAAATTTAGCAATGCAATGTTCCAGAAATTGAATCTTGAAGGGGTGTGTTTAAAAGGAAAGCTTTGCTTGATGAAATTCTGATCAAGACTACTCAATTACAGAGCAATACAAATTTGAATGATTCTGTGACATTTCATTATGTCTTGAATAATGCCAACATGAAAAATAAATACTTCCAACTTTTGATCATTCATTCATTGCTGGACATTAATCACACTTATAGTATTTTCTCTTACTTGACGTGGAACATGATCAGTTGTAACATTTAAACACAATAATGGATTAAGAACAGATTTAAAACTAGTGTTCCAGTTACACACTTCAGGAATGTTTGATTATTTTAATGCTTTTAAACCTATTTTCTGCCCTAAGTACTTCACCAAAAAAAAATTGCAATTTTAATCAAAATTTCATGAACACTTCTGCAAAATATTCTTTAAAATTCTTATCTGATCTTATAAGGGTTGAGTCTATTTACTGTAACAAATCAAATATTATTCAACTCCCACAGTATAGTTAAGAATATATAGGATTACATATATTCCTGTAAACTGGACTAAGGTTATATGAGGTTCCATTTTCAGTTAGAGCTAGATGAAATCAAAAAGTTTGCAGCACAAGAGTTCCATTTATCTTCAGTTTTTCTATACATCATAAAAATGTCTTTTGTTTCTACATTCCCTATTGAGATATTTAAACACTGACAGATCTTAATTTTTTTTAATATATTGATTTTAAATGATCTTCTTTAGCACTGAAATACACCTGAAAATATTTTGAATTTCTTGCAGAAATTTGGTTAAGATTCTTTGATTTAATATCATATAACTTTAGACAATTTCATTCTAGATATTTCCTCTAAGCTCAGTATATAGACTTTCTAAAACCAGTGGTGAGAAATAAATACTTCGGAGTGTAACATTACATGTGTTTTAAATTTCTACTTAAGATGGCATGAATCATGTCTTAGACACACTTGTTTCTCTCCATTGACTATAGAAGGTATATATGTAACTAGCTGTGACAGAGATGTCTACAATGCAGATATTTGCATTTAGCTAAGTGGAACACCATCCCTCTGTCCTTCTTTGTCTGGACTAGGCAAGACTCTGGTTGTTTTGTTTTGTTTTTTGTTTTTTTTTTTTAATGGTATATTATATTTATACAAACCTGAAAATACACTCAGTTTACTCAGAAAAAGGAGATGAAGGAATCATAGGACATTCAGTAAACATGCATTTTCACAGTAAATTTAGGAAACTCCTTTCTTGTGTTTTTACTCTTCTCCAATGAATGGCAATTCCAAATGAAGAAGGATGAAAAGTTGGGGGAAAACTTCCAGGTAAACTAGTTTTCTTTTGTGTCTCTTGATCTTAATTATGTCAATCCATAAATTGTACTCCATAACACAGATAAATATTCTAATACTTTAGTTTTCAAATTTTGGTTAAAAAAAAAAATATTTCTTTTTTTTTTTCAGACTCGCATTTAGCCCTTTAAAGTGCTAATCTTTTAAAGAATACCTTAAGCAATATTTTCAAACAAAAGATTTATTTAGCTGAAAAAAACAGTTTCCACATTTTTATAATATAAAAAGTTGTATCTCTCAAAGTTTCTTTTGTTTTAATTAGAAGAGTAATTTAAACTCTTCCTTTCTTACAAAATTTTGATTTAGATGAAATCCTTAATTATAGTATTATGATGTCATTGTTATATTTTTCTGATTCACACATAACTCTATACAAGACTAAAGTTAATGGCAGCTAACCATTTACTAGAAGGGAGGATATAGTCTCAGTGAGGGTACTGAGATACTACAGAGGGTATTAGGAAAAACAAAAGCACCTATTTTTTTGCTATCACAAGGTCAGTAAGGATGGTACCATGGTATAAACCTGCCACCAAGGACAGGTGTCCCTATAGGACCACAGTTTTCTGTATATAATGCATAAAGATGAAGAGACAAGACATTCAGGAACAGCCAGCTGGGACTGGAAAAGACAGAAGTGCAAATAGGAGAGAACAATTAAAGAAACAAACTAAAACACCTTCTATTTCTTGTGCCTTCTCTCTATATATGTACTCTCTATTTTTAAATATAAACATTTTTATGTAATTTGTGACCTCTATTCTGCTAATTAGTTGAATTTGTAATATCATAAAAGTAATGAGAGCTAGTGTTGAGTAAAGAAGTAACATATACATACATGAACACTAGAGTTGTGTTCTTATATAAAATTACTAAAAATTAAACACTCACTTGGTTCTCTAGGCTGTAATATCATCCAGATACTTGAAGATCTCTCAATCATTTGTACATTTGTTGCTGGCTTTAGCAGAAATTATTCTGCAAGAAAAGACAAAATCATATTTACATCAGGTTTAAAGCTTAAAACTGCATTAATCCTTGTCTATCTGCTTGATAATATGAATTGTTGTCAACAAGGTGAACACACCTTGAGACCCTATGTGCCATGAATAATTCTAAGATACAGGGAAGATATCTTAGTTGTTCAGTCTTAACTCTAATTGTGAAGAAAAATGAAGAGCTGGGGGGTTTTTTGTGGGTTTTGGTGTTTGTTTGTTTTTTTGTTTTTTTTTTTTTGTGGTTACTAGTGTTCTTTTTGAAGCAGACTTCTGCTACAAATTATATAGGAAAATAATTTTAAGGAAAAAAACCCACATTCTCTCTAGGCTTTAAAGACGTTAACAATATTGAGTGGAAGAGATTAAGATCTTTTGGTTTCCTTTTTGTTATATTACTAAAATTTTTGAATTATCACATAAAAATTATATTTAAAAAATTCTAAAAATTTGAAGTTTTTAAGCCTGATAGAGAAATCAACATTTCTGTTAGAGTCTTTATGGATTCTCTACATTAAAATGGCTCAGACAAAATTTATTAGAAACTTTCCCATGATAAGTGGGAATACTAGGGTGTTGGAAGTGTAGGAAAAGCAAAACAACAAAAAACCTTCAGAACATATATTTCCTTAACACATGGTTCAACAAACACAGGACAGGATGAAGATCCAGTGATCTGTGCTGTGAAGGCACCAAGGAAGAATGCAAAACAAAGTGGAGGCCGCGCAGTCCTGTTCTTCCACTTTTCTCAAGGAACATTTGACATGACTATGCAGATTTATCTCCTGCTCTTCCCCTTCTCTCAAGGACTGATTTGCACAGCTCTACAGACCTTATGCCTCATTCTTCCTCTTCTCCCACAACTGCGCACACCTTGCACCAAGGGAAGTGCTGTGTCTTTACTCAAGGGACCACAGTCCCACCCACTCATACATACAGACTTAGATAAATACTACCTTGAGTTTGTATCTAACTCGGAGGGACAATAATCTGATACCAAATTGTAGGACAGATTGACAGGTTTGTGCTCCTTGCCTCCCCCCAGAAGGGATGCCTTTTTGGTAAAATTTGGGCCCTTGGCTATGCCGAGTGATTCCCTGGGAACTGTGTGTGATTGCAGTTGTTCTTTTTGTGTGTAGTGCTATATGGCCAGCCTGCAGTTTGTGCATTTATCACTGGCAATCTTAAAGAATCTGTAGATGTTGCATAAGAAAAAACCATACTATTCGTGAACCTGACTGCTTCTCTTGAATGCAACCTGACCTACAGCACATGGGCTGTTCGTGCATCTGGTATAAGGCCTATAGTTATGGCCATAACTGACATACCTATTAAGAGATAAGTCCAGCTGCCCCTAGCCCCTCTAATCTCTGAGGACCGGCTAGGATGCAAGGGGATTCATCTTTTACCAAATTAATTCATTACCTTAAATGCAACATAGGGTAAATATGGCCTTTCTTTGCCCAGATTCACAATTACTTTCGGTGAAGAAAATTATTTTTGTTTTATGTTATGGGAAGTAATATTTCAGAAGCAAATGTGCTGAGGATACTTGACTAGGTAGACTTTGGGAAAACTAAGAGAAAGACAGGGAGAAGTGACCAGCTAGCCAAGTAAGTCAATGGAAAGAAAGGAAAAATTGGCTCAACTTCCTACACATTTACACCAATGACACAGCTCTGATTACCTCCCAGGAACTGGTTGAGTGAAGAGTTTTTCACTGTCCTATGTAAGACTTGCAGGGTTTTAATCCACAACATTATAAATACTGTGATAAAGCACTGTAATTCTCCTGAGATGTAGACTTTGGGAGAACTGTAAACTTCGCTGCTGCAAAAAATCTGATCAGTCAGTTGTCACACTCTGTCTGACTGTGCTTTGTAAACAGCTGTAATTATTTCTCCTAAGGCTTATATACTGCTTTTTATCTCACAGAATTGATCTCAAAGCTTGAATAAATTCAGAAGTACTCTAAATGCAATACTAAAGATCACTATTTTAATATATGAATTTTGATGTAGCTACAATATATTCTCTGGAGATACTCTATATTCCTTAAGGAATTATGCAGACAATCTTTTGCTCCCATTCTCTATATCCCTAGGCCTGTTTTTCTGTACATGGCGAAATTATTTTAAATATTTTTATTACACACAAGCATAACACCCACCTTATGTATAGAAACAGGGTTTTTTTAACTCAGAGGAATGAATAATGCACATCTCCCTCATGTTATTTCTACATGTCCCATCAAACCAGGGGGGATATCGTTCAAGTGTGACTGCTGGTATATTTAATTCTTACCAGCTGAGGAATCCTATGCTATAATTTCTGTATGATCATTTATAATTGTCCTTCTCAAGCTTATATGTTTCAAACCATTGAATTAAAGAAGTCAAATAGACTAACAAATAAATCCTAGCACATATCTTCCTCTTTCAAGTACATAATTTATCAACACATAACGGCATGTTGGTTTTAGACATAAAAGTATAATCTTCAATAGCACAGTAGTAAGAAATTAAACCATGTCCCTCTCAGGAAGACAAGCAAAGGTCTGTGTGATTGTAAAAGTCTTAAACTAGAACATTCTAACATAAATTGTTCATGGGATTTTTTGAAAAAAAAAAAAAAATTCTAAATTAGTTTCCATATACTTTTTATCTATAGTTTTGATGCAGCAGGGTAACTCAGGATGTCTACGTTAGAAGCAGCATAGCTTACCATATCCAAAACAGTTCACAAAGTGCATTGGTCTAAAGAGAGCAGTGGGGTCCCTCACTGTATGGTGTTCTATTAAGCAGGAGGTTGAGGGATTCTTTGAAAAAAGCTGTCATGAAACTGAGTTAAGCTTTCAGACAAGCTGCAGAACAGTGCTTTGAAAGTTTCACCAGTATTGACAATTTTTTTACAAAACATTTTGCTTTGAGCAAGTTAACTTTTTTTCCCGGTGCTTTAAACATACTGAAACTTTTAAACAACCCTGAGAGGATTAGATAGTAGTTTGTAAGACTGTCTGAGTACTCTGGTAACACTGAAGCTTTCCTCTGGTCTGACTGATTGGCTAGCTCAGTTCCCATTCCCCATTATGCATGCAGAAAACATTTCTAGCTAATTATGCTTCTCCTCCATACCCACATTTTGTAAATAACCAGGGAACATACATAGAGTCTAGATGCAACTGGTCATTATCAGGTGAATAGGTACCAAACAGTTACTTGTTAAACTCCTATGCTTGACACTCTTAAATCAATAAATATACAGCACAGGAAGTAACACAGTAACCTTGATTTAGATAACAGAATAATAACCTGGGCATGTTGTAGAGATAGTTCATTTTTTTCAGATAACTTTCAAGCAAACTATATTTTTGGCCAATATTTTTTGAACTGTCATTTGTACATTGGTTTGTTGGTTTGGTTTTTTTTTTTTTTAGATAACCTTGAATATTGCAAATAAAAGTACTATAACTGAAATCTTATATATGATCTTCATAGAGTGTAAAACATGACTTTCTTTATTTCTTTTTCCTGGCTAAAACCAGACACAGTGTATACTGGAATACACTGGAAAGGTTTGTTTGTTTGTGGTTTTTTTTTGTTTTGTTTTGTTTTCCCTCTAAGTATCTCCTGTTTAAAAATACTTATACCATAAGCATTTTTAGTTATCAGCCTACTTAAGGTCTACTCTGTTGTGACTGTCTTTCACTGATCTTTTACACTTTCACTCAAGTGTCTATTTTGAATATTGAAATCAAAGTGGTCTGGGATAAGGGCACATGGAGAGGAAATAGCTTATTTTGTGTAGAAAACAATGGATATATTAACATTTGCTATAAAATGTTTAAATTTTTTAATACATACACCTCGGCACATGTGTTTATTTTTTTAAAAGGCACAATTTATTACCTTGATAGGAAGTTTTTTACTGTAACTGCTGCATCAAACAATTATTTCATATATAACACTCATCTTACGGGTGTTTTTTCTCTGACGATACTAGCTTGTAAAGTATATTTAGCTTTTATTTAATATCTTTGTGTTTCAGTGAATTCAGAAATGCATATTCTTTCAAACTAAGTTTTGCTAAACCTGTCTTTGGATGTAACGCATTATCAAGTTCTATAATATCTAGAGTTATTTTGGTTTGGGTAAGATTTTTTCTTATTTTCTTTATTCTTTTTTTCCCCCCTTTCTCTCCAGGCACATATAACTTCACTATTTTCTGTAGCATTTATTTCTTGAAGGTAGGCTTTTCATTTCTGTCTTCAGATGAAGACATTTCGCAGTAGTTTTATGAAATAGTAGTACAACCAAAATGATTTTACACGTCATCTTTTCATTCTTTGGGGGATTTGCATTTGTCCCAACATCTTATGACACAGTTGGAAAGGCACCAAGCCTTGCAGACCTTCTGAGATGTGTCAAAATTGCTCATACTTCTGTGAGTACAATGCTGAGTTGAGTCATGTGCGGCCATCAGTGCACCATAATGCTTGTAATTCACCAACACAACATATCTTGTACTTTGGGTTCACTTGTTTGTTCATGGAATTAAGTGCTGCAACCTTTGGTTTTGTATCTAGCATCCCTCCCTTTTACATTTCCTTTTTCTTCTCTTTTCTTTGTGATCCTGACCTATTTTATTTTTTAAGTCCTCCAGAGAGTACTACATATTAAAGTATCATGAACAGTTCTCTGCAAAGTTATTTTCTTGAATTTTACCATTTCAAACACACTTGAAAAAGATCCACTGTTTATGGAATTAAAATTATGAGCAAGGTTTTAGTACTCTCTTTCTCCATCCTTGAACTGGAAGTGCTTCAGTTTCTGCTTTTAGCTCTGACACTATATTTGAGTGACTATACTACTGTCTTTCTTTGTGCCCCATGTTCTCTTTTTGCAATATGAGAATAACAACACAGATTTTATTTAGAACTTGATCATTGTTCTTCAGTGGTCATACAGTCACATGTGAGCATTATAAATAAACTTCAAGCCTACACAGTTATTTCCATGTTTCCTTTATCAAACAATACACATAGTAATGTAATTACCTCAATCCTGGCCTACCTTAATAACTGTTATTGCTCAGCAATGTTAAGGGACATGGCCATTTGCATCTTTCTTGAATTTAATAAATGAATATCTAGTCTATTCTCCTGTCTTGTGTTTGAGCTTTTAACCATGTTACTTTTTTTATTTTTATTTAGCACTAATATAGAGATAAGATGATATATAGATATAGATATATAGATATATATGATGAACAATTCTAGATTCCGTATGATTATGGGGTTTATATTTATTATAAATGCCATGTTTTGATTATTATTTCCTAACTGGTGGATAACAGCTCCATCCATTCATGCTGAATTTGAATGTCATGGAGAATTACATTACTCAAAAATTTTGTTTCCTATTTTTTTGGGGGAGGGGGGGTACAAAAATCATATTTTCTATTTGGTTAAAGAGCAGCTCTGATGCTGCTGAGACTGCCAGTTTTGCTGCACCCTTTAGAACTTACGATACTCAAAAAAGCATGATCTTGGGCCTTTTATTGTTTTCATGATGTACATTAAGGAAACAAAAGAGATCTCAGACAGAAGAGGTAAAGCAAGATGTATGAAAAAGTCCATTAGGGTAAATAGTCTGATAAAATCTACAAAATTAAAGAGAGCATACCAGTTTTCATAACACAGACCCCACTTTTTTTCTTTTTTTTTTTTTCCTTTTTTTTTTTAAGATAGATAAAATAGATATCATCTTAGAGAAAATCCTGATTTAAAAAAAAGAAGTCCCAAATATTGATGTACTCAAAACCAAAGAGTATGTATGCTACTTGCTCTGTAACTAACATAGTAAGCAGAGTAGTTTTATATAAATAAATAATTAAAATTACTTGGAAAACTATTTTTCATTTTAAAAGAATAAAAAAAGTAAATATATGAAGGAAAATTCCTTAGAGAACAACTTCTTTACCTGTGACTGATTCAATACAGGAGATTAAAAGATATCAAGGATCCAAACCCGTCTCAATTATTTTGAGTCCCTTGATCCAATTTTACTGATGCTTCTGAACTTTGGTAGGGTTTTTATACTAACAGAGAGAGTATAGCAAGACTGTACTATGAAATTTCTTACTCAAGATATGTCTTTTCCCAGTGAAGACATAAAACTATAGTGCCTGGGAATTTTATATATATATATATATATTTATATATTTATATGTCAAAACAGAATTTGCTGAAAACAGGAAATCTTCTGTCAGTGATTTGTAGCTGGATTATGGTTCATTTGCAGAAGCTGAGTGGCATAGTGGGATCATAACTATATTTGAGAGTGTGGCACAATATTTCCCTGAGGTGTTTCCATTACTGAAGTAGCTGAACTACTGTACATTTTATATATTCCTTGATCTATTATGGCTCTAGAAAACAAACCAAAAATATATGGAATGATATTTTGTCTATTTAGAAATATTTATAGAGATTATTTATGTTTACTGCATATATATTTATTTTTCCAAAACTTTCTGATACTTCTTCACTGCATTTTTATACAAACTATGCTTTCTAAAAATAGCTCTTTGAGTTCACCATCTAGCTATAAATGTCCAAGTTTTTGTAGCTACAGTCTTAATCTATAGAAAAGAGGCATGCTCTAGCATTATAACAATTTTACTTCTGGAAAGATTAGATTCATAATCCCCTCATCCCCAGTGGAATGGTGTACGTTTCTGATAGTGATTAACAAGAATGTAATGCTGTTCTTTGAATACAGATTTACAGTGCTGGTTTGGCATTTCAAGACACCAGCATATGTGGTATAAACTCAACAATACATATTTTTCTTGGGTTATTAATATTGACTCTAACTTTAACAAACTAACAGAAAAAAAAAATACAAAGAGCAGAATAATGATACCAAAGAATCACTCCTTTTTTCCTTCCTGGGGCTCATTCCTACCATGCTGCATTATATATGTGTCAGAAAAGTACATACAGCTATCTGATTTACAGATTCCCAGGCTTGATCAAAAGCTTTATTATCTTTAATTAAAAAAACTCAAAAAAACAAAAAAACCCACCACATATTTTTCCATTCATCATGGAGGTAAGATAATGATTAATACTTTGCAAGACTATCTGGACAGATTATATTCATATTCCTTGAGGTACACATTAAATAACTGCAAATATTTGAAAAGCTTTTTTAAAATCAATGTAAAGCAACTTATTAAATACTTTGGCTTATAAAAAATGAAGCAATCATGATATTATTTTTACTTTTTCCTATTTAGAGCTTTCTGTTTGCATTTCTAACAGCTATCTTCCCTAAAGAAGAGATTTGGGTTTAGTTGGGATTTATGGAGCATAAGGGAAAAAGCTGCCAGAAGTGATTTTAATCCATTAAAAGAAGCTTTACAAAATGATGAAATCATAAATTACAGCTGCTTTTTGCCCAGTATAACTTTTTTCTTATAATTAAATTCTAATGTACAGTTGTCCTTCTGTTATTTACTAAAAAGTTTAACTTATTTGTTTACTTTGCAGAATAATTTTGCTCATTACTATTTAAATATATTAGCAGATATCAAGTTAAGGCAATAAATATGAATAACATGCCATTCTGAGAAAGAAAAAGAGATACTTCCAAAAAAACACCCCATAATTCTAACCTCCTGTAAACTGCTGAGCTCTTCCTGAGAGTTGCTAAGCACCTTCAGCTGCCTCTGAAGTCAATGGGAGCTGCAAGTGCCCATGACCTCTTTAGCATCCTAGCCCTGAGCACCTGGTACTCTTACACATCTTCTTTAGGTCTTAAAAGAAGTCAGCTCCAAGCATTTGCCTATACTGCATGTTGCAGTGTAGAAACGTACAAGTGGCCTCTAAAAGAGTTTGTTTGAACACTAGAAACTCTTTAGCAGAAAAGAGTTAGGATCTTCATTCCCTGAGGTACCTTTAGGTGTGTATCCTGCTTGCCACTAGCTGATTCTATAATGCTTCTACTAAAACCAAAGGAAAACCGATGCTACTTTCAGAGGCAAATGACTGCACTAGCAGGGTTTTTCTCATGAGGCAGTTAAGTCATTACAGTGAATGTCACAGCTGCGAAGGAGGTCTTACCTTACTGCTCAGGGGCTAGTCAAAGCAGTTATCTGAGAACTACTTTTGCTCACCCTTTTTCACAGGTGTTCCCTGAGACATAACTGTTGGGGAGGTTCACTTCTAGTGTAGTGACAACCACCAGGAGGAGGTTCTCTTGTCATATGATAAATATATACTCAGTGACATTTTAGGGGAAAGAAGAAAGAATAGGAAAAACCTAGAGGCTGATTGCAAATAGTAAAACAATTCATGTGGTCTTCAGATTACTTTCTCTCACTTTTCTGAAGAGGAATAAGGTAACCAACCCAGAGCATCCTACATTATTTTATCAACAGAAGCTTATTTCAAGCTATCCCTTCACAGAAAAAATGTATTTCTGAGATTCACCTGTGTATCTGAGTGAAATGCATTAGCCCCACTGCTTTCAGGGAGACCCTAAATGAAACCATAATGTGTAAGTAGTAAATTCTGCCACAAAGAATGTCTGGGACTGTGGTGTATGGCATTTGCCTACCAGTGTTGAATCTCACTGTCTCATCTATAGCTATAGTTCTTTAGTCATAGTCACTATCTGGATTTTTAGACCTGATTCTAAGGTTTGCTTGCACTCAGCAATGCAAGTGATATAGACAGCTGCCAATCCAAGAACAAAAAACAGGTCCAATTGTTAAGAAAAATAACAATAAAGAATGGATTGATGATGAAGAATTCTTATTTTGCTTTTTCTGTTTTCTGTCTTTAAAATTGTCTCAACAAACAGAAAAGAACTGCCTGAGTGGAAAATGTGGCTCTAAAGGTATGTCATGTGGATGCTCATGTGTCCAAAACCGTGCCACCGAAGAACATCAAAACAATGAGCAAGTAGACAAGGCTGCCAAAATTGAAGTAGCTCGGCTGGACCTGGACTGGGAGTGCAAGGGTGAGCTGTTGGTAGCTCGATGGGCCCATGAAACATCAGGGCATCTTGGGAGAGATGCAACGTACAGATGGGCTCGTGATTGAGGGGTGGACCTGACCATGGAGGCCATTTCATAGGTTACTCATGAGTGTAAAACATGTGCTGCAATCAAGTGAGCCACACAAGTAAAGTCTCCCTGGAACAGAGGGCGATGGCTGAGTTTTTAATATGGTGAGGCCTGGCAGATTGACTATATTGAACCACTGCCACGAACACGCCAAGGCAAACGCTACATACTCACCATGGTAGAAGGAACTACTGGTTGGCTTGAAATGTACCCTGTAATTCATGCCACTGCCCGAAATACCATCTTAGGTCTTGAAAGGCAAATTTTATGGCGACATGGTACTTCTGAAAGAATCAAATCAGACAACAGGACCCATTTTCGAAATAATCTTATAAACTCCTGGGCAAAGAAACATGGCATTGGTTGGGTGTATCACATCCCTTATTACCCACAAACGTCTGGAAAGATATAATGGACTGCTGAAGACTATGTTGAGAGCATTGGACAATGGGGGATGGAAGCAGAAATAAATTTAGCAGAAGCCACTTGGCTAATTAACACCAGAGGATCTGTTAACCATCCTGGTCCTGCCCAAACAAACCCCCTTCATACTGTGGGAGAAGATAAGGTCCCCGTAGTACACACAGGGAAATGGCTGGGAAGGCAGTGTGGATTGCTCCTCCCTTGGGAAAAGGCAAGCCCACTCTTGGGATTGTCTTTGCTCAGGGACCTGGATGTACTTGGTGGGTAATGCGGGAGGAGGGGACTACTCAGTGTGTGCCTCAAGGACTTTTAACCTTGGGGGGAAAATAATCTGTGGGGCGAGTTGTATGTTGCAGGAAGTGATGGAGGAGGTAAAAACAATGGACAGTGAACCAGGTTCGTGCAATGACGACCCAAACCTAGCCGGTGCTGGAGTCCAGCAGTCAAGCATACTTCTGTCCTGAACATCCATCTTGACAGATGGGAGCCAAGTCACTGAACATCTGAAGGAGTAAAGAAAGCTTATGGAATGGATAAATGAATATTATGTGGGACCTGGGCATAACATAAATGGTACGGAATAAGGGGCGGAGACTGTACTGTGTCTGGCTGAGCTGGAATTGGTTTCCCCTGTAGCAGCCCTCACGGTGCTGTGGTTTATGCTGGGAGCTGGCAGGGTGTTGGTAGCACCCTGGTGTTGTGGCTGCTGCTGAGCAGTGCTTACACAGCACCAAGGCTCTTTCCAACATTTCCCCCTCAGTGGGACGGGGTGGGCAAGATCTTGGGAGGGGACACAGCCAGGACAGCTGACCCCAACTGACCAAGGGATATTCCAGACCATGTGACGTCTGCTCAGTATAAAGCTGTGAGAAAGGAGGAAGGGGGTGGGGTCACCCTTGGTCCTCCGAGGCAACCACTCCGCGTATGGGAGCCCTGATCCTGAGAAGGCCCCACATCGCCTCTTCATGGGAAGGAGAGAATAAATCTGTTTGCTTTTTTTTTGCTTCTGCATGCAAACCTTTGCTTTGCTTTGCTTATATTAAAACTGCTTTGGTTTTACCCACAAGGGTTGTTCTATCTTATTTTCTTTCCCCTCTTTGCCCTGTTGAGAAAACAAGGTGAAAGAGGGGGAAGTGATAGAGCGACTTGGTGGGTACCTGGCATTTAGCCAAGGTCGAACTACCACACACCTCTTATTAATTCTGACTAGGATTTTTTTTTTTTTTTTCACAGAAAAGAGTGAGATATTTTCCATGCAATTTTCTTAAGAGAAAACTCTGTTTTCATCGTATCCTTTATTGTCGGAGGTGACAAAACAGTAAGCTTTTATCTTACAAAAGCAGATAATTTCAATCAAAAAGGTCTGACTCTTCTTTTGAAGGATTAAAACCCAATAAAAATCCGTTTTCTGTGTCTCTGTTTTATGGACATAATCTGGGCAAATGAGAAATGAAATTATATTGCATCTGAGTTATCTTACTAGGAAGAGATCTATTTTGGCATCTGGAAAAATTACACTGCCACTGAGAGAAATCTGTTCTCCATTTTTTTTTGTCATTAAGCCCAGTGAGAGCAAAAGCCCAGGTAAGAATTATAACAGTCATGACAATAAAATATGTATGTGCCTCGCAAGAAAAAAATGAGCTATGGAAATTATTTTCTTCCTGACCTTTCTATAAGCAGATAGTCTTATATGACATTAAAGAGTATTTGTTTGTGAACACTGAGAAAGAATCCCTCTAAATAGTGGATAGTCACAATTGTATGTGGTATTTGTAATTGCTATTAAAATTATGGGTTAAATTCTTTTATATGTCTATCAAGTTTCACAATTTTATAGGTTTTATATTATAGTCAGCTTCAGAAAAATCAAGAGTTATATTAATTTTCTTTTAAATATCTTAATCAGTTATTGAGATTATGTATTAGTACTGAAATTTTATGATTCTTTGTTGAACCTTCCTATTTTCCAAATAAACATTTTGATGAGCTTTCATTATGGTTTTCAGTCATATGCAATGTGTTTTGTCTTTCTGCATTTGTTGTCAGACTGGAAACTGATACTTAGCTAATTGGTGACACCAGTGATATATAGTTGTGTTTCAGTCATGTTAAGTTGGGAATTTTATTAATTATTATTATTGTTATATATTTATTTTATATCATTGTCATGGTTTGAATTCAGCCTACAGCCAAACACAATGCAGCTGCTTGCTTACCCTTGCCCTCCTGCCTGGGGAATGGAAGAGAATAGAAGGGATAAAGGGAGACTCATACGTTGAGAGAAAAACAGTTTAGTAATTGTAATAATATAAACCAATAGCAATAATTGAAAGTACAGACGGGTAATGCACAAAGCATTTGCTCACTACCCACTGACTGATACCTATCCCGTTCCCAGCCAGTGATCCCAAAATACCAAGATCCAGCAATTGAAATACTGGAAGCAAGACAGAACACTCTCCTTCCCAGCAGCATCTTTTTTACATACTGAGCATGATGTTACATGATATGGAATGTTCCACTGACTAATTTAGGTCCAATATACTGGCTGTGTCCCCTCCCAGCTTCTGTACACCTGCGTGTGGACAGGACATGGGGAGTTGGAGAGTCCTTGATCTCTTAGCAACTACTGAAAATATGTATTTTAAGGATTCTTCTCATGACAAATCCCATACTGAATCCAAAACACAGCACTATTCTAGCTACTAAGAAGAAAAATTAACTCTATCCCAGCTGAAACCAGGACAATTATGCCTAGGGAAGCAATCAAATGACAAAGTGTACGATAAAGGTAAATTGCCTTCAGGTCACACAGGTTGTCCCTCAAAAAGGGAAAAAGTTTGTGTTATCTCTATATTTGACAAACCTGTATCACTATAGCAGTTAAATAAGATGAGTTCTAAACAGTAGGAGCATTTTCTCAAATAACAGCAATGCAAGGGTGGATGTGGCTTAGATAATGATTAAATTGACAGGTGATGATTTTAATGGAAAAACAGTTAGAAATCTGTAGCAACTAATAAACATTATTGAAGTTTTTTGTTTTCCTAGTTTCTGATTCTGACGGTTAATGAGTTTTATCAAATATAATATCCTTGCCACTGTGTTGGCACAGAGTTGACCTCTCAGCAATCCACCGATTTGAAGTAAACATTAGAAAGAAAATGGCTACTAATACTAAAGGTCAAAAGCCAGTCTAGAATCTTGAAAAAGGTTTCTAATGGTTAGATTAGAAAATACAGTCTAAAATAGCATTTCATAAGGACTACGGGGGGTAAAAATAGTATTAAAACTAGCATGACTTCCCCCTATAACAATTAAGACCATAAGTTTAAAAAGCCACATCATTTTCTAGCATTATTATGTGATACCTAAAGTTCCAGGACATGTAGTATTCCTGGATAAAATCCTACAACAAATTATTTGAAATCAGAATGTATTGTCTTTCATAATTTTAATTGTCATATCAAAAAACCTTTCAATGATAGAAGTAAAATCAGCCACTCCGAGTCACAGTGAAAAGCATTTATCTGAATTTGTTTATCTGAATTATATTTCATCTTTCTTTCAGGCTCAGTATTTCTTTCCTTACGCTTTAAAGTTATATGAAGCTTCAGGTTAATTTTTAATTATTCCTAAAATTGATTAATTCATGTCCTAGTTCATCAAAACTTCTCCTTGAATTTTAAAGCAGATCTTGAATTCTTGGTACTTTATTCTGTAGCAACTTCCAGGTGTCTGAATTTATATGCTTGAAAGAAGAGAGAGTTAAACATAATGATATTCTGGTTCTTGCCTTTAAGTAGCTCTTGGTTAATTTACACAACTCTGGGATACTAGGGTATAATGAACAGAAATGACATCCAGAAAGCAGTACCATACAAACTCATAAGGATTTCATAAATAACATAAGCAACTATTGCAGAATTACTCTTTTACCTAAGTAATGGGCTATGCATGCCTGGAATGATTAGCCTTTCACGTTTTCTTTCTGCTAGTTTTCTAATATGATATATGAGATGAAAATATATTACACATTTTATTATGACTGTTTTGCCTGTGGGAAGAGAAAGTAATTGCATGCATTTTGATCAAATTTATCGAGTAAGTAGAAATGAAAGGCACTTGGTTGCAGCACAAGTTCTACTCCAACACTGAGCAACAAATTGCAGATATTTAGTCTTTTCTTTAAAAGCAACCAGTAGTAACAACAGAAATGCTCTTCATTAATTTTAAGCCAGCAAAAAGAAAACTAGTGGTCTTGTGTCTTAGTCTCTAACTTGCTGATTAGCTAATCTTAGTTTAATTCTTTGTTTCGTATGAGTTCTCTCTGTTACCCAGTGTAAATTGTCTAGACGTTTAAGAGAGACTAAATGTTGAATAATGCAGATTTTAGCCTTTGATAATTGCTTTGGGAATAAGATGCATGACAATTATCTAGTCCGTTCAGTTACACAGTTTTCTGAAGTCTTTGACATAAAAGAGCATTGCTCAGCTCAGCCCCTTTCCCAGCTTTTCTGTGTGGGAACGCACATCACAGGTCTATGTAATATCCCGCAGGCAATAAAACCCTACTCTGCCTTCAGTCTGAGATAACTGGAAGATGTGCTGCTATTTTTGTATGGCACAGTGTTTAAACTCCACCACAGAGAAGGACTTTCTAACATCAGCTAAGTACTGCAGCAGTTACTCTTAAATGGTTGGTGGAGAGACTGGTGCATATGCCTAGTTTATGCCTGCCTTCAGAAAATATCCCCTCAAATGTATGAGTCACAGTACCACATATTTTCACAGCCCAAACACATTTTTTAAAAAGACAGCCTATATACGTATTGAGATATATATGTATGTGTGTGTCTGTGTGTGCTTGTGTGACAAAATTCCAAAGCTTAAACCCAACCTACAAACTTTGCTGACTGTGCACCGCTGAAATAAGTTCAAAGCTCTTCTTTCTCAGACTTACAAATGTTCACCAAAATAACAGTACCATTGTTGTGAATTCATCCGTTCCAGCAGCAATTTATAATTTTTACCTGGCACATTCTCAGGCAAACTGGTAAAGTATTTCCCTCAATTTCTCTGTTTTACAAGAAAAGGAATTATATTCTAATCTGAAACTTATGTTAGTTAGAGAGAAGAGGAGACTGGGAGAAGGACAACTTTACGTGACAGCTAGGTAATCTCATTTGATATCAGTGCTTTGCTGTGTACAACCACTGGTTGTGGACACTGGTATATAAGATAAAGTTCACTTGACTTTCCTGTAGTGCTTATTGATTTGTTTCCCCAGCTAGTTTATATCTGTCTCATTATGCTTTACACTATCACACATTCTTTCAACTTTTTTGTTTGGTATTACAAGCAGTCTACTTCACTGGTAACATCCTGCAAATTAATAACTCAGTATGGATCAGACTATGCCTCTATAATCTTTTTCATAAGATGGTAGAACAATTTCACTCAAATTTCTCGGGGGATTTGGGTGCTTTGGATTGTGGTAATGGAACCAGAAATAAGGAACACCTCAGTTTAAACCTCTATGAGTAGACATATGAGACCAGAATGTGTTTAATCTTATTATAGATGCTTATATAAGAATAAGATTAATATTTCTCAGGAAATGCTTATTTAACTCCAAAGAAGAAGATGGTTAATCAATTTGTAAATGAGTAAATTATTAAACTTGTCCATCAACTTCACCTCAAATGTCTAAACTGAAACTGAATTAAAAATTTCTTGAATTTTCCCGTTCCCCAGATTGAAATTTATTATATCACTATAGTACTAGAGGTGTAGCAACCTTTCAAAAATAGATTTGATGTGCATCATCATCTAGCATCGGTTAGAATTGAATAAATAAACATCCAAAATTTTCCTCTTTTACATGTAATCCTCAAGGGCTCCCTTGCCTTGTCTGCTCAACAATTCTATCAGGTACCAGACATATTGACTAATTAATAATTTTCATCCTTATGCTCATTTTTCATATTTTATATTTTTAAAAACTTAAGACATTAAATCTCTGACAGGCGCTTTTTTTGTTCTTCCTTCACTCCCTTTCTATTAGGTACAATTTGCTCTTAAACCTCTGTAACAAACATTTTAGAAATTACTGAAGGTCGATATATTTTGGTAATAATAACTGTTGGTGTAATTTTATTTTTTCAAGAAGAAACACAAAGTAGATATTGAAAAAAGATTACAAGTCAAACAGCTTAATTACATATATCCATTCCATAAATACCTTTGATAGACAATTGCATCAAGACTTAGATTTTGAGTTGCTTTAAATCAGTATATTTTTCTTGATGTTAGTTGGTCTTGAAAGTTAGAGATAATACTTATGTTTCTAAAAGGTGGGAAATATTGAATTTCAAAGTTATTATATGATATGATAAACAAAAATAATAAAAGAAGTTCACTTCAGTGAAGTTTTGGTAAAATTAAATTCTTTGGTGAGATGTTCTTCATTCCTACAGTATTGTGATTCTTGTGATATAAGTGAACATAGGCCTATGATACTCCCTACTGAGCTTAAAGTGCTGTATTTCCTATTCAGCAGAGTAAATATCGGTTTAATTTTGCTAAATGTGGTTAATCCTAGAAACATTTTATTTGAGGTTTTCATGTCTATCAGAACCACTTGTCCCAGAAGTGCTTCAAAGTTGCTAAGTCAACACAACTCTCCCAGCCACAGTTTGAACCCACATCAAGAAAAAGCTACCCTTATACAAGATCTTGTCTCTCTGTTTTGGTTTCTATGAAGATAAAACCCAGGCATGTAGAGTTAATAAGAATATTCTTTACTCAAATAAGGCTTTAAAATTGACTGCAAGATATGCAAGGTTCAAAAAAACCCTCCTCCACCACCTAACCCCTAGCTGCAGTAGTTTCAAACTTTTTTATTTGTTTGGATTTTGTTTTTTTTTTTCTTCTCAAAACCTGTAGCATTAAGTTTGTTGTCTTTTTAATAAATCTAAGAGCAGTGGGATTTTTTATGGGTGTATGGACTGTCTGAACCTTTCACTGGTAGAACATGCAAAGACAGTATATTTTATTCTATAATAGCTCAAGCTGTTTTTACCTTTTATATAAATTCTGAACTATCTTAATATCTCTTACATACCAAGCATCATCTGTATGTATGTAAATGTAGACTTATTTTTCATACGTACTTTGTCTTCTTTAAATATTTACATGTTGGCACGCAGAAAGAGAAGTAAAACTGCTCAGACTAAGTAATTGTTAGGTTTTCTTTGCTATTGTCTAATCAACTTCTGAGCTAAGAAATCATAAGTAGTAAAGTCAGTACTTGCAGGACTGAGCAGCAAATAAATGTGTATGGAGGAGAAAAACTGTATTCATTGCTGAAAAAAAAAAAAAAAAAAAAAAGAGAAAAACCTCATTCAGTACCACTCAGTGTCTGTCATAATTACTGTGTCAAAAATCAGATAAAGCAACATGTTCAAAAGCACAAAAGTATTAGTGTAACCTTTTCTGTTCATTCTATATGTAGGAGTAAAGTGTCTTACGTATAATTCTAAAGTGAATTTATTAGTCTACATTCCTTCATTGACCTATTTAATACATTAAATTTTGATTAATTCTCCATTCTACCTTTTCTGAATGAAAATTCTTTTCAGTTGTAGATAAAACGAGAAATAGTTGGAATCAAGACATACAAAATGGTGAAAAGATGTTAAAGTAAAACTGTTGTGAAATTACAAGCTTTCAGTTGTCTTCCTTTCTTTCTAAAACTTGAATATAAAGAGATGAAAATGAATTCAGGAAATATCCTGCTTTGTTACAATAGTTAAGTGCTCTTCTCCTTTCTTTGCTTTTCTAGTATTGTTTTCTCAGCCACCTTCTCTTGGTGCTATTTCAAATTTTTTTTTTTTTTCTCTGTATCCAGATTTTCATTATACTTGCTGAAATAAAATATTTTTCAGGAATTTACAAGGAATGACTAACTGCTCAAATACAAGACTATCTCAAAATTGTTAAGCATCTTATTTGTCTAGATAGTGTGAATTCTTAAAACAAAAACCACACAATAAGGTGACCAGTTTGTAACCTTGATCTGCAGTGACCTTATTAATAACTGTCAAATCTGTTTTCAGATATTTATTTTAAAATCAAATCACTAAAGACAGAATGATCACTTTTATCAGAACTATTATTAATATTAAGATTCACTTTCAGAAATGCTGTTAAAATAATGTTTCTGATCTTTCATCATTTTTATGCTTTTTAGTGTAAAACTGAAATTTTAGAGGGTTTGCATCTTCCAGATTTTTCTATCATTTTATTTTTGCTTGTGTATGCTTGTGTTAACTAATTCCAAGTGATCACTGTTTAAATTTTTTTTGTATTAAACTTGTATGTAGGTGTCAGACTGATGTCTCAAACTCATTGTTCTTTGTTTTTATAATTATAAAAGAAATATTAAGCCTGGATACTGATAAGTTTATTGTATCTATTTTAAAGGATTTTACGATTTTTAAGGATTAAATCAGATCTTTTATTTTTAAAGGTAAAGAGATATTTCTGTATTAGCAAACAACTATGAGATTAACAAGGATTTAAACAAAGATAAAGAAACTAAGAAGGTTATAAAATTTACCCTCTCAGTATGGGCACTGTCTTCTATTGATCTTAATGAGTCTGGAGATAGCTTAAATGTCCACGGGAGCAAATTCGAATTGCAGTGTTCTCTGAAGTTATTTTAAGACTCCTGAAAAACCCAGTGAGTGAAAAGAATGGACTCTTCCCTTTCTTTATGTAAATTATGTATTTTTATGTCACTGTATGAATCAAAGAGGTACATTTCAAGGGAAGTAAATGTTGAAACAGAAGTGTAAAAGGGAGTAAATCCCTGGATTCCTGCATTCCTGGAAATTAGTTTTAAATACATTCTTGATCTAGGTTATTTATTATCATTCTCTTAACAAGGTCCACTTAAAATTTTCACTCACACTTTCTGAAAAACAAATAAAAAATAATCTGACAGTTAAAACAACAACAACAAAAAAATTTCAGGAGTTTAGCAAACTTTCTGAAGCTACTTTATCTGCCTGTATATACTTCTAATATCATTTTCCTGACAGTATAGAATCTAATGTTTCTGTGTGATAGTGAGGTTATGGTGGGGGGTTTTTTGTTCTTGTTTTCCTTTTTTGATTTTTTTTTAATCTATTTTAAAAGCACTGTGTATGACTTATCTGCTTCCTTGCGAAGATAAACATATTTGCAAATTATTTCCTAAAGGTACTTTCCCATTCCTATTACCTTTAATAGTCAGATTTCTATGTATTTTAATAAGAGGTCAAGTCTAATAACAATTTTGATAGGCATATGCCCAAGAAGCCAAGTTAATTAAAAGTTATTTCCTGTCTTTTAATGTCTCAAGTTTTTGAAAAATCTCAAGAAAATGATCTCATGTCCTTCAGAGGCTTAGATAGTTTCAAGAAGGAGGTACATGCCTGTTCACCATCTTGAAATGCTAGAAAATTTGAACTGTTTTATTTCTAAGATGGAATTCATGTAGCAGAAGAATGCAGTTGTGCAATATATGGCATATCAAGGTGACCATAAATTGTAGTGGTATAGTTAAGAATGTCAGCTATTAAGAATGTCAGGCTGTTATTCCTCCTCTTCATTTACTCTGTCACATGAAAAATCTACATAAACATTTCACAAGAAATTTCAGTTAAGACTAAGAAGCTGGCAGGCATTCATTTTACTAGATCTAAGGAATATCCCTAATCTTAAAACCAAGCAAAATATATAGCTATGCAAGAAAATCTAATGTATGATACATTCTGAAAATAACCTCTTCATAAATTAAGAGAAATAAAGAAATTTTTACACTTTAATTCAACAGAATCACTCAAAGAAACTTATATCACTGATTAAGAAAGTAACTGACATGTTGGGGGTGTGTGTGCGTGCAGAGAAACAAGTAAAGGGAATAGAAGATGAGACAGGAGAGCTGCGGTAAGCATTTAGCAGAGACCTTTGAATATGTAGCAAGAAGTCTGAGTCCTGAGCCTAATTTTCTCCACTGGGGAAGAATCTCAAAATACAGGCTTTAGTCAATGTCATTCTGAAGGATAGCAACTCATAGCCACCCTAGAAATTAAGTTTCAAAATGTGATCAAACTGTATTTTCCTTTTCAACTCAAATTCATTCAAATGATTATTCACTTTTCAGGTCATATTGCTATTTACATAATTGGCTGAAGCTAATGTATACCAGTCAGAAATATTTTGATGCACTGTATTTTGTTTCTTTATGAATCATGATTCATGCCTTGATCCTTATCACGGATTCAGTGGCACACTCTAACTGTTGAGTTTGTGCCTACTTTACTGATTAAATGGAATATTTTAGTAACAGAATTTACATATACACTGATTGCCCTGTGCACTTGCATTTTTTTACTAGGGGAAAAAAAAAAAAAAAGCAAGGAGTGTTACTTTCATGTCTTTCTATGATGTATGCTCTGTCTGTCTCCTTGATGTACATGTAGTTAAATCTTGTTCAAACTATTTGCAGACCTTTTTAATTTTCCAGCACTCAGATACACTGTATATAATTCCAAAATGTAGATCTTTTAAGAAAATGAAGAAATTAGTATTTGTTTGAAAAGTAAACAGGTAAATTCCCTACTGTAATGAAAAAAGACTGATGTTCGTTAAAACCATTCTAACATCTACTGATAAGTAGGACCCAGGAAGCTGCCAAGAATCATATTCTCTATAATTTGGAAAGACTAAAGACAACATTGTGGATGTGATAGGAATGTGGTTTTGGCTATTTATATTAAATATAATTTATATATATATATAAAAATCTATAGTTTAATGTTCATTATTGATATCACAGTGAGAACTATGAAAGCAGGTCACTGTTTGGAATGACAAGTTATTATTTTTTCCTGTTAACTTTTAATTAATTTCTGATTTAACTTCCATCCTTTATGTTCTCCAGTGTGTCTGTGAACACATAACATGTTTCTGATCTTATTCATCCCTTCATAGATAAGTAAATTCTTGAGCATAAATACTCAAGTTAAGATTACTTTTGATCAGCTGGTTTTATACCTACAGAATAACACAAATGAGTCAGAAAAGGTAGTCCTGCATCCTTGTCTGGCTATACAGCTGCTGAGTAGTCTTAGGGCACAAGGGAGTGTAACTGTTTTTCCTTTGGGGTGGGGTGGGTAAGAGTGTGTATCCCTTATAGTTGAGGATTCTACCGAACTAAAAGCTAGTTGATGAACTATGTATGACATGTTATCACTCCCATAAGAAGCCCCTAGCCCTGGTTACTGTCTTACAGAAAAGGCATAGCATCAGTGGGCTCATACACAAAATGTTCAGCCCTGAAGCAAGTCTTAAGTGTAAAAGTTACATATTACATTTAGCTAAGATGGTAGCATTACTGAACCTTAGTTTAAGATAACTTCAGTAATTTAATAAGAGTGTCTTTAGTCTATGATAAATCTACTCCCTTTTTTAAATGTATCTTAGTTTAAAAGAAAGACACCAAATGGAATACATGGGAGTAATCTTTCTGATTCACTCTCAGTCTTCGGGGACAAGTTTCCATGTAAGATTTTTCCTTCCCAGAACAGAAGACTTGGAGTATATGGACTGTATGTATGACCACAGATCTCTTAACAACTTACTCGATACAGATTCCAGATATCAGTTGTAGACCAAAACATTATTATTCACGCATTAAAATGAAATTGATTAGTTATTTTCTTAACAGGTATCAAGAAGTAAGCTTTCAAGTCTTTATCTTTTGTATGAGTGTGAATAATTAGAAGACAATGCATTAGAATCAATATATAAAAAATCTTGCAAACAGTGCATGCATCAGGACCACAGTATTAGTCTGATTCATAAAGTTATGAACCAGGAAGGCCTATAAGCATGTTAATATTAACAGTGATATATTTAAAGCCTCAGCAACTATCCTTTGTCGGAATATCAAAGTGCGCAGTTCAATCAACACATTATGAAAAAATTTAAATGTTACTCAGCTGAATTATCAAAACATATATTTTATTAAAAGCACCTCTCTGCACTACAAAATCATTGTAAAGATGAAATGAGTAATCAAACAGTGAGAAGTGTGAGGTGTATTGGAAACTAGCTGAATGGTTGGGACCAGAGGGTCACCATCAGCTAGCTGCACAAAATCTACTTGGAAGCCAGTGACTAGCAGTGAACCTCAGGGGTTAATACTGAGTCCAGTCCTGTTTAACCTGTTCATTGATGATCTGGATGATGGTGCAGAGTGTATCCTCAGAAAGTTTGTAGATCAAGCTGAGAGGAGTGGCTGATATGTCAGAGGGTTGTGCTGCCATTCACAGGGACCTGGACAAGCTGGAAAAATGGGCTGACAGGAATCTCATGAAGTTCAACATGAAGTGCAAATCCTACACCTGGGGAGGAACACCTCCATGCAACAATACATACTGAAAGCTATCCATATGGAAAGGAGCTTGACAGAAAAGGACCTGAAAGTACCCATGAACACCAAGTAGAACATGAACCAGCAATATGCCCTTGTTTCAAAGTAGGCTAGTGGTATCCTAAGCTGTATTAGGCAAAGTATTGACAGCAGGTTGAGGGAGGTGATCTATCCTCTCTGTATGTAGTGCTGATGAAGCTACATCTGGAGTGCCGTGTCCAGTTCTGGGCTCCTCAGAAAGATATGAACATATTGGAGAGTGTACACCAAAGGGCCACGAAGATGGTGGACTGAAACATCTCTCCTGTGAGGAAAGACTGAGACAGCTGTGGCTATAGCCTGGAGAAGAGAAGGTTCAGGGGAATCTTATCAATGTGCATCAATAGTTGAAGGGAGGGTGAAAAGGAGATGGAGGCAAATTCTTTTAGTAGTGCCCAGTGACAAGACAAGAGGTAATAAGAACAAACTGAAACACAGGAGGTTCCCTCTGAACACCAAGAAACACTTTTTTTACTGTGAGGGTGACTGAGCACTGGAATAGGTTTCCCAGAGAGTTTGTGGCATCTACCTCCTTGGACATATTAAAAAACCCATCTAGACACTATCCTGAAAAACTGGCTTTTAGTGATCCTGCTTGAGCATGGGGGGTGGACCTTATGACATGCAGAGGTTCCTTTCCAACCTCAACCATTCTGTGATTCTTTTCAAAGTATGCATGAATAAAATATAAATAAAATCATGTTCTAATATCTCCTATTGACATCATAAATGGCTAAACAGACAGCAAGGTAGATTGACAGAAATAAATCATAAGCACCTTTGTTGTGTAGACATGATAACTTATTACTTGGTAATTGCCTAATCACCATATAATTAGTTGAAATATACTTGAAAAATTACATTATTACCGAAATTTAACTTCTTAAGAAATAAAAATAATCTTTATTAGAAAGGGGAGTAAAGGAGGAAGAGGAATTGAGCTTTGGTATCCTTGTGAATCGATTATAAATACAGTTTTTAATGGTTTTTAAAGTTCTATAAGTGTCATACTACAGGATAGTCCCCAAATGACACTGAAGAAAATCACTTGTAGTGAAGTCATTCCCACAGTGTTTGATCACACAGTCTGATTTCCGAGTCATACAGCAGTACATCCCAAGATTTTAGTCACCTTTATCTTTTCATGTTAAAGGTCCTAATTGGGAGATGCTCTTAGGTTTTCTATCAGTAGGAACAAATACCGAAGGAGAAGGTAATGTAAGGAAGGCAATGAAGATAGACAGAGAAAGAAGGAGGTTTTGGGTAGTTCCAAACCAACCTGGAGTTTGGAGGTATTAAAGCACAAGCTTAGGTTAGAAAGCCTCAAAGATCTCATAATGCCTTACTTTCCATATGAAGTGGCAGATATTCAGTTACCAGGGCTTTCAGTTCTTACTTGTGCATGCTGTGCACATAATGCCATGGTAAATCAGTGAGATATAGGTAGTATGCAGAGCATTAAGAGCCTCTGCATTATTTTCATTAAGAGGTAAGTCTCATTTTTCTATATCTATTTTTTTTTAATTCTATTTTATTATTGTTGTTCATGGCTGAGGAGATAATTCTGTGCCTGAAAAAAAGAAAATAGGAGGTCAGTATTATTCAGATGAGCATGTTTGTATTGGTACAAAAGAACTAGAAAAATCTGAACATTAGATTGGAGTTGCTTTAACAGTACAATGAAAGATGAATGACTGTATATCAAGTTTTAATGAATACCTGACTGAGGAAGCATATGAAAACAGCACGAGCACAAATTAGAACAAAGAATTGTCTCAATAGGATATTATTGATAAAAACTCTGCTGCTCAGGAATGAGACAGAGATAAAACCTCATACTCATCAGAACGTGCTACTGCCAATATGGACATCAAATCTTTTTTTTTTTTTTTCTTTTTTTTAATTCTAATCCATAAAACTTTACATTCCAGATCATTAATAAAACCAGACTTGTTTCGGAAAGCTGTCCTATGTCTCATCATAAATCTGCTGCTTGTATAGGTCCCAAAGTAGTAAAGTTTGTAATAAGAGTTTTAAGTACTTTTGGAATTGCTATTATAACCACAGTGAGAAACACTGATGTACAGATGAAAGTCCACTTTCTAAACAGTGGATCTATTTCCACTGCTAAGAGATATAATCAAGTTTTCATGAACCTGAGGTAGAATTTTACCCCAGAAATACTTAATATCCTGCTTGGAAGAGACATCCCCCAATCACCAAACTAGCGAATTGGTGTAGCTCAGCCTGCAGCAACAGAGCACTCTGAATAATTTCTGTGTAAATTTCTGGGCAGGGCTTGCCACCAATACACTGGGTGTAGACACAGTATCACCTGTTGATGAATAGATCAAGGCTCATCCTACTCAATTCTTTTTTGCCATTTCAGCCACAGCTCATTGCACTCATTTACTCAACTCTTTTTCAAGACAAGGCTGTGATGTTCCTGTGACATCGCACAACGTTGAACAGTAATGTAAAGAGAGTATCTCCATACAACAAATATTCTGTGCTACTTATACACTTTCAGATTTTGTATTTCAGTCCAACTGAAAGAAACAGCAGTGCAGAGATCACCGACAGTTTAGTCAAAACATTGGCTATGTTTACACTTTTAGTAAAATTAGTTAGTCATGTGCTTGATCTAACTAATATGAAATGATCTGTGCCCAAGATTTTAAATTCTTAAGCCCATCCCATTTAGGGTGGATATTTGCAAATTGCCTATTCAAAATAGGCTATGGGTTGTGCAAAGTCTTGGACCAAACTTGGAATACGTTTGGGAAAGTGTTAACTGACACATTACATTTTTATGTAAGAAGCTATTTTAATATTTCAACCACATAAATGACCAGCTTCAGTGACAGTGTCAATCTGAACATTCCCTATCATTTTAAATGCATTAGTACAGAGGTAGACCCTGCATAAGTACATACATGGAGAATCAGAGACCTGGTACAGTATGTGAGTAGCAGGGATCAGATAGAATGAGATGTGGCAATCATCTGAAAGGCTCTCCATATAGTAGATCAATCCTAGATGTCCCTGTAAGAGTCAGTCTAGAATGAAAGACAGAAAGCTGAGTAGTTGTTCAACTCTGGTTACAGGTTAATACTCTTTTAGCTTTACTCACAAAGGAAAATCCTCCATAGAAAATTTAATCCACCACAATGGATTTACAGGCTCAGACATGGATTTAAATCAGTTCTAAACCCTACAGTTCTCATACTGTATGAAATTAATGATAATTATTGTCTGAATGATTTGAAGATAAATTTGTGGTTTAGTTACAGCCAGTGTGAAGCAGAGCTGAGTTTATCTACTTCCAGCAGTGAGACAGGCTTTTGAAGAGAGGATAGAATCTGCATTGCTCTTGTTAAGATCATACTGTGTTCATTGAGCACAATGCCTGTGCTGTAGGCTGCAGCTCTCCTTTCCACCACATACTGAAGAGATTACTTAGATACTATTCCAATGTCTGGATTATTTTTTTCTAGCTGAGAAGACATTAAATATCATTTTACAACTATATTCTGTAGTGATTAGAAGCAAACTGAGAATGCTCATATGCACTGAGAATGTACTTTTCAACAGTGAAGAATATGGGTCATACATATTACATGCTGTGATTATGATATAACTATTGAGGCACCGGTTCTGAATGAAGTCTAGAGGGGAATCTGTGTGTTACACAACATGATTAAAACATTTCTGAAGGAAAAAAAACAGATAGTAACAACAAAGAGAAGCAGCCTGCATGCGAAAGCCCAAGGCTTCTACTCTCCACTTCTGCTGAAGTTCCCCACAGTATCCAAGATGTTATTTATGTTTTCTGTATTGTGTTTAATTTAATAAGAAACAGGGTGATGGACTTTACTTGCTTGAAAGTTTTCTTGAAGATCCACAAAGATAAAACAGAAATCTGGTTTATCCTTCAGCAAGGACTTAAGCTAAAATGCATCGTGAAATACAATGTTATAGTTTCACATAATATCACCTCAGCATCTCTCTTTCCTCTTATGTCCCTTGCACCTGTTTCTCCTGTGTATTCATAAATCTGCTGCTCCAGCACAGTATTGTTTATCCTTTAAAAATCTGTTGAGATCACTGCTTTAGCAAGCTGAGGAAATAGTAATAGATCTTTAAAAAATATTTTGATTCATTAGATACTGTACCTCAGGTTGCTTTTTCTGCAGGTGCAGAGTAGGATAAAAATGTAGATTCTTTTTTTTCCTAGTAATCCTCATTTAGGGACTAGCTGCAGTTGGAGCCTTCTTCATTCTCAGAATTCCTCATTAGTGTCCTCTGGGGACTGAAAGGTCCTTGGGTCCTGAAGGACCTTCATCCTGAAAGTCCCCCTAGGGTCATTGAGAAACCCTTGAGACATAAAGCTTCCTAGAGATCTGAAGGGAAGTCAGGATGATTCTGTAATCTGAGTAGTGAAGTTGTTGAAAGTAAGACAGTGCTTGATCAGCCTTTCACACTCGGACAAGCTGTGGGAGCAGGTGTTTCAGGGTCTCAGATCTGCAAAAGCTAGATTTCTTAAAACCTCACTTGCTGAATCTGCCTTTTCTATCATGAGATTAATTGCTTCAACTAAACCTAAAGAAACAGCGCATGGTGCATCATGAACCATGTTACGTTTGAAAGTTACTATGTACAGATTTTAAGCTAAACAGAATAGTTAAGCTAACAAATTTTTAATATATTTCCAGTGTCAGTAAAATGAAGAAACAGAGACTGTCTTCACTACACTGAAAATCAGAGTGAAAGCACTTAATTCCTACTTTTCACCCTTGTGAGATACAGTACTAGATACAGAACAAAACAAACAAGGTACAGAACAACACAAACCAGTCCAAATACATATATCCCCATTCTCCCAAGAGACCCTTTACCTTCAGCTATCTATCCTTTTTGGTATAATAAACACGGTACATTGCTATATAGTTATTTTGCTCCTGTTACCAAAAGCAGGTTTTTTCCCGCTCTCCTATTTTTTTTGACTACAGAGCAGCAAACTGCTAGTGAAACCTAAGTAGGGATCCATTTTCAGATTAAGCTGTCTACATGTCAGTGGCTACATACTAGTCACATCCGCCCTGGAGACTAGGCCACATTATAGTCAAAAGACAATACAGCAAAGAAGCCTATGGAACATTTACAGGGATAAGCACTAGGTGTGTCACTCAGCTACTTGAACATGCTACAGTGGGTAAAGACGTCTAAAGTACCTGTACGGTGCTGGCAAGCATAACACAAGATACAGGGAGGACTTGCATTCTTTTGGAGTGGCAGCTGGAAGACAGGCAAGATCACAGGACTTGTGGGGGAAGTAAAGATTGGAGGCCGTCTAGGCTGCAGTGATCATGAGATGATAGAATTTTCCATCCTTGGAGAAACAAAGAGAGGGGTTAGTGAAACTGCCACCTTAGACTTCCAGAGGGCAAACTTTGACCTGTTCAAAAGACTGATTAACAAAATCCCTTGGGAGGCTGCCTTGAGGGATATGGGAGTCCAGGAAGGCTGGACATACTTCAAGAGAGAAGTCTTAAAGGCACAGGAGCAGGCTGCTCCCGTGTGCCGAAAAACAATCAGGCGGGGAAGGAGACCGGCCTGGCTAAACAGGGACCTTTGCCTGGATCTCAAGAGCAAAAGGAGAATCTATTGCCTTTGGAAGAGGGGACAGGTCTCTCATGAAGACTATAAAGATGTAGTGAAGTTATGCAGGGAGAACATTAGGAGAGCCAAAGCACAGCTAAAGCTCGACTTGGCTACAACTGTTAAAGATAATAAATAGTGTTTCTATAAATTCATTAACAGCAAAAGGAGGATTAGGGAAAATCTCCCTCATTTATTGGATGCAGATAGAAACATGGTAACTAAGGATAAGGAAAAGGCTGAGGTGCTCAACGCCTACTTTGCCTCAGTCTTTGGCAGTGGAACTGGCTGTTCCCTGGACACTCGGCCTCATGAGCTGGGAGATGGGGAGGGGAAGAAGACTGAGGTCAGCACAGCTGAAGAAGAGGTGGTCAGAGACCATCTATACAACATTTGGACATAAACAAGTGCATAGTTTACACCCAAGGGTGCTGAAAGAGTTGGCAGATGTGTTCACCAAGCCGCTGTCCATGATTTACCTTAAGTCACGGCTAACTGGGGAGATCCCATTGGAATGGAGGGTAGAAAATGTAACACCCATCTACAAGAGAAGCAAAAAGGAGGATCCAGGAAACTATAGATCTGTCATCTTGAGAGTCATTACAAGTCGTATAATGGACAACCAGGGGATCAGGCCTAGTCAGTATGGGTTTATTAAAGACAGGTTCTGCCTGACAAAACTGATCTCCTTCTGTGACAAGATGACCAACTATTGGATGAGGGAAAAGCTGTAGATATTGTCTACCTGAATTTTCGAAAAGCATTCGACACAACTCCCCATAGAATTCTCATGGAAAAACTGGCTGCCCATGGCCTGGATGAGTGAACGGTCTGCTGGATCAAGCACTGGCTGGCTGGACAGTCCCAGAGAGTGGTGGTCAGTGGAGCTAAATCCAGCTGGCGGCCGGTCACAAGTGGTGTTCCTCAGGGCTCGGTGTTGGGACCATTTATCTTTAACATCTTTATTGATGATCTCGATAAGGACAGAGAGTGTATCATCAGTGAGTTCACAGATGACACCAAGTTAAGCGGGAGTGTCGATCTGCATGAGGATAGGGAGGCTCTACAGAGACACTTGGATAGATTGGATCAGTGGGCCAACGTTAACGGGATGAGCTTCAACAAGGCCAAGTGCCAGGTCCTGCACTTGGGCCACAACAACCCCAGGCATGGCTACAGGCTTGGGGAGGTGTGGCTGGAGAGCTGTCTGGAAGAGAAGGATCTGGGGGTTCTAGTTGACAAGCAGCTGAACATGAGCTGGCAGTGTGCCCAGGTGGCCAAGAAAGCCAACGGCATCCTGGCTTGTATCAGAAATAGTGTGACCAGCCGGAGTAGGGAGGTGATAGTCCCCCTGTGCTCTGCACTGGTGAGGCCACACCTGGAGTATTGTGTCCAGTTCTGGGCACCTCAATACGAGAGAGATATCGAGGTGCTGGAACGAGTGCAGAGGAGGGCAACGAAGCTGGTGAAGGGCCTGGAGAATAAATCTTGTGAGGAGCAACTGAAGGAGCTGGGACTGTTGAGTTTGAGGAGGAGAAGGCTGAGGGGAGACCTCATCACTCTCTACAGCTACCTGAAAGGACATTGTAGAGAGGTTGGTGCTGGTCTCTTCTCACAGGTGATTAGTGACAGAACAAGAGGGAATGGCTTTAAACTGCAACAGGGGAGGTTCAGACTGGACATTAGGAAAAAAATTTTCAGAGAGTGGTCAGAGGATGGAATAGGCTGCCCAGGGAGGTGGTGGAGTCACCATCCCTGGATGTGTTTAAGGGTCGTTTAGATGAGATGCTGGGGGATATGGTGTAGGGGAGAACTTTGTAGAGTAAGGCTGATGGTTGGACTCGATGATCCCAAGGGTCTTTTCCAACCTGAATGATTTTGTGGTTCTGTGACAACTCAAACAACACTAGATGCCACTTTTCACACAGATTAATTGAGCCCTGCTGAATACAATGCCAAATTCTAAAAATTATTCTCACATAAGCATCAATGTGTGAGAACCCTATCTACTGGTGTTTTGATCTAAACCTTGTTAGGCTACTTGAAAAACAGATCATCTCCACAACCACAAAGGAGCACAGAGAGAATGGCAGATGGAGGAACCCAAATAGTAGTCTTCCTAGTTGCTCCTATGCCCATCACAGGAAAGCAATCAGCCCTTAAAAGGTCCATATCCAAAAGCCCAGAGGAGCAAAAGGGCACAGTGGCAGGCAGGAATCCAAATTCAGAACTCAGAGAAAAGGAGACCACCACAGAAAGAAACGAAGGCAGCGAAAGACATGGATTTAGCTGATTTTGGGAGGAACAGCTGTGGGATAATGGAGTGGTAAGGGGGTAAAAAGGACTGGCCATGTGTAAATAATTTGCTGATCTGTGCACTTGTTTGGCCACATTCTGTGACTGATCAGCACAGTCTGTCCTATCTTATTAAATTCCTAACTGTTTTCCTGCTTGAGGGACTCCCATTTCACACTGTGTGTATGTGTGCACGTGCATGCGTATATGGGAGTCTGAGTACAAGCAACTGGAGTCAGACCATGGTTTGGAGGGCCCACGTGTCTGTGGTGCAAGCAGTTAACATGAATGTAGGTCTGGGTGCCAGCAGCTGGGCTGGGACTGTGGGCTGGAGTGCCTGTATACCTGGGTGCAAGAGATTAGAGAGACCAGAGTGAAACCAAATGTCAACCACCAGGAGGGGATCAGGGGTCAGACACCCATGTATCCATGGTGTCAGCACCAGAAGAGGGTGCAGTTGAGCGAGTGAGTATGTGATTGTTAGCAAAAACAAGCCAAGCTAGCCTATGTGTGGATGAAGTGGTCTGGGAGCCAGCACTGTCTCTAAAAACAGAACCATGGGAGGCTTTCTACTGGGGCCAAGAAAATCCCAGTGAGCTCTGCATGTGGGTGTGGGTGTGCATAAATGTATATTCTTACCAGCTGACCTCCATACATCCAGCTCAGCCAGAAGGGAGCAGGATGAGTCTGTTGGTGCTGTCTGTTCTTGTGAGTGCTCTCTGTGTGTCTGTCTGTGATCTGTGTGGCTGCCTGTGCATATATGTATACATGTGATATATATGTGTTCTCTGTGTGCCTGTGCCTACATCTTCAGCCTTGCTACTGGCTGGACCTGGAGGAATGGAGATGCAGCAGCCTGACCTCTTTTGGGCTGTCAGATACCGCAGAACCTATTTTTCTCTAACAGACAGCATCTGACAAAGCTGATTCCCATCTTTACAGTATTTCATAGGATTTTTAATGTCTTATTCATAGTGATGTGCCACAACCTTTAACAGCATTATGAAAAGCTGCCTTAACTTTACAGAGATTTGCAAAAGATTTATAAGAAGGTCTTTTTCATTTGTTTTCATTGCTGTCTCTCAACACAGAAGTGAAATGAAAGATATTCCCAAAACATTTGGGTTTGATCCACATTATACTGTGAAGGATTCTTTTTGTTGTTTTTTTTTGTTGTTGTTTTGGTTGCACTGTGTTTTTTTTTTTTTATTAGGTTTGTAGTCTCCCGATATTTGGGGTATTTTTGTTAAAAAGAGAGCAGAACTAATCAAATCTTACTTCTACATATTAAAAAATAGGCAATAAATTTCTCCTATGGGAAGTAAATAAGGTAGAAAACTGTATAGGAATAATTATTTTGTTTATACTACCACCTTCTGTTTATACTACCACCTTTAGCTGATCTAAAGAAGAGCTTGTGCAATAATGCAATGACTTGCTAAAGGAAAGTGATAGGCACTCAGTTATAGTGCTCTGAATGGAATAACATAGCAACCCATCCCAGAAGACAGTTTCCCAAAATTGTTAACACTAAAGAGAAGAACAGCCATAAGAGAAATTAATCAGTAATGAGGGAATTGCATAGAGATTACTTTTTACAACAGAGGAGTCAGCTTGAAAATTAATACAAAGAAAACACAGAAGTTTGTGACAGGCAATAAAGAAGGGGGTAACACATCAGTAGTCCACATGTGGCTTGACACTGCCATCAGTTGCCCCTTGGCAACAGGACTTCCAACAAGAACAGTCAGATCTGCCTCCCAGTCAGACTCTGTAAGTAGTCTGAATCCAGCCAGCAGCCTCGAAATTAAAGATACAAGTAGAGACTCCACCTCAGGTAACTCTTGGGGGACTTTCTCGCATGTGCATTAGCAGGTTGTATGGAGCTAGATGGACATAGAGCAAGAGCATTACTATCTCCCAGAAGAGGTGTAAGTAAGTAGGGAAATTCACACTCACAGGAAAGACGGATGTGCATCCACATTCCCTGTGGTAGGTGTGTGTGTGTGCAGGTAGCAGTGGATGTGTGTGGGGATTAGAATGCTTTGGCATTAGTTATGAAAAGGTGTTTAGGAATGTATAGGTGTTTACTGACATTTTGTAAGTGTGAGGTATCTACTTTATTGTTGATATTGATCCTGAATTTATGGTTCACTGATTGGCAGTTGAGTGTCATTAATAAATCAATAAACTACTTTAATGCTTGATTTGAATTAAACTGTGTGCAACAAACTTTTTGTCCCTGTGACACACTGCAGCAGGCTCTCTATGGATCACCAAAAATCTTGGCCCAGACAGAACAGTGTCACAATTTGGCAGACACTCTTAAGAGGAGGTCACATTAGCAAATTTTTCATGAAATAAGAACTTCAGGTTCGCCCAAAGCAATAACAGCAGCTTGAAAACACTAAATCATTGCAATTTGAACACAGAGGTTTCTTTTTCATCTGTCTGGAAAACAACCTTCCATAAAACACTCCTACCACAAATAGAGTAGTCACATTACTGCTGGTCTAAAATGCCCACTTCAGTTTCTAGCTGCCTAAAATCAGTAGTGCAATTCAGACTGACAATATATAAGATGAGGACCAGTACTAGTGACAGAGAATGAGCAGCTCCTCCCCATTTGTTGTGGTTTAACCCCAGCCAGCCACTAAGCACCACACAGCTGATTGCCCTCAGTGGGATGGGGAAGAGAATCAGAAGGGTAATAGTGAGAAACCCCATGGGTTGAGATATACAGTTTAATAGCAAAAGCAAAAGCCATGCATGCAAGCAAAGCAAAATAAGGAATTCATTCACCGCTTCCCATCGGTGGGAAGGTGGGCAGATGTTCAGCCATCTCCAGGAAAGTAGGGCTCCATCACACATCATGGTTACTTGAGAAGACAAACGTCATCACTAAGAATGTCCTCACCTTCCTTCTTCTTCCCCCAGCTTTATATGCTGAGCATGACATCATATGGTATGGGTATTGGTCAGCAGGTGGTGAGCAATCACATTGTGCATTACCTGTTCATACTTTCTGTTATTGTTTTGTTACATTACAGTCACTAAACTGGTTTTTTTGTTTCAACCTATGAGTTTTTTCCTTTTTGTCCCTCCCTTATTTTCCAGGGCAGAGGAAAGGGTGAGTGACCAGCTTCATGGTGTTTGGCTGCTGGCCAAGTTCAAACCATGACAAATATCTTCATCAATGACATGGACAGTGAAATCAAGTGCACTCTCAGCAAGTTTTCAGATGACATCAAGCTGAATAATGTGCTTGACATGTTTGAGGGATAGGATGCCATCCAGAGGGACCTAGACATGCTTGAGCAGTGGGCCTATGTGAACCTCATAAAGTTCAACAAGGCCAAGTGCAAAGTCCTGCACATGAGTCAGGTCAACCCCAGTATCAATACAGGCTGGGGGATGAAGGGATTGAGAGCAGCCCCATGGAGGAGGACTTACTGGTGGATGAAAAACTGGACATGAGCTGGCAATATGTGTTTGCAGGCCAGAAAGTCAACTGTATCCTGGACTGCATCAAAAGAAGTGTGACCAGCAGGTTGGGGGAGGTGATTCTGACCTTCAACTCTGCTCTGGTGAGATGCTACCTGGAGCACTGAATCCAGTTCTGGAGCCCCCAGCCCAGAAAAGACATGGACCTGTTAGAGTGAGTTCAGAGGAGGGCCACAAAAATTATCAGAAGAATGGAACATCTCTCCTATGAAGAAAGGCTGAGAGAGTTGGAGTTGTTCAGCCTGGAGAGAGAAGGCTCTGGGGAGACATTATTGTGGCCTTTCAATACATAAAGGAGGCTTAGAAGAAAGATGGGGACAGACATTATAGCAGAGCCTGTTACAATAAGACAAGGTGTAACTGACTTAAAATAAAAGAGAGTAGATTCAGACTAGATATAAGAAATAAATTTTTTAGAGTGAGGGTGGTAAAAGACTGGAACAGGTTGCCCAGTGAGGTGGTAGATGTCCCATCCCTGGAAACATTCAAGGTCAAGTTGGACAGGGCTCTGAGCACCCTGTTCTAGTTGAAGGTGTCCCTGTACATTGCAGAGCTGTTGAACTAGATGGCCTTTAAAGGTCCCTTCCAACCCAAACTATATTATGACTCTGTGATACAGTATATATACTTTAAGATTATGTTTCAGCAGTGGCTTCCTACAGACAGTAGCACACTGTACTTTGGATATTAAGCAGGAATAGAAGGTAAGTGGTATATGATTGCTACCAGTTGCTCTGTGACAAAGGTCTTTGATCTTTTATTCTCATCGATGCTTCTTAACCACACAAAACATGTTTCAGAGAGATGTAGCAGAGCATCCTATGACTGTAGCAGCTTGTTCAACCACTAGGTACAAATTATGACTTTATGGCAAAGCTGGTTATGTTGAGAAGAGTCTTTTAGCTATACCTGAGATAGTTGATTAGACACCCTCAAATTCTGAAAAGAAATTGCTAGTCTTATTAAAAGTATTGCAGTTAAAAGTGGGCCTGCAGTTTTCACTGAGACATACAGTATATAGAATTCAAAATGTGGGTCTGCTATAAAATTGTAATAACACAATTAAAATTCTCCAACTCCAGTCATTCTTCAAGCTCATTGTGATGCCTCTAAGGTAGGAAAAAAGCTCAATTTCAAAAAACCACATTTAATATTTGAATCCTTTCCCTCCTCAAGGTAAATCCAATTTGTAATAAACTAAATAATAATAGATATTTTGATAAATACCATAGTGACAAAAAGTGGAAAAACAAGTGCCAAGACAACCACTTGATAAAATTATGAAGAAACTTATCTCTTAGTAATAAGTTTTCTTTCTTCAATTCAGCTGTTATTTCCATTTTCCACAAATACCTTTCCCTTAAATAACTTACCACTTGAAGATATAAATAAGACTGACTAAGAGCCATTGAATTATAAGAGGTGCTTTGCTCTGTTCACGAAAAAAACCCCAAAACCTAATTAAGGTTTCACAAAACATCCTATTAGTTTGACTTGAAAGAACAATTCTATTTCTTCTGAATGTCCACTTACTGGGCTAGTTAACACGTAGGCAAAATCTTCAAAATGATTTTATTTGATATGAGGTATGTAAGGGAAAAACAATGAAAATTGTATATTACATATAAAGGCCTGCTTTGCAGCTGTTTCCACGATGTAAATAAGTAATTTTCTATATTGTTCATAGAATGCCAACAACAAAGGTATTTTAATGTGAGAACTCCACATTCAGGTTTAATGAATGATGCAAATTAGTTTAATACTTTTTCTGCTCCAGAAGGCTGTGGTTTTGTAAATCTGATGTTTTTTATGTCCTTAAAACACAGTAAGACAATGGTTCACATAGTCACAGAAAAATGTAGGCTGAAAGAGATCTCTGAAGGTCACCTAGTCCACCATTTTCTCAGTTGTAGGTCTGCCTTCAGGATGACATCAGATTGCTCAGGACTTTATCCAAAGAATTTCTTAAGATAGAGATTCCATATCCACTTTGGACAACTTGTTTCAATGATTAGCTACTCATTGAGAAGAAATGCTTCCTAAGTGCCTCTTATGATTTTCTGTGCTGTAGCTTGTGACTGTGAGATCTGCTGTGTGTCTGTGAGAAGAGTAGAAGTGTATGACTCTATCTTCTATATAACCTTCCTTTAGATATTGACTCTTCCCTCTCCCCTCCCCTCCCCTGACCCCCATCTCCAGGTTAAACAAACCCACTTTTCTTAGCCTCTTTTGTACTTGTTTTAACCATTGTGATGGCCCTCTGCCCTGGTGTCTTCACCTCTCTTGTATGGAGGAAACCAAAACTGGTCACAGCAATTCAGATGTGGACTCAGAGGTATGTAGCAGAGAGCAATATTGACTTCCCTTTATTCACTGGCTGTGTGCATGGTTATGCCCATGAAGGGCAACATACCAATATGACTGTTTGATCTGTGTGAGAGCACTTTTTGGTATGCTACAATTATAAACCAAGCTACCAACAAGAGTTACAGAGTGGATGAATTTTCTTTAGTTTTCAGTGCTATGTTCATTATTTCAACAGAACGGGTAGTATAAATTTTTGCATAAAACTCTCTCCTTTTTCTCCAAAATACTGTGAACTAATGTAACAACCTGGCTTTAACTCAGATAGATACAAGAAGTGATTTGACCCCTACAAAGTCCAAGAATTACAAGGGATGCACTATTTCATTTTTGAGTGATAGTTTTAAGCAGTATATTATAGTATGTCAAAAAGACAAATCAGAAGGCTAACAGCTTTACTTCAAAAAGCAATTACTTTCTTTAGTGTTTTAATGTCAAAAGTCGACATGATTTTTGTATTCAAGCATTTTCTTTTTAGTGAAGGTAATCTCTTATGAAACAAGCCTGAAAACAAGAAAATGAAAATAAATAAACATATTTTTTAAAAATTAAAGTACTAGAATTTCACAATAAAGTACAAACTTCACAAAATATATTCAAACAAAAGCTCTTACCCTGGAAAAAAATAATGCTAGCTCTCCCCATCTCTTTCAAAAACACTTGAACATTATGTACCCTTTTAGAAATATTTATCTAGAATACAGTGGGTGCCATTTATCATTATGTGATGTGTCTTCTAAATAAGAATGAACCTCTGCAGAAAAAGCTCACATTATGTATTGATGACACATTAGGAGGCCCTGTCTCCAAGTTGTCAGGAAAAATAATAAAACAGCTAATACAGTACACTTTTGAGTACAAATGTTAAGGACACTTCAGCTTAGTAAGTAAAAGCATTATCTTGTCACTAGAATAGGAAATTGAAGTAAATAATTATCTACTCAATGTAGATTAGAGTAGAAAAAAATATTTATGCTGGAGTAAATTACAACAGGGTTCCCTGCATTCAAAGTTAAATTCAACAAATTCACTGGTGAACAGTTTTATAAGTTTAACAGACATTTTAAACTGAGTCAACAACTTTAATAACATTACAAAATAACAGAAGTTCCATACTTGTGATACGCTGAGTAACCTCATTTCTCACGGAAGTCAGGAGGAGATAATGACATTCAAAACATTTAGATTCCATTTTTCATATAAATGTTGCAGCATGAGCCCAAAGACATAGATTAAGTATTTTTATATTCACAAAAGTTTCATGCAAGTTCCACATACTATTTTCTTATAGTTTGAATTAATGTTTATAAATCTTAATTTAAAATTGCCTATTTGGATCCAGTCCTAGTTAAAAAACCCTTTCCTTCATTCTAGATTAAAGTTCACCTCTACAATAATTATACAAAGCCAGTCCATAACATTAATTCTTGGATGAGATTCACTGATAGTCCACAGCAAATTTGTAATGGTTCAGTGGAAAGGAGTCATAAAGCTGACTCATTAAGTTCCTGAGGATTCCCTATAGAACTACTGTAATGGTGTATATTTTGGGTTTGTGCCCAGAGAAGGTTCCCTCATAAAATGGGGTTAGTCAAAGATCTCTTGCTGACAGAATAAACCTATGGGCTGTAAGCACAAGCACAAAGAACAAACCTTAAGGTAGGTGACATTATATGTATGACTGGACTGAACTGCAGCCAAATCTCACTTCTGAGAGAATGAGACAGGAATCCAGTTCCTGCTGGCTAGCAGATCTTGTCACCTAAGTAGATGTGATCATTTTATGTATCCTTTTAAAATATGTGGGAACTTAATATAATTGAAATGGCAAAATTTACTTGCCACAGTGAATCTAAGGTCCAATTTGTAATGTAATACTTAGCAAGACATCCAAAATGCTTATAATGAGGTTTGTTTTTTTTTTTAGTTTATGAGTCATGGACTCATAAACATTATATATGTAAATTCTATATATTATATCATAAATATTATATCATAAACATTATCATGTAACATATAGATACACATGTATAAACCTATAAATAAATATATACTTATTTCTATAGATTTGAATTAGATTCTAATTGTCATACATATGAGAGTTCAGATTTACTCCGGCTATCTTCACTCCTGCGTCACACCTAAGTTAAAACTTTAAATTCCATCTATAAAAATGGAAAAAGATAAACTTCCACAAAATTAGTGTTTAACGTAAAAGTTAAATTGCAAGGGATAACACATCGCTAACAAAAAAATCAGTTTTTTTAAAGTTTTGATAATTAGTCTCCCTTACAAAATTAACATTGTGATTAATTTCCCCTGTTTACAAATTATTTATATTTGACAAGGATTATCCTTTCTGAACTGGAATATTTTCTCTATTTATGTCTTGTTGGCTTAATAGGGGAGTTCATGCAGCTCCTTGCTATCAGCTGGCAGACTGAAAATTTCTCATAAGAAATGGAAGATTTTATTGTTTTGAAGTGTTATTTGCAATTGGTGACTGGTACTTCTTTTTCTGTTCTTTTTTTTTTTTTTTTTTTTTTTTTTTTTCTGTTTTCCAGATGTTAAACTGGGTTTTGAATCAGCTCTCACTGGCCTGTATTTTGAATGAAAAGTTCTAATTACTGTGAATTTTAAAAACCCTTCTGGTGTGTCAGTTTCAAAACCATGAAGCACAGAAAAAGTGTTAACATTTTCCTTGTTTCTCATTCTTTTCTTCTTCAAAAGGGAAATGGTTTAAAAGAGGGAAAACTAGACTATTCAAAGTAGCTTCAGATGGTGGTATAGTCAATATCAACACCCATGTGCGTAGAAGAAATATATTGCCAAGTCAGATGTTTTGTTAGAATACTGATAAAATCTGCTGAAAATGTTGCAATGTTATTGGTAGTGCTCTGGGGAACTGGAAAGTTCCACCAACTATGCAAATTCCTGTAGGCATACAGAGATCATGCTACCAGATCAAACCATTGAACAAATAGCTCAACAGTAACAAATGGTAGGAAACCTGAAGTGGACTAAAATCAAGTGACCTTCCATGCACATTTCCACAATAAATTTATTCTTTAATCCTGAATAGTTTATTGCTGTAATATGTCTACTTTAACATAGCCAGGCTTTTGATTTTACTATTTTAAGAAGAGATGGTTGCATGCTTGATGCTCTGGGCTCAGCCTCATGCTTCCCTCTTGAAGAACTGTGAATAGATAATTTTCCAGAGTTATGGCATGAGATAGAGAGAAAGGGAATAATTTTCCTTTGGGACTAAATAATGACAAATGTTTTCCTCTGAAAAGACATATGCTCTAGAAGCATCCTGGCTAAACTGTTATTCTCACCAACCTAGTCTATATGTCCTTTCTACTTTTACTGTTTAGAAATATAGAACAAGTTTGAAGCTGCAGTGGCATGATTTTTCACAGTACTGTGGCTATTTCGTGATGTATCTTGTTATTATCATGTGCTTCATTAAGTTACATTAGTCACCTGCTCCTGAGCCAATCTGTTGGTCTCTACCAAATAAATAATCTCTCTATTTTTCCCTGGAAAAACTGAACACATATATTTTCATGACCTTGGGAAGAAATCTGATGTTTAATCAGAAATAACTAATCTTGAATTTGGTAAAACTTGTGGATTGTACAAGGCACAAAGCCCTCCTTTTGTTCAAAAATAAGCCAGCCTCTACTTGATAGCGATTAAGACAATGCCTTTCCCTCTTCACCCTCTCGCAGTAGTGATATACTCTTAACTGTTAGTTAGAAGTGGTTTTACTCTGAAATAAATGGGGGTCAGAGCTTCCTTCTGCCTTTGGTGATGTTATTTCATAATTATTCAACTAATTTTTTTTTTTTTCAATGTCATGTAAAATAACAATGAACAATTTATAACCCACATTACTTGTGATCTTCATGCTTTACTTCATGGGAAGTTTGGCAGGCAGAAATAGGATCTCCAATGTAAGACGATTAATCTCCTGGTAGAGTCAATCTGTTCCCATCCTTTATAGGTACCCTGCACAATATCCTCATCATTATTAAATACGTTATCTGGTCTAGGATCCTTCTTAATCTCACATCACACATAAACCTCAAGCCAATCTGAAGATCTCTTACTCTCTGAGGTAAAATGCTTCCTGCTAGTCCTTCTGGTGGTCTTCATTCAAGTGTTAGTGGATTTGTTATCTTGTTTTCCAGTGAGCATTTATAGACTGTCAGGCAACCAAAAGAATTACAGATTTTCAGGAAAGCTAAAATTTGAGTTGATCTTGCTTTATAATGACATTTAAACTTTCCTCAGTTTAAATTATTTTCAAAGAAAGGAGATAATTAAGTCAGATTGCTTTTTGAACTTATAAATATCTCTTAGATATCCACTGACTGTATCTCAAGGAACATTAGCAGGTGTTTTAAAGACAGTATGACTTTGACTAAAGTAACAATCAGAGGTTGACTGAATGTGCCTCACTGGTAATTTCAATGTCTGGAGACTTGAGCTGTCTTGCAAATGTGAAACTAGCCAACATTTATCATACTATACTTCATCCTGGCATAATTCATTGTATTTCACCATTATACATCACTGTGGAGAGTTTGGAGCTATAATGTGCAGTATTTTGAAATTATTTGGGAGCAGGGATTTTACAGTAAAAACATGTTTCTTTCTATCGCACACTGTTACACAATATGAAAATGTGAAGTACCTTGATGCTGAAAAAACAGTGGAGTATTTTCTGCTGTTCAGGCATGCATTGGTTTTCCAGGTAGACTGCCCTCAAGGAATATTTTACTTAAGCATTTCTGATGCTATTGTCTGCTGTTTGACAGTGAGTGTCTTTATGTCATCAAAAATTATAAATATTGCGACTACTTACAATTTTGATATCCTTTCTTCTGTACTTGAAAGACCTTACTGAATTTATTATAGGTTGTGAACTGAAAAGCTATGACTAAAGTAGATATTAACAAAACCGAAATGTAAAGCCTAGTTTTTAATCTAAACTGCTTCTGGAACTTAACACTCAACCAATCTTACTGTTGAAAACGTTAAGAGTTTGTCTGGTTTAAAAGTAATAGGAAGATAAAATGAATGGTAAAACTTTTCCTTAACAGTGTCCAAATAGACAGGAAAATTTACTGACACCTTTCATCCTAAGAAAATATTTACTGAAAAGCATGTGTTTATATATATAAAATTACAGCAAAACAAGTGCCCTGTTTTCGATCAGGATGGAGTTAATTTTCATTGGAGTATTTCATACCATGTGATGTCATGCCCAGGGGGTTGGGTTGCTGTCTTCCCCTCGGGGGTTCCCTGCAGCTGTCTGCTCCTCGGGCGGTGTTGCTGCTGTGGGGGGCAGTCGCTACGTTCAGAGAGCCACTGCTGCATTTTACCCGTTTTTCTTTTTGAACTCACTATTGTTACTGTTGTTCTCCTGTTATATTTAGTAAATTATTTATTTTAATTCAACCCATGAATTCTCTTCTTTTGTTCCTCCTATGTCTGACCAGAGCGGGGAGGGGGAGGTGAAGGGCTGGCCACGTGCTGTCTGGCTTCACCTGAGTTCAAACCTCCAGAAGATTGCTACACTCCAACCGAAAAGGAGATACTGGCAGCATATGAAGGGGTCCAAGCTGCTTCAGAGGTGGTTGGGACTGAAGCACAGCTCCTCCTGGCTCCCCGACTGCCAGTGCTGGGCTGGATGTTCAAAGGGAGCGTCCCCTCTACACACCATGCAGCTGATGCCACATGGAGTAAATTAGTCACATTAATCACAAAATGGGCTTGAATAGGGACCCCCAGCCATCCGGGAATATAGGAAGTGATCACAAATTGGCCCAAAAGCAAAGATTTTGGAATGGTGCCAGAGGAAGAGGTAGCACGTGCTGAAGAGGCCCCACCATATAATAAACTGCTGGATAATGAGAAGCGATATGCCCTGTTTACCGATGGGTCCTGTCACATTGTGGGGAAACATCAAAGATGAAAAGCAGCTGTGTGGAGCCCCACAGAATGGGTTTCTGAAGCTGCTGAAGGAGAAGGTGAATCGAGTCAGTTCGCAAAGGTGAAAGCCATCCAGCGAGCCCTGGATATCGCTGAGCGAGAAAAGTGGCCGGTGCTCCACCTCTGTACTGACTCATGGATGGGGGCAAATGCGCTGTGGGGGTGGCTACAGCAATGGAAATGGAGCAACTGGCAGTGCAGAGGCAAACCCATCTGGGCTGCTGAATTATGGCAAGATATTGCTGCTCGAGTAGAGAATCTGGTTGTGAAAGTACACCATGTAGGCACTCATGTACCCAAGAGCTGGGCCACTGAAGAACATCAGAACAACAAACAGGCGGATCAGGCTGCCAAGATTAAGATGTCTCAAGTAGCTCTGGACTGGCAACATAAGGGTGAACAATTTCTGGGTCACTGGGCCCATGACTCCGCAGGCCATCAGGGAAGAGATGCCATATATAGATGGAATGATATCTGTGAGACTTGAAGAGGGAGTGGTGAATCCTTAAAATGTATTTGGAAACCTGAGCATAATGTCAATGGTATGGAATAAGGTGTGGAGGCTGTCCTGATTTCGACCATGATGAAGTTAATTTTCATTGGAGTATTTCATACGATGTGATGTCATGCCCAGTTGGGCAGGATCACTCACGGCGTCTCTCGGTTTTCTGTTGGGTGTTTGCAGCACACAGTCTGCTCCTCGGACGGTGTTATTGCTGGGGGGGGCGTTCACCGCGCTCAGTAAGCCACTGTTGTATTTTACCTATTTTCTTTTTGAGCTCACTATTGTTACTGTTGTTCTCTTGTTGTATTTAGTAAATTATTTCTTTTTATTCAACCCACGAATTCTCTTCCTTTGTCCCTCCCCTGTCTGACCAGAGGGGGGAGGGAGAGGTGAAGGGCCAGCCACATGCCGACTGGCTGTGACTGAGTTCAAACCTCCACAAGTTAGACTTAAATTTATATGTCCTGCACATTTTGAACTAGACTTGAAAGATCATTGCTGAGCATCTATCAAAAGAAAAAAGCAAAATAATTTTTGTAGATGATTCAGAACATGTGATATAGACTGTGAACTGTTCTTTTAGAAAGGGAAGGTAAAAGACTTCAAATTCGAGGAGGAATATTTTCCTTTACATTTCCAGTCAATATGAACATAAATGGTTTGTTTTGCTGGATGTTATAAAGACATGGTGAAGGTCTCCAGTTTTATGAAGCGTGGTTAAATGAAGCATAATTTCAAATACTGTGTAACTTTTTGAATATAATTACAATATTGTGCAATGTAGCTTTGAAAAGAAACCTATCATTCCAAGAAAATTATTTGATGCTACACTGAAATACTAATTTGCTGAAATGTGCTGTCACAGGAACTCAAAACTAAAAGGTTGTAAAGAAAGTGTAAATATAAATGTATTTAACTAAAAGATTTATCTGGTGGGACAGTGAAATAATATATATCTTATTTAGTATTATTTAGCATCTTTATCTTTGCAGAAACTAAATAAGAAAAACAGATTTTTTTTTCTATATTGACACATAGTGAAAATATTAATTAACACAGAAAAATAGTACAAAACCACGTTAGAAAGAATTACTTCTTATACTAGAGACAGAAAGTCCTGAATGATATTGCATCTTTATTTGAAACACTGGTACGCAATTTAAACAGAAAGATTGGAGAACATGAAGACTAAACGAGAATAAATGGTGACAGTTTGATGGACATTTGACTATGAATTTGCAATTGAGCCTGCACCACATAGCCAGTAGTGTTCCTCATAAAACTAGTAATGTAAAATTCTTTTGCATACAGCATTTTGGTAGATACAGCTAAAAATATTACTGTGAAGTCTATGAATGCTATAAACAGAATAATAGGGGTAAATCAAAAGGAATCACAGAATAAATCGTGAAATGGTCAGGAATTTACACAGAGACATAATTGAGGGCAGACAGGAAGGAAACATAAGTAGCTCAATATATGTAATTAATTAAGTGATAAATAAGGTTACTGATTAATACTTCTGCTATGATTCCATGGAAGTCTAATGCTAATTTTTGCTCCATGAAGACATGATTATCATTGCAAACAGCTTGCCAGAGAAGAACATCAGTTACAACATAGTCACTGGATAGATAGTGGAAAAATAGAAACTCTCAGAAATTAAACATACTTACTTAGCATGGTAAGATACATTTCTGGAAATAAATATACTGAATTCAAAATATAAATTAAAAAAGACTCTGCAAAAATCTTTTATGACCGGTTGATATCTTTGCAGGTGTTAAAGACTCAGAAAGAAAACTGTGGCATGTGTTTGAAACATCTGTGTACAGACTGCTCAAAATTCCAAGAGCAGGAGGTAGGGAACAAACGTGGAAGATTATTAGGAAGATGGAGTGGATGAATGATTGGATTATTACCATACAAATGGCTAGGTATCTATATAATATTTGTAGGTGCTTTTAAAAATCCTGTACCGCATACCTAATCAGTATTTCAAACATTAATCAGAGGAAGGACCTGTCACTGATTCCCTTTACTAAAGAAGGCTCATTACAGAGCTTGATTGTAATATTAGAACTACCACTGAGATGTACCAGACTAAAATCTGAAGTGTCTTGTCTGCTAGAGGAAGAAATCAAAGCTTGTGATTTCATTAATTCATATTATTAATTTTTGTTTTAATTGCAAGTGGGTTTTGTACTAGAAATATAAACATGGAGGGGGAACATTTTTAATGTTAAAAGTAGATTTCATTAAAATATACTCCCTCAATCAGTATTTAAATATTTTAAATAATTGTAACAAGTATTTAAAGTGTTTTGAGGGATGCTAAGCAGAAGGAGTTCAATATTACTCTGATAGTTTGTTAATACAATGTCAGCTTATACTCTTTTTCAACTTGGTAAATAGGTATCTGTCCTGATATCCATATATTCTTGGCACAAGACCTACAGAAAAATGGTGGGTTTACTTACTATTTTCTGTGGGGTTTTTTTAATATCTTATACAATAGAATACATAATAATTCCTAGAAACACAAACATTCCTTTCTCCTTGTCAAATGCCACAACAGTAAGTGAAACAATTAATTTCTTTCTTGTTTATCTTCTTTCAACTCATCTTGGACCTGCCTTGGAGAAGTTCATGGAGGACTTTGTCCTGTGGGAGGGACCCCATGCCAGAGCGTGGAAGAACATAAGGAGAAAGAAGAAGCAGAGACAAAGTGTGATGAACTGACCACAAAACCCCATTCCCAGTCCCCCCTGCACTGCTCAGAAGAGGGGGAGGAGGTCAATGAGTCAGGAATGAAATTGGTCTTGGAAAGAAAGATGTGGAGGGAATGTGGGTTTAGTTTTGTTCTTATTTTTCACAAACAGAAATAAAATCACGCCAGTGCTGTCTTAGCTACTCTATCCCATATTTACTTTTTTTTGTGTTCTTGGATGAACTATCATTAGAGAAATGATGACTGCATATAAAAATACTGACAGGGCATGTTCCAAAAAAGAGTGCATGTATAAGTATACATGAGGAATACATTTCAAAGTTTGTGATTTCAAAGAATCACAGAATCACCTAGGTTGGAAAAGACCTTGAAGATCATCTAGTCCAACCATTAACCTAACACTGAAAGTTCCAAACTACACCATGTCCCTAAGCGCTACGTCGCCTCAACTCTTAAACACCTCCAGGGATGGGGACTCCAACGCCTAACAAGCCATTCTGTAAAGAAATGCTTCCTAATATCCAGTCTAAACCTTCCCTGGCGCAACTTGAGAGCATTAACTCTTGTCCTATCACTTGTTACTTGGTTAAAGAGGCTCATCCCCAGCTCTCTGCAACCTCCTTTCAGGGAGCTGTAGAGGGCGATGAGGTCTCCCCTCAGCCTCCTCTTCTCCAGACTAAACACCCCCAGTTCCCTCAGCCGCTCCTCGTACGACCTGTGCTCCAGACCCTGCACCTGCACTTCATTGCCCTTCTCTGGACACGCTCGAGTCATTCAATGTCCTTTTTGTAGTGAGGGGCCCAAAACTGAACACAGGAATCGAGGGGCGGCCTCACCAGTGCTGAGGACAGGGGTCAGATCCCTTCCCTGTCCCTGCTGGCCACGCTATTGCTGACACAAGCCAGGATGCCATTGGCCTTCTTGGCCCCCTGGGCACACTGCTGGCTCCTGTTCAGCCAGCTGTCAATCAACCCCCCACAGGTCCCTCTCTGACTGGCAGCTCTCCAGCCACTCCTCCCCCAGCCTGTAGCGCTGCTGGGGGTTGTTGTGGCCCAAGGGCAGCCCCCGGCATTTGGCCTTATGGAAACTCCTCCAGTTGGCCTCAGCCCATGGCTCCAGCCTGTCCAGGTCTCTCTGCAGAGCCTCCCTACCCTCGAGCACATCAACACTCCCACCCAGCTTGGGGTCATCTGCAAACAGACTGAGGGTGCACTCAATCCCCTCATCTAGATCATCAATAAAGATGTTAAACAGGAGTAGCCCCAACACCGAGCCCTGGGGGACACCACTCGTGACCAGCCACCAACTGGATTTAACTCCATTCACCACAACTCTTTGGGCCCGGCCATCCAGACATTTTTTTACCCAGTGAATCTTGTGCTCATCCAAGCCTTGAGTAGCCATTTTTGCCAGGAGAATGCTGTGGAAAACATTATCAAAGGCCTACTAAAGTCAAGGTAGACAACATCCACAGCCTTTCCCTCATCCAATAAGCAGGTTGCTCTGTCATAGAAGGAGATCAGGTTTGTCAGGCAGGACCTGCCTTTCATAAACCCATGCTGACTGGGCCTGAGCATCTGGTTGTCCCGCATGTGTTGTGTGACGGTACTCAGGATGAGCTGCTCCATCAGCTTCCAGGGCACAGATGTCAAGCTGACAAGGCCTGTAATTTCCCGGATCATCCTTCCAACCTTTTTTATAGATGGGCGTCACATTGGCCAATTTCCAATCTGTTGGGACCTCCCCAGTCAGCCAGGATTGCTGGTAAGTGATGGAAAGTGTCTTGGCGAGCTCCTCAGCCAGCTCCTTCAGCGCCCTCAGGTGTATCCCATCTGGTCCCATAGACTTGTGTTTGTGTCTGTGTGATGAATTAGGTCACTGATTATCTCCTCCTGGATTGGGGAGGTGGGGGCGGGGGGGTGGGTGTCATTCTTGCAGTATCTGTCTTCTGGCTGAGGAGCCTGGATTCCTTCAGTACAACTAGTTGTGTTTAAATTACAGACTGAGGCAAAGAAGGCATGAAGGACCTCAGCCTTCTTCTCATTACTCGTTACCATGTTTCCTCCTGCATCTAGCAGGGGATGGAGACTCTCCCTGGTCTTTGTTTTGCTACTGACATACTTATAGAAACATCTCTTTTTGTCCTTGATTGCAGAGGTCAAATTAATTTCCAGCTGTGTTTTAGACCTCCTGATTTCCACCCTGCATAGCCTCACAGTCTCTTTGTAATCACTGTGAGTGGCTAGCCCCTTCTTCCAAAGGCTGTAAATTCTCCTTTTCTCCCTGAGTTGCAGCCAAAGCTCCCTCTTCAGCCAGGGTGGTCTTCTCTGTTGCCGGCTTCTCTTACAGCACCTGGGGACTGCCTGCTCCTGTGCCATTAACACTTCCTTCTTAAAGAGTGCCCAGCCTTCCTGGGCCCCTATACCCTTCAGGAACATCTCCCAAGGGATTCTGTCAAGCAGGTGCCTAAGCCCTTTGGAAGTTCAAGATGGCAGTTCTGCTGCCCCCTCTCCTGGCCTCTCTAAGAACAGAGAACTCTATTATTTCATGATCACTGTGCCCTACTTGGCCTCCAACCACTACATCATCCACCAGTCCTTCTCTGTTCACAAAGAGGAGATCCAGCAGGGCACCTTCTCTACTCGGTTCACTCACCAGCTGTGCCAGGAAGTTATCTCAAACACATTCCAGGAATCTCTGGGACTGGCCCCGCTCTGTTGTGTTGTATCTCCCACAAGAACAAGGGCAAGCGATCATGAGATTTCTTCTAAGTGCCTATGGAATATTTTATCCATCTTTTTGTCCTGGTTGGCTGGCCTATAGTAGACTCCTACTACAACATCTGCCCTGTTGGCCTTCCCCCTGATTCTAATGCAAAGACACTCTGTTGTCACTACACTTGTGCCCAAATCAATCATAACAGTCCCTAACATACAGCACCACCCCACCACCTCTCCTTCCTTGTCTATCCCTCCTAAAGAGCTTGTAGCCATCAGTTGGCACACTCCAGTCATGGGAGACATCCCACCATGTTTCTGTAATAGCCACTACATCATAATTTTCCTGTTTCATCATGGCTTCAAGCTCCTCCTGTTTGTTACCCATGCTGTGTGCATTGGTGTACATGCGCTTTGGATGGGCTGATGTCCCCAGCACCTTTTTGCATTTAGAGGTCCTAAGTCCAGCCTGAGCTTTCACAGGTGCTACCACAGTTACTGATCCATCAATATCCCTTGCTGAACCAGATCTTCACCTGCTGTAAATCAGTTCATAAAAGGCTAAGTGCAAATCTCAGGATTTCTTTTACTTTCAACTCATACAGACCAACCTTAATCGCACCAATGGCTCATGACCAATGAAAGGCCAAACTGCATGACAAGTTGAACTATTTTACGTACTTATTTTGACATTTTGAAAATATAGTCTTATAATTTTAGTAAATGGCTAAGAATTAAAAAAAAATCCTCAGCTTTCTGCAGAAAAAGTAACAAGAATACGTACATGTTTTAATAATGCATTTTATGCATCATATCATATCATTTAATAATGCATATTTATATTAATGCATCTGTTTTTTTAAGAAGCAGGCTATATCATTACTATACTGTAAAAGTAAAAATGATGTGAAGGAATTAGAAACAAATATCTCTCTGTTAAAAATAGTCATCACAGCTTTAAATGTCAGTGAGAGCCAGCAGAGGGATTCGGACTGCAGCTGAGGAAACTGGAACTGTGGCTGTGTTGGGGGTGCAGGGTGTCACTGATGGAGCCCATGGTGGGGTTTGAGTTCAGTGCCATAACAGAAGCTTGCAGCAGGCCCATGGTGTTCAGTTCAAGAGATCCAAACAGACCATTATTCACACAGAAATTATTTCAAAGTCATAACTATTGTGCAGGAACAATGTCTGAATACTCAATTTGAACTGCTATTCTAATAAAGACCCCTATTGGAAGAGTAGGTATATTAGTCTGATGGCATCTATTCTAGGTAGTACCATCTGAAATGCCATAACTGATCTAAAGCATTGGAAACTGGATATGACATCAAAAGGTCCTAAGTGGTTGAGAGCATACCAGTTCTGGCAGATGTGTTGTTGTTCACTATTTATCATAGCACCAAGTGAATGTCACAGCGAATTAGCAGCACTATAATTTATGTTATCTGCAATGCAATATTTCTTCATTGTAGCCTGTAATTTCCAGTTGCAGTGGCTAATGTTGCCTCTTGCCTTTTGTTCAATACTAATGGTAAGGCTCTATCTCTAAAAGAATATGTTACTTTTTAAACAGATGAAAAAAACCCAAACAAACAAGTAAACAAATGAATAAACAAAAGTAAAACAAGATACGGTACTCACTTCACATTGTCTTATTCCCTGTTTGACTTCATTTTCAATGGACTCCTCATATTTCAGACTGCTCAAGCACTACAACTGCTGTAACAAAATATAATGTCACAACCATATCAAAAGGGTAATACAGATTTACAATGTTAAGGATTTATCTCACTTTTGATCATATTTCTGCCACTGCAAGCTTAGAACAGCCATTGTTAACAGAAGCTCCTGTGTCCTTTAGAAATGCTTGAACACAGTCTATCGAGGATTGTTATTCAGCATTTTGTCAGTCTGTGGTGTTTTACAATGCATTGAACCTAGTATGCCTAGCTGTCCTGCTTCAGTATGCTAGAAAGATTATTTGGGAACAAAGATGCTTTGCCACCACGTGTTTCATTTACATCAGAAATGAAATTTTCTACATCTGTTTCAAAATATGAACCTGAGAGTTGTTATGTCCTATTCCCATCCTTGCCTCTTTTATCTACTTATTACCACTAAGGCAGATGAAAACAGCTACAGGATGCATAGGAGGGAAAAGCTAGGGAAAAAAGGAGTCACAAATGGAGATAATATTTGAAAAAAATATTATCTTTTCTTAATGGATGGTCAAACTGAGTTAAAACACATGTTTTTCATCATTAAAAATTTACTTTTAGAATTAAAATCAGAATTCAGATCTTCCTGTTCTCTGTTCTTTATAACTTCTCAACAGGAGTCTCTAAGCTTTTGAAAGAGGAGAGGAAAATAAGGCAAGAAAAGTACAACTGGTGTAAAAGACTTTTGACTTTTTCCCATCTTTCTCTACAGACCATTTCAGAAGTGGTGAAAGGAGGCAGTGAAGTGCTAAGGCTTAGACAACAGGCCCAAGCCACAGGTGACCTATAAATGAATCCTGTATATTTATAACTGAAAACCATTGTGCTAGTAGGTATTGTACTAAGTTATAGTAAACCACCTATGCTAATGTGAAAAGTGCTAAAGCATTGAAATACCGAAGCCTGAACAACAGGCCCCGAGCCGAAGCTGCTTAGTCTGTAATCATTAACAAAGTATGTAAGCTCGCTAGTGAAAGATGCAGCCTAGAATACAATCAGTAGTGAGGACGAAATGCTGAGAGAATGTACCCATCTTCCCTTGCTCAGCCACATTCAAGGCTGAGAACCCAAGTATTTGGCCTTGTTAGAAACTCCCTTGATTTTAACCCCCTGAGCCCTGGCCAGGCTTTGGGTGGAATCCAACAGGAGAATGAAAACAGAAATTTTCCACTCAAAAAAAAGGTGACAATTATTCCGGCTTGCTGATTTTTAGTATATAAGTCTGGATCCACTTGCAGAGAGTTTGAATGCCTCGCCTACAGATAGATGCATCGCGTGGAACTTCCCACTTGCCGGGACAGGCTCTCCAAACCCTCGCTGTAACCGGGGCTGCCCAGCCACTGCGGGGCTGGGTGATGGTAACATATGCAAGTGGTGATGGAGCTTTCTTAATCTCTTTTCTCTCTCTAATGTAGTAATGATTTGATGCATTACCCTGTATTTTCCTGATTGTTGCTTTAAGTGCACTATTCGGCTTTTTCTTACTGCATGTTTTCTGTATTACACTGTTACATTTGTTATCACTAGTAAAATACACCTACTCTTTTCACTCTGGTGTCTGGGTTTAATTGGTAACCTTAATCAGCAAAATATTTTCTTGCAACTTTTCTTTCTAAGTTTTGCTAATAACAGTTACAGAAGAAATAGATATTTTTCTTTTACCTCATTTATAATTCTTAGGTTAAGGGTATGTTTTTTATTGTGTTTTATACACATTAATGTTGAAGACAATTTTTTAAACTCCTGTATAGGAACATTATATGATTAAATACCTGACCTTTTGTCAGGAAGTGCAAAACAAAGCTGCTTCAGGAGGGGGAATAAGATGGGAGCTGAGGGTGACACCCGCACAGGTAATGCCTTCCCTGACCAGGGTGAAGCACCTCAGCACCGGAGTAAAGTGATGAAGCAGGGCCCAAGTCAGACTGTGGGTGGCCTGTCAGGAGTGGGATAGAGATGAGGCCAGAGCTGGGGCCAGAGACCACTCGTGGTGCAGGACCAAGGGGCCTGTCCAGGAGACAAATTGCCCATGACACTGAGCACGGGCCTGGCCGGAGGCAGGGCCAGAGACTGGACTGAACACGTGCACCCCTGCAGCATTGCTGGAGCCAGTCTGGAGATCAACTCATCCTGACAGCTTTTTTCTGAGCAAAGAAAACATCAAAGTCTCAAAACCAAAACAATCCAAAAATGCAGTAGACTAAAAGCTCCTCTAAAATTCAAGATAACAATTCTGTTATCTTAAATATATCCAACTGTGGATCTGGGTGATGGTAACATATGCAAATTGTGATGTGTCTTTCTTAATCACTATTCTTTCTCTTATGTAATAATGATTTGATGCATTACTCTGTATTTTCCTATTTGTTTGCTTTAAGTGCACTATTCTGTCTTTTCTTACTGCATGTTTTCTGTATAACTCTCTTACATTATTTAGTTATCACCAGCAAAATACGCCTACTCTTTTCACTTTGGTGTCCAAGTTTAATTGGTATCCTTAATCAGCAAAACAGACAGGGAGCAGATTTTACCTGTGAAGACAGATGATTCAGCAATTAGTACTCTATCATTTCAAAACAATGCACATAAGGCAAGAGAAACAGCAAAGAGAGAAAAGGAATATCTAAAACAGAGTTTAGATGGAAATACAACATAAGTATACTTCATTATCTCTTTCTATTTCTGTTTCTGTTAAAGATGTCAGACTTACCACAGCCTCTTCCACCTCCTTTCCTTCACTCCAGGCAGCTACAGGCTGCCATTAACACAAGACTATTAATTGAAAAGCTGTGAGAAGTCTTGGTGAAAGGAAAAAAATTATTTGCTGAGGGAGACAAAGCAAGCAGTGACACCACACAGTGAAACAGGAGATTATAATGCTTGTAGGTAGAGTCTTGACTAAAAAGACCCATTGTTGTCACTGGCTGCTTCAAGCTGCAGTTTCCTTCTGACATCTCAGCTGCAGTGGCAGCCTTAAGGAACTAGATAAATTTGTGAGGACTGTGTATGTGAGGACATGATGTGACATGAAGAGATGGTGAAGCTAGGACAGGGAGCTGGAAAGGAAAGGAATGATACAGAGGGAACATGTTCTAGGCATCAAGGCAACATGCTGTGTCTTTATTTAGAATATGGGTGTTTAGGACGCAGATTTTCAGGGGAAGGCCTAGGGGATTAGGTCCCTGAACTGATTAGAAGAATCTCAGCCCTCTTTATTTCCAAAGAAGCGTTAATTTGTACTTCCCCCCCCCCCCCCCCCCCCAGTTATTAAAAGAAAACACGTAGACCATGGCTGCATTTCTCCCTGTTATCTCAGTGTAATTGGAAATGACAAACGTTATCCTGATGGCCTATGTATACTGTAGCACCATCTGCCAAATTGATAAACTAATGCCCCTGTATTCAGATGGGAAAGTAACAAGGAAAAATATAAGGACAAAACATAGCATCAATTGGTTTGTAGAAAGACTATGGCTAAGTTCCTGTATTTACAGCAATAATTTAAGAACCTTATTTATATGTCATAATTTCCTTTTTTAGGATCCTATTTTTATACTTTGATTATTTTTTTTTAAAATGTATCTTTCTTCTTCCAAAGAAAAGCTACTTTAATAGGAAGTTAGAAAGAATATATATATTACAAAAATGTATACATGAAAAATTGTTATTGCAGAAATCATTGGCCATACTGATTACTCAAGTTACTAGTTGTCCCAATATGTCCTCCATGGCTATAAAAGCTTTCATTTGCAGTTGCAGGCCCACAAGTTTCAGATTTTGCAATGAGTTTGAGAGGGAGGGGGAGAGGAAGATTTGCGAATATAATGTGGACAGTCAAACCATAATTCTGCCCTATCATGAATCCCAGCAATGCTATACTGTCATGAATAATACATGTCCCATCTGAATCCAGACTAGATGCAGAGTTTTTTGCCTGTCAGGAAAAAAAATGGTACTGATCCAAATCATAGTCTGTGAAAACAGATACTTTTTACCTAGGTGGAAAAACTCTGTGTTTAGCATACTCAAATTAAAAATAGGTTTTACATTTAAAATAAGTAGTTTGTGACTATAATGAAATCCTAGTAAAGTTACAAAGGAGTTTGAAAACAGTGACTTGTGCCAAATGTGTCTTAGGATAAATGGCTATTTTGATAACTTGTATTAAGTGGAGCATTTCAATGTCAGTGTGTTGCCTTTTGAAATGGAATGGAACACTCCGATTGCCCAATTTGCAATTATTTTCTTCTGTGAAATGTATTTCACATTATACAAAAGATCAGAATTAAACATAATTGATCATCTTCTAACTAAATACATTCTTTGTTATTAGAGATAATTATTTTACATACATGTGGGATATTCCAGTAAGCTTTGGGGTTTTTTTATAATTTACAGAGAAGAAAATATCACAGAATTTTGTACAAACTGAAAAGCTGTTTTCTTACAGCTCTTACACTTTCCAGTGTTCAAGGAACACCATTGAGATTAGTCAGTTGTCCAAGCCTTTGGTCGGAGAATAAGTAACATCAGTTTCCAAGAGCTACCCAGAAAAATAAAACCTCTAAAATAAAACCACGTCCTCAGGGAGCAAGAGCGCTGGCACAAAATCCATCCTGGGGCAATCAACTGCATAAATGTAGCTAAACATGTGCCATCTGTGGAGGAGTTTGTCCAGCAAAATCAGCAGCATTTCTCCTACAAAACACCCAATTGCTTTGGGATGTGATTCTATGCAGGTAAAAGCAGGATATCTGAAGCTGTTGGCAGCCTGTTATCTTGAAATGTCTGAAACAGTGACTGCATTTTGTGCAGCAGGGATTACTGCAGAAGCAGTAACACAGAGAAGGTTCTCGATGCTTATTCCAGTGTCCAAGTGACTTGTTTACTCCTGAACAGATGGTCATGCAACCACAGCATACATCAGCTGACACCTTTATTACCCTAATAAGTAGCAGGAAGAAACACCAACAGGTTTCTATCTTGTTAACACGGTGGGATGTGCAGGCTGCAGAGAAATGCCTCTAAGTGCCAAAGGTATCAAACTAGATGGACCCACCAGGAGCACAGCAAACTGATCTGCCTGGTTGTTGTCAGAGACCTGCTCTTGTATTGCTACCTGATGCAAAAGGCCAGTGTTTTTCTCCTAACAGGTTTACTGATCTGTAGCATTTCTTTGTGTGTAACATCTCTTACTTGAAAGCAGCCTTGATTTTTAACCCATTGGAGACTTTATTTCTCTAGTGTAATACCTGTCTTTGAACTGTTTGAAAACATTTTGTTTTGGTGGGATTTTTTCAACCATGGACCACAAAACTTGTGGGAAACAGAGTACTCACTGCTTGAAAGGGATCTGATCTTTAAATTACACCAAAAACAAGGATGGTAAGATTCGTGGCGTAGGTATATGTGTAGCTCCACTGGGAGATGACACTGTCTTCAGGAGTGCTTCCAGACTGGCAGGGGCAATGGCTTGACAGACCCTGGAGAGGAAGGAATAACATCCCTTTGTGTCACGGTGTGTAGAGAGCACCTGCCACCTTCCCCATGGGGTCCCAGGTTACAGCCAGTTGGGAAAATGGGGGACAAATGCACCCCCAGAGCCATGAGCAGGACCCCAGCCTGAGGGCACTGCAACTGTCATGGGCACCCCACTCCTCCTAGTGAGCACAAAACCAGAGAAAAGAGCTGGGATTCTAGCAGAGCCCTTTAGACTCTGCCATTAATGAGGATTTTCTGTGTCAGTTAGATAGTTCAGGCTCTTAGGGTGTTAAAACATTAACTGGACCAAGAGTCAATTCATAGCTCCATCTATATGGTGTGTTCCTTTGACAAGGTTTGGGGCATCACGGTTGTCTTTTGTGAATGCACTGAAAGTTGCACTGCTTAGAAGCAGCCTACATCTGGCCAAAGAAACAAAAATGCTGTAATACCTGTGGTAGGGATGGTTGGTCCTCAATTTCACCTGTTTTGTTTAACAAAATAACTTCCATTGGTTTGCATTACCTGTTCCTGCATAGATAGCCTTTCTCATGCAGCAAGGGCTGAAAAACAGCAGCCTCACAAAACTAATGCAGTGTATTTTTTTTGACACTTGGTCTTGCCCTCTTAAATGTATAAAGGTAAAAGGTTTTATGAGAAGAAAACGCAAGCAAATTTCTCCCACTAGCCTCTACAAAAGACGTGACTAAACCTACATGCATACTGTTGACATCATGCTTACCTTCTGTTCAAAGGCAACCAGCAATCTATGTGACCATTTTGACATACTGCTTTTCTAGCTTCCATGCTTATAGAAATGATGCAATAAATAAATGCTTATAGAAATGATGCATAAAAGAATATGTAAATTCTGCAATGTATATGCCTCAAACTGTCTAAATACCTATTTGTATGATTATGTACTGTAATTGTTTTAAGTCCATTCAAAGGTAGTTGAGTCAGACATATTCCAGTATTATGTAGTTTTCTGCTCAGCTAAAAAGCAGGTACAGCACAGCCTGTGGCAGTGTTTGCTTTCTTCTGTCAGCTTGTCAGTGTCTCAGCTCTGAAGGTGCATCATTGAGGACACCTGTTCTCTGACACTTCTGTCAAAAGGCAGTTCTATTATTCTTTTTCTTTGTTATTTGTATTGAAAGAGAAGCAGCAGTTTTCAAAATATAAGGAAAACAAATTGTCACCGCTGAAAGTAAGATTTCCCTCACAGGCAAAATTTGCCTCGGAGGAATCCCAGGAACTGAAACTGTTAAAATCACTGTATGCATCAAGGGGGAATATTTAGTGCTTTTAACAATAAAACTGTATTCCAGAAATAGAGATTTATAGTCATGTCCAATTTTATATGTTATATATCTTATAAATGAGGAACACCAGCATTGTCACAAGCAGTGACAATGTGGTAGATAAAAAGTTCTCCTAAAAAGGTAAGTATTTATCAAATCAATAAAACTTTGACTACAATCAAAAGTGCTATTGTAATGTGAAACGTGCTTCAATGTATGCATCTGATTATGCATAATGCTGACATATCCCTGACCCTAGATGGCACTGTTCGAGTGAAGTGACCCTAGGAAGTTTCCTGCATGCTCAATATGCTGAAAAAGGAAAACATTCTGAAATAAATTGATAGCAAATCTGATATTTTCTGGCTAATTAATATTGCTGAAAAAATCAGAAACAGTACTGTCAGATTTCAGTTCCAATATATTATACTACATCTTTGTGACTGCTCCTTCTTAAAAAGTAAAATTTAGGTTTAGATTAAAACTTCATTCGGTTTTACAGAAGCATGTCCCATATTTACAAATTGCAACCAGCTATGCTTTTATTTCTGCTAGTGCCAGTATAGTCACAATTCTGGGGCTTGCTGACATCAGTACTTGACTTTCCATAACAGCACAGAGTCTTTATTTTTGCAGTATTACTCAAATGAGAGAATATCTTCTACGAGCCCTGTTAGCCCTGCATTGATCTTCCTCTGTATGTATTTCTATATCGGTATAGCATTAGGATGTGTTCTGTTGTTTTCATGAAGAAAATTTATTGCAAGAAGAATGTTGTTTTTACACAGCCAAAGAAATACATACTAAAATACATAAAATATAAAGTATATTTTTGTAATTATTCCAATTAGAGCAACATGCCCAGTGTTATGAAATCTATCTATCTCTGCAGAATCCAAGGTACTGGCATGTGACTGGTACATAAGTCACAGTTTCTATAGGAGACCTGTGTCCTTCTGGAGAGTGAGCATCTCAGATGATCCAGGAAACTATGTTCAGATGACTGAATCAGGTTAGTAGGTGGTTGGTAAGTGACATTGCTGTCTAGAACTTACTGATCACATTATTTTGATTTCCAGGGCACAGTTAATTTCCTAAACACAAGCAAGTCATTAACAGTTTGAACATAATAAAAATAATGTAATAAAATAGTGTCGAATAGTATTCAAGCCTCTAAAAATCTTCTTGGAACATAGTGCATGGACCTTAATGGAGGTCTGAACAAGAGAGGCGACAGGCAAAATAAAGACCAGTCCCTTCTTTCTACCAGCTACCAAATTGTTAAATCCCTCTTTTGGAGATAGTATTAGAAGTCAGATGAAACATTTGAAATGGAGAAAAGTGGAGAAATGCATCATATAAACAAAAATGAAACTCTCAGCATCTGACAAAAAATGCTTGCAGTGCAACACTTCCCAGTCACAACTGATTCTGTTAGTGGAGAAAGGGAACATACCTGAAGACTTTTAGCCCTTCAGTTAACCAGAGAAAATAAAAATGGCTTCTTTCATGACAGCAGAACACTGGCATATGCAATTTTAATTTTCTCTTCCAAAAGCATGTTTTTTGATGCAAAAGAAAGGCAGAAAGCAGCTGTAGGATTGTTTAGCATTCCAAACTGACTTGCCCACTTCTGAACGTCTGTTGTAAGTGAATATTTAGTAGTGCAGCTGGCATTGTTACTGATTGAAGAACTCCACTTATCGCATTGAGCATCTTATTTTCCTGGGAAAGTATCTCACAGCTTCCTACTCAATTTATCCATCATCCAATCTCATATTTCTTGGAGTTTTTATCATTTAGTTTTTTTCTTTGCTTTTCCTTCCCTTCCCCTGCTGCCCCTCCACCTCCCCTTGCCTTCCCCTTCTACTTTCCCTCTCCCTCCTCTTTCTCTTTTCCCTCTGATCCTCTCCCTTCCCTTTAATTTTTAACAGTTCTGAATATTTACATTCCCAATAACAAAACAAAAAGCATAGAAGACAATTCAGTAAATTATAACCATTAACCTATAGAAGAATTTCCAGTAAGAGGAGAAGCTATGTACAATGTTTTAGGGACACAGATATTTATGTGCAAACAGAACCTGTTCACATTTTTTTAGAACAAAATATGAAGTAATATCTACTACAGACACAGACTGTACCAAAACCTGGTAATATTTATGCATTTGAAATTAGGGTATTTAGCTTAGCATGGTTGTAATGATGGTGATGGAAGCACGTAGACAGTCTATATAAGTCTAGAAGAGGCAACAAAGTCTGGAATATCAGAAGAATAAATAACTTTCACCCAAAGGTTACTTTTCAAAGGGCACAAAAGAAAAATATTTGTCAAATCTGTATCAGAATATTTTTGGATATATTCTTAGTTAGTAGTACATCATACTCTAGTTGTTCTGCTGTGTTTACATGCCTAGCAGTTCCAGAATGCTGATGTCTCTTTAACACTTATTAGAAATAGAATTTGTAGTTATCCTGAGTCACAAAAATCAGCAACAAAATAAAATAATCAGAGTATCCTTCTCAACAGATACATGTTCAGTATAGGTAAAATATAGGTGCAGTGTGAGTACAATGTCCTGCACTTTAATCCATTAATTTCAGATAGAGGCTATCTTCATTTAAACATTTTTTTATAGATGACTATTACTGTCAGTTTTAGATATAACTCTAATTTTATTATGAATGTCATATACTAATTCCTTAGTGAAGCAGAGACTGTAATGTAGCAATGACCCTAACAGTACACATACATGATACCCTGTAATAAAATGAAAAAAGTTAAAAATTAAAGTTCTCATGTTGATTCCTTTTTTCTTTTTTTTCCCTCTATTTTTCTTAAGCAGAGTATACTTAGTAAATTATACCCTCACCGTCCTTGCTTTATTTTGGAAGTCTGTGTGTCATGCTATGCCTTAAACCATTATTCCTTTACCTTAAGTATAAAAATAACAAAAGTACCAAAATGCATCTTGTTGCTAAGCTCTTATTGTTGCTGAAGATGATTCAGAGGCATCTTTAAGACACAGGTTTTGTTAAATATTTGGCAACTCAACTAAAATATATCCCTTTTTTAATATAATATATTGCTTTAGTAGCAAGTATAGAGCATTTACTTCAATATTAATATATATAATAATATATTAAACGTGCATATAGAGTACATTACAATCTTAATATTGAATGTATCCAAAAGCCATTTACAAGAATTAGTTAAGGCATTGTATTTAAATGTTAAAACAGGCAAACATTTCTACTATAGATGAGAGGTAGCAAAAGCATTCCCCTCCCAAAAGAAAATAGCAAAAATACTTTTATACCTTCACCTACACTTCAGACATGATTGCTAAAAAAGCAGATTCCTCACAGGGGACTTGAGGTATCTCTTGCAGAATTTGCTGCGGCCAGCTTCTGTATTGTATTCCATTCTGTGTAATAGTACAATAACAGGCACAATAGGTCTTTGATTTTAGAAGTGTTCCTAGGAGTTACCTTTCAAATACTCTTAATGACTATTAAAAACTTCTCACCTTAATGTAGAAAAGACACATTTATAGATGGTCTACCCATCTTTACAGATAATAGGCTCCTTTTGTATAGTGGAATCATGGCATGTATAAAGAAAGATCAATTGCTATTTTGCTAGGAATTATTTTAAGCAGGTCCTGCCTTTCCAAACCCTGCTGACTGTACTTTTCATTTGTACAGGAACAATTTCATTTTAGTGGTAGGGGTTTAATTAGTGCAAATTCAGAATTTGATGGATGTTTGGAATCAACCAATTAATCAGAATAGAAATGCAAAACCACCCCCACTTTCATGAAGTAACCTTCCTTCGTTGATACCGTTTTTGTGTATTTAGTTTGTTGGTTGCTTAATTTGTGTGTGCCTAGGGGGTGGGGGGTGGGGTGGGGGTTGGGGGATGTCTTTCCGGGGTGCACTTTATGAATCATCTTTACCGGACAATTAATTTTAGTACATGTGGCGTGGAAAATAGGACTTCCTTTCTGACAAAAGTGGAATATCAGTTTTAACTTCTGTCTAAACTACACAGCCATGTGCTTTTGAATACAGTCTAATCTAAAATCCATTTGTTATATGAGTAGATCTATCCTTTAATTGGTATAACAATACCAAATGCTGCACTTTCTCAGAAGCAAAAGATTCCAGTAACAAAAGTGTATTTTGCTTCAGGGTGAGACTGGAATGCAAACAATTTAAACTCCTTATTTTCTTGTATGACTGTTTTGTTTTCTTTTATTTTTCATTTTGGCCAGGTTTGTGGGTGTAATTTCTGTAGTAACATTGAGAAAGCAACAGCATAACAAAAGAAATATTTGTGTGTGTGTGTGTGTGTGTGTGTGTGTGTGTAAGTAGGAGGAATTTCCATTGCACTTTGGGAAGTTATTTCATAAACTAGATAGTAGAACAATAAAATACAGGAATCAAAGTTTGCTTTCGAGTAGCTAATGAACTCAGTAAATCAGAACTGTCCTCCATAATCTCTTTAAAACTATTTTCTTTTACAACTGTCTGCTTTCAATCTACCAGCCCTCATGTCTGAGCCCTTTACAGGCAGTAAGCTGTAATGTCATTTAAGATAGAATCTATTAAAATTAATACTTGGTTGGTAGGTTTTGGTTTTAAATGGTAAATCTCTGAAATTCCTCAGTTAGACTGGTTATGCACTTCTTAGTAAAATACCCCCATGCCTGGATTTTTGGCTCATAAAAAAAGTAATGAAGATAGCTAAAATAGAAAATGCTGGTACACAGGGGAATGCAGAAGTGTCACATGGTCACAAAACCATTTCTCGCAGATTTAGATGGAAGTTGTGTTTTCCTTCTGTCCTGGTTTCGACTAGGATGGAGTTATTTTTCATTGGAGTGTTTCACACCATGTGATATCATGCCCAGGGAGGGGTTGGCTCTGCTCAGGGCAGTCTGCTCCTCGGGCAGTGTTGTTGCTGTGGGGGGTGGTCATTGCGTTCAGTAAGCCACTGCTTCATTTAATCCATTTTCTCTTTGAACTCACTATTGTTACTGTTGTTCTCTTGTTATATTTAGTAAATTCTCTCTTTTTACTCAACCCACGAATCCTCTTCTTTTGTCCCTCCCTTGTATGACCAGAGGGGGGAGGGGGAGGTGACGGGCCGGCCACCTGCCATCTGGCTGCGCCTGAGTTCAAACCTCCACACCTTCTATTCAGTTTCAATAATTAAATAGTTTAAATATGATCATTAAAGTGTTTACTTATTATAAGTGTGTGCTTATTTAAAAGTCTCACATAAATACATTTAAAATAGCCTTACGTCATACTACACATGCTTTGTAGCTCTTCTGTATCTCTTACCTGATCAAGAACATTGACTTATTCTCAAATCTTAAGACTAGCTATGGTATTTTTGATTACTGGATACATTCATATTTTGGCAGAATCTAATAAAGACCCATATACATCCAACTTTTTTGTTACTTTCTAAAGGATCATCTGAGGATGATGGCCTTAAAATTTTAAGCTATTTGTCTCCAGATAATGGTCCATCATCCAACATAGGCATCTGCATTAATCAAAACAAATTACTATTTCTCTCTGTTGACTATGGAATCAAGAATGAATAACTCTGACTTAAATTCTACCTTTAAACCATCTCAGATTATGTAAAATTATTCTACCCTAAGGATACATCTGTCAGGCTCACAAAAGTAGGAATAAACTAGCCTGTACTGAAATTCTGGCTGCTGTGGATAGATTGCTGTAGGTATTTATGATAACTGAAGTATATCTACGAAAGTGTGTGTGTATTTGGAGTCGTGTACTACTGAAGTGTAGCAATTAGCAACTGGGTTGTCTGATCCTGTGCCTGAGGGTTCCCCACACTGACCAGGACATGATAAAAATGTGAGTCATTGCCCTTTAATATATATCAAAATTGACTGTTATGCTGGGACTTATTTTTACAGACTCATTTCTTTTTGTAATAAAATTTATTTTTCTTTAACAAAAATTCTTTGAGCAAATGGCATTTTTTATACTAATGCATCAGAATAAGCTTTTCTGATGAAATGACAGTCAAAAATACTTTGTCTTTTGACACATTAGAACAGTGAAAACTGAAGGAGGCTATAAAACTCAAGAGATTTTATAATTATAAAAGATGAATGTATGTTTTAAAAATGCAATATTTATGTGTCTGGAGAAGAAAAAAATACGACAGTTTGTCTTATTTAAAAGAGTTTTTAAAATTTTTAAAAATAAGAAAATAAGAGGTTTGATGAAAAATACAGTCTCTACTAATTGCTAGGAAAAAATCAATCTCTACAAATTGCTGGAAAAATGCAGTCAGTACTAATTCCTGAAATCTGTCAGAATTTTTTTTAGGCCTAGTTCTGTAACAGTCTATTGTCAGAGACAGTCAACTGAGATAAGTGGACTGTAATTGGGAAAGATAGATAGGTACCTCCAGGAGGCAATCACATCATCCTAAAACTGACCTCTAAATTTGATCAGATGACTCACTCTTACCGGTGCTTTCTTTGACCATAAATAAGGGCATGGATTAATAACTTGGGTTTGGGGATTTAGGTACCTAACTGTGGGACATTTCAAACCAGATAAATTAATCATGTCCTTAGTCTCATATTATATGTCATGTTTAGGCTCTTAAAACATGAAAAATAATCTTAAATCAAAGTGTTAGCTAGTAAAACGCCTTTTTATATATAGTATTTGGAATAGGTTGATTTTTAGCTAAGGAATTTTTACCTGCTTAGTGTCTTCTCAAAATTTAAAGTATGTCGTCTAATTCTCCTGCTGAAGAAAAAAAATCTTGCTTTGAGCAGACAAAATTTTATAATTCCACACATACATATACATTCATATGTATATCTTCATTTACAAAGGTATTTGGTGCTATAGAGCTCAATAGCCAGTGGAGAAAAGAATTTTTTTCACACAAAAAAAGTCTTTCTTTAGTTCTGCTCTGGATACTTTGTAAAGACTAGCACTGTAAACAGCCAGTTGAGTGTATTCCCTGTGCAAAATCCTAAATTAGCATACAGATACCATTATTCTTGTATTTCTTTCCACATACTCTTAATCATCAGAGAGAGTAAATGATATATCAAAAAAAAACTTACTTAGAAAATTCATATTTTTCAGATATCAGAATGATCTCTTTGGGTGTATGAGGAGAACAACATTAATGAGGTCTTTTATTAACATGTATAGGTTAGATCAGGTATCTGCAACCTCTGTGATCCTGATCTGATACCTAGATTTGTAAATCATGATAGCTACATATCATCCATATCATCCATCTTTGTCTCCCAGCCTTTACCTCCCTGTAACTGTGGACTAAATATAATTAATCAAAAACTTAGGAAAGAAAATTTGTACTGAGCTAATATTAGTGTGCTATGTTTCATTCTGTTTATTGAAATACTAACACCTTCTTTATAATATTCTGACACTTATAAAACAGTGCTTAACACTAAAACAAGCAAAACAAATAGCTAAATATGTTTTTGATTTCAAAGTGTTTTGTGAAAGTTTTTTCATCATTCAAATGATAATCACAGTTTTTAACCTTATTAGTATTTACTGTATTCCAGATGAAGGATATCCATTCTGTTTAAACATTTCTCTAAAAGCTTATGCTGTTTCCTTAGCATTCTGTTGACGAGTGGTTGTTGCTAGGTTGGGGTTTTTTTGGCTTGGTTATGTTTTTATTTCCTTCTGCTTTGTTCTTCTTATTTCAGTGATTTTCTTTCAGATGTAAAATAACAAAAATATTTCAAAAGTAATGTTTCTCAATAATGGCTGTATATTCATGCTAGAATACTTTACAAAAGCAATTATTGAAACAATTTTGATTCCACTGTAGTTTAACAGATATAATTTTTCTGAATTTATTTTTGTGTTGCTAAGAATATTGGCACAAATGTTTCTTTTTGGTTATTTTTTAGACTCCTTTTTTTTCTTTTAAGAAAATTGGCTGCTTAAAGTTCTTATTAGCTTTTCTATCGTTAACGTTCAATTCTGAACCTACAGACAAGTTCTGTCATTGAAACAACTAACTGGATAAGGAATGTATCAGAGAAGGGGGGTTGAGCAGTATGGAAAAAGTAGATGGGAAGTAAGATCAGTTGAAGTCACATGGCTCTAATGCCTGGCATTTCAGGCATTCTCAAGTGCATGACAGAACTGAATCTGTGTCTCTGTACACCTTCTTCTTTGTACTGTGTTTGAAGCAAGCCTTGCGGGCCTATGAGGTGCAATTTGCATGGAGAAGCAAAATTAATACCGAAGAGTTTCAGAAGAACACACCTAATTTCAGAGTTTGTCTCTTTCCTCCTGAACAATTTTTTTAGCAACATTAATGCTCTGATAACCAAACTGATATTTTTGTTTCTGGTTCTTCCTGTAGCATTATTAGCATTATGGTACTGGCATCATTTACTTCACCATTCACCATTCTAGATGCAGCTGCAGAACCAAAAGGGAAAAAAAATAAAACAACAAATAAATATAAAACTCCCCAAGTCTCAAGGGTTAGAACTATCAGAAGAGTTAGCTAAGATCACAATTCCTGCTGATCATCCTATCAGATCTATGCATATTACAAGAGTTAGATAAGTGACTGTTTACCTTTGTCTCATTTCTAGCAGTAGAGATCTCAGCCTCTGGCCTTTTTTTTTTTTTTTTTTTTTTTTTAAATTGAAGGTATCAACTCTGCTGCAGCTGTAAGGTGTCTCTGTCGTTGATCCTCTCAGTGAGTAAATAAAATTGCAGGCACTCACACCCAGATACAGCCCTGGGATATCACATGATCCTGGTTAGTAGTACTATGACCTCATCCATGTCAATGTGTCCACATTGATATTTGTGCTGAGTGGGAGATGACTATTGACAGCAAACGTGTTACTCAAGAGACACATATCTCTTAAGATATGCAAATCTTAATATACTGGGTCTCAGTTTGTCCACAAGCCCTATGAATACTTTAGCAGAGTACTTCTGAATGTTTAGTGTAGTTGTAGACAAAACTCTAGCTTTTCAAATTAATAAGCATCTCAAGGAGTTGTCCTTCATCCTGGAAAATAAAATCATTAACTAATGTGTTATCCAATAACTGTCAGCAGTTTATCTATATTGCTTTCTAGTGCATGTAGATTCATAAACTGAGAAAGTACCTATACTGAATTTCTATGTGGGAAATCAGGGACTCTATATGATAATTCCATATTAGGCTTATACCAGAAAGAATCTTTTTGCAACGAAAAGCAACAGAATGTATAATTATTCTCATTAGAAATCCAAGTTTAGGATAGCTATCTTGACAGTACAGATGTGTGACTGAGTCATTTTAAACTCTAAGTTTTCATTGCTGTTAAATGTATGCAGTCATTCCTACTTTCATAACTAATCAATTTGACATTTCATGTTTGAGCCTTATGCAGATCTGAAGTCTAGCTGCTGATTTCTTTAAAAATGTAATAGTTGTTTGTGTGATGAAATATTGCAATGGGATAAAAGATGTTCATGCTGTATGCCATGTTCTCAAAACTGAAATGATCACTTAACAAACACAATAAGAATACAGAGTCAAAATGTAGAGCTTTTTTAACATCTACATACAGTATTACTTGAAATCAAGCTTTTTAGATAAGAAAGCAATTAATATACAATAAAATTGCTGTTTCATTGGTACCACAATGATTTGGTCTCATTCCCACTGAACTAGCATAACAATATCATCATTAAAAAGAATAACATGTGGTTAAAGAGTCTGATAGATCTTGTGTTTCAGATAGTTTTGAATCTTAAAGTTGCTATATAATCTATGTATCCAGGGCATCGTTATTTTTGCTCCTTTATCTTTGAATTGAAAGAACAGAGGAGATTTTGACCAGTACTACAGTTGTTCCACCTCAAAATTGCAGTACTAGATATTATTCAAGTGTAAAGTGACCTTGTTAAAAAGTTACTGATTTACCTAACAAATCTGATGAGACTTTTTCTTGATTCTTAGATAATATATAGCACATTGATAATTTTCATTCTAGATTATATTCTGAAGATGAATGAAAGGGACCAGACCCTTAACTTGATAACAGTTCACTGAGATGACCCTCCTTCAAGGCACAGATGTAACATCAAAGTGCTGCTTCCATTGCTACTGAAGTCCAGTTCCAAATGGATGATCGTGAGCTCAAGGCATGGCAAATTGTATGATCTATCACAGGAGAATATGCATGTACACTAAGTATAAACAAATCTGTTTACTGTAAATCAAAAAGATTTTCTTATAGTAAGAACTGTAAAAGCTTTCATGAACATGGTTGAATTTCAATAAATAATATAGCTACTAAATAAATAAAAAATAAAAGAGAAATAATTTAGAATTAGCAAACTAACAAACAAAACCCCTCAGAAACCTGTGCTTTGAGTTTTGATGAAGCATAACTTTTGATTATGTTATATTACATTGTTTATTATATTATATTGTATTTAAAGAAGATATTTCTTCTTCTTTTCTTCATTGACCTATTGTTCAAACCAGGAGGAAAATATGGCTGGGGTTTGTTGGTTTTTTGTTGGGTTTTTTGGTTTTTTTTCACACATAATGTGGATGCTTCAAGTAGAATGTTTCAAATAACCCACCAGGAAATTCCTTTTATTCAGCCTGGTATATTTCTAGGTACAGAATTTTCTTGGCACTAAATGAAACAGAAGTCTGAACAACTGTATGAACAGACTGTAATGATGTAATTCTGTCATGCAAGCATCATTCAAACCTATGGCAATGTCAGCTGCACTTTTAGTCTCATATAAGGCTGCTACATGTCGCCTTACAAAGAGTTGAAGATGAGCATAAAATTTTCTGGTACAGTTAATGCTGACATGTTCTTGAAATCTTATGAAAAATAACACAAACTTCATTTTTCTATGTATCTGTATGAAAAGACAGATGGTCAGGTAGCACTATGCTGGCAAACAGCATAATACTGACAAGATGGAGTGAATGATCGAAGAATATATAGTCCTGTAGCTCCCTGTACTATATTGGCCGCAAGAAGTCACCATCTTTGCACTGACTTTACAAGTCCTCAGAACTAAGGTTTACCAGCTTTTCTCTGGGCTGTCTTGACCTGCCTGGACTTTTTTTTTAGGGTGTCTTAAGTACAACTGCTGTTCTTGTAATGATTGGTTGGGGTTTTTTCCTTGTTTTTCAATTTTGAAAATCTTTGAATAACATTACCATAATTTTTATACAGTTAATAGCAATAAGTATTTATGCCATGTAGAATGCAGTATTTATTGAAGCAGAACATTTTAGTGTAGAAGAATATGGGCATGGTATGATAGCAGAGGCTTACAAGTTGGGAACATTGTATAGTTGAGGGATATATGGGATATGCATGCATGGGATATTCAGAGGATGGTATAAACTGGCAAAGGAGTCCTCAAAAAAATTACAAAAAATTCACCAGAGAAATGCAGACTTGAGAGCTGCACAAAACGAGTTTTAGAGGTAACAAATTAAACAAAAACCAAGTGTGTTGTGGTTTAACACTAGTAAGCAGATAAAATACATAAAGCTGCTCATTCACTTTCCCCCAGGTGGGATAGGGAAAAGAATGGGAAGTGAGAAAAATCATCGGTTAAGATAAAGACAGTTTAATAGGGAAAGAAAAAGTAAACACATGGAAGCAAAACAAATAAGGAATTAATTCACCACTTTCCATCAGCAGGCAGATGTTTAGACATTTCCAGTAAAGCAGTGAGGAAGAGGAAATGATTAGTGTCATATTACTCTTGGCAACAAGACCCTATCAAAATCACACTTCTTCTGGCTGAGAACTGACAATACTGCAGCTGGGTGTAAACCTTCCCAAAACTGAAGTCTTTGACCTTGGGACTCAGTGGGGCAATGGAAAGGTGAGCATAACAGCAAAGGAAGGGGAATTCTCTAGGAAGTGTGTGTAGAATAGCTCTAATTCTATTAGTATTTTCCACAAAAATATTATTTTCTTTCTCTTTTTATTCTGTAATAATTAAATTTTAATTAATAGTAATTCCTTGATTTGACTGATATAATTTTCATGACTTGTTAATTGTTCGCTTGTCTTTTTGCTTGTTTTTTGTCCATTTGAAATTTCCAGTGTAGGAAATACACATCATATATTACATGGTCTGGGACAAGTTCTACGTACCTGGGTCATCATGCCTTGAATTAGATAGGTAAATTAAGTGAACCAAGGTATGTAATCACTGGTCTCATACAAGAATATATACATGGTATATATGGTACCGTATTCTATGGATTTGGCAAATAAAATGTGAAAAAATCCCATTCCACAATATCCCTGAGCTATGACAAGTAGTTCTGCAAACCCAGCTTTCCAAGTGATTCATACTATGTACTGTCAATTTTCAGCTATACTCTTACACCTCTTACACACAAAGGACAGTTCTTCTTTCCTCCACACAACTTTCTCTTTTATGCACAACTCAATCCTTGTATGGTCCAAAACTGATCACCAAAGTATCAACATAGTTAAGGAAATGAATTCCTCGAATTGAGTTAGTCATCCTGTAGTATCCATAGCCCCCATCTTTGTCTCATCTTCCCCTTTCATTTAGACCACGTAAGAACATTCTCATGCCAACCACTGACACAAACAGCTGTTGTAGCTTGTGGAATACCCAGACAGAAAATATGCCAGATGGCGATCATAGCAGGTAGCAGACTTACCAAACAATGTACAAAAAGAAATAGTTTTGTACTCTTCTTTTCCAGAGGTTTCTGTTAAATATGGGAAATAAATAGGAAAAGGATAACAAAATGATAATATCATTCTGTGTAAGAGTTGACTCTAGGAAAAACACTGAAATTCCACATGTACACATGCACACCCACATCCCCACACACTGACACTTATGAAAGTTACTGAGATATATTCATATATCATCTAAAATGCACTCATGGGGTGTTTTTTTTGTATATGCAAATGCAGATAATATATAAAGAAATACTTTTAAAATTTTGAATAGTCTTTTAACTATGTTTTTAATCAGCTGTGATTATTTTTTCCTTTCTAAGTCTCTGTCTTAAGGATAAGCTGCCTTTTGGGATGTCACTCTTCTGACTTTTATTAATGATTTTTCACTTGTATTTTAATGAATTTTCAGAAAGATGCAAAATAATTTAATCTCAGAGGTGCCTAATTGGTTACATTCCTTCTCACTTCTAGAACATCATCTCTGGACTGCTTTGACAGGAAGAATGAGTACTGATTTTCTCCAGATATATATATATTGATAAAAATAGAGAAGGCTTCTCTTATAGACCTGTACTTGGTAATGTTGGTGTTAACTCATAAAAGTAATTTCTTTCAAAGCTAAGAAACTACTAGATCTTAGACATAACTTTTCTGTACCAAAGGTTTTGGATCATTTAGTTATATAGTACAATTTTCATTACCAATATGTACAGTTAAACAATTTTGGATAAATATAGTTAGAAAATGCAGATTACAAAACAGATTTGTCATAGTTTGAAGATGTGAAAGCAATAATCTTATTTAATTTTAAAAGGTATTGGTCTGGACTGATTCTCTTCAACCCTAGCAAAGTACAGGTTTATAAAGGAAACCATTGCTGCCTTTAGTGCTTCATATGATTTTAGAAGAAGTATACTCACAAAGATGGCTCTGCTTATTGGACTTGACTTGTTCCTTGTTTTGAGCTTATCCTGTCTGCATGGATGTTTTGCTGATTAGGGATTCCAATTAAAATCGGACACCAGAGTGAAAAGAGTATGTGTATTTTACTGGTGATAACTAATATAACAGACTAATACAGAAAACGTGCAGTAAGACAGAATAGTGCACCTAAAGCAAACAAATAGGAAAATACAAGGTAATGCATCAAATCATTACTACATGAGAGAGACAATAGTGATTAAGAAAGCTCCATCACCACTTGCATACGTTACCATCACCCAGACCCGCAGTGACTGGGCAGCCCCGGTTACAGCGAGGGTTTGGAGAGCCTGTCCCGGCAAGGGGGAAATCCTACGCGGTGCCTCCACCCATAGGTGAGGCTTCCAAAGTCCCTGTGAGCAGGTCCAGCCTTATATACCAAAAATCAGCAAGCCAGAATGACTGTCACCTTTGTTTTGAACAGAAACATCTGTTTTCATTCTCCTGTTGGATTCCACCCAAAGCCTGGCCAGGGCTCAAGAGGGAAAACCAAGGGAGTTTCTAACAAGGCCAAATACTTGGGTTCTCAGCCTTGAATGTGGCTGAGCAAGGGAAGTTGGATACATTCTTTCAGCATTTCATCCTCACTACTGATTCTATTCTGTCTAAGCTGCATCTTTCATTAATGAGCATACATACTTCATTAATTATTGCATACTGAGCAACTTCAGCTTGGGGCCTGTGGTTCAGGCTGCAGTATTTCAATGCTTTAGCACTTTTTACATCAGCATAGGTGGTTTGTTATATCTTAGTACAATACCTACTAGCACAATGGTTTTCAGTTATAAAATATACAGGATTCATCTATAGGTCAACTCTGGCTTGGGCCTATTCTCCAAGCCTTAGCACTTCAATTGAATGGTGACAAGGGTCATAGATAGAGGATCCCTTGTATCTGCTGGCAGTGACATGGTTATTTAGGCCATCTCCTAAACAGCCTGCAAACAAGTCTTCTATAGATGGTTCCTGCTATGTCAAGTAAGGTGAACAAAGTAAAAAAAGTTGTGTTGTCCAAACAAGTAACACATCAGACACATACCTCTACTGCTGCACGCAGTTCCTGAAAATTGACTAGCAGGACAAAATTGACGACCTGCCTGAAACAGGTAGGCATAGGAAAGAAAAGCAGAACCTTGGAGACAGTCTGGGAGACGAGGCAGCACACACAGCTCTGACAATCCCATGGTGATTCTGCAACAGCTATTCCCATAGTGACAGTCCCAAAGTTCATGATCTTGTCCTTTCATTTTTGTTTCTAGACTGTTCATAGCCTTTGGATTTTACCCCTTGAGCTTTGTACTGCATGATACTGAAGAATATTACTTTCCTACATCACACAGTTTCCTTATATTATTGCTTAGGTGTTTCTTTCATGCTTATATTTTTATTTTTGTATGCTTAAAGTAGTCTTCTCCCAGCTTTCAAGTTTGTACCTCTCACTTGACCAGTAACTGACCATCATTGAGTTGTTTACAGTCCTGAGGCCTCTGATTTCAACTTGTATCCAGTGGTTTTCAATGTGTGAGTCCTCTTACAGACAGTAAGTCTGTAGTGGTGTCCTCAAGGCTCGATACAATTTTATTTTAGGGCAAATTTACACTAAATCCCTGTGGCCTACAACTGGCAATGGCAACATACTTTTTACTGGGCCACTGGTTGACAATCCTTCTTTGCTATTCTAGAAACTGACATTCAGTTTTGGGCCCCTCACTACAATAGACATTGAGGTGCTGGAGAATGTCCAAAGAAGGGCAATGAAGCTGGTGAAGGGTCTAGAGCACAAGTCTTATGAGGAGCATCTTAGGGAAGTGGGGATGTTTAGTTTGGAGAAAAGGACACTGAGGTGGGACCTTCTCACTCTCTACAACTACCTGAAAGGAGATTGTAGTGAAGTGTGTGTTGGCCTCTTCTCCCAAGTAACAATTGATAGGACTAGAGGAAATGGCTTCAAGTTGTGCTAGGGGAGGTTCAGACTGGATATGATGATACATTTCTTCACCAAAAGGGTTATCAAGCATTGGAACAGGCTTCCCAGGGAAGTGGTGGAGTCACCACCCCTGGAGATATTTAAAAGACATGGCACTTAGGGACATGGCTTAGCAGTGGACTTGGCAGTCTTAGGTTAACAGTTGGATTCGATAATCTTAAAAGTCTTTTCCAACTTAAATGATTCTGTGATCCCTTGATTTACAAGTTATCACTCAAAAGTCCAGCAAAGATATTGCATGCCCTCTTATGGCTCAAGACTTCTAGTCAAGGCTGGAAAATGGGAAGATTTTCTTGAACACTGTTCTCTCCTTTAATTGGTCTTTGCCCATGATAAATAATATAGATCTGATGGTGTCCTGTAATTCCTTATTTTGCTCTTACAGCCAGTGTTACTCTATGTCAATATAGAATTATTCAGTTTGTACATCATTTGATTCTAAAACCCCACAACTAAACATACTAGACAATAAAATCATAGAATCATAGAATTGTTGAATGGTTTGGGTTGGAAGGGGCCTATCATCTAGTTCCAACTCCCTGTCATGGGCAAGGACACCTTCCACTAGATGAGGTTGCTCAAAGCCCCATCCAACCTGGCCTTCAACACATCTGGGGAGGGGGCAGCCACAACTTCTCAGGAAGCCTGTTGCAGTGTCTCACCGCCCTTAAGTTAAGATATTCTTCTCTATATCTGATCTAAATCTATGGTCTTTCAGTTTAAAACCATTACCCCAGAATCTGACCAGACAAGTTGGACTCTTGCACCCTTAACCACTCCATATATCAACATGCTCCTCTCTTCTTCCAGTTTGCAAAGTGGAATCTGAAGTTCATAATTTACTAATACCAAAGTGGTTGGGCTGCAAGAGAAAAGAAAACAAAAACCAGAAAGACAATTTTCTCTTAGCATCAAAAAGATTTTAAACGGTTGTGTCTCTACCTGTGTTTTGTTTAAGAGCAGAAGCACAGCCTCAATGTCTCCTGTCTTCTTATTTTAGGTGTATCCATGTTTAAAAATAAAAACCTGTTGAACCTTAGCCAGTGTTCACTTTAAAAGTTCAGTGAAGGAAAAAAAAAAAAGAATGCACTCCTAACAAAACCCCAAGCCAACAACAGAAACCAAACAAACTTTAAAAACTACTAAATCAGTATCCTTTGAATAGAACTTTTTTTTCAGTTTCTCTAAGATCTGTACTTAATGATTAGTATTGTAGGGAGAGATCATTCAGTGAAATCTACTACTCAGGTTAGGACTAACAAATTTAATCAGACTTTATTCAGCTAAGCTAAGAATAAATCTAAGGAAGGAGATCGCACAGCCTGCCTGGGCAAACTGGTCCAGTTTTGGGTTTTGCTCTGCTCCTCCAAGAAGTCTTTGACTCTGTCTTCTGTATAATCACACATCAGGTAACTGAAGACAGCAATTAGACCCTTAGCTTTCTCTTCTTTAGTTTCAACAAAACAAGACATAGCTCAGCAAAGGCTATGGAGTTTGTTCAGTGTAAGAACTGTTTCCAATTTAAATAAAATAGTCAGAGGTTTTTAAAAAAATGGTCGAGAACACAAGCCCTAAGACATCTTTTGCTCTACTGAGACCAAAAGGCCCTTTTTCCAATTTAAATGCAATTTGAATATTTTGCACTGTCAGTATGATGTAAGTAAGTCCCATTGTAAATTATTTCATATTTTCATCTTAAATACCTTAGGTAACTGAAGAAGCTAGGAGGCATTCTAGAATAAGATCAGTATTACTTATATTGTTTGAAGGCCTTGCAGAATTATGAAGAACTACATCTTCTTAGTGACAATTTTTATCCTTAAAGATTTGTGGAGATGGCTAGTACTGTTCTGTCAAAAAAGTAGTAACTCCAGTTACTCCAATTTGGAGTGATTAAGAGCACAAAAATATTGCTTGGTGTTTGGTGCATATTTTTTTGCAGTCTTTTAATCTTTCCAATATTTGTCTTTAAAAAATATTTTTTCTGCTATAGAAATGATACTTAGAATGCATGTAGCACCAGCAGTGCTGTTGTTAGAAGAAAGATTTTTTTAAAAAAGTATATGTTTATACAATCCATTGTGGAAGACATTATTTTTATACACTGATTAATTTCCTGAGTTTTGAAAGTAGAGGTTTTCTTGCTTTTTGCATATGAGACACAAGGAAATTTACACACTAAGTTTAAGATATTCTGCTACATATTGCTGTCACTAATAATGCTTAAATGATCATGACAGGGGAAAAAAAGACCAAGAATCTACATACACAACTGTAATTTAAGAGTTTCCCCTCCTGTCAGTAGGCTTGATTACTTGTTAGAGACTTCACAGTGACCGCCACATATTTCATGTGAATGTAACAGATGAAGACTGATTGACACTGACTGCTACAAAATTAGCATTTCCATGGAAGCCAACATCAATTACCATCAATGATGGGATGCTCATCTAGGAGATTCTGAACAACATTGCAATATAAGCTAAATCACTTAGGTTTACAGCAAATACAAAAGAAACATTAGCAAATGGAGGAGGGAAAAAAAAAGAAAAAATAAATAAATTAATGGGACTGTCACGCAAGCAGCATGTTTTCTACCATAAACAAAAAGATATCCGCAGAAAGTTACAAAGCATAAGATTTTTGTTTCTTTTTATTTTTACTAATATGCATTGTAAATGTAATTGCTTATGTTGTAAAAAATGTCTTCCAGAAATATTTATAAAAAGACTATGTTTTTTTTCAAGGATATTGTGTTTGGGTTTTTTTCTTGTTATCTAAGTATCTTAAATTTTGAATTTCTGCTGGGTCTGAGAGATTCATGATTCTTGAGTATATTCAATACCTTCATGTTCTTTCAAAGATGTCTATGTGATGAGGAGATCTTTAAGAATTTTTGCTGAACTTCTCTAATTTACTACTATTCTAACCTTCTACTGTTCTGTAAACTTAAAGTTAAGACTTGAGTACAACATCTCAGACTAGATAAAGACCTGATCTATAATTTTCCTTTAAAAACAAAACTGGTACTCTGGGCTGAAGAAGTGCTGCAGCATTCTCTACCAGATTTCCATCCAGACATGAGTCTAGGATGCCAAAAGGTGAACACAGTTCATTTTTGACATATGCTAAACAGGGAAGTTCAAACTTGTAACCAGTGCTAGGTAAAACATTTGTATGTTCACATGAAAGTGTTAGGAAAGAAGAAACAAAGCATAAAGATTTATTTTCATTTCCGTTACATTTTCAATAACATTTCCTTTCTTTTGTTCATTTTACCTTTGAAAAATAGCTGAATGTACGGTATCTGTTTAAATGAAACGTGTCTACAGTAGTGAAAGTCTTTAGGAATATCTAAAGCAGTTAAAGTGGAAAATAAGATTGGACTGGAGTATTGAGAATTTGAACAGAAAGGCTAGAATTTTCCTAGGATAGCAAAGCTTATGTGTCTGTAACATCACTGAGTCCAGATCATTCACATTTTTGTTTGAACTCCAGACAAAACAATGGTTTTGTGACCTACCTATCACTTAATGTGTTGGGGTAATATTAGCCAGCATGGTTATTAGAACGGCATGCCTTTCATTAGCCAGAAATAAGCCCAGTTTATCACATTAGTTCCCTAGATGTCAAGTTTCTTGAATTATTTTCAATTTGTCAGGCAGATATAAAAGTAAGACCTTGTTCAGTTAATACTGAAATATGAGTCTTTATTTGTTCTGTTTTCCAGCCTTACAGGAAAACCATAAATTATAGGCTCTCTCCCTTGTTCAGCAGCTGTAGCTTGTAAGACTATTATTCAAGCCATAAAAGTCTATAAAACTGTGCATAAAATGTTTTCCTCAATTTTGATTGCGAGTTGAAATATGCCAGAATATTACTGTTGTTGATAGTTTCTATCATGTATGTTAATGCCAAGTAGTTCAGTGAAGCTACATCATTATTTTGTTTTGAATCTGTGAGGGCGCAGGATCTGAAGAGAATACATTTCCCCCACAGAGTCTATAAACCCGATCAGGTTCATAATCATACATATATACATTCAAGTACTGGGGAGAATCAGAACGGGAGGTAGTCTCCCTGACAGTATCTATAATACTAAATAAAAAAATGCCAGGAACCTGTGGCAGTCCATCAGTTTATACTCACACAGTTTAGAGTTAGTCTCATTATTGCATTGTTATCTTGGAAAAATCCACTTGGAAAAGTGGACATATCAGAAGTAGGGAATGAGCTAAAAATTAAATTGTATGTAGGTCTTCTAAGTAGCACCCTTTCCTGGTTTATCTCTAATGTGAATCCAGTGACAGGCAGTTTCTATGATCTGTTCGGAAATTAATTGCCAATTTCAACCTGTATGTTTGAAGTGGCATATCTCAGCTCAGAACAGAATATATTAATTGAAATAAAAACCATTAAAATCAGCACATTTTTGCCAGTGAGAAACAAGCATATTTATTCCGGTTGCATAAAATTCTGGACTTCTGGAGGCAATTAAGTCATCGAAGGCAGTTTCGGCCTCCCCTTGGTTTCTGAAGCGTCTCCCGCACAGGAAGCTGTTGAGATGCTTGAAGAAGTGATAGTCGGTGGGCGAGAGGTCTGGTGAGTACGGTGGATGAGGCAGAGTTTTGTAGCCCAGCTCGTTCAACAGTTGCAGCGTCGAAAGTGCAACATGTGGCTGCGCATTATCGTGGAGAAGGATTGGACCCTTTCTGCTGACCAGTACTGGGCACAGCCGTTGAAGTTTCTGGTGCATTTCATTGATTTGCTGGACGTACTTGATCCGTGATCATTTCACCCGGATTCAGGAAGCTGTGATGGATTAAACAAGCAGCAGACCACCAGACAGTCAGCATGACCTTCTTTTGGTGCAGATTCGGCTTTGGGAAGTGCTGCGGAGCTTCAGAGTGGTCCAACCACTGAGCCGATTGTCACTGGTTATCATAGAGTATCCATTTCTCGTCACACGTCACAATACGGTCGAGAAACAGGTCATTCTGGTTGCAAAAAAGAAGCGCCGACGACACTTCAAAATGGCGATTTCTGTGATTCTCATTAAATTTGTGCGGCACCCATTTGTCGAGCTTCTTCAACTTTCCAATCTTCTTCAGATGCTCAGAAACAGTTGATATGCTTACCCCGAGCTCTTTTGCAAGTTCTCAAGCAGTTGTGAATGTATCTGCTTCCACCAGAGCCTTCAATTCATCGTCGTCAATAGCAGGATATCTGTGACCTTCTTGATCTTCAAGGTTGAAATCGCCACATCGAAATTTTTGGAACCAAAGTCACACTGTCCGTTCGTTAACACTTCCCTGGCCATATACCTCATTGATGTTTCGAGCAGCTTGCGCTGCATTACGTCCAAGTTTGAACTCGTAGAAGTAGATCTGTTGAAATTGCTGTTTTGACATCTGAACTTCAAACCTCCAAAATCTGTCAAAAACGCAGTTTATATTATAATTTAATTATACACCTTGAAAGTTCATAACATGAGCTTTTAAAAAATATATAACAGTACGCCAGGCGAGAAGGTACTATTCCTGAAACATATACAATGAAAATCACATTACAAAACGGAAATTAATTTCCAAACAGCCTACTATAAAGGACATGAAGACTTTGCACTCCCAGGCCTTTGTTATCCCCTCTGATTTCCTTGAAGAACAGAACAGAGATATTCTGGTGAACAAATACTGACTGAATTTCCAATTTGGACAATCCTTTTCCCACACATGTTGATGGTTCTTAATGTGTCTGAAGTTCAAAATCTAATAGATTCCCAAACAATCAAAACTCTTTATTGCATTCTCACTTCATATTGTCCCCTATGTCATAACTTCATTGGAATAGCATCTCTTCATGTGTCTGCAGTCATGACAGTATGAGTTATGCAGGTGAATATTTACATAAATTGTGAAAAATGTGTTGAGTGGCAAATCAAAAAGCAGAGCTTTCTCTGCTGGAGGTGAAGGAGGACCTGCTACAGAGAAGCGGTTGCAATGATCGGGCACAGCATGCCTTATGATGAAGGAATTTGTCTCTCTGTCCTGCGTTCACTTTCTTACAAGGACTGTGACTCTTTTTTAACATCTCTCTTTTGCATTTTCACCATAGTTTACAAACGCTGACAACAATTCTTTTCTTTCTTTTTTTAATACTGTAAAACCAGTTCTAGCCACTTGTCAAGGTCGAATTCCTACACAGTCCCCTGTTTTTACCCCTGAAGCTTTAATTGTCTTCTTTAGGCTTGTGCTTTCAGAAATCCCTGTTACAGTATATTCCTTCTTTCTTGCAGTATTCTGGATTAATAGTTTGGGATATTTTTGTTTGTTTTGAGGTTGACATCTTTATTAAGATTTAAAAATGATCCTAGTTTTCAAAACCAAATAAAGCCTTAAAATTTGGTTTTTAAGTTTCCCTTTCCATCTCCCACTCATACCCTGTAGAAAAGTAATGTAGTTGGACTTGACATGACTCTGAATCTATTTGATCTATCAGATTTTTTTTTCCAATTTTAATCTTCAGTTTACATAATCACAGATTTATTTATTTTTTTCATTAACAAATATTTTTTGCCTTATAAATTAGCATTATTAATCATGTTTCAGCCAGATAATACAAGATTGGACTCCTTAATTTGGACCTATAAACACTTATGCTGTATAAATGTCAATAATGCTGATTTACTTAAGTGTATCTTTATATATTTATTGAAGGGAAATTTGAAGTCCTTTAATTTTTCTGTTGTTTGTAGATTTATTTTCTATAGAATTTCATCTGGTTGATGGAAGTAACCACAAAGATTCAATATTGTTGGATAACTGCAGAGCAGATGACTTACCTCATATATATAACATTAAAAATGTAAGTTATATGGAATTGACAGGATGTATATTAGATGAGAAAAAAGTAGCTTGCTGACAAATACCTAACCTAGTTATAATGAGAAGATAACCTGCTCTCATGGAGTCCCTGAGAAATAGTTTGTTGGGCTTAGTCATGTCTCGCTTGATTTTGGAAAATCTTTTCTGGGAAAATTTAAAAGTGATTCAAAGTTTGCAGATTTATTAAATATAAAAATTTAATTAACAAATTAAAACAAGATCTGTGAGATTAATGGTTTAGAACAAGACAAATTAATTAGATTAATTTCTGGCTTAGATCAGAAAAATATAAAGTGGCTTACTGGGGGATCAGGAGTATTTACTACCCCTAAAAGGTTACACACAGATGCACACTCCTTTGACTTGTCTTATACCCAATGGGATGAAAGTTATGTCTTCTCTTGAGGCTTTGTCCCTGCTTTAGTGAACAGGGAAATCCCTCATGATCAGCATATTCTCAGAGCGCTACATTAACACAGTCATGTGGCTTCTAAACCAAAGCTGACTTATGTCCAAGCAAAAGAGATCTGGTCTGTTTATGCAAATACAAATAAAGATATCTAGTATAACTGGACTTAGTATCACATAACTGCATGAAATATAATAGTGTATTATATGCATAAAGTCAAACTGAATAAGGTGATATTCTCTGTTGACCTGGATTTCCATGACAATATCACTAAAAAAAGAAGTTAACACACCAATAAAGAATCTGTTTCAAACATTGAGGTCTATTAACTAACTTACCTCCTCGTTGCCTGAAGCTAATCCTGTGTATAGAAAATTTTCTCTGGACATAACTATTTGGGTGTTCCAAAATGGAGCCAAGACAAAACAACTGTTTAAGACAGTGGGCAGTTGGAGTCCACTGTTTGGATGTGCCTTTTGGATATAAGTCAAAAGCTGGGAGTAGATAATATCTTGCTGGATTGGATAGTAAAAGGCAGTTGGATGTTAACGAAAATGAGGTTAGTTAGGCAAAGTGTAATCATTTACTTTAACAACAATCCACTGCCAGTAGATTTTAATTCTAGAGAGGGGATTTAGCTCTTTAAAGGCTGATTGGAAAAGCTGTGCAGGAATGTGGTAGGGTAATATAATCCATCAACATAACCATCCAGATGGCTGAACTTTTGTTTCTGTACTATGAATTGTGAAATTCAAGTTCAGTAGTAGACATAGATGCCAGTACATGAAAGCTCACAGGAGAGCATTATTCTTGAGGCAAGAGCTTTCAGTTTTCATCTCCTATACATATGATGTGTAATTTTCGGCTAACTTTTTTGGCAGCTCAGACCAGTGAAGGTCTAAGACAGAACTGGGCAGTAATTGTGCCAAGTGATCTTAAGGCAAATTCCTGTTAACAGCAAATCAGAAAAAGTGGGTGGGTTGTGACAGAAACTAATTACGAGATTCTTCTGTGTGAGCTGTAGATACCACCATACAGTATGCAGTCATTGAAGACTACTGTGTTCACTATTATGAAAACCATCTATGCATAGTTACAACTTCTATGTAAAATTGACCAAATAATGAAATGAATGCTGTTCTGAGTAACTCTTCGCTTTATTCTAAAAGAGCAGTTAATTGCTTCCGGATATATTAGAGTTTATTGGTATTGTACAGATGTGTATAATCACTGCCTTGCCCTGCTTGAATAGCAGCCATCTGTTTGTCTATGGATGATTACAGCATTTAATAAATACACTTCTGTTTGTATCTGAGAAGCAGTCACTCTTTCCCTGCCAATGTAAGCACAATGGCATGACACATAATGAGATTCATCTTTTAATACCACTAATGTATGTAAGTATTGTAACTGGCTGTCCTGGTTTTGGCTGGGATAGAGTTAGTTTTCTTCATGGTAGCTTGTACAATGCTATGTTTTGGATTTGTGATAAAAACAGTGTTGATAGTACACCAGTGCTTTCGCTATATCTGAGCAGTGCTTTTCTTCCCATGCTGCCTGACCAGTGAGCAGGCTGGGGGTGCACAAGAAGATGGGAGGGGATACAGCTGGGAAAGCTGACCCAAATTAAGCACGGGAATATTCCACACCATATGACCGTACTCAGCAATAAAAGCTGGGAGAAAAAGGAGGAAGGGGTTAACATTCACAGTTATGGCCTTTGTCTTCCCAGGTAGCTGGTATGTATGACGGAGCCCTGCTTTCCTAGGAATGGCTGAATACCTGCCTGCTGATGGGAAGCAGTGAATTAACTTATTTTGTTTTGCTTGCATGTGCAGCTTTGTCTTTCCCTTTTAAACTGTCCTTATCTCAGTCTATGGGTTTTCGCACTTTTACCCTTCTGATTCTCACCCCCATCCCACTGGAAAGGATTGAATGAATGGCTGTGTGTTGTTTACATGTCTACAAGGGTTAAACCGTGACAACACTGTCTTAGATGAATCCAATCTTTTTTGAAAGAGTTCCTGTGATTCAGTTAGGTCACCTGTGCTAAATAGACATATCAATTAATTGTAGAATTTATAGAATTTATCCCAATAGCAGTTGGGATTCTTTTTCTTTTCATTAATAAGAGATGATTTCCTAAGAACTTCTTAGAAAATTGTTGCATTATCCCTTTGTTCCTATTATCTAGCTAAACAAAAAAAAGAGAAACCCAAGAAACTTCTAAAGTCATTTCACTAATAAATGAAGAGGAGTCTTGGAAGCCAGAAATTTATGTTGACCAGACACAAAAGAGCTGGTATTTGAACACAGAATGTAGTTACACTATGATATTATATCATTGAGAAATTTTACTTTAATGCTGAATAACACTTCAGAAATATGAGTGAAATATAACCACAGAGAATACAAGATTGTAAATAAATTAAATAGCAATTATTTAACCTTTAGGTTTTTTTTTTTACCTTGCAAGCTGAGTATATGAGAAAGAACTCTTTATGCTGCCTCTAACTTTCCAAGTACAGACATAGACAAGCATAAATCATATGAGATACCAAAAAAATGCCTTCAAAATTTTGATGGTCAACAAGGGAACGATGGAAGATTTTATTTAGATTAATTATGAAAAGCAGAGTAATTTGCAACAAACATCTCTAATTTGTTTTTCACCTCATGGTTACAGACAAATACAGAAGTAATTTGCATACACTTTAAGAGAATCAGGATGTACCTTCGGAAGTCTGATGACAGTGAACCATTTTACAGTTGATGCTTTCATATAGTTGCTCTTGATTTCAGAATTACTCAGTGTTATTAAGAACTACGGAATCAAACATTTGTGAGCATACTGTTGTGCTTCATGATGTGCAAATCACAAGAATAGCAATTTTGCCTGGTATAAAGAAGTTCTAGTCTTTGAGGCCAGTCCTTTTCAAAATGAATTTACCTGTCAAAGAGACCTTCTCAAAAAAAGAGCAACAATTAATGTAAAATGAGATAGAGCTGCACTGATGCATATAGGTACTTGCAAAGGTTATCAGTAGAAGCATCCTGAGAGCATTCTATGCCCAGAGTATTCTGTTCTCCAGAGTGCTGATTTTGGGGGCTCAAGGACAAGGTAGAGCCAGTGCAGCCAAGGGTGGACTCCATTCAGACAGTGGTGGTGGTGAAAGATCCCCGGGATGTGCTGCAGAATGGCTGCAGCTGGGGTCCACCCCCAGCCCTTGAATGCTGCCTTCAGCTGAAGGTATTGCTGGCCCTGCCTGAGCTGTGGTGCAGGTCTGCCCTGTCTGGTCCTGCTGAGCCAGACCCCACTAGAGGGCTCTTGGCCTGGCCTTGTACAACCCCATCCCTGTGGCCCTTCTTGGCCATCCCAGGATAGTGTCTGATTCTGGTTTCCCTCACTGGGCCTGATCCTTAACCCATAGCTCCCAGCACCTCAGACCCAATGCCAGCCTTGACAATCTGCAAATTGAAAATTTGTTTGCGTTTGTCCTCCATGTGTGCAAAACAAAACATCCACAAGTATCCACATTTTTTCTAAGACTGAAGACAGTATGTAGCAGTTCAGACATGCCTAAACTTTTCAGATGAAATAAGTGGTCCTGTTTTTAACTTTTTCTCATGTTTGATCTCAAAGTTCTTAGCATCATTTTAACCAACACCTCTACAAAGGTGATAAAAATGATATACTGTTTAAACTTGTTCCATGAACCCCAGTACTAGATATATTTTTACCTAACTTTATAGCAGTCATTTCATCCGAGCTTTCAATGTAATGGAAGAGGATAGGTTCTTGAAGGGAACAATTCAACATCTAACAATGTTAATTCCTGTCCTGAAATGGCTATTTTGCTATAGGAACTGTCTGTTCTGAATGAGACAATGTCAAATTAGACGTCTTAGTGCCTAGAGATATATCTAGGTCATTCCTTTGAGGACAAGATGAGCTTTCTGAGAATTTGCAAGTGATTATGAGTTAAAAGAATTCAAAACATAAATCCTTCATGAAATATAGCTGCATTATCATTTTTTCTGTTTCCTAGATAAGAAAAAAAATCTTTTATTAGAAAGAACACATACCTCAAATTTTATGTATTTTGAGGATTCATTATGCTATATCTGAACAACCTTGATTTTTTAAAAAGTGAGGGTATTAATTGCTAACAGATCTAACAATTATAATTAGATTCCCAGACAAAATAAAACAACAAAACCCACAACTGCAAATGATGCTCCAGATGGAAGTTGAATACAAAAATACCTAATTTAAGAAATAAAACAATCAGAAATTTTAAAAGATAAAGTAATTAATTCTTTGAAAATTCAGGGTTAGTCAGCACCTAAGGAATATATGAGTATGTCAGTAAACATAAATACTGATACCATGTAAAACTGAATTATTATTAAGGCACCTAGTGTTTGTAGTCTTAAATCAAAATGTTCTTAATTCTTGTCGTGTATTTTCATCCTTTAGCATGTTTATGCTTCTTAAAAATATACATCTAACTGAAAGTTCAGAATCTGATTTTGTGGGTTATGCAATAATTGCAAACATTATTTTCTCTTTGTGGTTTTTTTTTTTTTTTTCTCTTTAAGTTACAGATGAATGTTATCAATCCAGCATCATCTGAATTAAATTTAAGTATGGGAATAGAGAATTTCATTTAATTAGCTAGGCATTCTGAGGAGTAGAATTTTTCCTTAGTTTCTCAAATGTAAGAAAAGCCTTATATAAAATACATGGATTAATTTAATGTATAAGCCACCACATGATTAGCTAGTTGTGCATATAGCCTGTTCTACTCTACTCTTCTGGCTCTTAGTCTTGTTTTTAGAGAAAGAGCTTTTTGGGTTGTTTAATTTTTGTTTTGTATTTTGTTTTGGAGGGTTTGGGGGGGGGGGGGTGTGGGGGGGTGTTTGGGTTTTTTTGGGGTCTTTTTTCCATTTTTAAGATGGATCAATCACCAAAGGCTGGTCATAACCTTCACTTTAACTGCCTCTTTTTAATTTAGACTTATAAAATAGAACAGTGTGGTGAATTGAAGGACAGAAAAAAAATCACAGTAAAGTTAGCTGGATATTGTCCATGAATGTGAGGGTTATCTTAAATGGGAGAGGGGGTTGGGTTTAATAATTATTATAGCTGGTATTGATTTATTCTGCATAAGAATACAAAGTTTTGCCACTTCATCTAATAAGCCATGAGCCTGAAAGGAATGGAGAATCATATCTTTTACTATCAGTTGTCAGACACATGTTTAATATGTGCTACAGCGTAGTCTACACAACTTCCTCTGGGTAACAATAGCTGATAAGGTAGAAGTGGGAGTGCAAACAGTGTGTATATGCACAATACCCAAAACTGCCTGGTCTGAGGCAGCAATTGCCCATTAACTCATAAAACTATAAAGAAATTAGCAAGGACAAGATTTGCTTAAGATGACAATCAACCAAATTAAAGAGTAACCAGATTACTGAGACACTTTTGGGGAAGTCAAGGAGTCAACATGAAAAGAAGTAAAAAAGAAACATGGCAGTTCATAATTATGCGGTAAGATCTTGTAGAAGGAAAGTGGTAAAAGTGGCAACCACATCTGTTTTGGCACTGCTAGAATTGTCCTTGTAGCATCAAGACCTCTGCCAAGGCTTGAAGGAGTATCCTCCACTGAGAACCGTCTATGTTTCCTTGCAGGATACCAGATCTTGGATGTGTGTATTGACTTCAGTGGGGTCTTTCTCACCAGTTTGCTCTGTTAGTGGATTGTTGGAAGGAATGAGGACAAACATGAAAGCTGTTTGTAAACACAGGAGGTGTGTGTAAACAGGACAGCCTGCACTCCCAGAAGATGGGGTTTGTGCTTGTAACCCACATTTGCTGGGTTAGGAGTGTATCTATACGTGAATATGTGTGTGGGAAGAAAGCCATTTTAGAGTTTATTAGTCATAGAAGGGTGTTTGAAATCTGTAGGTGCATATTTGCATTTTGTGAGTATATAGCATTGCAGTTTATCTGTTGTGTTGTTAACATCGATCCTGAAAGTATAGTTCACTGATTGTTGGTTAATTGAATGTTGTTATAATAAATGAATAAACCACTTTGATCCTGATTTGATTTAAGCTGTGCAAGCTGAGCAGTTTTCCCCTGTGACAACGCATAATTGTTTAAGTTTCTGTGAATCCACAATGTACTTTAAGGTAATTTAAACAGTCTGATTTCCCACATCCAATGACTGAAATTATTACTGGAGTTCTGTGATGATGAGACAATAGGTTACTTCTGTGTCAGCTACTGTATATGGGTTTTCTCAGAACTGTACCTCAAGTTATTTCTGTTAATATGTGACTTCTGACAAGGATAAGAATGCACCACTTCTAGCAAGGACTTCAACATGTTACATATGCAAAAACATTTTTTAATATGTTATCTTTTACAATAATAAATACAGTGTAATTAAATGTTTCTGTAACTGGGAATAGCATTGTATGAATGTATGTACACACACATATGCACATAAATATTTAAAACAGCTGAAGTTGTAGACTACAGGAAGTCACTGCATACTGAGGTTCACTGGGAAGGAAAGCACTTGAAACAATACTGGCTCTTAATGACCTCATCTTACTGATTACACTAACTCTACTGGTTTCGGTTGCTACGTAGACCACTGCTGTTACAAATCTAATGAAAGCTTTTAGCCAGGTAGATAACATTTTTTACTTTGCTGGTAAAAGTCCATAGGCTTTTAAATGAACTTAAGAGAGCAGAGTCTCAGGACTTGTTTGGGCTTACCTTGGCCTGAGCTGGTGTTTCCACACTTGTTTACAGGTCAGGTGACTATTGCTTGGCCTGCCCCCAGCTTTTTAGTTGTCTATGTATGATAAAAGTCTGACCAATCTCTGTAACATGATGACAACTCTTCATAACTTCCCCTTCCTGTACCTGTTTGAAACAGCAGCATTATGATCAAGAGAAACATTTTGATGAACATAACACCAACAAAAAGCAAAAGATATTGTTATACCTTTGTAGAACAATTTTGACTGCGTTATGAATTAGATTTCTCTTCCTAATTAGGTAGTTTGCTATTAGTCTAGGTCTTCAGTAACAGTCTAGGTATAAAATTATTAAAACGTTAATTAGGCTAGCAATACTTTCTTGTCTGTGTATATGGCATGTTCCCTTTGGTTTACAGCACGATTTTTGAGTGTAAGAACCCCAGGTGCAGGTATTCAACTGTCAGAGCCGACATTTAATAGTTAGAGCTCTACTGAGGCTGGTGGAACTATGACAGACTGTATCTTCTGATATATTCAGAGTGAGCTGATTTTGAATATGGTAATAAAAATCCTTATTCCATATGCTCTTTCATGACAAACAACAGATGATACAAGGTTGCTGACCTTAACATTACTGAGAGTGGAGCAAAAGTCAGGACCCAGATCAGTTTAAGTGATAGACACTGGATTGTCCATCTACATCTGAGTAGCTGTTCCTTTCCTTTATTGCAACTGCTCAAAGCACAAGAAGAACACACACAGAGGAAAAACAAAAAAAAAGGGAAAAAAAACCACAAAAACCAAACAAACCAGAAATCTTTCTCATGTTAATAGGATGTTTGGGTTCTTTTTTCTTTTAGAGGCCTTACCTTACTAAGGCTCTCAGCAGTGACAACCAGCAGGGTTCTCATTAATATCAATTCCTGTGTGCTTCCAGGGCTTTAAATTACACTTGTTAATGCACATGCTGCTCTGCATGTGAATTCTGTGAGATCAAGCCCAAGGAGCAATTCTGAAGATAGATGTAAATAATAGAAAGTGTGGAGGACAGTAATTAATTGTGTGGACACTTTTCTTCAAATGCTTGTTATCACACGGTGTAGTATGTTTGTCTTGTAGCTTCTAAACTATTAGGCTGTTATTTATTAAATCTGACAGAAATGTAACAAAATCTAAAAAAACCAACTCTTTGTATCATTTGTGAATATAAGCATTCAGGCAGAGAAGATAAATGTCAGTAACACACTCACCGAGAGAATGGATTTTATATTTCACTTTGCAGGCAACACACACGCACACACACGCACACACACACCCCCCAAATCACAAGCACAGAACAAAACTTCAGTCTTAGCTTGCTCCATGACAAAAAATTACCATAGTTAACCAGACTCAGAATCATGAGAAAAAAGCTTCCTTTAATTCCATTGTTTTCAGGATAAATGTTAACACCAATGTGTATGATGTAGGTGTATAGTGTGAACATGTGTATATAAAGGTAACAGAAGAATAAACTAATCCTACAGCTCTTTTAGTCAGGATCCACCAGATTGGTCTTTTGAAAAAAGTAATGGTTTTCTACAGCTTTAATTCACATTCTGGCTATCCCTCTGAGTTGGAACTATGTTCAGAGGCAAGAGCTCATTTCCTGTCAACATAAACATACAGACAGTAGCCATGCATTACATTTATAGGGTCCAATATGGTAAGGTGCCTTAAGCACATACAGTGTTTAAACATGTCAACTGTCCTTTATACAGCTGGATTTTTAAATCACTGAGCATCTCAGAAGACAGAATCCATTGAAAATATTAGGAAAAGTCTTACTAGAGCTTTATCAGACAATAACTAGCATAGATGAGCCTCAATATATAGCTATTTTCCTTACTGTCATAGCACAATTTGTTCTTTTTTAACTTCTCCAACACAGAATGGTCCTCCAAGAAGGCTTTTTTTTTTTTTTTCATATTGAAATATTACATCTTTTAATTGCTGAAATTGTTTAATTTATAAACCATGCTCTCTTACACTTTTCTGTCACTCTATCCAAAAAAGAGTGGATGTATCATTACAGAGTTATAGTTTATGGATGTTTCAAGAAATATCCTCCTTAAGTCATAAAGGCAAAAATCTCCAACCCAGAGTTTAAATTGTACCTGTTAAAATTCTGATCTAGCTGGTTTTACTTCTTTGATCAGCTGGCTGTAGTATTTGGTTGGATTCTAGTTCATGATTTATGTGTTCTCAGGCCATCTGAGTTAGGTCAGCTAAAGATGTCATGTACCTGGCTTAACAACACATATACCTCTGCTTAGTATAACTTCACCTTTCAAATAATTGTATTAGATAAAGCACATACTGCACACATTTCCCAAATTACTGAAACAAGATTACATCACTTGTTGAGTGTTTACAAAAAAGACATGTAAATAAATAGCCAGCAACCCATTCCCACATCCCACACTCTTCAATTTCCTTAATAATTCTTCAGAATTTTATAAGAATCCTAATATTTCTTTTTTCTTCCCTGTAACTTGCTCAATCAAACTGTTTTGTTTTGTTTTGTTTTGTTTTTTTCCTTTAGTTATGGATTCTGACTGGGTTTTTTTTCAAGATTCACTGAAGTTTTCTAAATCTTATATTTCAGAAAGCTTGTGCTTCTAATATCTTTGCTAGATATCCAGACTTAGGTCATAAAAAAATGTTGTTGAGTACCTCAGCCTTCTCCTGATCTGTTTTTTCCAGTTTGCCTTTTGTTTTCATCAACATTGAGTACACTTTCTTTGAACTTCCTTTTCTGGCTGATGTACCTATAGAAGCCCTTATTATTATTCTTTGTGTCTCTTGCTAAATTCAACTCCAGCCGTGCCTTGACCTTCCTGACCCCATCCCTACACAACTGGACAGTGTCCTTATTCTTTTCTCAGGACATCTGTCCCTACTTCCACTGTCTGTCCATTTCCATCGTGACCTTTAGTTTGACCAGCAGGTCTCAACTCAGTCATGCTGGTGTCCTGACTTCCTTTCCAGATTTCTTACATCTAGGGATCAAGAGCTCTTATGCTTTATGGAAGATGTTCTTAAAGATCTGCCAACTCTGTTCTGTTCCCTTGTCCCTGAAGGCAGTTTCCCAGGGGTTCCTATTGACTAACTCCTTTCAGTTTGCCTTGATGAGACCCTGACTCATCTTTGTAAGACTTCAGGTGTGCTGCAGCGTACTCAGCATGTCTCAGAGCAACAGGCTGAGGGTCCTCACTAATACCCCATCCCTCTAACGTTGATGTGTCATCCTACAGCTTGTCATGGGCAAGCCTGATATTATAGCCCCTCCCCCTTCAAGACTAGTTTAAAGCTCTGTCAATAAGCACCACTAGTTTGTGAGAAAAGACCCTCTTCCCTCTTTGAGAAAGGTGAATCCATCTGACACTAGTAGGCCTGGTGCCGTGTAGGCCACCCCATTATCAAAAAATGCAAAATTATGTCACTGACACCAATCATGGAGTCATGTATTAATGGGCTGGGCCCATCTGTTTCTTCCAGTGTCACTGCCCACAACTGGAATGATACAAGAAAAAATAACCCATGCGTCAGATTCCCTTACCATCTGTCCCAAGACACTGAAGTCTCTTTCGATTGCTCTTGGACCACACATTGTGGCTTCATCACCACACACATGGAAGAGCAATAACAAGTAATAGTCCACGGGCTGTAGCAGGCTAGGAAGTTTCCTAGTGATGTCCTTAATCTGGGCTCCAAGAGGCAGCAGACTTTCTTAAGAGTAGGGTCTGTCCAGCATATTGGACCTTCTGTTTCCCTCAGAAAGCAGTCATCTACAATTATAACCTGAGTTTTCTTCATTGTGAAGGTGATCGTAATACAGGGGGTGGGCCTTTCTGACCTTGGCAACACCTCTGGTGTAGATGGACCATCATCCACATCATCCACTGACTGGTCTTACACATCCAGAGTGTCATACTTGTTGTACAGAGGCACCTGGAAAGGTGAGGTGATCAAGGAGGAAGTTCTTGTGCCACTCTGAGCATGTACTTGCATCCATTCACTCCTTTCTTTGAGCTAGTGCCTTCAGTCTGGCCAGGTGGAGGATACAGGCTCCCCTTGATCTTGTTTTTTTTCTGGTGACTGTTTCTGTTTCTGTCTCAGGGAAGACAGAGCATGGTTCCACCAGGGTATCTCTTTCTCAGAGTCTCTGATGCTCCTTAAGCTTTTTACTTTATCTCATTCCCTCTTTGCACCTTCCTTCCTGGTATTTATACACATTTGTAAGATCTCTCCTGAGGGTCCTCTTCTCTAGACTATATGGTCCCAGCTTTCTCAGCCATTCCTCATAGGAGAGATGCTCCAGTCCCTTCATCATCTTTGTTACCCTTCCCTCCTTCTCTCCAGTATGTCCATGTATCTCTCGTACTGAGGAGCCCAGAACTAGACACAGTACTGCAGATGTGGCCTTGACAAATGTGGGTAGATGGGAAGGATCACCTCCCTTGGCCTGCTGCCAATACTTTTCCTAATGCAGCCCAGAATATCATTTGCCTTTTTTGCATCAAGAGCACATTGTTGGCTCATGTTCAACTTGGTGTCCACCACGTCCGGCAGCTTTTCTGCTGAACTGCTTTGCAGGTGGTAGGCTTCCCAGCATATACCAGTCTATGGCTTGAAATATCATTTCCTTTATACAAATCATATCAAATATGGAACAAAGACAATCATAAAATATAATAACATGAAGTGAATATAATGTTAAAATACTATTTTATGAAAACAAGCTTTTAAATTCATTTTTTTTTTTTTTTCCCAGCAGAATACTGCTGTTATTTATGTATTAGTGAACTTCCAATTATTTTATCATCTTTAGTGTGTTAGGACTTCAGGAATAATGATCTGAAAGTTTAATAAAATTTACAGAATGGTGAATGAATACTATATTAATTTCCTATAACGCAGAGTCTCATTTGCTCTCAAGAGAAGGAAATAATTTTACCAGAAGATGTATGACTACTTAACTAATTTTCTGTCCTCTATTGTATTCTATCCCAAGTGCATTTCTTGACCATATGTATGGACAAACACTTTTAGCAATGATTTATGTTTGAACCACCATTTCTAAATTAAATATCCAGCCTTACAGTATTCTGATGTTTCTGGTGCATGGCTTAAAGCATTGTAATGTTATTGTCTTTAATTTTAAAACTAAGATAGCTAAAATTAAAGATAATGTCTTTAGAATTTAATTAATATTTAAATGAGGATTTATTCTGATGTCAGAAATAATGTGAGGAGTTAAGATAAACACGTATTTAAAATAATAATAATAAAAAATCTTATATGAAATTAAAAACCAAAACCAAACCAAAAAACAGTAGCTTTACCAGAAGTTCTAAATATATATTGCAACATAGAGTTGCACTTCCTTGAGGGTTTTTTAAGATGAACAAGGAATATTTACCTGGAGAAATAACAACAGAATTATTTCAATAAGCTTTAAAAAGGAAACACTTCTTTTAGAATAACATACTTTTTTTACTAATATGTGTTTCTCCCTCCTTCAGAAATATAATTATCACAAAATCACATTTGATAACACTTTTAATGTATTTACATATATATTTATATTTATTTTTTGAAATCACTGCATATGCTACCCAATCTCCAGAACTGGATTTAACTTCAGCTTGAAACTCAGACTTCACAGAAGCAATATTTTTAAGGTTTCTGCAATCTATTTAAGTTTTTTACATACTAATTTTGCACTACAAGTAGCAGTGCACATATTAAATTCTATATATTTTAAGAAATTAAGATAGTTCAGTTTTCATGATATTGTAGAACATCTTCTTTCAAATATCTTCTAAACCATACATACACATTTTATTAAATGTGTCTTGAGATAGAGATATATTATTCATGAGGTAGTCTATATGTAGGTTTTTCTCAAGTTTTAGTCATTCAACATGGTTTCCTGAGAAATTGGCTTCTATCTGCCAAACCTTTCACAAGAAAAAGGACTTATATGAGTTAGGGAAAACTTATTTCCTAAAAGCAAAATATGAATTCTGGTATTTAAAATGTGAATTGAATACTCAGAAATTAAAACTATCTTTTTGTTATAACTTCAATATCATTGTTATCTTCACTAAGAATTGCTTACTTAATTTACAAGATAATTACTTATTGTACCAAAACAATGTCTAATAGCCAAAAAAAATATCCTGAGTTTCTTTTGATCAAAGTGATACTAATGTGACTCAATGTCCTCTATTTTTGTTGCAACTGAAAAGAATGAATGCTAATTTTGGAAGATGAGGAAGAAGGATGCAAATAGTGCTATAACTCTGTAATGGAGGCATAACTTCTCAATGTATGTTTTATGAAATATATCTTTGCAGTAATTAGATGGATAAAGTCTTAATTCTCACTTTTCTTTCATCTTAGATGAAGTGATTCCTCCCAAAGTTCTAAGTAGCATCGTTTGTTAAAGTGGTTATATAATACTGAAGTTCACACAATTTGACTATACAAACTTTTTTGATCTTTTCAATATCCTTAATACACTTCAATTTTGTCTTCCCAATAATCAGTTGAGCAAGTATTACTACCTCTAGTCATGCAGTAGTAAATTAACACACATATTTTGATGTTTAACTTAAGACTTAAGTAATCATAAAGAAAAAGAAAAAAAATTACATCTGTTTAATTGATTTCCCAAGTGAAGGAGATCATTTATGTGCTAACACGTAAAGATCTTGTCATACAAACGTGCACAAGCAAGACAGTAGATAAATCATCAGGAAGAAAAAGATCTGCTGTCAATCAAATAATCTACTAAAGCTAGTACTACAGTTCAGTGTTCTTATTGTAGCCATCTCACTTTTTTTTTTTTTTGGGGTGGGGGGGTGGGGGGTGGTATTTTTCCCTTTTATGCCCAGCTGTGAAACTTCTAGAAGCACTGTAGAATATTTTTTTTAGTAGGTACTCTATTTACTTAGTGTCCTACATCTGATGGTTCCCCCATGAATAAGATTAAGGGCAACCACTGTTCTCCTTTAATTCAGAAAAAAAAAAAAAAAAAAAAAAAAAAAAAGATGCTTCCTTTTTTAAAACCATGTATCAAAGCTTATCTGATATTGTTACCTTATGTCATTGTCATACTCATGATCTACATTAGGGATCTGAAGCTAACAAAGAAAAACAAACAAATGAACAAACAAACAACATACACTTGGATCATTATCACTTTATCTACTAGCAGACTGAAAATACTGTGCTTCACTCAATGTGTAGAACTGAAGATACTGAAGATATCATAAGTAAAAGTCACATTTAAATCTTATTCTTTAAGGTAAGCCATCATTGCACCTATACAATTAGTATGCAATTAGAAATATATTTTGAATTTATCTTTTGTTTTTTATCAGTGATAAAGTAATTCTGTTTAAAGACATGAAAAATATGTGTAGAGGTGAGAAGTGGTGACAGACTCTATGAAGGTTCCTGGAGCTAAACCTGGTGCAGACTCATTCACATTGTTTTCTGCTAGTGTTCCCTGAAATTAACTTGCCTCAGAAATATGTCTTTTATTGTCTTGGAATGAAATACCAGAAATTGTCCAAATAGCCAAGGAACAAGTTAACAGCTAAGCAAGTGTACAGTTCAAGGGTACAAGCTCACTCATTGGTCCTCTTTATTAGTGTAGATTTCTACAAAAGTTTTATTTCTTGTATTTCATTTACTTATCTATTTGAAATTTATATTTATGTAAATATATATGTATATATATAGTAGGTAAAAATTCTATTTTTAAAATGGAAAACAGTTTTCTTGTAGAGGTTCCATCAAGCACTATCATCTGATAAGTGAATGAAATAGCACACAACCCTTAAAGTAAAAACTGAGTCTACATTTTCTGGACAAAGCAAAGATATAAAGAATGTTCCCTTACAGGATGGATCCTTATTCTACCAATAAGTAGAATAGAGCAATGACTTTGAGGTGACCTCGAGGTAATAATTAGCAGGACTCAATTGTCCATACTTGGATATCTAGAGTAATTTTAGGTACTATAGGTCTTGCCTCTGGTAGCTGCTCAAAAAGCCCTTCTGGCTGTGTGACACCCCTGAGTTGTATCTGCTGGCTCAAATGGCTATCTTAGTCTAAGGTATCTCAAGCAACACACAACAAATACGTTTAAAAGTCTAAATCCTATTAAATCTACCTTCTGGGGTAGGATTCATGTCATACATCTCAAGTTACATGTTTAGGTGTTAGGAAGAAGGTGTCTAAACTTATATAAAATCAGTAGAAATCCAAAGATGGATTTATTTACACGAAACTAAACAATTCTGAGATGCCTTAAGTCACCTAATACATCTGTCCAGTTTGAGTGGAAATTATATATAACTTAAAGGAGATCTGTGTTATTCAGGAGTCTGAAGCCTACAGGCTCTGAAATAGCACTAGATTTGTACATTCGGGCAAGTGGATGAAACATTAGTCAGTGATTATACCTATTAACAGTTGTAGAATTTAAGACACCCACCACACATGCAAGAAACTAAATTTAGGTGGATCGATTTGGAACTCAGTCCCATCTCTAGGGAAACAGTAACCAGTGTCTGCTGTGATGATATCCCACAGGACTCTAGTGCTTGCTTTATCCTTGTAAAGTCATGCTAGCTGGCACACTGGAGGAATTGGAGAGAACTTTTTTAACTAAATATTCAGGAGAGAGGAGTTCCATAAACCAGTTAAAGTTTCTCTCCCCTTTTCTTTCCTAGCTGTGAAACAGTGAAAAGGGAGTGTTTCAACCCACCAGCCCTCTTAAGCAAAGATGCTAGAAGGCAAGTGTGCTGTTTCACATAGTTTTCTGTTCTTTAAGCATGTGTGAACTTTTGGTATGTCCTAATTGTGGGTTGGCTATACTCGGTGAATCCCCACACTGATGTCCCCCTCTTAAATATCCAAACCAGGACAGCTATTGCAGCTATTGTGGTCCCTTCCTAACCAGTCATCAGGACTATTTTCTTCAGAGGGACATGAGTAAGAACTCAGATCTTTTCCCAATGTGAGGTCACGATGTAGTTAAGCACCTAAGGAATAAGAGGTCACATTCCTTACCTTGCAGTATAGACATAACCAGCATGAAACAGATTTGGCATTTAAATAGATAATACATGCCTTTTTGGTGTTTCTGTCATTTTTTCCACCTAAAGTATCAAAAAGACTGCAAAAATGTGGGACTTGCACTGTTTAAAAAATGTATCAAGTTAAGTTTTTGAATCCAGGATTTAGAAACTTTTCACTTGGTAATTATGTAGCTGTGATAGGTGAAAGGAGAGCAAGCAAAGAAGAGAGAGTGAAATACAGAGATTAAAAGAGATGATTAAGATATTTTTTACTTCTGGCTTGATTCAATAGCCCTGGGGAATCTCATGCTTCTTTAATGAGTGCTGCTGCTTAGCCATCTTACTTCTGCCTAATGAGAAAAATAGGTTCAGAGAGATCAGTTCAAAGATAAGTGGTTCAAAGATAGGTTGCATTCAAAACCATTTTCCCCTCAGCTTCCCTAGTCCGTCTCCATGGCATTTTTTTCTTCTGTCATCTGATATTCTTGAGCATGAACTGTGGGAAAGGCTTGAAATTAGCGGTCACATTATTCAGAGAAATATTTCACAGCCAACTTTTTCAAAGAAATATGGTTCCCCACACTTAATGTCTCTGTCCATATTTAATGTCTCTCTTCCATTAGTTTTTGCCTCCTGCTCCACTGCCTGCTTGTTTCTCTGCAGTGACAACTGGCAACATATTTCTAGTAGCGATACAACACCAGTGGCTATGCAGTATAAGTCTTTCAAACCTATAAGATGATTCCCCATTCACTTGCCACTCCATTTTGTACACAGCAGAATTGTGCTTTTGTGTAATCTGTAGTCAGGACGTACTCCAGATAGTCTGCATGGAAATGTGATTGATCATTCAATTACAACCTTACTCTCAGATAAGCTAATTAATATCAGAGTTGTATCCCTGTCTGAGAGTTACACAGACACAAGCACAAAAGCATACAAATGTATGAGGAACTGTACCTTTTCAAATATTTTAAAAATATGGACGAAAAGCAAATCATCATGCTGTACACAAACAAACCCAAGAAAGAAAGAAAGAAAAAAATCTAATGAGGAAGGATTTATGAGCACTTCCCTAATGGTAATTTAGGTAGTTAATTTGACAGATACAGATTTCAAGATATATTGTTTGTATACTGCTTTTAAGACAGCTACTTTTTTTTTTTTTTTTCCCCACAAGGGCAATCGTGTGCTGGTATTACATACTAAATTCTTATTTATTCAAAGACATTAATTAACCTTAGGTTATCGGGGTATATATTGACCCACAGGTATATTGGTAATGTCATTAGTTGGGAGTTTGTCTACATGCAAAGCTGTACCTTTCTTTAACAATTCCTGTAAGTGATGCTTTCGGTATACAGTAATTCTGGAAATGGCATTTTTAAGGATAAAAATGCTGATCTGCTAGCTTCTAGCAGAAATCATTCTCAAAAGTGCTGCCTTAAAAAGGCACAGCTTCTGGGAATTACTATTTAATTGCAGTATTTAAAATGATAGCATGAACAGAACTGAACTACAAGAAAGGTTAGCTTTCAAGAAGTTCTGGACTGACTATAAAATACCATCTGTCTAGTCTTATCTTGTATAGTAACATCAGTTATCACAGTATCATTATGTCTAAGACTCCTAAAACTTCTATAAAATATTGATTTTAAATATTCTGTATTTTCATCACTTGTTAATGTACCATAATCTTTCAAAATCAATTGTCTACAATGCCATCTTAAAACATTTTTACTATACTCACTCTTACTGTATTAAGATAATTGCATATATTAAGAAAAAGCGGTGTATTGCAGTCTGCCTTCTATTTACACAAATCTTGCAGTGACAACATATTACCATGACACTTGTGTTTAATGACATGCTTATAAGTCACAAAATAGACTCTTGAGAATATCACCACCTGTTTGTTCTCTACACTACTGCAACTACAAGCCATTGTATGTATCATAAGGGGTACTGATGTAGATCCGTTGTCTGTGATGCAAGCAATCTTGCCCAAAGTCAGAGAAGAACTCCAGAAAGCAGAGGCAGTGGATCACCACTTTGAAGACCTAACAATGTGCAATAAATCTTTAACCTGTGACAAAAGCCTATGTTGTAGAAGACTAGAAAATGTTAATCAAAGCCAGAGAAACTCACAAACATATACAATATAATACACAATTTGTTGTTGTGCTGCACTTTTGTACTCATACTGTATGCTGTTATACTCATACTATAGCTGGCTGAATTAAGCTTGCTATATTTCCTATGAAAGACTAATGTCAGGAAAATATTTCTATTAGATGTTTCTGTTCTATTCTCAGGGAACATTTCTACTTAATTCTCTCGATCTTTTTTTTTTTTTTTTTTTTTTTTCCTCTTTTTTTAGTTTTATTTTTTTCTAGTCCCCCCACCCTGCCCCGAATGGAGGAAATATGAACCTGTGGGTTTACCATGAACTTTGGGAAAAAAAAAAACACATTACTGTTCTTCTGATGAGTGAGACTGCATTCGCTTTCTTGGATTTACTTCTGTGCTGATGGACATGGGCAAAGGCAATAAAGAGATCAAAGGGAGATAAGAGCTAGCTGGGAACTTGGGGAATGAGATATGAGTGTACTAGCTGAAGACAGCTCACAAGAAGAAGAAATGGATAGGAAAGAGTCTCTAAGTTCTTCCTGGACTGGGAAGAAAATTACAGGTAAGTACAGTCTAACATAGAGAAAGCTGAGGAGACAAGAATGTTGTGTGTTGGAGATGCTGGGGCTGTTTATGTGGAAAAAAAAAAAAAAAAGAAGAAAAGGGGAATATTGGATTGGTTCTGCACTGAGGTACATGACTACAGGCAGTGCACCTAGCTTCTGACAGGTATTTGTTTGTGTGTTTGTGCATGCAGAAAATGGTCATGTTTCTCTGATAGGAGGTGTAGTGGAAATGACCTGACTGAAATATAGCCAAGGAAGACCAACACAGGATGTATTCCCATATTCTGTTCTTTGGAGACAGCTGGTAGTTCATTTCTGTCAGCTGCGATAGAAAACATGGATTGTTGCTGTAAATTCTGGCCATTCTCTTGTGGATATATAACAATACAGAGACAAAAGATGCTAGAGACAACTAATATCACTGCAGCAGTTGGCTCAAAGGTCTCCACAATCTTTATTGAAGACTGCACAGGATTTTCAGTGATACACCACATATCGTGGTCCCCAACACCAGCTGGAATGGTCAACTCCAGCACATCAGAGAGTTTGACTCCAGCAGCTGACACATGGAGGCTGCTGCTATCCAGATCTCAGGCTGTAGGTAGGGAAGATCTCATGTCTCTCTTGTGTCTGGGAATGAGTATTTCCCCACCACAGGTCACAACACTGAGTTGCCAGGTGAAGGAACTGAGAAGGGAGGTGAGCAGGCTGCACCATCTGTGAGGTTTGACATGATCTTCATAGAAAATCTATAATGCCAAAAATCCATGTCCTGGTTGCAGAGGATGGACAACTGGAGAAAGTCCCCGAAGGGGCAGTCGACAGAAACTCACAAAATTCCACTTGTAAGGAGCCTTGACGGTATGGAACATTGGTCTGACAGAAACCTCATGAAGTTCAATAAAGTGAAGTACAGAGTACTGCACCTGAGGACAAATAACCCAATGCACCAGTATATGCTGGGAAGCCTACCACCTGCAAAGCATCTTGGCAGAAAAGGACCTGTGGGTTGTGGTGGACATGAAGTTGAATATCAGCCGACAATATACACTTGCAGCAAAAAAAAAAGCTAATGATGTCCTGGGCTGCATTAAGCAAAATATTTGTTGCATGTCAAGGGAGGTGATCCTTCCCATCTATCCACACCTGTCAAGGACACATCTGTAGTGCTGTGTCCAGTTCTGGGCTTCTTGATATTGCTGGAGACTATTTCCTCTGAGGTATAGAGATGCCCATCTTCCAACCTGGCTTGATGTCTCTGGAACATCTGCTGCAAAGCAGCTGTTCAGATCTAGAGATATTGTGGAGAGGCTGCTAAGACTTGACTTCTCCTTGGACTTCTAACACCTGCTATTTACCCATGTGATCACTAAAAAGACTGTCAGGAGAGACCTTGATAGTATCAAAAGTGACTAAACCATTACTGAAGAGCCCAGCATTAAGCTGGTGTCCCTTCAGTCTTGCTGGTAATGGGAAAGGCTTGAGGGTGTGAGGATAGATACTGCAGATTAAAAACTGGCTGCACAGCTGATGCTGTCAAAAAGGACCTAGCTTTTACAACCATGAGAGCTTCTTTGAGGATTGAGGACTGCTGGAGAAGAGATAATATCCATCTAAGTGGGACAGGAACATCTTTGCCAACAGGCTGACCAATCTGGTGAGGAGTGCGTTAAACTAAGGTCAATAGAGGAGGCACATCACATTGCACAGTTAAGTAATGAAAAGTGTGCAGGATGGAAAGCAAAGGGTATAGGGTATTTGGAACAAGGGGGTTTGACCTTTGTGTGAAGAAGCAGCTAAAATATACAGAGATCTTGCATGAAGTAGACAAAAGGCTGATTAAGAGTTTGTGGATAAGTATCAGAGAAGAGTTCATTGTGGGTGGCATGGTGGTGAGAGTTTGTTATGGACTACCTGATCAGGTCAAGGAAGTGGATGAAATTTTTTTACAACCTGAAGAAGCCTCTGGATCACAGATCCTCATTCATATGGGGGAATTTAACTGCCTGCTAGCTGCTAGAAAGGGAAATGTAGTGAAATGCAAGCTACTAAGATTTCTGGACATTTTCAGGCATAACGTTTTGATTCAGTTACTGGATAGAACAGCAGGAGTGGTACAGCCAGATCTCCTATTCACTAGCAAGAAAAAAACTGATTTGTGATACAATAATCAATGGAAGCTTTGGATATGGTGACCAGTGGATGGACTGGGACTTGTTTAGGCACCACAAAAGACAGCTGCAGGGGGGACCAAACAGCAGCCCCCAGTGCCTGTTGGGAGGTCATAAACAGGACAGAGCCAGGCGCTTCACAGTGGTGCATTATGGGAGGATGAGAGACAAGGGGCATAAATTAAGACAGACTCAGACTGGATGTAAAGATAATATTCCCCACATGGACAATTAGTGGAACAGGTTGCACAGAGAACCTTTGCCGGAGGTTTTCAAGACCCAAATAGACACAACCTGAGCAACCTGGTCTGTCCTCACAGCTGGCCCTGCTTTGACCTCCTGAAGTCCCATCCATCCTCAATTTTCATATGGTCCTATGGTTTTATGATACAAGGCCCTATCTCTTAGAAGGCATGCTAGATTGCTGATATTAGGAAAATGCTTGCAATTTTTTTTTTTTTCTTTTACCAAGTAAAAGAGAACATTGACATGCATGTTAAAGTGTAGTTAAGTGATTGCTGCATGGTTGTTACAACTAAAGGATGCTGAAAACAAGGCAGAAAAAACACAGGATAGCTTACACCGTGAGCTACAAGTGTGCAATCATTCTACCAGTGATCATAGGCTTTAACATATGATCCCAAGTTGGAGATTGTCCTAGGTAACTCCCCTAGTGGTTGTCCAGTCTGACAAATATAGAGTGAAGACTGATTTAGACACAAACAAAATAGCCATCAAAATAATGAGTGCTGCTTCATTTAGCATACCACTTGATTTCTAACAGAATCTCAGAACTCTATGACCATGCAGGCTAAATTATTATATAACTCCATCAAGGTTTCTTCAGTATTATCACTGTTAAGGTTCCTATGGAAATTAGCTCAGGCTGTTTGGGGTGGGGTTGTTTTTTTTCCCCCCATCCAATGTCCCCTAACAAGAAGAGACATTCAAACTATATCTACTTATTTAGTCAGCCTTCAAAAACACGAGAGGAACATTTTGTTTGAAGAGGAAAAAAATTACAAAAGGACTGCCCCTAAGGCCATGCTCTTTCAGAGCTGTAAATATGCAAGACTGGGAGTCTGCAAAGGATTTGATCTTCTCCCATTAAATTCAATGAGAATTTTTATTTAATCTTTTTTTTTTTTCTTTTTTTTTTTTTTACTTTGACTTCAATGACAGCAACAGCCAGTACAGAACTGAATGAAAGATGAGTCCAGATCTCTAATCTGAATCGCTATATCTAGACATTGCCTGAATCCTTTAGGATTGAAAACATTTATTTCTGGTTTCATTTACCAAAAGGAAGGTCTTAAAGATAACTATTGAAACCTTTTATTCTCACCAGAGCGTCTTTACAGATGCATTGTCTGATAAGCACAGTGTGGGATGAAGGGGAGCACAGCACAGAAGGGAGAATGCCAAAACCAGCATTTTTCAGCAGTTGGGAACCCAAGGAGTCTGTGAGAAGTTGCTTACTGAGTGGGAAATTATGCAGGAGCTGGGGAGCCTCACATCCAGCTTCCTCTTTAACTAACATCTAGGCAACATCAGTGACCAAAACCACAATAACTAGGACATACATACAGTACAAGACACATACCATTTGGCATACAGGGTGGTCGGGGAAGGCAGCTGGTCTGTCGATAACCTGATTGAAGAAGAGTTTGACCTTGACAAGATTCTAGTGTACCCTTGAGATAAGGAGGCTATGCTTAAAGCAAATAACTTGCAAGGAGCTGCTGACTACATAACAGGATGAAGCAAGCAGGGAGGAAACTGGTAAGGGTTATCCAATGAGAATGTTAAAAACAACGTTTTGACCCTGGCACTTGAAATGTATAAAAATGAATGCTTTTAGTAACTAGCTGCTAGCCACTTGTTCACCCATGTGAATGTGTGTTTGTCGCTTTGTCTGTCTCTACAGCGACACAGGGTGATGGACAGGGGATCTGTAGGTTCTATCAATGCTGCAAAAATTGGTGGGCATTAGTGGTAACTACAAGGTATAGCCTTCTGCAGTGATGTTGTGACCAGTTGTGGTGGTTGTAAGCCCTGCCAGGACCGGAGACCACGTTGCCGTTGTCCCTCCCCCACCCTCAGCCGGTCAGGCTGGAAGTGAGGCACAAACCCCGGGTTAAAATAAGAAGAAATTTAATACAACAGTGTGATAAACTGAACAACAACAGTAGCAATGATAATAACAATAAACAGCAATAACAGTGAACAAGACAAAAGATATACAGAGAAATACTGCAAATGGTTACAGACAGCTCGCTCGTGATGCTCCCCACCACCAAAGCCACAAAGAAAAATGTTCCCGTGCTCCCACGCCCCTGGACCTGACATCAGCATGGTATGAATAACCCGGCTGGAGATCCCTTCCCCCTCTCTGCTGGGGAAACTTAACCCTATCCTAGCTGAACCAGGACATAATCCACCCCTTTATTCTATACCATCTGCATCCTGTTCAGCTGCCATTTAGCAGTTAACAATTACAAAACAATAATTTACAAAGGCACAGCATAATTTACGGCATGTTCTCACCCAGAATCAAGTCCCCCTGTGGTACACATCGAACCTCTCCTTTGTCCTGCATCACCCACCAGGTGCACCCAGGCCCTTGAGCAAAACCCGTGGATGGGTTTGCCTTTACCTTTGCCTGGCGCAGGACTAAACCAGACCATTTTTCCCAATATATTCCTCATGCGCACCACAGGGACTTTATCCCCATCTACAGCACGTGGAGGTTTCGACTGAGCCGGGCCAGCTCGACTGGCAGATCCTCTTGTGTTGACTAGCCAGGTGGCCTTTGCTAGATGCATGTCCCAGTCTTTGAAGGTCCCACCTCCCAGTGCTTTCAATGTGGTTTTTAACAGTCCATTGTAGCGCTCGATCTTTCCAGAGGCTGGTGCATGGTAGGGGATATGGTAGACCCACTCGATGCCATGTTCTTCTGCCCAGGCACTTATGAGGTTGTTACGGAAGTGGGTCCCGTTGTCTGACTCAATTCTCTCTGGGGTGCCGTGTCGCCACAGAACTTGGGTTTCAAGGCCCAAGATGGTGTTCCGGGTGGTGGCGTGGGGTGCTGGGTAAGCTTCCAACCATCCAGTGGTTACTTCCACCATTGTGAGCACGTGGCGCTTCCTGTGGCGGGTCTGTGGCAGTGTGATGTAGTCGATCTACAGGCCTCTCCATATCTATATTTCAGCCATCGCTCTCCATTTCACTGGGGCTTCACCCGCTTGGCATGTTTGATTGCAGCACACGTCTCACATCCATGGATGATCTCTGCAATGGTGTCGATAGTAAGGTCCACCCCTCGATCTTGAGCCCACCTGTATGTTTCATCCCTACCTTGGTGGCCCGAGGTCTCGTGGGCCCACCGGGCTATGAACATTTCACCTTTGCGCTGCCAGTCCAAGTCCACCTGAGCCACTCTAATCTTAGCAGCTTGGTCTCCCTGCTGGTTGTGTCGATGTTCATCAGTGGCCCGACTCTTGGGTACATGGGCATCCACATGGCGCACCTTCACAACGAGGTTTTCCACACGGGCTGCAATGTCCTGCCATACTTCAGCAGCTCAGACTGTTTTACCCTTACATTGCCAGTTGCTCTGTTTCCATTGCTGCAGCCATTTCCACAGGGCATTCGCCACTGCCCACAAGTCGGTGTAGAGGTAGAGCCTTGGCCACTTTTCCCGCTCAGCAATATCCAAAGCAAGCTGGAAGGCTTTCACCTCTGCAAATTGGCTCAATTCACCCTGTCCCTCAGCAGCTTCATTGACCCGTCGTGTGGGACTCCATACAGCAGCCTTCCACCGTCGATGTTTTCCCCCAATACGACAAGACCCATCAGTGAACAGGGCATATCGCTTCTCCTCATCCGGCAGCTCGTTATATGGTGGGGCCTCCTTAGCACGTGTCACCTCCTGTTCTGGTGACATCCCGGAATCTTTGCTCTCTGGCCACTTCATAATCACCTCTAGTATCCCTGGGCAGCTGGGGTTCCCTATTAGAGCCCGTTGTGTTATCAACACAACCCATTTACTCCATGTGGCATCGGTTGCATGATGCGTGGAGGAGGCCTTTCCTTTGAACATCCACCCCAGCACTGGCAGTCGGGGTGACAGGAGGAGCTGTGTTTCAGTGCCGACCACTTCTGAGGCAGCCCGAACTCCTTTGTACGCTGCCAGTATCTCCTTCTCAGTTGGTGTGTAATTAGCTTCAGAGCCTTTGTATCCCCGGCTCCAAAAGCCTAGAGGTCGGCCTCGGGTTTCCCCAGGTGCTCTCTGCCAGAGGCTCCAGGTAGGGCCATTCTCCCCGGCTGCGGTGTAGAGCATGTTCTTAACCTCCTGCCCTTCCCGTACTGGCCCGAGGGCTACTGCTTGGGCAATCTCCCGCTTAATTTGTTCAAAGGATTGTTGTTGCTCAGGGCCTCATTCAAAATCATTCTTCTTACGGGTTACATGGTAGAGAGGGCTCACAATCAGGCTGTAGTTCGGGATGTGCATCCTCCAGAACCCTACAGTGCACAGGAAAGACTGAGTCTCCTTTTTAGAGGTTGGTGGGGCCATGGCTGTTATCTTGTTTATCACCTCCATTGGGATGTGGCGAAGCCCATCTTGCCATTTTATTCCTAGGAATTGAATTTCCCTTGCAGACCCCTTAACTTTCTTTTGCTTAATGGCAAAGCCGGCCTTTGGGAGGATTTCAATCAATTATCTTCTTCCCTTTCTCAAAGACTTCCTCGGCTGTGTCCCCCCATACAATGATGTCATCTATATACTGCAGGTGTTCTGGAGCCCCACCTTTCTCCAGTGCAGTATGGACCAGTCCATGGCAAATGGTGGAGCTGTGGTTCCACCCCTGGGGCAATCGATTCCAGGTGTACTGGATGCCTCTCCAAGTGAACACAGACTGTGGCCTGCACTCTGGCACTATCGGAATGGAGAAGAACGCGTTAGCAATGTCAAATCGTGGTGTACCACTTGGCTGCTTTCTACTCCAGTTCATACTGGAGCTCTAGCATGTCCAGCACTGCAGCACTCATTGCTGGCGTAACTTCATTCAGGCCACGGTAGTCCACAGTTAGCCTCCATTCGCCATTAGGCTTTCTCACTGGCCATATAGGACTGTTGAAGGGTGAGTGAGTTTTGCTGATCACCTTCTGGCTTTCTAGATGGTGGATCAGCTGATGGATGGGGACCAGGGAATCTCGGTTGGTGCGGTACTGCCGCCGGTGCACTGTCCTGGTAGCAATCGGCACTCGCTGCTCCTCAACCTTAAGCGACCCCACCACTGAGGGATCCTCTGAGAGGCCAGGTAAGGTGGACAACTGTTCAACCTCCTCCAGGGCAGCTACACCAAAAGCCCACCGGTACCCTTTTGGGTCTCTGAAGTACCCTCTCCTGAGGTAGTCTATGCCCAGGATGCACGGGGCATCTGGGCCAGTCACCATGGGGTGCTTATGCCAGTCCTTCCCAGTCAGGCTCACTTCAGCTTCCAGTAGGGTCAGCTGTTGGGATCCCCCTGTCACTCCGGAGGTGCAGATGGATTCAACCCCACTGTAGCTCGATGGCATCAGGGTGCACTGTGCACCAGTGTCCACCAAAGCCTTATATTCTTGTGGGTCTGATGTGCCAGGCCGTTAGATCCACACTGTGCAGTAAATCCGATTATCCCTTTCCTCCACCTGGCTGGAGGCAGGGCCCCTCTAATCCTGCTCATCATCACTCACTTCTTGTAAGAATGATTTACTGGTCCCCTCAAGAGGGTCAGATATAACGTTGGCCATTCTATTCTGTCTGGGGGATTTCTGACTGGACACTGGAGCTGTGCTCCTCTTGGAGGACTCCCCTTTTGTGATGGTCTTCCCTTTCAGCTGCTCTACTCGTGCAGCTAGGGCAGCAGTGGGCTGTCCATCCCACCTCCTCATGTTTTCTCCATAGTGGCTGAGGAAAAACCACAGGGTGCCTCGTGGTGTGTACCTTCTGCTGCCTTTCTCTTGGGTGGAGAAACATTTACTTCTAATGGCTGAGACATCAGCCCGTGCAGGTGGAACGTAGGACATGTCCTCTTCCATTTTCTGGACCCTCTGAGAAAGTTCCTCCACAGCTGAGACCCAGGAATGTTGAGATGAGGGGAGATTTCCCTCATATTGTTGGAGCTTGCCAACCACTTGTCCTGGTTCAACTAGGATAGGGTTAAGTTTCCCCAGCAGAGAGAGGGGGAAGGGATCTCCAGCCGGGTTATTCATACCATGCTAATGTCAGGTCCAGGGGTGGGAAACTTTGATTTTACTTTCTCTTTGGCTTTTTGGTGGTAGGGAGCTGCTCCGTGACCATTTGCGGTATTTCTCTGTATATCTTTTGTCTTGTTCACTGTCATTGCTGTTTATTGTTGTTATCATTGTTACTGTTGTTCAGATTGTTTATCACACTTGTATTAAATTTCTTCTTATTTTAACCCGGGGTTTGTGCCTCACTTCCGGCCTGACTGGCTGAGGATGGGGGAGGAGCAACAGCAACCTGCTCTCTGGTTCCAGCAGGGCTTAAACCTACACACCACTCCATCCACTGTTAGAGTGTGGGTGTCTGTCCACCAGGACACTATTGCCAATGCTTTCAAGTGTGCTTCAGGAACTTTTGCCACATCAGGTGTGTGCAGGGGGCCTGATCTGGGTCCATGGGCAACTGCTCATCATTCAGATCACCATAGATCATTTCAAACACAGCCAGTTCCCTGAGGTTCTGGACGCCTTTCTCAATGCTGGTCCATTTGCCTAGCTGACATAAGATATCATCCTTGTAGGGCTGCCTCTCCCTTACACTGAACAGGAGTCGCTTCCAAAGGCTGAGGGTTTGAGTCTGTTTCCCTATTTCCCTATCAATGCCAGCACCCTTGGCCAAAGATCCCAGCTGCTTGGCCTCTCTCCCCTCCATTTCAAAAGCACTGGCTCCATTGTCCCAGCATCGGAGCAGCCAGGTGCAAATCTGCTCGCCTCCCAGGCGGCCGAAATGTCTCCGCATATCTCCAACTCAGTGGGGAATAGAGATCAGACGATCACCTCTGGCCCTTCCTCCTGTTCCCATGCTGGGCCTGGCTCATCCCCATCCCCCACTTTGCAAACTGACTTTCTGGTGTATTTGGTTTTCTGTATCGGGGCGACTGATACCAGCACTGGCTGGCTCTCTGGCTCAGCTCCTGTGCTGGTGTGGGTGTCTGATGCTGGCTCTGCCTGTTCCCCCGGCCCAGATACTGTATCAGTAAGCTTACTCTCAGATTCTGTAGCCCTTTCTCCCCCTTGAGGGCAGTGGGTGGTATTAAAGAGGACACGGTAGGCATGGGCAAGTCCCCAACACATTGTAGCCATTTGTGTCTTCTGGGTTTTGCCAGCTTGGTAACACACCCTTTCTAAGCACTCCGTCAGCTTCTCAGGGCTCTGCATTTTTTCGGGAGTGAAATTCCAAAGCATTGGAGGTGCCCACCGACTCAGGCCTTTGCCCATCTTTTCCCACACCCCTTGCCACTCACTATTATCTGACCTCGGGGCAGGTTTCCGGGCACTGCTATTGTTAGAGAAGTGCCGCATGGACAAAACCGAAATCAGGCAGGCATTCAGAAGGCATTGTGCCACAATCACACTGTCCTGCAGGCTCCAAGAGTAACTAAAACTCCCCAAAACCAAGAGGATCTCTTCCCCTGACTCACCCATAGAGGGGGCGAGACCTCTAACAAAAGCCCAGGCAGCAAACAGGTATCGCCCCCCCCCCAGTGATACAAAGGCATTATAAGCAGTCAATAGCCCTTATAACAAAACAATCTCCTTTAGACATTTTCCACCAATAACAAACACCAGCACTGGGAACACACAGTGGATATAAGGAATAATCCATCCCCACCACGCAAGCAAGTGGGCCAGCATTGCAAACATTTTCTTATCAAACAGTAGAATTACAAACAGAAAAATGACACCCAACAGATTGCTCTAACACACTCTGGTCAGGGTCTGTCCCTTCGTGATTCTTATTTTAACCCTCTTGTGCCCCACATTGGTGCGCCACAAAGGTTGTGATGGTTTTAAGCCCTGCCGGGACCAGAGACCACGTTGCCATTGTCCCTCCCCCACCCTCGGACACAAGTAGGGCACAAACCCCAGGTTAAAATAAGAAGACATTTAATACAACACTGTAATAAAAAATCTGAACAACAACAGTAGCAATGATAACAACAATAAACAGCAATAACAGTAAACAAGACAAAAGATATACAGAGAAATACTGTAATGGATACAGACAGCCCCGTGCTCCCCGCGACCAAAGCCACAAAGGAAAAAGTTCCCGCACTGCCGTGCCGGACCCGAAGTCAGCATGGTATGAATAACTCAGCTGGAGATCCCTTCCCTCTCTCTGCTGGGGAAACTTAACCCTACCCTAGCTGAACCAGGACACCAATGCTGCCATATCAAAGTCTAGGAGGAAATCTTAAGAAAGGACACAGCTGTCCAGTCACAGACTGTAGGTACTGTCTTGTGCTCCTGAAGCCAGGGTTTGGGGTGTTGTCTGTCTCCGCTTCAGGAGGTGCACTCTGGTCAAGACAGATACTAGCTGATGGAGCTGAGTCATGATGTAGGAAGACTGCATAGCAGCAGATGAAGGGCAAATCAATAGGATTTTTGTGGAGACTCTACAGGGGCAAGAGCTCAAACATCATCTTGGCCCCCTTTCTGCTTATCTTTACATGCACCAATGATACTTCCAGGGGAGATCTCAAATGAATAAAGAGTGTCTATATGACTCTAATCCAAGGTAAAGGGGATGAGGACTGAGCAGCTTCTTGGTACTGTTAGCCCAAGGGGAGACACCAGATCAGGAGAGGGATGCATTTACAAATCAACACCTTGCTGTGTAGCAGGGGTCCTTCTCAGACTTCCATAACTGTAGGAACCTCTTTGAGGAAAGACTGTAAATGAGAGTGGCGTAGTAGGGCCCAAATACCTTTCTTAACAAACTTGCTGAACTTGTAAGAAGTTATTTAAACCAGGATCTTCAAGCATTGGAGATCAACATCTGCAGATAAGTGAGGGAGGGGGGATTGCAGGAAGCACACCAGAGGCAGAACTATAAGGGAAAATCTCAACCTCTCCTTGAAAATGTGGTGTGACTAGAAGCCTATATGAGTTGTGGTAGCATGAGAAACAAAGAGAAGGAACTGAAAATCTGTGAGTGGTTGTACAGCTATGACCTCACCACAGAGGATCACAGAGATGTCGTAGAGTAATTTGCATGAATGAAGCACTGAATAGACACAGGCCCTTTAGGAAAAATGGGGAGGGAAAACAAGGTGGGAAGACTGTGCTCTATGCAAAAGAACAGCTTGCAGACATGAAACAGGATCAGAGAAGAGGCCAACAAGGAGGAGGTCACAGGGGGCATCCGCTACATACCACCTGATTGAGAAGATGAAGTGGGTGAGGCCTTCTGTAAACAACTCACTGTAGTCTTCCAATTGCATGTCTTACATGTCTCATGGGACCTTAAACATTCTGATAACAGTTGGAAGCATGATGGGGTGCAAGCAATCCAGTATTCCTGGAGTGCTTTGATACTTTTTTTCTGAGGTGGATTCTTCATGGCACTGCTAGGGAAAATGTTTTCTTGGGACTGCTACTCACATAAAATGAGGAAATGCTCAGAGATGTGATTATCAGTGGTAGTCCTGACTGCAGTGACTGTGAGATGGTAAAGTTTAAGACAGAAAAGGAAGTTGGGAAAGACAGTAAGAGAAAAAAGAACCGGACTTCAAGAGAGGGGACTTTGTCTTGCCCTGGGAACAGATAGAGAGGATGCTATGGAAGCTGCTCTGAAGGACAGAGTATCCATTTGCATTGAGAGTAGTTACACACTTCGACAAGTGACCCAGAAAAAACCATTGCAGTCTCCATCATTGCAGATATTTGAAATTTGATTGGATAAAACCCTGAGCAATCTGATCTACCTCTGAAGTTTACCTTGCTATGAACAGGAGGTTGAATTAGAGAGCTCCAGCAGACCCTTCCATCCTAAAATATTGTATTAGTTAAGAGATTTGACTTCTGGATTATTCTTACCTTCATGTGAAGCTTTAAAAAAAAAAACAAAAAACAAAACAAAAACAAACACAAAACCAAACAAAAAAACCCAAATACCACCTCTCTACCCTCCAAGCAAACAAGTTCCTATGTCAGAATTTGGTATCCAGTTATTCTACAAAACCAACTATATAACATTTAATACACCAGGTTATGCATTTTCCATGTTTCAGAGAATAAACCAGAGTATTTAAGGAGAATATATGCTCAAATTTTACTTATGCTTGCTATTTTGTCCATGGGAAGTTTCATTTGCATTCCAAAATAATGAATTAAATCAATAAGAGCTTCATCAGAGATGATAAATTATATAAAATTCCATCCCATATTGCTAAATGTTAAAAAAAAAAAAAAAATCATTACTAATATACTTTCATGATTTGGTTAATAGAATTACAGAATCTTAAGGGGAAACAAATTCACTGGTTTTGCCATCTAAAAATTAGACATATGTCCCGTGAATCACCTTTAAAATAAATGAAGTCTGTGTAACATCTTTTAGATTGTTAAATTTATGTAAAACTAATCCCACACAAATGACTGAGAATAAAGATGTTCTTCACATATGTATTTTACTTACAGAAAAATGTATGCTACTCAGTGTTTTATTATGAAAATATTTTCAGCTATTTGAATTCACAGACCTCTTCTATATCATGAAAAGTATTTCTCTACCTTGAAAGATGAAAATTTACTTCTAGAAAGTGAACTTGTTGAGTTCTATTTCAAAATGTGATTCCAGTCAGCAGTATAAATAATATTAAATATAATTAAATAAGGTCTTTGTAAATTTACTCAATTCCTGTAGATATTCCTGTGGCATTCATCTCACCATACTTAGATGTTGACATTAGACAGCTACTGAAAGGATGAGATTTTTGCATGATTTCCTTTACACAACAAAATTTTAGCTGAGCTTTAGACATCTGAAGTAAGGTAAATTGAATCCCACTTTTACAGTTCTGCAAGTGAGCAGCCCGCCTAAAACTATGGTCTTAAACCAGCATTCAACATGTTCTATTGTTGTGCTTGTATCTAATCCCAACATGCTTTTATAATATTTATGTGTATAAATTAATAATATGATTTAATATACATTATATGCAACCTATACTAAAATGCATATTAATATTTAATGCTTCACTATTTATAAAGCATATTCATGTATTAACTTCATAAATTAATTCTTGTTGGAAATCTAATACAGAGTAAGATATAAAACAGCAGTATCTCTATGCTGAACAGATCTGACAACATTTTTAATCAATCAGAATATTTTAGAGGCAAAATAATCAATTTTACAACTTTTCCTGTCAGAATTATCACACCAATTCAAGTCTAGTATGTACTTTACTTTAAAAGGCAGCAAGTTGAGAACACAAATTTCTACCTTTGGTACCTTTTAAAGGTTAGCTTTTAGATAAAGATAAGTTTCTATTCATTAATTCTATATATAAGTATAAGCAGAGAATGGAATGGGAAAAAAAAAAACCAAAACCCAACATATCCTGTTATGGCTTTTTTATACAATCGGTTGGCCCTCAGTATGCACACTTGGACCCAGGAGTGCTAAAGCAGTCCTATGTCTGCAGGTACAGATGTAGTCTTATTCACCTGTCTTACAGGAATTCATTATTTTTTAGTTAGAAAGCTTGTATTACTGAACATAGAGAAAATCTGTGCCATTAGCTTAAGCTAGATACTTTCTTTTTAAAAAGATAAATGTTTATGGGATTGACAGTTCTAACTTTCAGATAGAACTGAATTAATTAATTTGGAAGACACCACTCACATAGCTATGCCTGACTCTAGTTAGTTAGTATGGAGGTCCGTTATTTCCAGGAATCTCTTTAGTATGATACCAAAAGTTTATGTAAAGCATCTATTCCAAGTCTTCCCTGAAGACAAGAACACTTTTCTACTTAACTGTGCGAGGCTTACCGTTGTTCTAACTGCTGCTCAAGCATATTAATATCCAAGCCTCAATAAGCTACAATCTCACCCTCTGCTGTATGGCAAATCATCTTTCAGCGGTTGTTTGCAGAGTATGCACCAAACCAAAAAATTAATATCTACAGATTTTATGTGCATGAAAATGGGAAAGCATAGTGGACAATCATAGCTACTAGTACTGTCACAGCATCTATTTTATTCACTCCATCATGTACTGTGAGAAAGTAGAGAGCTTTAAGAATTTGAGCTGAACTATAGGGCCACCTGCTAAGGCAGCACATATTGTGTGCAGTCAGAAGGATACAGTAGGTTATACGAGATTATTACATGTAGATTGTTATCATAAATATGGTGATACAAGCCTGCCATGGTATTCTTTCCCTTTAGCTTAGAGGAAGATTAAATACACAGAATGTTTGCATTTAGATATAGAGTGAACAGTGATTTACAAATATTTAAATCTATTCTAGATCAAAAATAGATAACATTCTGAAGTTCCTATTTGTTTCCTTTCTAAAAAAAAACCAAAAACCAAAAACCAAAAAACCACCACAATAAACAACCAACTCACACACAAAACAAAACAAAAGCAAACAAAAAAAATCCAAACAAAACCCCCTTACTTTTTTTTTTTTTTCTCAGTAAAGTAGGGGATGGTTGCTAATATTGGGATTTATTCTGACAGACCTTTAAGCTTGAGTGGCAGCTTGTAGCTCCACGTGTCTAGCTATTTTCATGTGTAATATAAAGGATCTTTGCAGATGGTCTTCATGTTTTTCACTAGCAGTTGTAGTACATATCTTCTGGGACTACAGTGCAGAAGGTGATAATTCAGTTAGAACTGTGCTTCAAGATTCACCTAAACTGAGCCAGTAACAAATAAGAGGGACAACATTCTTCAGTGCTGAAATATATATTTTTAACCACTTAATGACCTGTGTTTATTAAAGTCTCCTATATTGTGTGTAACAAAATTCAGCATTTCACTAAATCAATATTCAAAGGAGCTAACACATTGACTCGGAAGCTGATTCAGGTTATGCATTGGGGAAAAAATATAAATTGGTATATCCTAAATCCTCTAATTTCTATATGAAAATAAGGAGCTATTCCTTTGATGGATGGATTGATGTCCATCTTGACTAACAAATAGTCCACACTACATGTTTAAACAGTATGACTATCCTTTCTAGACAAGTATATTAAATAATGGCCTGTAAGATTACTCTGATTTGTGTTCTACACATCTTTATTTATCACCTAATTCATGTTTCATTCTGTTTTGAGAACTGAAATATTTTTGAGAGTATTTATGGAGTGTTTAATCCAGGAATGGTCCATATTTTGATGCTGAAATATTCATAGGGAATAAATACTCTATAACAGAAGTGGGCAGCAAAACTTATGTTCCTTAGAATCTCTGTAACTGTAATATGCATAAAATTCTCTATAAAAGCAGTCACATTTTAAAAGAAAGTGGCCATTACCACTTCATACTGCATACAACTCAATTGGTTATTCATGCATAGGGTATGCCCAGTACGTTGAAATCTATTAGCTTCTTTGTGGGTGAATGCCTGTTTCTGGACATGGACTCTACTTAGTCAACATAGAAGTATTAAATTCTTCTGCCTGTCATGTATGAAAAGAGAAAATTTGATGCCTGAAGTATTTCACAATGAAAGCTTGAGACTTCTATGGAGCTAAATCTGCTACATTAACAGTTGTAATTATTTCAGGATCACAGGCTTGGTCTCAGATATTTAGAATAGATAATTTCTCACCCTGACAAGGCAACATGAGAGGTGTGCTACTTCTGGGAATTAAGTTCTGAGATGTTGCCTAGAGGGTGCCACAACTTGTCAGGATCGCAGAAAACTATCCATTGCTACTCTTTCATTAGGGCACATATGACACCACAAGCCAGAACTGGGGCAGAATCAAGAAAGACTACAAAGCTCTGGGGGTGCGAGTGAAAAACATTGGTGCCAAAATTATCTGGGATTTTTTTAATTTTATCTGTTAGAGGAAAGGGTGCAGCCAGAAATAGACATAATGCAAATCAACTTCTTTCATCATGGTTGGTGTCATCATGAGGCCTTGGGCTTTTATGACAATGGGACATTCTTCAATAATTATATCCTGTGAGGGAGGGATAGCATCCACCTGTCTAGAAGCAGCACAGGAATCTTTGACAGAAGGCTGGCCAACTTGGTAAAGCAGGCTTTAAACTGAAGGGCTCAGGGGGTGGGGTCCAAAGTAGAGAGTCTCACACCATTGCAGCCAACTGGGGAATAAGCCAGGCCAACCAGAGCAGAGACAGATGTTCCTTAGCCGCCTCCCAAGATGTGAACCAGAAGACCAAAGACCCCAAATATATGTAAAGCAATGCACTAAACCCAGGGAACAAACAGGAGGAACTGGAGCTCCATGTCCATTCAGAAAGTTATGATATCATAGGAATAACTGAAACATGGTGGGACAACTCACGATGGATCGCTACAAACAGTTTTGTAAAGATAGACAGGGAAGAAGAGGTAGAGTAGTCATACTCTATGTTAAGGAGAACCTTGAATGTATAGAAGTGATTGTGGAAGCCCTATTGAATGTCTCTGGGTTAAGATCAGAAGGGTTGTTCCCAAGGGGGATCTTACAGTAAGGCATATTTTACCAACCTCCAAACCAAGACAATAAGACCAATGAGGCAATATTTGGGTCACTTAAGCAAGCTTCGGGTCAACAGAACCTTGTTCTTATGGGTGACTTCAACTACTCAGACATTTGTTGGAAGAACATTACAGCAGCTCCCATGTAATTCGTCAAGGTCCTGGAATGTGTAGAGGACTGCTTCCTCAACCAAATGTAAGATGTGCCAACCAGGAATGAGGCATTGCTTGTTGCTACTCACAAATCACGAAAACCTGCTTTGTAATATCTCAGTCAATGACAGAGCTTTGGTTGCAGTGATCACAATATTGTGGAGCTGGGGATCCTGCTGAGCACACTGAAGCACACTTAGTACTCTAAGACAAAGTTTTTAGGTTTTAGAAGAGCAAACTTCATCTTGTTCAGAGCTCAGTTGGTAAGGATTCCATGGAACCTTCCATGGAGGATAAAGGAGCTAGTGAGTGCTGGGAGTTTTTCAAGAATGCTCTTCTGAAAGCAGAAAACCAGTTCATCCCCTCTAAAAGTAAAGGAAGCAGGCAGAGCAGGAGACCCCCTTGACCCCCTTAGCTTCTGAGTCTGCTTAAAACCAAAAGAGAATTGTACCAGAGATGGAAAAGTGGATGAATACCTGCTGAGAACTGCAAGGGCATTGAAAGGGTGTGCAGAGATGCAGTTAGAAAAGCAAAAGCTCAGCTCAAATTTAAATCAGCCAGAGATGTCAAAAACTATAAGAATGGGTTTTTCAGGTATGTAAACAACAAGCAGAAACAGAAGGAAAATATTGGCCCCCTTGTTAAACTGGAGAGGTGAATTGGTCACCAACAAATCTGAAAAAGCAGAGGTTCTCAAAACCTTCTTCACTGCTGTCTTTACCAGCACTGTTGGGCCCCAAGCTTTGGGAACAAAGATCTAAGTTGATGCAAACACAGACCCACTGCCAGTGAAAGAAGGGTTGGTATGTGAATTATTACAGGAGTTTGACCCTTACAATTTGATGGGTCCTGATGTTATCCACCTGAGGGTGTTAAGAAAGCTGGCTGATGTTGTGACGCTGCTCTCCATAATCTTTGAAAAGTCACAGATATTGAGGAATGCCCCAGAAGACTGGAAGAAGACTAATGTTAGCCCTATCCACAAGAAAGGCTTAAATGATGATCCAGGAAATTAAAGGGCCATCAGTCTATGTTGATTTAGGACCTGCCGGGAACCGAGACCACATTGCCGTTGTCCCTCCCCCACCCTCAGCCAGTCAGTGTTGGAAGTTAGGCACAAACTCTGGGTTAAAATAAGAAAAGATTTAATACAACAGTGTAGTAAACAATCTGAACAACAACAATAGCAATAGTAATAACAACAACAAACTGTAATAACAGTAAACAAGACAAAAGATATACAGAGAAATGCCGCAGTGAACACATCCAGCCCGCCACACATGCTCCCTGCGACCAAAGCCACAAAGGAAAGCTTCCTACGCTGCCGTGGGACCTGACTTCAGCATGGTATGAATAACCCGGCTGGAGATCCCTTCCCCCTCCCTGCTGGGGAAACTTAACCTTATCCTAGCTGAACCAGGACACAGTTTTACTACAATCCCTGGGAATGTTATGGAATGAATCCTCCTGGGGGCTATCATAAGTCAAATGAAGCACTTGATGGGAAAGCTGGCATGGATTCACTATGGGCAAATTATGCTTGACAAAGCTGATCGTCATTTATGACAAAGTAACCTGCTTGGTTAATGTGGATGAGTGATGAACATTGTCTACTTGGATTTCTGCAAGTATTTTGATACAGTTCCCCTAAGCTTCCTCCTAGACAAACTGATGCATTACCACGGAGACAAGTGCTCTGTGAGGTGGGTGGGGAACTGGCTGACAGGATGCACGCAGAAGGTAGTGGAAAATAGCTTTTTCAAAATGGCAACCTGTCACAAATGGGGTCTCCCAGGGGTTGATACTGGGCCCAATGCTGTTAAATATCTTCAGAAGTGATCTGGATGGTGGGATCAAGTGTATCCTGATGAATTCTGATGATGATACCAAACTGAGTGGGGAAATGGACACTTTGGAAGGGACAGCCATTCTCCAGGAAGACCTGGATAAACTGGAAGAGTGGGCTAACAAGAACATTATGAAACTCAACAAGTGTAAGGTCTTTCACCTGGGAAAACATAATCCAGGAGTGCAGCACAGGATGGGATCTACCCATCTGTGGAGTAGCTCTGTGGAAAGTGACCTGGAGGTCCTGATGGACAAGCTCTTCATGAGTCAACAGTGAGCTGCTGTGGCAAAGAAAGACAACAGGGTGCTGGGTCACATCAACAAGGACAACACCAGCAGTGATAAATAAGTCATTATCCCACTCTACTCTGCTTGTCAGGTCACACCAGGAATATTGTGTTCAGTTTTGATCCCCGCTATGCAAAAAGGATGTGGACAGGCTGCAGAGGGTCCAGAGAAGGGCCACAAAGACAATCAGGGCACTGGGAAGCTTGTCATATGAGGAAAAGCTGAGCGAACAAGTTTTGTTCAGCCTTAAGAAAAAAAGGCTTAGGGGAGACCTTATCACCATGTTCCAGTATGTAAAGGGTAGCTACAAAGAAGATGGAGACTCCCTTCTTACAAGGAGACACATGGAAAAGACAAGGGGTAACAGTTACAAGTTGCTCCTGGGGAGATTCTGATTGGGCATAAGAGGAAAATTTTTCATAATTGGTACGATCAGCCACTGGAATAATCCAGCCCAGGGAAGTAGTGGATTCACCAACACTGGTCACTTTTAAGATTCAGATGGACAAGGTGCTGGGCCATGTTGTCTAGACTGTGCTGTTGCAAAGAATGGTTGGACCAGATGATCCTTGAGGTCCTTTCTAACCTGGTATTCAATGATATTTATACATATATATTATATTATATTATGTTTATATATATTATATATAATTATATATTATATATAATCATATATTCTATTAATCTGTGTTCTCACGGTGATAATTCACTAGTCAGAAACATGTAGCAGTTTGAAGCTGTTCACTTTATCTGTTAAGCTGAAGAGCAAATTATATCTTCAATGAAAAATATCATAAGCAACAGGTTTTGGAGAAGAGTTTACCAATATCATGTACTCGATGGTTCTGACCTAGCTGCTGCATGAGATAGTAACTATTTAATTCCATCTAGTTCCATGCTCTATGCTTCACTTTCTCCACCAACTCCCATCGTGCAAAAGAAACAAGAATTAAAAAAGCACTCTTTCATTATTGAGGAAAAGCAAAGTATCTTTTTCTGCTTCTTCAAGTTTAATTGGTTGCATTATCATTCGTCACAGTGACTGAGAGATGTTAGTGGAACCAGGACACTGACGCATGTGACTGCTCACAAGAAGCATTTTTCTGAGGCATTGTAGAAGAAAAAAAGCAAGAAAGGGAGAGTTCTAGCTTCACATGATGAAAAGCTGACATTGTACAGCTTTGAACTCCAAGCATTGAAGTAATTGAAATGAAGAAATTTTACCCAGCAGCAGAACATTCTGATGAAGACTACTGTTTGAATTCATAACAGTCAAATATTCTTAATGGCTGTGGAAATGCCTTTGATGAGGGAAATAGCACACCCACATTTACTCTAGAATTATACCACTTTTGTTCTGTAATGTCAGCAGACCTCAGTTTAGAGTCCATCAGCTCATTCTTTAGGAAATTCAATTTTCTCAGCTATGTGTTAGGTGAGAAAAGAGCTATGAGAGAAAGGAAAAAACAGAGAATAAAGAAGATGAGAAAAGATGTTTCCTTTTACACCGCATTCACTTTGTCAGAATCTTCTTTATTAGAGCTGAAGAACGATGCATAAGCATGAACACTACATGTCCCATCTTGTCTTCTTTATTAGTTCTCTATTTGGAGACTTTCTCTATTTCAGTGGATTACTATACAATTTCAGTCACTCAAGTTAAGTAGAATTTGTTTACTGTGACTTATGTCATTTACTAAAGGTTTCATAAGTTCAAGAAAAACAGACAATTTTAGATGCCAGTGTCTTTTTCATAGAATCACAGAAATCATTTGTGTTGAAAGGGACCTTAAAGATCATCTAGTTCCAACCCCCCTGCCATAAACAGGGACACCTTCCACTAGATCAGGTTGCTCAAAGTCCCATCCAATATGGCCTTGAACACTTCCAGGGAGGGGCCACCCAATACAACCTCACACTATTCCTATATATTTTTTTAAAAAATTTTTATTTTTTTTTTAAATGCTTCTTCTACTAATCCTGGCTTTAGCTATTTTTAATTATATCCAGAAACATGTTAGAAATATATAAGCACTGACAAGAAGCTGAAGGCTGATTAAACCAAATGGGACTTTTAATATCCCTGCTGTTACAATCCTGTACTGTATAAGGAATGTCGAGAAATGAAAGACATGGAAGCATGGTCAGCTTTAAATTGTTATGAGCTTTATGCCAGTCTAAGTGTGATAGTAGTTAAGCCTTAGCAAACACCATTATTTGATAAGATAATTACCTCATTTTGCAATATACTAAAGATTTAATACATTTCTGTTTTCAGAAAATAATCTCAGTATGTGTATGATGTTGCAACTTCTCCAGCTTCCACCTCTGGGGGGGGGTTGATCCTAGCCAGACACCAGCTACCCACCAAAGCTGCTCTATTACTCCTCCTCCTCAGCTGGACAGGGGAGAGTAAATATAACTAAAAAAGCTCATGGGTCAAGGTAAGGACAGGATGAGATCACTCAGCAATTACCATCACAGCTAAAACAGAATCAACTCAGGGAAATCAATTTAATTTATAGCCAATCAAATCAGAGTAGGATAAGAAATAAACCTAAATTTTAAACCAACTTTGTCCTACCCCTCCTTCTTCCTGAGCTTAACTTTATTTCCAGTTTTCTCTACCTCCTCCCCCCTGTGCATTACAGGGAGATGGGGAATGGAGGTTTCAGTCAGTTCATCACATGTTGTCTCTGCTCCTCCTTCCTCCTCAAACTCTTCTCCTGCTCCAGCATGGGATTTCTCTCATGGGAGACAGTCCCCTGAGAATTTCTCCAGCTTGAGTCCTTCCCATGTGCTGCAGTTCACAAACTTCTCCAGAATAAGTCAGTTCCACGGGTTTCAGTCCTTTAGGAGCAGACTGCTTCAGCGTGGGCCTTCTATGGGGTCACAAGTCCTACCAGAAAACTGCTCCAGAGTAGGGCCCTCTCTCTTGATAGGACCCTGCTTCAGCACAGGCTTCCCACAGGGTCACAGCCCCCTTTGGCATCCACCTGCTCTGGCGTTGGGTCCTCCCCTGGCTGCAGGTGGAGATCTGCTCCCCCGCTACCCTCCATGGCTGCAGGGGCACAGCTGCCTCACCATGGGCTGCACCACGGGCTGCAGGGGAATCTCTGCTCCCGTGCCTGGAGCACCTCCTGCCCCTCCTTCTTCACTGACCTTGGTGTCTACAGAGTTGTTTCTCATGTATTCTCACTCCCGTCTCACTCTCCCTATTGCACAGGGTTGTGGGTTTTTTCCCCCTTGTTAAATATAGTATCACAGAGACGCTACCACTGTTGCTGATGGGCTCAGCCTTGGACAGAAGTTGGTCCATCCAGGAGCCGGGGGCTGCTTCCTGCAGCTTCTCACAGAAGCCACCCCTGTAGCCCCTCTGCTACAAAAACTTTGCCACACATATGCAATACAACCTCACACTATCTCTCTCTATTTTTTTTTTAAGCGAAAATTACAGTTTCAAATCATGCATTTTCTTATTCACAAGACACTATGAAAGGAAATCTGTAAATTCTCAATAATTACTCAGACCTTTGAATCCCCTTCTATTTTTATAAACCACATTATTATGACCAGAGTGTCTTTGCATGAAATAGTTTTATGAATCATCCTGTTTTCCTTGTGTAACCTTAAAATCAGATTATTGAAGCAGAAATTTTTGAGTGTGTGTAAGTTTCAAAGCTGCAGCTTCTGAGCTTATGTTTTCACAGGCTTTTATTTAATATTGTAGACATACTCAGTGACATTAACCTACTGTCAGACTCCTAAAGAAAGACTGGGACTCTGAGATTGAGACTAGAAACTCAGTCTCTCGCTTCTTCTTGCAGAAATGTGGGTGTTCCTCTTAGTGGGTTAGCTGGAACCATTTGCAGAATTCTGTTTTATCAGAATTGTCTAGCACCATATACATTAATGCACATACTGTGTATTTTGCAGTGTGTGCATCAAACCCCTTTTGTATTATAGGCCACTTTTGTGGTTTTAGCAAAGTTTTAAATGTAAATCAAATACTGCTGCCTGAAGTTAAAGACCATCAAAGCTCTATATGAATGAGCTGGAACTACACATTTAAAACTTCTGAAATGGTGATATTCACTTACATACTTTTCTAAAGCTTTTCTTGCTGTGTCTTGTCAGAAAGGACATTGTTCATTCCCTTTAATGCTGTTTTACCAGCTCTTTTCTTTTTTCTCTTTCTCTTTTCTTTTCTTTTCTTTTCTTTTCTTTTCTTTTCTTTTCTTTTCTTTTCTTTTCTTTTCTTTTCTTTTCTTTTCTTTTCTTTTCTTTTCTTTTCTTTTCTTTTCTTTTCATCCACTTTCGAGACTAAGTAACATTTCGAGACTAAGTAACACAAGCTCCTGTCTATCCCTAAAGATGTTTCCAGATCATATTTGGGGGAAAAAAAAAATGGGAATGGTATGTGGAAGATCCTTCTAAAAGACATTTAGCTGAGGTCTGGCATAACACTTCAGTATTTAGGCAATTGCATAGCAAATTATTGATATCTAACCTCTGTGCACTAAAGTCTCGGGTTCCCTCTAATTTAGACGCATATTGTTTCTTCCTGACTTGCACTTGCTTGAGTGCTTTTTTTCATGCTTTGCAGACTCTTTCAGCATATTGAAGTGCCCAGAAAATAACTTGATAAGGGAAAAGCTGGTGCCAAAATAGTGACAGGAATATTGAGATGGAGAGAGGACCATGATAACTGAACAGCAAACTGTTAGGCAAATGCAGAATATAAATATTGGTATCTGTCAGTGGTTTAATTCCCTTTTTTCACCTCCAGTTGTTCATGACTTAATTGATTTTTCTAGCCCAGAAACCCAGTAATTATAACTTTGCCATTACTAATTGCCAGCCACAGGCTTAGTATTAAGTTTGCTAGGCCTCACGTCTGAAACTTGTCAAGTTTTTTTCTGAGCTTTTCTTGACTTGTCTGGAGGATTTTTTTTTTTTACTTGATTCAGATGAAACTTTTTTTTTTTTTAATTTTATTTTTTTTATTAGCAGGTGGTCATGCTTGATTTGTTATATTTTTAATATAAATAGCAGTATGGTAGCAATTAGCTATTCTGTGTAAAACAGTATTTATGGCTCTAACATATAGAGAAATAAATGCTTGTCTTGATAGCAAAGGCCTTGAAAGAAGTCACAGGGTGCAGTATAAATAAGAACAGGCATGGAATGCTAACGTGGGAGTCACAGGTTGTTACTAGAGATTGCAATACTATGAATAACTCATCAATCATCAGTGAAAGAACTAGGAGTTGGACAAAAACAGTTGCAATAACAAGAGAACAAAGAACAAGTATTCAACATATGTAAAATTCATCTGCTATACTAAATTTAGGTGCAACGTAGAGATGCAGAGCAATAAAGAAAGATCAAGGTGTAAAAGTGTGTTAGGCAAATAGTCCAAAGTGAACTGTGGGGGGAGGAAGAAGAAACTGTCATACATATCTCACTCCTTGCAGCAAAGGACACTTATGCCTTCCTGTCATTTCCCCCTTCCTGTGTGGTGATGATCGGTACCATAAAATCTTGGTACCTAGAGAGGATACCAAAGGAAATGTAACAGTAACTAGGAAGTTTGTGTAGCATTTTTAACCAAACTATTGTTATTGAGACCTTTTCTACAACAATATATTTTCTTTTTTTTCTTTGTTTTAAATTTCATTTCTGTATTAATGGTATTTGAAAAAGATTTTCATTACAGTAAGAATTGTTGGCTTGCTTTCTTGGTGTGTTTTCTTCTTGCCTGTAACAAGATTTTAAATGTGACATTTCCTACAGATATGCACATAGTGTTGTTTGAGATGTCCTGTAGGTTTCAACCTGGCTCCCAGCTGCTTCTCTGTAGGAACAAGAGACATCATGTACATCAAATTTATCACCTCCACTTGAATGCTTTTGATTTCTTGGAGCAGTTAAAATGTCACTAAATGCCTACGTATGGACAACTGAATTAAACCTTCTGTCTTTAGACTATATCTTGGGAAACAAATACATTTAGTCTGGGAAAATACTATCTTTCCCATGAAATTTCAGTAGGTTTAATATTCTTGGCATTCCTGAAATAAGGTTTCTTTTTAATCTTTTTTTTCCAGATAAGCAACACTGTTGAGATAAAAATGGTAGTAGCATTCTCAGTTATCTTCTAATCTCTAAAAAATAAACATTAAAAAAAAATAAATCTTAGAAAGCCAAAGGACAAAGACACCTCAGAGGACATTTCTCTACTATCCTATTCCAAGATTAATTTACAAGACACATGGGAAAATTGCCCTGATCAGAGGTAGCCTAGATGAGAGTCTTAATCCAGACACTTGCCTAAATAGCTCATTCAACCTAGCTATAGCAAATTCTAACTCTTTAATTAAAATGAATTTGAAAAATCAGGGTTGCACGGACACATATAAACAAAGATCTAAATCTATAAACATATGTACAAATCCCCAAAATGTAGATAAAGTAGGAGATGGCTGACTGAATATACATGTACTTAGGAATTTTCTACCTAAAATTTCTGTAAATCAGCAGGCAGCATGTCACATGTCAATGATTAAATAAGAAGCAATCAAAAAAAACCCAAAACCCCAAACCTGCTTAAAATTCTATCCATAGGAAAAATTTAAAAGACAAATAAAGTGACATATGTGTGCAAATAAGATGAGATAAATTCTAAGGGATATGAATGTATTGTCTCCATTTTTCAGTAAACGTATTTGTGTAGATCCCAGAAGTAAAGGTAGGATAATCAAAAAAGCTTAATACAATTAGGTGAAGGGATCAAGTAATTTCTATCCTTGGATTCTAAAACAACAAGAACATAGTATTTGCAGTCTGGCAATTAACGTTTTTAATACATCTATAGATTCAGGTTTATCACCTGAGAATAGCAAATATAATGAGTAAATCTAAAAGAAAATAAAAAGACAACTGACTAAACTTACATATCTGACCTCAATGTTATACAAGGCCTTAAATATTTTTTTAATAAAAATGATTGCATATTTGAAGATAAATAAACAATGGGTTAAAATACACTGTGAGTTAAACAGAGGTAGATTTTGCTAGATGGACAACTTCATAAGATAGAATCTTTATAGACTACTAAAATTCATTTGATGTCACTTATCTGAGCATTATTAATGCATATATTGCGAAATAAAAAACTACTAGTTATACTGGAGATGACTGACATTTACTAATTTCAGTTATGGAGGACTTGCAAAGTGAATAAGGAGCATGCTCAAATGCAAACACTATCAGAAAATATTGAATGTGAGATTATGGTGTAAAGAAATTATTTGTGTTGATAGTTGTTTTTTAAAATAGTCTTGAGTTTTGCCTTTTTTATAGTGAACATTCATTTGCTAATGACTGAAGTTTGAGAAGAATCGTAAATATGGAGAGGAATTAGGTTATTAAGTGGATGGATATATGTGACTCTGAGGACCAAATAGAGGAGAATGAACTTTATTCAGAAAATAAGAGATCATGAACAAGAAAACAATGTGGGAGATAGGATTTTTTTTGTTGTTTATAAATGACAAGGTGGAATAAGAACAGGCTATCCCAATGTGATTCTGAGAAAATAATATAAAGCAGTTGGAAGAAAGCAAACATTTCCCAGAATGTATCAGGGACAGAATTGTCCTTAAAGTGTTAATGTGATCACAAAAACTTGTGAAACCTCATCTGAATATTCATACAATTCTGGCAATATCCTTGATCAGGAAAATAACCTAAACATAGGCTGAGAAGGACTATGTGGAATAATAGAATGGAAATCAAAACAATTTAGAATTCAGTTTGAGTGGTCTGACAAAATGAAGTCAAACAAAATTGCTTCGGGAGTTATAGAAAAGGAAGGGAGTTGGCCATGTAAGCAAAGAGCAATTTCTTTCAAATAACAGACATTTATAAATTGATGGAAAATAGATTTAGATGAGAAAATCACACAGAAATCTAATCCTCATAAGAATACTTTTCCTTGGACAATGTCTGATGATAGAAGAGTAAGGGGAAAAAAAAACAACACCTGCTTAGAAGGTGTCCCAATCTGATATCAGAGACGGTTCTTAAATGATCCCAAGAGTGAGATTAAGACACAAACGAGGTCAGATGTTGTACAACCTTGGAAACTTTATTTTCTTAACAAACTTTTTTTTTAATAACTGATAAGAGCGATAGGACAGAGAGGAAAAGAAAGGAAAAAAGTCTGAATCCCTAAGCAAGAAAGCGATAGAGATGCAACTAATTACCACCACCACCCCCAGGGATCCAGCGATGTTTCGTCGTCTTGGTCTTGGTGCAGATGATGATGTTCCACGCTCCAAGCTCCACCAAAGTCTCAGGCATCCGTTAACAAGCAACAAGCATCCCGAGAGAGGAGTACACAGTCCTTTTATAGTCCCTGTCCCCACAATTTCTTCAAAAAGTCTGCCCATTTCCACGGGGCTCGTTGTAATGGTCCTCTATGCGTGCATGTCCAGGTGTTCATGGTGGTCGTGCTGGCGGGGGTTGACCTGCAGTGCCTTCAGCCTTGGCATATCTTCCTCGCTGTGGTTTCCTCTCCACTGGCTCGCGTGCAGCTGCAGCTTGGTAGGTGCTACCAAGACTGCTCTTGTTTTCACCTCAGGTGGGTGTCATGGTTTCATTGGGGACTATTCATCTCCTTCAAGGCATACTCCTTCACAGCAACAGGATGCTGAGGCCAGGAAGTGGTAGTCATGAAGCAGCAATGTTGAGACAGACAAGAGTCCAAATAGTCTCTTACAGAAGGTATCAAAAAAGTCGGTATGATAGAATATGTTTACCTGTCAGAACAGAATACTAGGTCCCGCCAAAGAAGAGGTGTCTTTCACTCCTACATTTTAACTATTTCCAAAATAATTATTTGCTCAGATGACATTTTCTTCAGTTAATGCTGATGTACAGACAGCAGGCTGAGGAACCAACATTTAAGAAGAGATGTATATAGAGTCAGGAATTTAATTTAATTTAATATAAAACATACTAGTTCAACTTCATGATCCTAAAAATTATCAACAGGAGATACGTCTTGTATGATATCAGCTTACATTTTATAGCAGTTCAATATTTAACAAGCATTATATAAAAGTGATCTCTTATTACTATGTCTTTGTACTTAAAAACAGTCATTCTACTTAATCCTGTTAAAGCTACAAATTTGGGTCATAAGCTTTGAATTTGTCATGGTGAAACCTCATTTGGTATAGGTGTTTTGGGGGGGCTTATGAATGTTACTTGAACATGTTTGTGTGTGTCTGTGTTCATGGTTGGTTGGGGTTTTTTCTGTGTCTTTGAGCATGCGTTGGTTGTTTTGTTTGTTATTGTCCTGGTTCAGCTAGGATAGGGTTAAGTTTCCCTCAGCAGAGAGGGGGAAGGGATCTCCAGCCGGGTTATTCATACCATGCTGATGTCAAGTCCAGCGGGGAGCGAGGGAACTTTTTCCTTTGTGGCTTTCGTGGAGGGGAGCACATGGTGGGCTGTCTATAATCATTGCGGTATTTCTCTGTATATCTTTTGTCTTGCTTACTGTTATTGCTGTTTATTGTTGTTATCATTGCTACTGTTGTTGTTCAGATTGTTTATCACACTGTTGTATTAAATTTCTTCTTATTTTAACCCGGGGTTTGTGCCTCACTTCCAGCCTGACCAGATGAGGGTGGGGGAGGGACAACGGCAACGTGGTCTCCAGTCCCGGCAGGGCTTAAACCATCGCAGTTATCTTTTGGGTTTTAGCCTGGACATTAATGATGAAATATGTGGAATAAACAATGATCAATTAATTATTTTTGAAAATAAATTACACTAAGGACTTTTTTTTTTTTGGTAAAAAATATACAGGTATTGTTGTATGCTTAATTTGCACTCAGAAATACTGATTTTAGATGGATTTTTCATATAGAAAATTAATAGCTCAAATGAAAACACAAAAGTTATTTCTATTTTTATGAAATTCTAGGTCATGGAAAGCACTGTAAAATCTTTTTCAACAACACTTATTGAATATTACAAAACTGACAACTTTCATGGTATGTGATCAGGGTGCACTCAATTCAGTGGACCACAATAGATTTGTACACAGTATGCAAGCACAACGTAATGAAGATTATTTGTCAGCAGAATCAAAGCTTGCAATTATTTTACCATCAGCAGCATTATTTGACATGCACTGTATTACAGTAGCACCACTGACATAGCTAACGTTAAGAATGTATTGAAGTTTCCTTTAAAATCTATATATTAACAAGGTTGTAACAAAGCTGTTCTAAAAATCACTATAGACTGAAACTTAATATAGGAATTGAAAAGAGAATCCTTAATAGCAAATAGATTTCAGTTTAGAAAAAAACTTAATAAGCATTTGATGTTTACAGTGCACTACCTTTCTTTCCTGATTGCTTTCTACTGGTTTTCTAGTGTATATATGAAAAAAACCCTCTATTATTCCTTTTGCATGGCAAATACTTCTATTAATCTCCCATGGTCCACCTCTCATGAAACATATTATTCCTGAGGGACATAGTAAAAAAATAAGTTTAGATGTTCTGATATTTCTTGAATTAAATCCTAATTATCATTTCTTAGGTAGGTGTGAAGTGCTCTTTCTCTTCAATCACTCCCAGCAACATGAAACTGTTAAAATAATACAAGGTGTAGTCAGACAAACACCATTTGGCTTAGAGAACCAGTTGGACAAGAGGTTCTACAAGTTGTGAGACTGAAATGTCAAATGACTGTCTCAAAGCTTGCTTGTGTCTGTGCGGACCTCAAGGACAAGCTGTGGCTTTTGGATTAGTCTAAGGAATGTCACCCAAGAAAACAGGAGTGTATGGAAGGATACACCCTCCACTCCCTTGCAGTTGCATTGTCACACTCCTTAGATAAGCCTCTGTGGTGGTGTGACCTTGGCTAAATGCCAGGTACCCAACAAGTCGCTCTATCACTTCCCCCCCTTTCCCCTTGTTTTCTCAACAGGGCAAAGAGTGGAAAGAAGAATAAGACAGACCAACCCTTGTGGGTAAAACAAAAGCAGTTTTAATATAAGCAAAATGAAGCAAAGTTCTGCATGCGGAAGCAAAAGCAAACAGATTTATTCTCTCCTTCCCATGAAGAGGCGATGTGGGGCCTTCTCAGGATCAGGGCTCCAATACACGTAGTGGTTGCCTCGGAGGACCAAGGGTGACCCCACCCCCTTCCTCCTTTCTCCCAGCTTTGTCCTGAGCAGACGTCACATGGTCTGGAATATCCCTTTGGTCAGTTGGGGTCAGCTGTCCTGGCTGTGTCCCCTCCCAAGATCTCGCCCACCCCGTCCCACTGAGGGGGGAAATGTCGGAAAGAGCCTTGGTGCTGTGTAAGCACTGCTCAGCAGCAGCCACAACACCAGGGTGCTACCAACACCCTGCCAGCTCCCGGCATAAAACACAGCACCGTGAGGGCTGCTACAGGGGAAAACCAATTCCAGCTCAGCCAGACACAGTACAGCCTCAAAGGGGGAGACATGGACTGAGCTAAACTAAATGTTTATCACTGGCTCCATCCTGTAGCCATTTGTGACTCTATTGTGTATGCCAGAGACTTTGCTAATGAATAATCATTGCTAATGAACTGATAAGAGGTGAGCATTTCTGCTCCAGAAGCCAGATGATTTCTCAAGAAGCATGAAGTCAACAAAAACCTGTGGGACCAGAGGAAAAACTAAAGGAGGGCAGATATGATAATCAGCTGATACGATGAATTTAAAAGGCAACAGAAAACTTTGCTGTGTGTGCCCCCACCATCGAAGCTAGATCCATGTGCACCTACCACCGAAAAACTGAAGATTGAGAACCAATGGGATGCCACTGGATCCATGGTGGTGATTATTCCTGTAACTCTAACGCACATGCTTGCTTGTTTTCTTTTTCTTCCATTCTGTCCTATTGCTACCCCTCCTCAATTTTAATAATAAAAACTGGTTTGAGTGTATGGCATTTGACCTTGTTTGCGTCTTAATATCACTCTTGGGATCATATTGAAACCTCCCCCGACATTGGATCGGGACACAAGTGGAAAAGTGTCATTTTTCATTAATATCCTAAAACTTATTCAAATTAATTTGAAATAACTATAAAAGTAAATATAGAATGTTAAGAGTGAATAAAGTTTTGTCACAGTTAAGACGTATACTGACAATAAAGACACAAGGACCAGACCCAAAGAATAACTTAGTATCTGAAATAGAACAAGGCATTTAAGTCCAATACTGTGAATATTTTTTTGGACTAAGGAAGACATATAAAATCTATAAACTTTTTGTGTGGAGTCTGCACATTTCACTTTTTAACATGAGAATTGCTGAGGTGTTTAGAGTTGTGCCATCATCACTAGGCTTTAACTGATTCAACAAAGATCACAACTCAATATCTAGATCACAGTTGTAGTCAATGGGAATCTAGAAGATAGAAACAGAATCAACCTTCTCTGATTTTAGTAAAAAACCCCATATGGGTGACTCCATCTATAGTTAAGAAAGGAAAACAGGTACTTCCAGAGAGAACTCCTAAGACAGGGTGCAGTCACCCTCTGGAGTTGATTAACTTTCTTCCTTGATTATGAAAGGATTCTCTAGATGTAGTCCTTCCACCCTGAGTCACTTTATTTCAGCACCTTTTGCTGAATGCAATTACTCCGAAAGCATGGTATACATAAATTATGTGCAAAATTATTATTAGCTGATGCACAAAAGGTAGCTAGATTTCTAGGAGCTATGAGGCTAAGCACTAATGCGGAAAACACCTTGATAAGGTAAGCAAAGAGTCTTTGCTGACCAGGCAGGCATCAGTCATGAGGTTGGTCTCTGTTGCTCACTGGAATGGATCATACCTGCTTATGTATTTGTTTGTTTCTTTGTAATCTGCAAATATTTTGCAGGCAATTGTCTTAGACTAAATGCCTAATTTAAGAAGGGTAAAATTAGTTGAGATTAATCCCACTGCTTGTTTTGGCTGTCCTTTGGAAATTAGATTAGAAGCTGTGTACTGAAGATGACTGGATCTTAAAGATGCCTCTGCTGAAGTCCTCTGAAACACTTAACTTTATTGATGCTCCCAGACTACATACAGTGGATGTAAGTAGGGCTTAATGGATCATTGTTCTCATAAGACACAGGTGTGATGAACATCAATTTTGGTTTTAGCAGGTTCAAACCTTCCTTTCTACCTCTCTAGTTGGCATCACAAACATCAGGCCCAAAATAAGATAGAATATGAATGCTTGAGGACTCATCTCTGTGATGATGTAGCACTTCACTGTGTAAGGTGAAATTATGGAGGCATTTTAGATCTATGAAGCAAGAAGCTGTTTCACAGTGGCTAGGACACATAGAAGGAATTGTGGATTTATGCCCCTTCTTCACTGGCTATTTCTAATTTATGTCATAATTGTCTAATGTGAAACACAGAAACAACTCCAGGAGTCAGAGAGAACTCTTATACATATGGTATGAGTGAAATACAAGTAATTAGCCTTCTGCATCTCTTGTACCCACTAGGCAGCTACTCCAGGAACTCACACATCTGTTTGGGGAATCTTATTCTAATTTTCTGACTGAATGTGTTCTTACAGATTGTTGTCCTTCAGGTGGAAAAGCTCATCTCATTTCCTGATTTTATACCCTGATACTGAAAGAAAGCACGTCTGCTTAACCTTCATTCTGTTAGACTAAATAAGTCAAGCTGTCCTAGAGTACTCTTACATGAGTAGCTGACCTTCCCCAGGTCAATTTGGTAGCCCTTCTTTGTACTAGCTTTGCTATGAATTCATTGCTTGTGGACTAAAGTGACCAAAATTATACAAGTCTTTTTTTCGTGTCTTTTAACTCTTACCTTAACTCTAATTCTTTTTCTGTTCAGTTTATAAAGGCAGGAACCTTAAGTGTGTGTATATATGCAGCATTTTTGCAGATCCCTCATGCAGATCTAATCAATGCTGTCATAAAATAAAAAGCATTTGGCACCATTTATATAATATCAGTCATGTCATTGCACTTCCCCAGTTCTCTTGCTCCTTTTTGTTCTGATCCTCTGAATAATTCTTAGATAGAAAATATTTTTTCTTTGCTATTCATTTTGTTTGATTTTAGGTAAGAAGACCAAATTTATCCTTCTTTTTTGTATATTTTTTTTGTTCAAGACAGTTTTTCCTATTTTTCTGAAGAACTCTGAATTGTTTCTATTTGAAGTACAAAGTCTTATTACTATTATTTCTGTATTAAATATGTCTTTTTGTTAGAATTATCTGCTCTTCGAGTCAATCATGCTGTACTGAAAAAGTGTATTCTTTAAATTCTTTAATACAATACTCTTCTGCTAACAGAGCAAAGACAAAGTTCAAATGTTCATCCCACCTAGTCTATTATCTCTACTATTAATTTGAAAAAGATATACTTGTTTGTGTTTTCTTAGTATGATTGAAGGAGGCTTTTTATAGGGTTTGACAGTTCTATTTGTTCTATTCCACTGCAGGCTTCTTTAACTCTTCTACACAATTACAAATAAAGAATAAATTATGCTAATTAGTTCTAGAACATCAATATGTCAATTACACGGTAGGTTATGATCAGAAAAAGTTTTTATGTTTGATATAATGACTAGTAGATTACACAGACTACTGAATACCTAGTTATACACATAGAAAAAACATAACAAGAAAGAAAGAACTGAGCTATACAGATAACCATTGTGGTAAAGCCATTCTTATTATAATTAAAAACAAACAAACAAACAAACAAAAACCCACAAAAAAACCCCACAAAAAACCATTATGTTGTTAAAGTAATCATTCATAAATTAAGACAATAAAACTTTTAACTTTCCAGTCAGTCTTTTTTTTTTTTTCTTCTTCTTTTTGTCTACTTAAAACAATTTTACAAAGTAGGTGGGAAGAAAGAAGACATTGAAAACTATTGGAGTAAGTCAAGAGTTATCTTGATTAATCTTTGTAATATGTGGGAAAGGTGTAGTAGCTGAGAAAATAAAGGGATTTATCTACCGTAACTTGTGCAGGTAAAATTTAAACTAGGAATAGACTCCTTCATAGTCAAGAGAAAACAAACACCTCCAGAAGATGATTCATCTCATCTGCAACAGGTTTGATGAATAATCCTTTGGAGCTGTCTATTGGTTAGAAATAAAGCTCCAACAATTTGCTTTAGCTTGAATATCTAGTTCAGATTAGAAGGATTTTAGCCTAAAATGGGCTACAATATGAACTGGGTAATATTTCACTTTAAACTAATGCTATGTGACTGATTCATTCAGATTACTGTAAATCTCTTGAATTCATGGACACATAAGGCTATCCAGATGAGGTCAGAATGCTACAGAGGTTTTTTCATCATTGTTTCATACTCTAGTAGGAGGAAGCTAATAAAATATGATGGTCACAGTCCAGATATAGTTCTCATGCTGGGGTTATTTTGTGCAAGTGGATGTAGACCTGTGTTACCATGAGGGATGACGACAAAGCCCTCAGACAGATGTCCCACAGACAGATAACAAGACAACTAAGTCTTTGGGAAGAAGGTATTTCAGGGTTAATGCCCTGTAGGTCTGGGATCAGTTTTGCTTTCGGTGATTCCCAGAGCAGAATGTTACAGTCTCCTCCAAATTATCATTACTTACAACCTAGTCCTAGGAAACTCTTCCTACTTAATTTTTCGTGTTCTACAGATTGTGTCCTGTGGACCTTGGCTCTCTAAAGATGCTGTCATGTGGCTTCTTATATCACAAATACAGGTGACATATGAGTCAAATTGAAGACAAAATAAAAATAATAAGAAAAGGCAAGATGGTTACCATCATAATAAAAATTTGTTAACAAGTTATGAACCTCTGGAAACCTTTAATGTCCAGCTTTCCACTGTAATTAGTTCTCTTATGTGATCTATCAAGTATTTTAAATTGCTTTGTCACTGAGATTACACCAATAAATGGATATGTACCAGCCAAAATAGAATACAACTCTGTGCTTCCCTCAGATTACCAGTATGAAATACTTTGGTGGACTGTAAAGTAATCCTCTGTGCTGGTTCTGGCTGGGATAGATTTCTTCATAGTAGCTAGTATGGGGCTAAGTTTTGGATTTGTGCTGGAAACAGTGTTGATAACAGGGATGGTTTTGGTATCAGTGAACAGTGCTTCCACAGAGTCAAGGCCTTTTCTGCTTTTCACACCACCCCACCAGTGAGTAGGCTGGGTTGTGCAAGAAGTTGGGAGGGGACACAGCTGGGACAGCTGACCCCAACTGACCAAAGGGCTATTCCATATGGTATGGCATCAGGCTCAGCAATAAAAGCTGGGGAAAGAGAAAGGAAGGGGGGACATTCAGAGTGATGGCATTTGTCTTCCCAAGTAACTGTTACACATGATGGAGCCCTGTTTTTCTGGAGATGGCTGAACACCTGCCTGCTGATGGGAAGTGGGGAATTAATTCCTTGTTTTGCTTTTGTTTGCATGCACGACTTTTGCTTTTGCTATTAAACTGTATCTCAACCCACGAGTTTTCTCACTTTTACTCTTTCAAACCTCCCCCATTCCACTGTGGGGCAGTGAGTGAGTGTCTGTGTGGGGCTTAGCTGCCTACTGGCATTAACCAATAGGTTTTTGTTAAATCAGACAAATCACAGAATAGCAGTCTGGATGCATTACCTTCTATAGAGAAATACTTTCTTTAGCAAATGGCAAATATTTGTGGTCTGGATTTTGGGATATTTATGGGACCTAATCTGCTTAGAAGACTAGAGGATAATAAAAAGATAGAAGTGAGGGTTCTGTAGATGGAACAGGATGGAAGACGGGAGAGAGAACCTTTTTACTAGATCAAATCAAGACTTTAAAGTGTATTTGAGAGATGATTAGAAACTAAAACATTAAACCAAACTAATTAAAAAAAAAAAAAAAAAAAGAAAAAAGAATTGTTCAGACTTGAGAAGAAGACTGGGGGTATTTGTTGGACAGCTGTTTATGCTAATAATCTGTCCTGGAAGAAAAAAACAAAGACATTTCACCTTTGATTGCTTCTCTGACTGTTAAAAGTGAAACCAGCAGAAGCTAACAGTGCTGTGATAAGATCCCCTTAAAGTCTCTTCAGTAACCTCTGCAATATTAACTGCAGGGTTTGTGATTCACTTAGGAAAGAGTTGGGGGAAAATAACAACTTCTACAGTAATCACTTAATCTATGTGTGAGTGCATTCAAAACCTAGTGGATTACAAAGTCCTTTGCAGCTGAGATGGCCTGAAACAATTCTTTTACCATCAAGCATAAGTACCCTAAATTTAGAAAAGAGGACATTGGTTTGCCCTCTGAAGGAAGAGGTAGTTCCTTATTTAGAAGTGAATGGTCTTGATAGAGGACACATTCCTTGTTAGCATATTGCTCATTTTGTGCAAGTCTGGCTCTACTCTAAGATGGGCCTGAATGCAAAATAATTTTTTTCACTTCTCACCACTTTTCTCATCCCCTTATGAATTCCCACTAGAGACCCTTGAAGTAACCTCTTGAACGTTCTTTTAAGTGAATCTTGATCTTGGGATCATCTAGTATCATTTAATGTGATTAGAGCATCTCTTCATACGAAGATAGACTTCCACATTGAAAATGTGATTTTTTTAAAATTTTTTTTACTATATTGTGTTCTCTCTCTTATTCTCCAGAGATATTTAGTGTGGGTTTTCTTTTTAGTTTGTTTTGGTTTTTCTTCACAAAGATTTATGACTGGCCTGGAACTCTGAAACCAAACCACTAATCCAGGAGAATGTGGAGATTACTGATTCCTTCAGAAAATTCAACTAATCCAGTGAAACAAGTGAATCTTAAAACTGCATTAGTGCTACTGATGCATCATTTACTTATTCAAGACTAGTTTTTTAAAAAAACTGCAGTGTCATCAAAGGTCGTTCTGAAGAAGGAGGAAGCTTCTACTTGAAGAAGAGGAGCTCTGTGAAGAAGAGCTTTCTACTTGATTTGGGTCAGTCAAGAAGACTGAAGGAGAAGCTCATCCGAAGTTATATGTCATACATTTTGTTGTTTTTATTTGGCCAGGTCTGTATGCTAAATGGGAGCTGTAATCACATCAGACTGTACTGATATTTAAACGTGGAAAAAGGTACCATCACTCTGATCCCCTTTTTATGGTGATGTTGCTGCAACTCTGTTCTTCCTTCAGATTACCAGTATGAAATACTTTGGTGGTCTGAAAAGTAATCCTCTGTGCTGGTTCATACTGGGATAGATTTCTTCTACAGCTAGTATAGGGCTATTTTTTGGATTTGTACTGAAAACAGTATTGATAACTGTGGAGGTTTGAACTCAGGTGCAGGCAGATGGCATGTGGCCCTTCACCTCCCCCTCCCCACTCTGGTCAGACAGGGGAGGGACAAAAGAAGAGAATTCGTGGGTTGACTAAAAAGAAAGAATTTACTAAATATAATAAGATAATAACAGTAACAATAGTGAGTTCCAAAAGAAAATGGGTAAAATGCAACAGTGGCTTACTGAACGCAATGACCGCCCCCCCCAGCAACAACACTGCCCGAGGAGCAGACAGTTTGTGTCGAGAGTGAGACCCAGAGCTAGGCCCCACCCCATCTGGGCATGACATCACATAATATGAAATACTCCAATGAAAATTAACTCCATCCTGGTCAAAACCAGGACAATAATAGTGGGATGTTTTTATTACTATGGATGAACAGTGCTTACACAGATTCAAGGTCTTTTCTGCTTCTCACACCACCTCACTGTAGTATAACCTGGTGGTGCATGAGAATTTGGGAGGGGACACAGCTGGGACAGCTGAGCCCAACCGACCAAATTCCATACTGTATGATGTCATGATCAACATATAAAACTGGAGGAAGAAGGAGGAAGTGGGGGGATGTTAAAAGTTATGGCATTTGTCCTCTCAAGTAACCATTATGTGTGATGGAGCCCTGCCTTCCTGGACATGACTGAACCACCTGCCTTCTGATGGAAAGTGATGATTGAATTCCTTGTTTTGCTTTGCTTGTCTGCGTGGATTTTTCTTTACCTACTAACTGGTTTTGTCTCAACCCACAAGTTTTCTCACTTTTACTCTTCCAATTGTCTTCCATCCCACCAGGGGAGAGTGAGAGGGAAGGGAAGGGAAGGGAAGGGAAGGGAAGGGAAGGGAAGGGAAGGGAAGGGAAGGGAAGGGAAGGGAAGGGAAGGGAAGGGAAGGGAAAAAACAATTGGCCAATTCGTTAACCACTATTAAGAGTGGCCTATTTTTTTCTTCTTGTTGAAATGCAAGCTGGGCCTTTTCAGAGGAAGGGAAAACAGAAAAGTTTTGGGTTTACTCTATATTTTTGTTTTCTTCTGAATGAAAATATAGATAGCCACAGGAACAACCAGTCCTGTGTGCTTTATTTGGATGTTGTTAGGTGTAAGGAGGCCTGGATATGTTGGTTTGGGTTTTTTTATTATCTGCTGTTTCTGTCAGTTTCCTTCACAAATTATTATTGGTTCCCTATATATAGAAAGTCACAGTAATGTCCTTTCCTTAAGTTTATACCATTCATAACTTCTGCAATAGGAAAAAGTTTCTTGTCCTGTCGGGAACCTATTCGCTTATAAATTAATATCTTGGACTCCTGTGGGGATGGAGTTGCTCAATCTTTTTGCTGTTACTTGTTCAAATTAACATGTGATATATACATTTTCATATATTTTAAAGGTTCCCCTACTTAATATTTCCTGATACTTCTTCTGTCTTTAACAAACAACTGATTATTTCAGAAGAAAAGACAGTCATAATTACTCTTGGTGTCTTGTTAAAGCAAAGAAATGAAGGCCATCTTTCTAAAGAGAAAATAACTGGATGGGCCAAAGCAGTTTCCTTCTGTGTTCACCTGAACAAAGAAATTGTGAATCTCAATCCTCGGAAAGTCAAAAAATGAAAGGATAATCTCTGTCTGTTTCAGATTGCAGAGTTAAAAAAAAAAAAAAAAAAAAAAAAAAAATTCATGTCAGTCCTTGGGGAAAGGATGGTTTGAAGGGAAATGCAACAGAGTATAGAAAATTGTTGATACATACAGGTTTATGTATGACTATAAAAGGTGGTGTATGTGTAACTAAAACACTTTTGTGAGATCATAGATAGGGGAGACAAGGAAGATATTGGAATCTGCCCATGAAAGTTAATGATTACCAAATAACATAAGCAAATATATCTGTTAATGTGCATTCTAGTAAGCGTTTACTGGGTCAGAGGAGTCATGAATATTCAGATGATTACCAGACGCTTAAAACTTGCAAATATTTAACTTACTAACTTGTTCTAGTCTCATGTTTTCATTTTCCATAAGCTATTTGCTGTTCATTATTTGCAGTATTTTATAAAGAAGAAATTTCAGTGATCTATCATGCAGGTCAAATAATACTGTATAGAGTCCAAGAAAACAATTTATGAACAGTTTAAGAGCAACACAGAGAACAAATGCTCTTCTCATAGAGTTTGAATGAAAATGAACAAAAGATGATAGCTTTAGGACTAGATTGTGCATAACAGTACTAAATAATTTAAAAGTGCTGGATTCACTAGCACTGCTCGAGAAGTTTTAATTGCAAGGAATATGGTTTTCTTTTCTTTCTGCAGGAAGAGAACCTATTTCACATATTTTCAAATCACAGTGTTAATGAATTGTTGTCTTTTGTATTTTGAGGATTGTTTCATTTTTTTCCCTGGAGCATCCTATATGGAAGAATAAGGCCTCTTCCCCAGTAGGACATACCTTGGTGTCCTACAAGAATAGGTTCTGTTTTGGTCTAAATGGGGAACATGGTAAACTTTATGATACCTTAGTAAATGATGCATGATGATACATACTGCACAGAACAGTGCCAATGGGGATAAATCTCTACACAGGCCAAGTAATAAAAGGAATTAATAATACAAATAATATTTAGGATATTTAAATGCTTATGAAGGATGAAAAGTCATAGACTTTAGGTTAGCTTGTTCATAAAAAGTTAAACTATGAAAAATGTACATGTGTACAATGGGAAGTGCCACATGTGAGAGGTGCCTTCTTCATCTGGCTCTACAATTATAGCCTTTGCCTTGACGAGCAATGACATGTCTCTCCAGAAATCCGAGTCTCTGTACACCAGCCTAGGAATAACTCCTGAGCAACAGGCGATGTTTCTGTCACTCAAGCTGGGAGAACTTGAGGTGAGTACAGATAGATTGCCATACAGTTGCTGAACATGTTTTAGTTGTGCACAGTTTTAGTCTGGACCTTGTGTACAAATGTCCAAATAATCCTTGTCTAGACTGTGCATGCTCCTCAGAGTAACTTGCAAGGAGCCCTTGAGATCTCACTGTGGTGGCTTTTGCCCATTCACTCTTGCAGTAAATTTATTATATTCTGATCTTTCTGCACAGTGAATCCAGGACTCTTATACACTGACCCTAAACCAATTTTGTATCGGTGAGTGTTAATAGGCCTAAAAGCAGTGAAGATGATGTGTCTGCAAATAATTCAAGGCAGGCAGAACCATTGCTGAGATGTTGTTCCACCTTCTGAACATGCTACAATCCTTGATACAGCCTAGTTTAAATATACATTTTTTAAATCACATAGTGTGGGTAAGTTCCAAAAATAGAGAAAGGTGTAAACAGAAGTGTCAACCAGCACTGCTGGCTCTTGAAAAGACAGTTTGAATTAAAGTGAGAGACTGAAAAGTATAAAGACTCCCCAAGGAGAAAAATGTCAGAATGCATGGCACATGAGAATGTAGCTTGCTGGTACTTGCAAGACCAATTCTTATCTCACAGGGGAATAAGCTAAAGAACAGAATGACTCTGATGGAGGTCAGCTATAGATGAACACTTTCCCATGGAAGTGAGTAGCAATATCAGTGAACCCATAGCCCTGCTCCTGACTGTGTTATGGCCTTTAATGTGAGACAAAATAAAATATGAACAACTGTTAACATTACAAGCGTTTGGGAGTACTTCCAACTGTAAGGGTCTGAAATGAGTGTGGAAAAATTATATCACCTGAGACATCACGATTCCCATGGCTGTCAGGGATCAGTAAGCTAATACATTAAATAGGTAAGCAAATTATCAAACCCAATTCACTCTTCAAATCCACATTTATTGTAAAAGACAGCTTCTTTCTTTATAAATAAACAAAATCACTAAAAATGGGTTTACATCAATTATATAGGTAACAACAGCTCAACCAGATTCACAAACTGTTTTAAGTGAATACGTGTATAGCCGCTCTTGCACTTAAATACTAATGCAAGTTATTGAGCCAGATTCTCAGCTAGTATAATTGACTTTTAGCTACCCTGAATTTGTTTCATCTATGATTATTTGCACGAGCCACATGTCTGGCTCACTATATAGGCAGATGTGGTCTGAGCTAAAAAGCAGATAGTAAAATTCTTGTCTGCTGATTTAACCATTGCTTTCTCATGGATCAGATGATGGGTTTGTGGATCATTTGGGAAAATAAATTCAAAACTTATTTTTATTAGCTTTTGTGCAAGCACCATAAAATCTTATTGCTATTATGTTCATAAAAAGGACCTGAGCTAAACCTTATCAAGTTTCCTATTGATCTCAGTGAGTTTTGTAGCCTAGAGGGAAAGAACATAATCCTGCATGAAGTGAAAGAAATTCAGGGTTAGATTTTATGCACCTAAAAATTGATATAGTAACTTACTAGTTTGTTTTGTAAAAGTTGCTAAGAATTTAAAGTCTCTTTAATTTATTGGGTTTTATTTCTTTCCTTCTGAGGGAAACAGCATTGCAAAATAAGCCTTTTATGGACTGTACGAGGATAAAAACCCAGAACAATTATTTGAAATACAATACATTGTAATGGGATTTTAACATGTGTGCTCTCTGTTGATGAATTCTTGTTAGAAGCATTAAGAGATATATTAAAAAAAAACCTATATCATTGTTTTGCATCCAGTGCATTCTATAGTAAATATCAATCACAAGATTTTTCTTTGTTTCATTTGTTTGTTCATGCTATTATTCCAGTTTCAACTGTGTGGCACTACTATAACTACAGAATGAATTCTAGAATACTTGTTAAGACTATTAGCTCCAATCTTACAACTTCATACATAATATGTAGTTTTATAAATGTTTGCATTTAATACAAATAACATTTGTGTTTCAGAATTTACATTGGTGGCTCATCCTGAGTAAACAATTATTACATAGAATTCAGTTAATGTATGCTGTTATAATCATGCCCATCATTAAAAAACAGAGCAAGTGTAGTTTTTGTACCTGTACTAGTAAATGTGACAGTTTCTTAAGATTATTTCATTGGCTTTGCTTTGGAATTGTTTTACCCATAGGTAAATAATTTCTAATAACTCCAGATTAGGATTGTTAAAATTTAGCTGTTAGAAACTAGTCTAAAAGAAGTTCGACCAGAAGTGAATGAAATGTATTACAGAACAGGATTTCAGGGAAGCTGATTGGATCTACTATACAAAGCAGGAATACAAGAATGTGAGGAAGAAGTGTAATGTGCAAACATGTAAGGTTAGTACTGAAACTTTAATTATTAAATTCCTTTCATAAAGGTAAATAAATCCAAGAGTTAAGCATGTAGACATTATGTGCAGTTTATATACTAGGCCATTTACCTCTGCATGTAATAAGGGAGAGAGGAGAGGAGAGGAGAGGAGAGGAGAGGAGAGGAGAGGAGAGGAGAGGAGAGGAGAGGAGAGGAGAGGAGAGGAGAGGAGAGGAGAGGAGAGGAGAGGAGAGGAGAGGAGAGGAGAGGAGAGGAGAGGAGAGGAGAGGAGAGGAGAGGAGAGATTTGACGCTGCAAAAATGTAAAGAATATGCTAAGAAATGCATAGGAATGATGCATTAGCCTTGTGCATCCACTCATAAAACATAACCTGGAATCTTCCCCAAATGACTGGTACATTAATTTGGAAGGCACATTTTAAAAGACTGCGGTAGTGCTACCATTCATCTTTCAGATAAACCAGTGGGCAGGAATACATACATTGGAAACAAATCTCTTGATTCTAGATCGTCTTCCAGCTAAAGAATTTCAGACCTACAATTTTCATTACCCACAGACTAAGATCTTTTAAATAGACAAGGCAGCCTTTATTCCAGTAAATTATTATGAGGCAAGGTGTGCTGGGTTTGAGTGGTGGGGTTTTTGGTAGTGAGGGAAGAGGCTATATTGGTGGCTCCCTGTGAGAAGCTTCTTAAAGCACCCCCAGGTAGGACCCACCTCTGGCCAAGGCTGATCTAATTAGTGATGGTGGATGCATCTCTGTGATAACGTATTTAAGACGGGAAACCTGAGAGGATATTGGGATTATGTGAGGGGGAATTACCAGAAGGACACCTATGGGAACACTAATGTCAGTGGAAAGAAGAAGGAGGAAGACAGGGAGGTGCGCTGGAGCAGAGACCCTCCTTGTATTCTGTGGTGAGATGGCAGGGTCACCCTCCCTGCCAACCATGGAGGTCACTGAAAGAACAGAGATTTGCCTGCGGCTTGTCAAGGACACCTACTCTGTATGAAGAAGTAGCTCCTGCTGTTGTAGTTCAGCCCTGGGAGGACTGCAACATGTGGAGGTGACCCACACAGAGCATCTTGAAAAGAATGCACCTCATAGGGAGGACTTACACAGAGAAAGTTTGTGGAGCACTGTCTCCCATAAGAGGGATGTCATGTGGAGCAAGGGAAAGAATGTAGAAGAGTTCTTCCCTGCCCTCTGCAGGAAGAAGCGGTGGCCTGACTGCACCCCCCATCCCCTGCACTGCTGGAGCAGGAGTTATTGATATCAAGAAAAAAAATGAGCCTGGGAAGAAGGGAGGGGTGGAGAGATGTATTTTTAATGCTTCTCACTGTCCCATTCTGTCTGTTAAGTGTTGTTGTTGTTAGTGTTTTAAATTAAACTGATAGGTTTTTTTCCTTCTCCTAATGAGCTTGTCTTTTATCTGTGACCATAATGGGTGAGCTACCCCTCCTTGTTCTTATCTCCATTCCATAGCCTTTTGATTCTTTTTTTCCTTCCTACTCCTGGGGAGGAAGGGATCAGTGAACACCTGTGTGATGCTCAGTTGCCCTCTGGACTCAAACCATAACAAATGGTACAGGAGAAACAAGAAGATTTTTAAATCAAACCCCAAATTTTGGAAGTATCTGTGACTTAGTGTCTGAGGCATTACTGTAGGAAGTCTGAATGCCTGCTTTCAGGATTACCTGTATCTCTTGCTTGGGTTTTGGGACAGAAGAGATATATTTTTATTTAGAGATGTATTTTATATTTTTATATATTTTATATTTGTAGATATATTGTATGCAATCATTTTTATTTCAGAAGAAATGCATAAAAGGTAGTGAAAAGAGTGACTGGAGCCCTAGCTGCAGCCCTGGTACACAGTTGCATTCCCTCCTTCTCACTGATTTCATCTATGCTTTTGCACCAACAGTAAGACTCAGCAAAAGTCTTCAAAAGTAGCTCCTAACCAGAAACGCTTAAAACCTAGTAATTATATCTCTTTCCTCTCATATGTGAACGAATTATATGGGGAATTTTTTTTTTCTTTTTAGATATCAGAAATCCTCAAATCTTCATTTTCTGCTTTGTCAGCAAGACCCTCAACTGCCAGCGTTCTGTAGGAAAAGGGAGAAGATATCCATTCTTATCATTTTATAAAGAGCTTGTTCTAGTTCTTTTTACATCTAGTTACTTTTGCTTAGATGAAGGCAACTGGATTTTTGACCTTGAGTATTTGGACCATTGTATTATCAATGCATATAACCAAATTAGCTTGTACTATGCTAAGCACAAGACCAGGTCAATACTATAACTAGGTTACTCAAAATTAGACCAAAGAGTAAGGAAAAATACTGAGTTTTACAGATGAATTAGGTTAGTGCTTGTTCATTTATTTGTTTAGTAGTACAGGTGTGAATGTGTCCTGAAGTTTTTCTTTTCATCTCTTAAATAGTCTTTTGGGACTAATAGTGTATAACAGCTGAGGTGGTTGTATTGGCTTTGTGTGACAAGGTTTTAGTAGCAGGGTGGCTGCAGGGGTGACTCCTGTGAGAAGCTGCCAGAAGATTTCTCTGTGTACAATGGAGTCAGTGCTGGCCAGCTCCAAGATGGACCCACTGTTGGCCAAGACCAAACCCATCAGCAATGGTGGTAGAGGCTCTATGATAACATATTTAAGAAGGGAAAAAACAGCCTGCACAACAGTAAATACAACCAAAGAGATGAGTGAGAATATGTGAGAGGAACAACTCTGCAGACACCGAGGTCAGTGAAGAAGAAGGGGGAGAAGGTGTTTCAGGTGCTGGAGCAGATTCCCCTGCAGCCTGTGGAGAACACCATGGTGAGTCAGGCTGTCCCCCTGCAACCTGTGGAGGACCCCACACCAGAGCAAGTGGATGCACGAAGGAGACTGTGACCCCACACTGGAGCAGAGTCCTGGCAGGACCTGTGGACCCATGCAGAGAGAGGTGCCCACTCTGGAGCAGGTTTGCTGTCAGGACCTGTGACCCCATGGGGGACCCACACTGGAGCAGGCTGTTCCTGAAGGACTGCATCTTGTGGAAAGGACCGGCGCTGGAGCAGTTTGTGAAGAGCTGCAGCAGGTGTGAAGGACTCACACTGGAGAAGTTCTCAGAGCACTGTCTCCCATGAGAGGGACTTCAGGCTGAAGCAGGAGAAGAATGTGAGGAGTCCTTCCCATGACAGGGAAGGAGCAGCAGAGACAACGTGTGATGAACTGACCACAACCCCCATTCCCCGTCCCCCTGTGCTGCTCATGGGGGAGGAGGTAGTGAAATGGGGAGAAAATCTGAGTCCAGGAAAAAGGGAGGGGTGGGGGGAAGGTGTTTTAATATTTAGTTTTTATTTCTCATTATTCTACTCTGATTTGATTTGTAATAAATTAAATTATTTTCCCTAATTCAAGTCTGTTTTGCCCTTGACAGTAATTGTTGAGTGATCTCCTTGTCCTTATTTTAACCCACAAGTCTTTCATTATATTTTCTCTCCCTGTCCAGCTGAGGAAAGGGAGTGATAGAACAGTTTTGGTGGGCATCTGAAGCCTAGCCAGGGTAAACTCATCACACTGGAATTTATAGGAATAGCCTCCTCTGGCATATTTTTTTTGCATCTTTTCTCAAATGGATGTTTTGACCTTGAAAAACAGGTTGGGAGGAGGCTTATATCTGTACTGTGAAAGAAGAAAACTTTTATATATATTTTTACTCTAATATAAAGGAAATTAATAATTATATTTACCCTGACATTTGGGATAGAAATTAGAGTAAACTTACTTTTAAAAATGTTTTTCTTAATTATTCTTTTTATTTTGGTTCAGGTGAGATACCCATTTCCCCCATGTATTTACAGCTTGACAATGGATTTTCTTAGGATAAGCAAAGAAATTACAAATGTTTCAGTCTTTAAAAAATTAATTGGATCTATTTTTGAATCTTAGTTTGACTGTATAGTGCCCAGAGAGAGCCCAGAAATGTCTTTAAATGACCTAAAATAGTATTTGTATTCATAAAAAAGTCACAGCTTTACAGTCCAGTATCTCATAGCTCTTCAGGCTAAAAGTGAGTGCAAGTCTCACGGGGACAATCTTCTTCCCAGCAGAACAAAGTGCTTCAATATGGTCTTACAGAACCAAAACATATAAAACTTCTACCTTAAGAAAGCATATAAACTAGCAAAAAGGGAAGGACAACTATAAGAAAAACTAGATATTAACCTTCCTTATCTTAAATTTGAAATAAGATCATGTATTCATGTATGGTGGGAATACAACAGTTTATGGATTGCTTTTTGGCACCGAATGAAAGTTCCCTTGACAATGTGGTCACTGTTCAATAAACAAGCTGTTTGAAGTTGTTAGTGTTAAATCCTATCAAGCTAAGCTAATGGGCAGTTACAGCTGCCAGAAGCGTGTGTGAAGTATACTGGTATACCACAACATGTGTAAAAGAATCAAGGATGCCATCCGTGTGTAGGTGGTGTATATCAGTCCATTTTCTGGGATATCACTACATAGACAATAGGAGACATTGTATTATCTTAAAAAATCCTCATGTCTTATTCCCCTTCCTCCTCCTCTTCTCAGAGAGAAATAACATAGGATTGGCACCTTCTCTTTCACAGAAAATTTCATCATAACCTTAATCTTTAGAGTACCCTGACTTGTTCTTGTCTTCATCTTGAGCCAGCAACTATTTTGTATCCAATGTTTTTTTTTAATTCTGTTTCTATTTCCTCCTCTTTAAATTTTTATTTATAAAATGGCATTGTTTTCTTTCACATTGCATTCAAGTATCTTCTCACAAGTGTTTTAAACCCTCTTCCACTCCTCCTTCAAGCTTTATTTGAACTCTCTATACCAGTCCTTCCTACTAGCTGGATCTCAGACATTGAACGAAGGCAGACCTCTCAGCTTTCAAAAGTCTTAGTGGTAACTGAAATAAATCAAATACCAGAACTAAAATGAACCAGAAAAAAAAAAAAAAGAAAAAAAAATAAAAAGAAACAAACAAATAAATAACCAGGAAAAAAAAAAAAAAAACAAACCGAAACAAAACCACAGAAAACAACAACACCCCCAAAAAAACAAAACAAAACAAAACAAAACAAACAAACAAAAAAACCGAAACCCCACAAAAAAACCCAACAGTCAAACATGAGACTCAAAGGAGTTTAGGGGAGTAGTTTAAAAACTCAACAAATTGTGAATTTTTAGATAAATTAGGGATAAACCAAAAGATATGAAAAATAATTCACTAAGAGTTGGTGACAATAGGAAAGAAGACAGCTGGAAGGTAACTTCATTTCTGACAAGCATTCATTCACTGGAAAGCAAGTTAATGTTTTTAATAGTTTCAGCTAATTCTATCAGGAGTTTAACTATGAATCCATAATTCGTGAGGAATACAAAACAAGAAGGGATATCCATCTGAAAAAAAACAAACAAAAAAACCCAAAAAACCACAAACAACAACCAACCAACCAAAAAAAAAGAATAAATTAAATTTTTAAAGCTTAGGAAAACACCAGTTAAATTTGAAAGGATCTTAAATATATTTGGGACTGTTTAATACCCAGTTAGAAAATTAATCCTTGAGAAAATCTTTCTGGATGAGGGTTAGCTTGACTGTCCTGAGAATTTCGCATGAGCCACTATAACACTCTAAAGAATCAAATGTATTAAAACAGCAAGATACACTGTGTTCACAAAGCAGCACACATGGTGGTATGTTTCAGTTACATCTGTGAATTAAAAAGACCACAGCTTAAGCACTGACACATTGTTGTGTATCATATGAAATTATTAGCATGGACATCAGTGCCATTATGGTCCATGACAAACTATCAGTCTCCCACAGGTGATTTCCATTTGTGATAGACAAGGTGGATGCTATACAATATAGCTGTTCAGACATGAGTCACACCATTCTACTGGCCTGAAGCACTACCAAATGGTCTCCGGCCTGTTTTATCTGCTAGTGTAGGTGTAGTATTTCTGATGCATAACACAGAATAAGACAGTGACCCATTTTCAGTTGAGAAATAGGGCAAGAACCAAAATAAAGAAAGTAAAAACTGTTTAAAAGGAGGAAGCTCCATAGAAATTCCCATGGGAGTAGTGAACATCATTGTATCAGAAGATATATGGTTTATTATTCTGAATAAAAATAGGTATATTATTTAATTAATTATCTTTACTATTGTACACAGGTGCACAAGCTGGTCTTTGTCAGGAGTTTTTGTAGTAACATTGAAATAAAAATAGGTAATGAAGGAGAGCAAGTGGTTAAAACACATTGCTTAGAATGTTTATCCCCACTATTGGCATATATAAACTACATTTAAAACATACATCAAAAAGTGTAATGAAACAATTTATAGTAGCATCTCAGAAAATAGTTCTAGACATAAAATTTCAGGGATCCAACACAAGTAAGGAAAAATTTAGAAATAAATTTTTGGGCCTCAGGAGTCTCTCAAAGAAGTGCAGAACAAAGCTGAGAGTTCGTGACCAAGGACACAACCTAGAAAAGCAATGTGTCTCTGAGAATCATAGATGGAATGGGATAGGTAAGCAAGTGGTCATTATCGCTAGTCACTAGAAAAACAAGCCAATAAAAAAAAAAAAAAGTTAATAGATTTTTTTTAACAATAAATAACACAGGGAAATATATGTCTAGTTAAAGTCCCAATAATTTTGAAATGCTGGTGTCAATAGAATATTTGCAGAAGCTAACTGAAATAGTCCTACCCTCACTAAGAGTTGTGTCCCATCTTCTGACAAGAGTTTTGAAACTCCAGAGGCTACCAGTTAACTTCCTTTAAGCGCCCATTTTGTATTTCCCAGACTGATGTTTTTTCACATTCACAAGCTATGATTGTGCAGTAGGTAAGGAATCATAAGGACCTCAGCAATTACAAGCCCAGAAAGCAGAACGGAGGGACTTTTTGCCTGTGCCCAAGTAATTTAATATATTTCACAGTATTTTGTTTTGATTTGAGAACTGTAGTACTTCGTCTCAGAGGTCAACTATGTTGCTTGTTTCCCTTTTTTTGGCAAGTCTGTCCAATAATCCCCTTTGTTTATCTAAGCTCTGCTTTTTATGAAACTCTCTTCTGTCACAGAGAGATAATTTATGGTTGATGCCTTAGTCTACAGGAGGCCATAATATGTTTTGCTGAGTCTATAGGGCACTAGCAGAAGGGCAGTACCTGTAGCAATCGCTCCTTTCTGTCTGTCCTGTCTTCTTGATGTTTGTGAGTTGTGTTGAAGTCTCGGAAGTGCTTGGCGTCTTCAGTATATTAAAGAAAGTGCTGTATGGTGTCCAGATGTTACATTTCTTTTTCACTGGAGGAAACTCCGCTAGCTGATCCTGTTAGTAAGATCGAGTGGTATATCTTTCTGTTGAGACAGAAGTTAAAGGGACAATCAAGTGGTGAGAGAGAAAAAATAACATTAAAACTAATTTTCACAAGGACTGTTCATCTCATTTAGGGTAAAATTATTTTAATATAAGTCCATCTCTAGCTTTGTTGCTTTTTGTTCTCTTTCTCCTACATTAATATCTAAACCTACAAATTCTCTTATATTCTTAAACAAACCTGCTACTTCTCATTACTATTGGTTCAAGCATCAAAGAGTTTCTTCTGTTTCATTTAGGAACTATGCTTTTATGTTTATATTATGCCATTGGCAGTGAACACTCTTTTTTTCAATTAAACATGAATTTTACAAATTGAAAAATGTCAACATAAATATTTCTTAATGCATTCCTTTACTTACAGGCAGGACATTCATTTATATTATTTAAATACACGTATACAGACAGACAGACACACACAGAGGACTCCTGCAATGAGATAATGTTATAAAATGCATTAATAGATGGGCATATTGTATAATTAATTTTCAATGTTACCTACATGAAACAGAATATTCTTTTTTTTCAGCTTTTCACTCTATTACTCAAACTTATTAAGAAGTTTATTAGAGAGATACAATGCTGGTCTCCAAGTCCTTACTATAACAGCTTAATTTAATGACACATTATAGTTTTTTTGCAGAAAGACAGTATTCTTCAGTTTTCTTCACTGGCATATATAAAATATAAAGGGAAATGTGGTTGTGTAATTTTGTAAGTGGAAGTACACTGAATACTGTTTTACAAGTCCTTCACATCACATTGTATCTTGTCACATTTTCAGTTTAGGTGCTTTTATTTTTGTTTTTCCTCAATACTTCTGGTAGCTATTTTCCACAGTGATATGTAAGGATTGTATTACGCATGTCATAGTAAGTTTCTTGATTATCTTTTTACAATTCATAATAAGCATGAAAAAGATATTCTTTAATATTACTGTCACTGAGGTACAGGTATTCATAAACTTCACCAAGCCCTGGCTATGATTCCAAATATGTTTCACCTGGAATATTTCTGGAACATTTTTTAAATCTGAAGAAAATACCTTCATTTCTCCAACACTGTGTCTTTTTTTTTTTTTTTTTTTATATATATATTTAGTGGAGTTTTTTTCCTTACAATAAAAAATAAGCAAGCTTTATTTTTTCAGCCAGGGAAGTACACCTTAAGAAGTGTTAAGCACTAAGATAAGCACAGCACTAAGACCTCAGACTCCTTTTTCTTCTGAAATATGTTTCAGGCTTAAAAATGTAAAAAGACCTAATCTGACAAATTATAGCATAGAATAGAATCATTCTCCTTTTCTGTGTACTTTAGTGCAATAGTTGACACACAAGAAATAAGTATGGATCCATACAACATGATGTTTGTAAAGCATATGTAAAGGATGCTCTGCTGCTACATCAGCATTACCACTTGTAGAAAATCAATTACACAGCATCATTGCCACAGTACTTCAGATAAAGGTACCATGTTCATAGAACCATGGAATCACAGAATGCTTTGGGTTGGAAGGGACCTTTACATTTCATCTAGTTCCAAACCACCTGCCATGGACATGGACATCTTCCACTAGATCATGTTGCTCAAATCCTGTCCAGCCTGACCCTGAACACTTTCTATGATGAGGTGTCCACAATTGCTCTAGGCAACCGGTTTCAGTGTCTCACCACACTTACTTTAAAAATTTTCTGCCTTATATCTAATACAAACCTACCTTCTTTCAGTTTAACAACAATTGACCCTTGTTCTGTCACTACAGACCCTTATGAAGAGACTTTTGTCTTTATTCTTGCAAGTATTGAAAGGCCACAAATAAGTCTTCCCAGAGACTTCTTTTCTCTAGGCTGAGCAACCCCAACTCTCTCACCCTTTCCTCATAGGAGATCGTTTCCACGGCCCTTCTCTGGATCCCTTCTACCAAGTCAATGTCTTTCTTGTAGTGAGAACCTCAGAACTGGATCTAATACTCCAGGGGTGGGTCCCATGAAAGCAGAGTAGAGTAGAGTAAGAATCATCTCCCTCAACCTGCTGGCCACATTTCTTTTGATGCAGCCCAGTATACGACTGGCTTTCTGGGCTCTCAGCGCACATTGGTGGCTCATGTTCATTTTTTTTTCCACCAATCAAAAAAAATCAATTTTTTTTATCCCCAAGACCTTCTCTGCAGGATTTCTCTCAATCTATTCATCTCGCAGTCTGTATTGGTACTGGTGATTACCCAACCCAGCTACCGTACATTGTAATTGTTGAGCTTTATGAGGTTCACATGGGCCTACTCCTCAAGCCTGTCAAGTTCTCTCTCTATGTCATTGCTTCCTTTAAATGAATGAACTGTGTGACTCAGCTTGGTGTCATCTGCAAAATTCCTGAGGATACACTCAATGCTGCTCACTATGTCATTAATAAAGGTACTGAACAGTACCAGTCCCAATATGGACCCCGAGGGACAATGGTGATTTGGAAATAGAACACATTTCTGCATTCTTATCCTGAATTTCTCTCTGTTTCTTCTGAGTATCTTAGAAAGGGGATAAATTTATAACACTGATCTAAAAATATCCACATTATCACCAAGTGAGCAGGTATATCTACACGGCATAATGCCATGGCAGAGAAAATACATTTGTCTCAGTAGTCTGTTGCAACAGGATTAATTAGCTGAGGTGGATTTGGGTTTTGGCATTTCTGGTTTTCTTCCAGTTCCATAATTAACAGATCTAGACTTGTGCCTTTGGTAACAATGCTCCTTTGTATACTGTTGAGGACATCATAAATACCATTAAATGTTACATTTTTTAAATATGGATTTTATTACATGAACACTTACATGCTCATCTTGTCCATGTATGCCAGGAAAATGAATGGTTTTGTTTAGTGTATGAGCTGTAGAGCATGCAGAAATGTGTAAGAAACAGAAAAATCATAGTAAAAAATCTTCCTTTTAAATGGCTGTTAGAAGACTTTGCTGACTTTGTTTTGTTTCCTTCTGTAAGCACAAGAATAACTTAAATAGTAAAGGCCTCGGCAAATGTAGCAGCTCTGGCAAGTTGGTGTCTCTTATAATTTTTCATGATGACAGCTTATAATGACATACACTGTTATGTTGCCAATTCTTATTAGCGTAAGCTAGCAGAACGTTAGTGCTGTCGTTTTCTTAAGCTACCCTGTTTTTTGCTATGGCATGGCATTACATCCTTGTTTTAAATCAAACATCTGCTCTTTGTGCCTGCAATCAAGATGAAGAATGTTGGTTGTATAGTATAGTAAGCAAAAGCCAATATTTTGCTATTTATCCAGATAAAGAATTTGATGTCAAAAGGAAATCTTCTTTTCAGCTTTAATACCTGTACTAAATCTTTTTTCCAATACTTGAAACTGCTCTATTTTATACAATATGTAATATAATACATAACAATTAAGACATAAAAAATTGTTCATTATATTGTAATACAAATTTTTATTTGAATTTAAACATCTTACTCTTTTAATTTCATTCATAAAATTCCTATTATAACAATAACTACAACCTGGTTCTTATTAATATCGAGTATATCATTACTTTAGCTTCTAGGAAATAAGAGAAGTAAAATATGGATATTTTTTCTAATAACTTATAATCTTAAAATGAGGTTTGATTATGTAATTTATTCTTAAGAAATCAAATGCATCTTCAATGATTTTATGAAGAAATTACCAAATAATGCCCTTCTTTCTAGAATATTGTAATCTTTTTAGAACTACTGAGGATATATTTCTTATTCAGGTATGGGTAAGAACACTATCTATCTGAAGCGTTTATGAAAAAAGAACACCAAAAGCTTTTAATACAGAAAATATTGATTGCAATTTAAAAAATATTTCCAGCAAGAGTATCCTCTATATTAATTTTAAAATTTACTAATATTTAGAATAGATAAAATGTGGGACAAACAATAAAAAAAAAATTAAAACACTTTGACTTTTTTTAAAAAAAAAATCAATGACCACAGTTTTAAGATTATGTTCACATTTCAAATTTACTATTTACCTGAAAATACTACAGGAAATATGATGTCCATGTACCTTCACAAACAAACAGTACTTTATGATTTATTTGATAACTATACGATGAAGAAAGTGTTTCTGGATGAAAAAGGTGGAATGATTTTGAACTTTTAGGACATCTAAGCAGTCAGCAGCAAAATACCTGCATGTTGGAATTTTAGTTCATTAGGGACTTAACTAAAGTTGAACTGCTGAAATGTGAACTTTTATACATGTGAACATATATGTATGTGGAAAAAGAACAGTTTCAACTGATTCTTTAGTAGGATGGCTTTTTGGTAGACAATCCTCTTAATATACAAGGTTGTAAATTAAAGCTCTAATAAGCCTCTGTTTTGAATGTCAGACTTGCCATATGGTTCCATAATCTACAGATTATTTGCAGAATATTGGGGAAGGGAGAATCTGAGATAAAGATTTCTGGGGAAAAACAAAACAAAACCAGAAACAAAACCAAAAAACTAACTCCCATATCATTATTTTGTAAAAAGATTATTTTACTTTTCTTCAGATCTGACCCAACATAGAGATCAGTGGAAAAAATTACATTTAAAACCAATCAAAATTTAAAAGTGACACATTTCAGACCTCAGATGAGTTTGAGCAACTCATCATATTGCAGATATTCTTTGTTATATTTTTTTCTCTTTGGGGGAAGAGATACATAGAATCATAGAATACCACAGATTGGAAGGAACCCATAAGGATCATTGAGCCCAACTCCCTGCTCCTCACAGGACTACCTGAAATGAAACCATATGACTAAGAGCATCATCCAGATCCTCCTTGAATTCTAACAACAGGCTTGGTGCCATGACCACTTCCCTGGGGACCCTGTTTCAGTTACCAACCACACTCTCAGTGAATAGAACCTTTTCCTAATGTCCAACCTGAACTTCCCCAGATGCAGTTTTGACCCATTTCCTCATGTCTTATTACTGGTCACCAGAGAGAGGAGATCAGCACCTTCCCTTTTGCTCACTGTCTTGAGGAAGTTGTAGATGGTGATGAGGTCACTTTTCAACTTTCTCCAAGCTGAACAAGTAAGTGACCTCAGCTGCTCCTCAAAAGTCCTGCCCTCGAGGCAATGGCATTTCAGTTTGACCATTTGTTTTCTTCCTAATGCCCCTGTGAAAGTGGACCAAATGCTCATGTCCATCTAGAAGTGTAGGAAGAAGAAATATTTTTATCATCCAAGTATTTTCACAGTTACTAAAATGCAAAGTTATTCTACAACAGTATGATCTTTATTTTGTCAAATAATAGACAAATTTCTTCAACTGAGATGATATGTTTTTTCTTAATCTGCCATTTGGTGAAGTTGATGTATTAATTTATGCTGATTTAGTCTGAGGATGGTTCCTGTGTAAAGTCTGTTTATAACAGTGTTGAATAAATGAATGTGAAAACTTTATTTCTCAATCACGGATTGTGGCTGAGCTACTGTTCACTGAACTAAAGGCAAGAGCAGGAGGCTGGCAGCATTCCATCCCTAAGCCAGGATGGTGCTGAAGTGTATTTACTTACCATTTGTGTCTCATTCACTCACTGATAGCAGCAGTGATGCCAAGCTTGTGAAAGTAACTGCAGGAAACTGGAAAAAAAAGGGGGCTAAAAGTTGTAATGACTACCATTTTAAACTAAACAGATCTGAAAAGGTTTCAAGTATTAATACGAAGGCTTTGAAAGATATCAAAATAAAAACAGAAAATAAGGTATGACTACAAAAAAACCCACACAGAATGGGACATGTATGCAATGTGAAAGGACAGCCAGTTGGATTAAATGAAAATGTGTATAACTCAATTTAGAGTGCATTCACTGAAGATCCCACATATATCTGCCATAATATGCTCCATTTTTATTCTAGAAGCTTCAGTTCTCCTAAAAGCTGTTATGGAGCTCTTTCTTTTCATATCATGATCCATGTATAAATATTTACATATTAAAAATACATTATAATTTTTAAAATTGGGCCCACGACCAAGGAGAAAAAAAAAATTCCATCATCATCATCATATTATTATTATTATTCTGAGCAAGTATCTCAGCATATTGATGACTTGTCATAATAACTCTCTGGTCCAATTTTTCTTGAAGACAAAAGCTGTAGACCTTAGGACTCAGAGGATCCTTGGAAGTATAAACATAACACTAAAAAAAAAAAAGACTCCAGTGGATATAATATGTATGCATTTGCATTATATTACTGGCTATGTTAGCTTCAGTGTAACTGTAATAACTCCTTGCTGCATTTTAATTAGACTTCTAAGGCCTTAATTAGACTAATAAAAAATTATTGGTTGCACATATAAGGTGTGTTTCTCTTTATTCTTAATAAGATTTTAAGTGTAACAACAAAGGAAGGAGAATTTTACTAATGGAGATGCAGGAGATATTAGTTGCCTATTATCCCATCACTAAGTTGTCCTATCTACACAGTAAGGATCTTGTCTCATTTCATATTTCACACTGAGCCTCTCTATAATATAGTTAGCTTAAGATTTCTTGAATCAGTTTACAGAAAGCAACAACTTATCACTTATCAAACCAATAGAGAAGATCAAACTAATCTCAGTGTTTGATTTCTAGAGTGCTGAGTTGTATGTTAAAACCAGAATAAAAAAAGATTCTATGAGAGATAAGAAGGTTGTTGAAAGATAGCTTATCTTTTCAATTCACATGCAAAGTACTTTTCACATATACATATGTGTATATCTGAATTAAAATGCAAAAATATTATTTGAGAATGCAAAATTAGTTTCTATCAATAATGGGATTTGCTTTAAAACAATCTCTTTAAATTCATTACCTGTATTTCAATTTATAGATCATAAGGGTGAGAACTGAAAAGTTTCCTGTCCTTTACTGGTCACTCATCAATTGAGTTACTCTGATATTTGTTGTTGTGCAACTTTTAGCCTGAGGAATTATTGTTGCCCTGTGCAGCAGCCTCAGAAGCAGATGCTGTATTTGGTTTAGTGGCATGCATCCAAAAAAACTTAAAAGCAAAACAAAAATGATTTCTGGCCTATTGCCAGGTGGTCCCACTTTTCCATCTGCTGGAGAGATTTTAATTTGCAATTACTTTTTCAAAATGTTTTTTGGGCCTTTGCGGTTATATTTCTTTTTAAATATTTTCTTGACTGACAGCCAAACTGCATTTTGGCAGCTCTCTAAGGTTAGATTACCTTCTCACAGTATTGTTGAGACTCCCTACAAGCAAGATTGAGAAGTATTTTGGGTGGGTGTCTAGTGAACCTGATTGACATGTATGATAAACATGGCAAGATGCTCAAGGCCATGGTAAGAAAAAGTAGCAGAAGTTTCCTCCCTTGAGGAATGATTGCACTTGCAAGTTCAACAACAATATGGGTCTTTCCAGGCAGATTGACCTGAGTGCAAAAGTTATGTGTGGAAAAATATTTAAGAAACAAAGAAAAAAATATATTTTTTTTCTTTTTAATTAAGAATATAAATATAAGAAAAAAATTTTAAAGCTAAATTTTCAGAACTACTGATTTAATGGAAAAAAATTATGACTGTTCAAGTAGCTCAACATTGTTTTTCAACGTACTAACACAGAAAGAGAGAAACAATACATCCCCTGTAAATCTCTCAGGACTGTATGTTGGATAACTCCAAAGGACCTTGTCACACAAGCCATTTGGCACCATTCTTGGTGGTCATTAAACCTGACTACATTAATAAAAACTGTGTTAAACAAATAAATAACAAAAAATAATCCCCATTAAATTCAGATAAATGAGAATAAAACTGAAATTTCGTTTGACAATTCTATCTGCATGAGTTAGGTGTCATCTCTTAGAAGCTGTTGTCTGCAGTTATTCATGTTTGTTTCCAATGCCATAATCCCAGAACCCTGTATTCTTTCACATCTATACTCAGACATTCTGGGATGAAACTTGTCTTAAAAAACTGCTGTGAATTAAATTTATCAGCAAAACTTGCCTAGAGTTATTTAATATAGAGTAATAACCTACATGCTTGTTCAAAAAAAAACCCATTTCTGTATGTATAATTGTTTTTAAAACTCCCACACATTTTTATTTCCTTTATTTTTCCTTTGAAAATCTTTCTACTTGCACCTCAAGCCCATCTTCAGGTGGTCCCATGACTATTCCTTTAATGTCGTCTAGGTAAGTTTTTATAACCCGTGTCTGTAAGGCAGGACCTAATGATGCACAATGCTGGAAAAAAGAAGGGGAGGTATTCAGACAGGAAAAAAAAAAAAACAAAACAGGGATTTTTTAACTATCAAGTGAATTATCTAGAGCCTAGAGTTTTGGTGAATGCTTTTTCCCTTTCAATAGGACTGGGTGCTTTCTAAAGAAAGGCCACTGTATTTTTCTTGCCAGCTGATGACGCTCTCTGTCCTAGACTTTAGAGAGGAGGTAATGAATGCATTGATAACAAAACTGCTTATTCTAATACAGAGTAGACTCACTTTTCTTGAGGGTACATGGCAACTCCTTAGTGTGGTTTTGGGTAAGACAGTGGGGTGACAGTGAAGTAGAAATGGTGATCCTCACCTAAAATCCAGAAAGGTTGTCCAAACTGTGGTGACAGAACACCCTCCTGCCTCATTAGGAATTATTTGCTGTAGGAGTCTTACCTGTACTTACTGGCAACAGAGAGAAAAAATAGCTTTTTAAGTACTTCAGTGGCACTGGGCAGTACAATATGTAATATCTTGTTTTCATGCTAGAAGGTCTTTGAAAAGACCTGAGTTTCTGATTTCTGTAATGGTATTGTTATAATTGAAGTTAACCACTGTGCAACTGCAAGAACTGCAGAGCAATAAGGGACAAAAATGCATCATGTTCTGGTAGATATATAAGGCATGCACCAGATTCTGTTTGTGTTGTTCACTCCGTAATGCAGAATTTAGCCCTGCTACACATTTCAATGTCCTTCTTCTGTACTAATCTGTCTTCTAAAGACAGATCAGCTTTGCAAGTTGTAAACTTCATTTCTCTTACAACTGATAAAGCATCTGCACAGGACGATTGCTTTACTTCTGCCACATTCATAAAGAAATAAAATATATGAAAAGCATTCTCCCTGCTCTGCCACAAGAGACCATTATTCCTTCAAAATATCTCAGAGAAATAGTCATAAGGAAATGCAAGTGTCTAATATGTCTTAAGTAGTACTATACACTGCTAAATACTTCTCTTGCCAACTGTATTCATTAGAGAAGCTCTTAATGTTATTGAAATTGGGAGAGCTTTTCACAGTTATGATTTTTCTGTCCCCTCCTTTTCCTCCCTTTGGGATTGATACTCTTCTAATTTATGTCCAGCTAGACTATTCTTGACTGTCTGCCATTTCTACAGCCTTTGTAATGCCTTCAGTGATTTCCCATCTATTTTTCTAGGGACTAATAACTAATAACCTCCATTTGCTCTAGGGACATGAATGTTTAGATTTCTACAATATGCACTGTCTTCTTTTTGCTCTCTTTTTGTTGTAGGGATAGCAATGACAATGTCAACAGTATCACATTTAACAGATAACTCTCATTTGCTCTTCTCCCTTGTAACATCAAGGAAGGAGGAACACATGATGACAGGCTCACAGAATCACATTGTACTGGTTTTGGCGTGAATATAGTTAATTTTCTTCATAATAGCTTGTATGGTGCTGTGTTTTGGATTTATGGCCGAAACAGTGCTGATAACACACCAGTGGTTTAGCTACTACTAAGAAGTGCTTACACAGAGACAAGGCCTTTTCTGCTTCTCACACCACTACACCAGTGAGTTGGCTGGGGGCGCACAAGAAGTTGGGTGGGGACACAGCTGGGACAGCTGACCCCAACTGACCAAAGGGATATTTTATACCATATGACATCGTGCTCAGCAATAAAAGTGGGGGAAGAAGAGGAAGGAGGAGAGGTTTAGGGTATGGTGCTTGTCTTCCCAAGCAATCATTATGTGTGATGGAGCCCTCCTTTCCTGGAGATAGTTGAACACCTGCATGACAATGGGAAGTGATGAATGAGTTCCTTGTTTTGCTTTGCTCGAGCACACAGCTTTTGTTTTACCTATTAAACTGTCTTTATCTCAATCCATGTGTTTTTCTTGCCTTTCATATTATCTTCCTAGTCTCTCTTTGGGAGAGTAAGCAAGTGGCTGTGTGGGGCTTAGCTGCCTACCAGAGTTAAATCACACCTCACATAAATCAACACTGTCTGTGCAGAGACTCTTTGGAGACAAAAGCCTGAGCCCCATGCTGCAAGGAATAAGTCACAGGTAGAGACCACACCAGCAACGAAGCTGGTGCAGGGTCTGGAGCACAGGTCATACGAGGAGCGGCTGAGGGAACTGGGGTTGTTTAGTCTGGAGAAGAGGAGGCTGAGGGGAGACCTCATCGCCCTCTACAGCTACCTGAAAGGAGGTTGCAGAGAGCTGGGGATGAGTCTCTTTAACCAAGTAACAAGCGATAGGACAAGAGGTAATGGCCTCGAGTTGTGCCCAGGAAAATTTTAGACTAGATGTCAGGAAGCATTTCTTTCCAGAACGGGTTGTTAAGCATTGGAATGTGCTGCCCAGGGAGGTGGTGGAGTCCCCATCCCTGGAGGTGTTTAAGAGTCGGGCTGACATAGCGCTGAGGGATATGGTGTAGTTGGGAACTGTCAGTGCTAGGTTAATGGTCGGACTAGATGATCTTCAAGGTCCTTTCCAACCTAATTGATTCTGTGATTCTGTGAAGGAGACCTAGGGACAATGACCGGGAAGGCAAGATACATGTGCCTTCTGGCAACAGAGGGAGCATTCATACTTCACCTCCACTCATTCAGAAAGATATATTACTTTAGCAACAGGTGAGGAGGAACAGCTCTCAGAATAGAAGCACCAGTGACAGCTGAAGCTGAAACAAATGTCTGCATCAAACATGGTGACAGATTATATTTATTGGAGCCTATGTCCTGCAGGGGATAGGACCAACCATCTGCCAACCTGACCTGATGTTCTGGAAGTTTTGCTGTTTGGTGGGTGCTCAGATGTGGGATGCTGCTGAGAGATCGTAAGGCATTCCCAGTCCTCAGACTTCTGCTCTTGCAGACTAGTTCTTAATGCTCTGAATGTGCCCTTGCAGCAAAGGTCAGCAGCATCCTGTACTGCATTATCAAGAGTATAGCCAGCAGGTCAAGGAAAATTACTCTTCCTCTCTGTTTAACACTGGAGTACCACATACAGTGCTGGGTTCCCTAGTACCTAAAAGACATGGGCACACTGGAGTGAGTCCAGCAGAGACCACCTAGATTTTCAGGAACCATATAAGGAGGTGCTAAAATAACCATGTTTGTGAAGGCTAGAGAAGAAAGATCTCATTGCTGTCTACAGTTACCTAATATGAGGATCTAAATCAAAAAAAGACTGACTCAAAGATTCAGTGATTGAACACAAGCTGGAATGCTTAAAATATGACTACATAGAAAAAAAAATGTCTTTGTCATGTAGGCGATCAAGCCCAGGAACAGACTGCCCAGAGAAACTGTGGAAATTACATAATTGAAGATATTCAAAGCTCCAACTTGGACAAGGCCCTAAAGATCTTAGACTAATTTGAGCAGATTTGAAGGGGGTGTTAGAATTGAGGACCTCAACATGCCCCTTCTGACCTGCATAATATTCTGTGATTCTATGATTTTACCTGCTGCTTTCCAAATTATATGCCACTTACAGCTATTCCCCTCAAAAATATATCTTACATTGGAGAATGTCTCTGAGTGAGTCTGGGTGACAGTGCATTGACTGCGTATAATGGTGCTGCATTACAATTATGTTAATTAGTTGTTCAGTTCTTAGCCTGAAAAAAATGTTTCCATATGTTTTGTAGGAGGTATTGTGTGCCTTCAGTGTGGAAGTCATAATTTATTCATTTGTTGTCTTATAGATGAGAATGAATGAGCACACAGAATATACTGTGTGTTTAAATTAAAACAGCTTAATCTGATTATATATAGCATAAAAGTTTCAGCTTGCAGGTTTTGTTACATCCTAGCTCAAGCTAATAGTGACTGCCTCCTAATTCATTTAAACAAAGCAGCTGTTTAAAGCATGTATGGAATGGATTCTTTTTAACCATATTGAGAGAGTTACCCTCTAATATTGTGGGCTTTGTGTTTACTTGGTAAGAAACACCTCAAATTAGGAAACTCATAAAAAAGCAGATGTTCTTCTCACAGGGCTACTCAACTCAGCAAAACCCTAAAAATAATGTACATAAATGAATATCTAATTAGGATTTTCTCTTTTACATGCATGGCTAAATCCTACTAATACCATGAACTAAACTGTGCTGCCCCCTTCTAGCTAAATATAAAAATAGGAATGTTACAAAATGCAATTTATTTCCCCTTTTTCAGATATTAACTTTATTATATTATATATAGTGATATATTAAAGTATATGTATATACATAAATATATATATTTTAAACAAGCAGTTCCCAAGTGGCTTTTTTAAACATAACACATTTTGGTGACTTGGAGACCAATTAAGAATCAAGATAAAATTAGCTTTTTTTGATGCAAAACATCTCAAAAATAGGATAGAAAGCTCTTATGGAACAGTTTTCCTAAAGGTAAAATGGATTTAAGTGTTATTTCTGGAACAGTATATGTCTATACCATTTTTAATATCAGCTAGGGATCATGCAAGTCTGATCCTAACCTACTTTCTGCTAAATAAATATGCCCCAGGACACTACTAATGCATAAATGTAAAGTGAACTTCACCATCGTGATAGCCCCTTATCTCAGCAAAGTGCTTGTGTTTGTAATGATTGCAAATTGTTCCCTAAAAAGAGACACTTTTATGAAACCTGTTCTCAAATCTCTTTAGCCAGAGAAAATGTTGGACCCATAGCTGTTTCATCTGGTGTTGTTTTGCATATTATTATTTGGCATGATTCTGTCCTAACAAAGTCCAGGTTTGGAGAGTGAAGGACTGTTACAGTTTTGATGTGATATAAATAAGAATTAAATCCACACAAGCCATAGAGTATGCTGTTTTCTTCTAGCTAGCACAGTAACTGCAATATATGCTCACAATATTACTCACTGGATATACAAGTACTCTAGAATTTTATATCACCCACAGAAAACAAACATTTTTTCATGAACTGCCTAAAATTGAAAAACTTGCAAGGCTTGACTCAAAAGTTCTAGCAGAAGGAGCAATGGGATTAAATGTTATTGAGTAGTCCTCATGGGAATGTATTAAGTAGTTCACTGAACAGAGATCTCATAAGCATTCTTCTCAAGTTTTACTAGGTAAGTCTGGCAGGGAAAGATTCCATTTCAGGCTGTGATGTCTTAATTTATATGTCTAAATATAGGTGTCTACAAGTGGGCCGGCTTTCAGTTTCCCAGTTTAGAAGATCCTGTCTGTTCAGCTGGTAGAGGCTGGTGAGAGATCCAGCTCTTAGACATATAGAGGAGATGGTCACTTGAGTCTCATTAGGCTCCATACTCTAAGTCACAAAAAAAATAACCACCATGTTAGATGTTAAATGGACCTCTACACACAGCAGGTTCAATTTACTAGCTAACACATAGGTCACCAGAGTAGTTGAAGCTGCCCCAGGATACCCTGTCTGTCCTATATATGCTGCTAAAGAGGGAACAAATCAATAAAACAAAACAATAAAAATGTTTCTATAAAATACATTAGCAACAAAAGGAGGGCTAAGGAGAATCTCCATCTTTATTAGATTGTAGGAAGAAACATAGTGCCAAAGGATGAGGTAAAGGTTGAGGTACTTAATGCCTTCTTTGCCTCAGGCTTTAATAGTAAGACCAGTTGTTCTCCCCCTGAGCTGGAAGGCAGGGGTGGGAAGCATAATAAATCCCCCATAATAGAAGAGGAAATATGGTTACACCCCTGTTACACCAGTTAAACATACACAAGTCTATGGGATCCACCCAAGAGTACTGAGGGAGCTAGTGGAAGTGCTCACCGAGCCATTTTCCATCACTTATCAACAGTCCTAGCTAACCAGGGAGGTCCCCATTGACTGGTAGTTAGCAAATGTGACATCGATCTACAAGAAGGGCTGGAAAGAGGATCTGGAGACCTACAGGCCTGTCAGCCTGACCTTGGTGCTAGGGAAGGTTATGGACCAGATCAGCTTGAGTCCCATCACACAGCATGTACAGGACAACCAGGCAATTAGGCCCAGTCAGCATGGGTTTATGAAAGGCAGGTCCTGATTGACAAACCTGATCTCCTTCTATGACAAGGTGACCCACCCACTTACTAGATGAGGGAAAGTGATGTTTACCTGGACTTTAGTAAGGCCTTTGACACCATTTCCCACAGCATTCTTCTGGAGAAACTGCCTGCTCACGGCTTACTCTTCAATAGGTAAAAAAAAGATAGGCTAAATAGCTGGGCCCAAAGAGTTGTGGTGAACGGAGTTAAATCCAGTTGGTGGCTGGTCACAAGTGGTGATCCCCAGGGCTCAGTACTGGGACCAGTTCTGCTTAATCAATGACCTGGACAAGAGGATTGAGTGCACCCTCAGTAAGTTTGCAGATGAAACCAAGTTGGGCAGGAGTGTTGATCTGCTTGAGGAAAGAAAGGCTCTACAGCAGGATCTGGACAGGCTGGATCAATGGAACAAGGTCGATTGTATGAGACTCAACAAGGCTAAGTGCTGGGTCCTGCACTTGGGTCACAAAAACCCCATGTTATGCTACAGGCTTTGAGAAGAGTGGCTGGAAAGATGCCCAACAGAAAAAGACCTGGGGGTGTTGATTGACAGCCAGCTGAATATCAGCCAGCAGTGTGCCCAAGTGGCCAAGGCCAATAGGATCCTCACTTGTGGCTTGTATCACAAATAGTATGGCCAACAGGAACAAGGAAGTGGTTGTCCCACTGTAGTCAGCACTGGTGATTCTGCACCTTGAATACTGTGTTCAGTTTTGGGCCCCTCACTACATAACGACATGGAGGTGCTGGAGTGTGTACAAAGAAGGGCAACAAAGCTGGTGGAGGGTCCACAGCACAAGTCTTATGAGGAATGGCTGAGGGAACTGGGGTTGTTTAGCATGGAGAAGAGGAGACTCAGGGGAGACCTTATTGCTCTCTACTACTGCCTGAAAGGAGGTTGTAATGAGGTGGGTGTCGGTCTCTTCTCCCAAGTAACAAGCGATAGGATGAAAGGAAGTGGCTTCAAGTTGCACCTGGGGAGGTTTAGATTGGATATTAGGAAAAATTTCTTCACTGAAATTGTGAAGCATTGGAACAGTCTGCATCACATCCCTGGAGGTATTTAAAAGATGTGGTACTTAAGGATATGGTTTAGCGGTGGATTTGGCAGTGTTAGGTTAATGGTTGGACATGATGATCTTAAATGTGTTTTCTAATCTAGATGATTCTATTATATGTTTCTATTTTGACTCTGTGTTCTATCTGATCTTACCTACACAAATCAAACAGAAGTGACTCAAGGCTGGTAAAAGTCTTCTGCCTTTCTTGGAGTGGCAGGTGAAGATGATGTAGAAGGCCCCTGGGGCATTGCAAATGACATGAGGTTTGCCTTTTAAGTAACTGAATTTATACCAAAATGCTGACAGCTAAATTTTAAGTGGTTTAATTTCAAACTAATTCCCTAATTTCAATAACTAATTTCAAACTTATAGAATAATTATAGCCTTCCTCTCTTAAATTTAATTTATTGATTATTCAGTTTATTTTTAGGATACCACATTTTGATATTTGTTTCCAAATATTCTCTTGCAATTTTATAAATTACATAAAATCGTTTTATATTTTTCTATTTTGATGTGGTACATGTTAAACATATTCTTAATTTCATACAGTTATTAATCATCAACAAACACACATATAATATATCACACTGGTCTCTTTCTTGTTCGGTTTTATTCTGTATTCATTATAGTTACTGTGAAATACTTATTACTGTATTAGGCAATGAAGTCCTAAATTAAATTTGTGTTTCCTGTAGGCCACGTACTTTTATTACAGTATTAATTGGTGGATCTAACCTTGAACTCACACCCTCTAGAGGCACTTCTGTCTTAAGAGCACGTGTAATTAATTTTAGACAGATGATGTCTGAACTCCTGAAAGCAAAACTAGAACTAACTGAGCTGTGACAATGAACTGAAATGTCATCAGTGACCCTAGCCCCACTGTAGACCTACAGAGAATTCTTAGATACAAAATATGATACTGAAATAAGATTAATTTTTTCATGTCCACTGTGCATTTGATAGTTGCTTTTGTGTATTTAAGAAAAAAAGCAGCAGATGGGGTCAGCTCTTCATTTCTGGGTTTTGCAAATGATTAATTTGGTTAAGTCTAAAATAGAACTGAAAGTGTTCCTATTAGCTAATGAGGAAGGTTTTTTAGAGATGTGTAAATTTTTTTTAGACTAAGTATTGCTGGGTAAAAAGATGACAAAGTTTTGGTCATGCAAGATCTTTTTTAGGTTTTTAAATTAGAAACAGCAGCCTTCAAGCTAAATACTGGGTAAGAGAAATTGCTCTGGGTTTAATTTCATTATGTTAATCATTTAAACAAATTTAAGGCATCTAGCACTGGTAGAGCTGAGGGAGATGTGGGTGAGATTCCCAGCTCCTGTAAGAAAGAGAAAGGCAGTTAATTATTACTTTTGGTGTAGTAAAGAGGAGGATAAAGGCTGGGCAAAATCAGTATGCTATCAACCTGGTATCTATACTGGGTCTGCAATTTTTTGTACCAAGTAGAACTGTAATTTAGTTCACAGGCTTATGTTTTGAGAATACTGTGTATATCACCTCTAAATCAGGATTTGGAGGGCAGAGGGCAAGGTATCCTAGCTATAACTGTTCAAAATTCCTCTCTACTGTTTTATTTGCTCAATTTCAACATTCAGCATGTGGAATTAAGTGTGAAATAAGGACATGTATGTGTGGGATCTGTGGATTTTGTTCTTCTGTTGTGGGCGAGCTGAAGGACTAGGCAATGGAAAGAGAACTCCTTTTGAAAAAGCATCAGAAATTAAAAGCTCTAGAAGAAGGATAAGATTCCTTAAGTGATACTGGATCGTGCAGGTCTGTCAGACTACTCCAGGAAGCTGTATTTCTTTGGTCTACTTCTAGGATTTCAGGATATTGGTTAAATGAGTATGAGAACCTTTGGCTGAGTTTTTTACAGTCTGAACATATTGAGAGAAATCCAGAGTTCAGACTAGCATTTAAGATCTGTGCTAAACACAACTGAAGTTTTATAACCCTCAAAATATATATCATTACCCTGCATCCCACTGTCATTTTGCTAGTCTTTTCTCTTCCATCACATCAAGTATAAACTACTTCAGAAGCTGCTGCGATCACTTACTCACTTTAAAAAGTGATGGATAGGCCCATTTGTTCCGTTGCACTAGTTCCTACCACCTTCATCTTCCAAACAGGCAAGTTAATGTGTTTAGGTTTTTTGTGCTGTACTTATCTGACTTCAGGGCTTGGTGGGGGCTCACAAGTATATTTTTGCCACAACCAGCAAGCTATCAGAAGCCCTCAGCAGCTGTTCAGGCCACTTCATTATTGTTGTGGTGACTATGCTGATGGTTAGGTTATGCCATTGTGCAGATCAGTATTGTATGGTATCAGTATTGTATGTATCTCTGTACCTTCTCTCCTTCTTGCTATCACATATTTTATGCTGAAGTTTTAAATAAATTTGGGAACTAGATATTCTTTTCCAATTTCACACACAGCATCAACTGTTCAGTCCTGGTCATATATACTAAAGCAGATTTTGATTCTCATGGTTATACATTGTGGGAAATAATTAGAACAATGCTATTACTGGAAATTGCTGACACATATATTTTAGGAGGTTTTTTTCTGATTTTCTTGAGACTTTTTCCATTGAAAGTATCCTTGAGGTCTTAACAAGAAAGTTAGAAATATATGTCATAGGAAACCTGTAAAATATGAGGAACAATATTAAAACTGTCATTTCATCGCATCTGCACATTTAAACTTTCTAAAGTATATACTTATTCGTCTAATAAGCAAATGCATCACAGTCCTAAAATATCATCTACCATACATGTAGCAGCTAGTTTGATAGATTTTCTAGTGGAGGCAAGATGAGGAGAAAGATGAAACCCTGAATCTTGGAGAAAATAATGGGTTGTCTTTTGTAGAATGTTCCATCCAAAGATAGAATACCAAAGCAAAGTCACACACAAAGTAAACACCTGAGTGCTTGATGGTACTCCAGTTTGTGAAATTTTATTCTAAATGAGTGATTTCTAATGTTTGATGTGCATAAATATGAATAAAGATTTCACATGTCAGTCATCAGTATGTTGTTTGAAAACATTGTTAGAAAATTATCTCATTTAGGCGAGATCTCAGTGGAGATGCTTGATATTGTTACTGGTTTAATACATAGCAGAATGAAACTGATTTGTCAAAATGAATTGGTGGATTTTGAGAGGCAGTGGGGTAAAAATTTTAATCTCCTAAAATGGCAAGTATCATTTGCTGCCCACTTGAAATTACTGTGGCATATAAGGACTAATGAACAATTATAAACCCATGAATATGCTTAATTATTTAATATTAATTGTGGAATTATGCTGAGATTGGAAATAATAACTTTATTAGCTTCCTCTGAATAAATCCAAGAAAAAATAATTCTCTTCATTAGTGTCTCAGTCATAGCTGTTCACTGGTAGCAGAGAAAAAAGGCAAAAAAATTCTTCCAGCTTTCTTTAATTCCCATCTACTCTGAAAATAAGCACCATAAATTTTTGTTTTACAAAATTAGTGACAATTATTCTTGTCATACAAAACTATTTAATGATGTTGATTTTGTATTTTTCAGCTGAAAACTACACAAAAATAACAGCATTCACCTGTTTCAAAAGCACCAGACCACACCATGAACATTTGATGCAGCTTTTTGTTCTCTGTTGCTCTTTCCGAAAGAGAAAATTTATCTTGGAAACATGCTGAATAGTTCTAAATAATTCAAGTAGCTGCAAATTGAAAAGCATACCAGATAACTAGAAAAGATTACAGGATTTTTTTCCCTAACACTTCAATAGGTACATTCTTTTAGGAAGTGGTGAGTAGCTGCTGATGCCGTCAGATCTGGACCAGGAACAATCAAGATACCAGTACCCAATTCAATCATTGAATCCAGTCATCTAAGTATCCACCCATAGCCACATTAATCCCTCTTTTGATCCTGGAAGGAGGTTTGACATCTGAGGTATTCTAAGAACAAGATATTATTTTATAATTTATTTAGACAGCAGTTTATAGAGATCAAGCACAGGGCTGACCAGCATGGACTCCCAAAAAGCTCCAGTCATCCAACTTGTATATCCTATACTCTTTTGTTACCCTTGTAATTCCCTTTCTCATTTCAAATCTCCTCCAAATACACAACCTGCCCTAATTATGTTTTCCCCATTGGTCTCAATTTTGCTGCATCTCTAGCCTGTCTTGGAAGTCCTAGTATCGTGACCTAGATCATCTCTGCTTCTCACGATGTCACAGATGGTGTTACCAAGGCAATTCTGGCCTTGCAGAACCCTGCTCTCCAAAAGGTCCCAAAAGGTCCCAGTGCTCCCCTTTCACTGTCTGTGGCGTTTGGCTGTTTCTCATATACTTCTCCCTTATCCATCTGTGCAGCCTCTCAGGTCCTTATGCTGCTATTTGTCATGTCCAGGAATTTCTCATGTCATGTCTAGTGGTTCTTCTGCAGCTGTAACAAATTCAAACTGCACTGCAGGAGATACATAATGTTTACAGTGAATTGAGAGCAAGTGATTAGTGAATTAGTAAAACTCATTCACCTCATTCACTTGTAACAGTGGAAGTTGTTTGTCCTTATGTGAGCTTTAATCTTGATCCTATATTTTGATATGGGTAAAATAACAATAAAACCAAATTCATAATGAGTTACAGTCACATTGTTGTGACACATCTTCTCTCTCATTCTCATAGCTCTGTTCATTCCACAAGAGTATTGAGCTTTTCTCTGATGTGTAACTGAAATAGCCATCAGTCTGTTGCTGCTGTTACCTCCTTTGCCAACCTTTGTGAAGATAACAAAACTGTCAGCTGTCACAGCAGATTAATGACAGATTAGAGTTTGGGGTTTTTTTTATTATTATTACCTAATATTTCAGTTTGATGTGGCCTTCTTTCTATAATCCTCTGGGTGGATGAGTTATTATGTTTTTATTGTTATTCATGTGACTTTTCTGAAAGCTGTGTGTTATCACACATTAATCATGAGAAACACCATGTCATCTATAGAAAAATTAAAGACAAAATATGCGTAGTATAAAATGAAAATACTGTGAAAGTCATTATTATAAATAATAAACCACTTATCTAATTTTTCTTATAATACATTACAGACCAATAGTGAGAAATATTTTTTGGAAAGTTTCTTATTCCTGTGTTCAGTCACTTTGCAAAGGCTTTCTAAAGAAGAATATGTATTCAGGAAATGTTGCAGAATGTTGTTAGCAAGAGGTCTTTTACTGTTAATATGGAAGTGACATACTGAATGTTAAGTATGCCAATAATCTCAAAGAGTAACTGTTTTGCTTTGGTATCTAGAGGATAGAACAGTTGATTGATCCTAAAATCTTGAAGCTCTATTTTTTTGAGTGGTATACCTCGTAAAGGCATGTCCTCTGAAGTGCTCAGAACTTTTCCAAAGAAAAACAACTATTTTTGTAGTGTTTTGGGGGTTTATAAAAATATGGTTTTATGTAATGAGTAGGTTTTTCCAATATTCAAAGATGATGGCAAAGCCTGCATATTTTCTCAGATTAAATTATACTAGAATTAAATATACAAAGAAACATTTCTACTGTGTAAAACATTTCTAATTTAAAATGAAAAATTATTTATCTATAATCCAAAACATTAAGTGATTTTGGAGGCAGTTCTCTTAAAAAGTGGAAACTAACAATGTTCAGCACTTTGTAAAAAAATATTATAACCCTGTATTGGACATTACATATTGCAACATTCACATAAACACGTACACATATATGTATACATATTATATTACATTACATTACATTATATCATATCATATCATATCATATTACATTTACATAATATTATTAGAGTACTGAGAACAAAACTATTGTCACCCATTTATTAGCCAGAAGTATAGATAAGATCCTGAGAATCCAAAGTTATGAAACCACCCCTATAACTTTATGACAACTCATAACTGGAGCTTGTGAAAACATCCCATGAATTACAATTTTCTAAACTAGAATGTATTTTTTTTTTAATTGGGTGTAGATTAAAGGAAAGCTAGTAGAATTTATTTGTAAATTTTGCCAAGAAAGTTGTTAATCAAAGTGAATAAATATTGGAATTTGGCACTCACAAAATTCATGTATTTCTATAATACAGGTACTGCAAATCTGTAATATAGAAAAGGCACGGCTAAAACAGGCTGTAGCAAAAGGCAAGTTTATATGGTATATGGTGTTTCCGAGGGTTTTCTGTTAGTTTGGTTTGTCCTCTCCACCCAAAAGGAAGTGAAACCCCTTGACAAACATCCACTTTTAAAAACTGACAATTATGTATGGACTGTTTTCTGGTTCTACATTAACCGTTGCCAGAACAGAATGAACTCACACCTAGTTTACTGATCACCAAACCTGTAGCTTTTGTCTTTGTTATTTTCGAAAGCATTAAATACTTCATCAATTTAAGAAAGAAAATGGAAATGTTATAAGCATACTTGGAATCATCAATTACTGGTGTGGAATGAGAATCAGCTGATAAGAAGTAGAAGCAGGAAAAACAGAAAGTGCAGGTGGTACGGGTTTTTTAATTTTAAGCTACATGTGACTTGGGCATAGAATGAGAGTGAAAGCTGACTGATGTCAAGATTTATCTACAGTTTATGCTATTCAGTGGCCTTTTGGTCATACAATGAAGGAAGAGATTTTCTTCATCTCAAGATTTATGCTTAGGGGTGCCACAGGAGTTGCTGAAGGAGTTATTTACACAACTTCATATCATCTGTGAGATAATGGCCACATCAGACTAATACATCATCTGGCTGACATAGCTTAGTAGCAGTAGAGTAGAACACAGTCTTTCCATCAAAACATTGAGAAATGGAAAAAGGGGACCAAACCCACTATGACTTGAAAGTTAATATCTGGAGGATGGTAACATGTCCAAAAAGACAGAATATTTTTCTTTTGCCATCATGTCAGTGGAGCTAGTAAACACAATAACCTCAACAGATGACCCTGTTATACAAATTAAATTTCTCCATTTCCTGTAGAACCTTAATAATCCGTGGACAACGCAAGTATCAAAGTATCATAAAGAATGAATAAATTCCCATACGTAACCTGAGCCATAGCTTTCCATATGTTCTTATCTGTTTTTTGTGGTTTGTTTTGTTGGTGTTTGGTTTTGTTTGTTTGTTTTTTTTTGGGGGGGGGGCATGTATGTTCATTTTATTTAAAAGTATTGTCATGTTTAATAGATCAGCTACAAGAGTCTGCTTGTCCTCATGAATGAATCAATATAGTGCTTAAAAGAGGTACAGCAAAGAATTCATGATTATGAGGTCATAAAAAGCATTCTACAGCCTCACCTCACTTCATGTACAAGCTTAATGAAATAATCAAGTGACTTAACTAATCAGGAAGTTATTTACTGTTTTGCTGATTAGGGATATCAATTAAACTCAAACACCAGGGTGAAAAGAGCAGGCGTATTTTACTAGAAATAACTAAATAATATAACAGAATAATAAAGAAAACATACAGTAAGAAAAGGTAGAATAGTGCACTTAAACAAACAGGAAAATATATGGTAATGCATCAAATCATTACTACATGAGAGAGAGTGATTAAGAAAGCTCCATCACCACTTGCATACGTTACCATCACCCAACCCCGCAGTGGCTGGGCAGCCCCGGTTACAACGAGGATTTGGAGAGCCTGTCCCAGCAAGGGGGAAATCCTACGCGGTGCCTCCACCCGTAGGTGAGGCTTCCAAAGTCGCTGAGAGCGGGTCCAGCCTGATATACCAGAGATCGACAAGCCAGAATAGCTGGCACCTTTGTTTTAAGTGTAAATATCTGTTTTCACTCTCATATTAGATTCCCCCAGAGCCTGGCCAGGGCTCAAGGGAGATGCTAAGGGAGTTTCCCTCCTTATCTATTTTATTTATGTTCTTTTTAAAACAAGGCCATATGTCTGTCCCAAGGCCAGACAGCTGGCTTCACGGCCTTGTTAACTTACCCCTACACAGAGAAGAAGAAAGATACATTCAGGATAGACATGTTTTCACTACATCCATCACCAGTAATGAGTATATGATATCTAAGCTACATCTTCCATTAATGAGCACACATATTTCGCTAATGATTACAATGAGTTAGCAGCTTAGGCTCGGGCCCTGTTGCTCAGGCTTCAATACTTCAAATTTTACATCAGCACAAGTGGGTTGTTATAACTTAGTACAATACCTACTAGCACAAGTTACCAGTTATAAAATATACAGGATTCATCTATAGGTCAACTCTGGCTTGGGCCTGTTGTCCAAGCCTTAGCACTTCAATTACCAAAATCAATTAAAACATTGCTTAATTTTTTCTCAGAAACTATCCTTGGATTTAGATTTCAATTAGTATTTTATTTCCATTCCTCTGCTGCTACTATAGAAAGTATTGGCAGCAGTAATAGCTTATGTTTATTTGCCTTTCTGATGCTTTAACAAAATGTTAGGTTCTGGCATTATAGCAGATTTCAACTGGTGAAATAAAACAAATTTCTTGCAGTGTTGTTAAAGTTCTTTCTGGATATTGAATGGAGTCTCTTCAAGGCTGGCTGTGCAATCAATCTTCAGATTTCCCAGGGAACTCTTTATCTGCTCTCTGATTTATCCCAAACATACAGAACAACACAATGCCAAAAATTTGGAACAAAAAAATATCATTATGCTTCTGCTATCTTGCCATAGTTTGAATTCTACACATCAAGCCATCCCCAAAACAACAGCTTACTGATGTACATTAACATAAAACTAAGCAAAACACATCAAAAGATTATTTAATACATTGTGAACATAAACTGTTTCTAATTTTGCCTGCTACAGAGGAAACTGGAAGAAACAATACTGATATGAATTAAGACAGGGATGAACAGTGGGAACTAAAACTGGATATAGCAAATGTTAGAGAAGTTTTCTTCCAAACAGTGTTGAGGTTCTACGTTTACATTCTATATTATGGAAAGAGTATATCCTCAAACTCCCTAAAAAACAGTCCCTTCCAGTTCAGGAGTCTGAATTCAAGTTGTCAGTTTCTAGAGACATGGGAGAACTCGAGTGCTGGTTATATCGCTAGTTCCTGGCACTGTATCTTTACATTAGAACCATAAGATCAACTCCAAAAATGGTCCAAAGCAAGATTCACAAACAGAAAAGAGCCTGAATTATAACAAAACAAATTTAAAACCCCCTGTGAAGCCTGTATTATTGCAAACTATTTTCAGGACTCACTTCTCAGTTTCATGAATCCCAATTGTTCCTTCCTAAATTCATTGGCAAATTAATGGCATTTCAATGCTATTTGTTTTCAGAATAAATAAGTAAAAATGAAAATTACATATTGGAAAAAATTTTGGTGAGTTTTGGGAAGTATCCTAGATATAATCAAACTATCAAAAACCCCAGTCATTCCCAGAAGATGTCACAAATTAAATTTATTGAAAACTCTGTAATGGGTATTTCAGATTTCACACCAGCAGTATTGACATAACCAAAATAAGTTATATTCAGGTGTGGAAGCATCTCAGAAGCACTCTACCATATTTCAAGAGCAGCTCTTGATGTCTAAGAGATGGTTTAGGGAAGAGACAGGAAAATTAACTTTCATTGTGTTACATGCATTGTGGAAAGACACTCTTTGAGTTAATTTACTTTGGAATGAGTTATTACTTTGTCACAACCTGGAAACACTTATATGATTAAAAAAGAGATGAGACATATCTAGTTCAGGTATTATTGTCTTGAGATGAACTGAATGGTTTGGTTATCTGAAACAGAAAATCTGACAAATAAACAAGCTGTTTAAACTAAGTCAGTACTGTATATCTTTAAAACCCAGGAAATCATGTCAAATAATCTATGCATTTTCTTAAGCAGAGAAAGAGCCTAAGGAAGCTTCATTTGCCCTATAAATATTTGAATATGCTGGTTCTGTGCTGGATTGAGACTGAGAAGCACAAATGTTTTTCATGGGAGTATTTTGTGGGAACAATGTTTTTTATTGATATAGTTGCAGGTGAAAGCTGTTCAACACAAGCGGTTTAAATCTGAATTTTAAATTTTAAAATAAGGATCAAAGCAGTTTATAGATTTATTAATGATGTGTAATTAAATGGAAATCAGTGACCTATATAATTATGATAAATATCCACAACACAGGAAATAAACCATGACGTTAGACACTTAAAATCAAGCCCTTAAAATGCTAGCATTAAGGAATTCATGCCACTATGAAACTAAATTTGTGCTATTCTGAAAGATATGACAGAGGTCTTGAATATTTGATACAGAAACAGAGATAAAACCAAATAAACTTTAGATATTCTCAGTTTAATTTATATGCCTGGCTTGCCCTAAAATTGTAGGTATTTTGTTAAAAAAACGAGTTGTTCATAATCCATAACTAGGTAGTGGAAAAAGAGTAATGATATTAAAAGCCTTAACAGAGAAATTCTGGCCAGTTAGTTTAGCATTCAGGTACACAGACGAGATAGTGCTTTGGACATCTTTAAAGTCACCCATTTCTCTACCCATCGAATGTGTGACATAAAAGCTGCTAGGTACATAACTTTAAGCAAAACTTTTGAAGTCTAAGAGGCAGTGCAGGTCATGCTCTGTATTCTTAACAGTGACATCAATTCCAGTCAAATCTGCCTTATTGTTTAAAAAGCTGCTCTGTATTATATAAGAATGTTTTATTTCCACATTTAGGTAAACACTGAATAAATTAAATTCAGTTAAGATATAAAATGAATTTACCTAATTCAAGTAGAATTTAGATACATAATTAACAGAACAGTCCAAATATTTCGTCTAACATACAGGCATGCAATGTTCACTAGAATAAATACCAAGGTTTTTTTCACATAAAGCTATTGCACATGCTATGAAACACGTGAGCATGACTCTCTTGTTCAGTGGCATTTGGGATTCAAAAAATAGGAGTACACTGAACACGTACATACAGAGGAAGATATTTTCATGTGACCTGTCATCAGAAGCAAACTTCTGTTGCCTTAATGTGGTGTTACTTGAGATTGATTTTTTGGCTATCTGTCTTGGCCTTTAACCTTCCCTCCAGAAAGGCAAACATGTCATACCTGCCAGGTGTGTAACTCATGTTCTCTGGGCTGTCTCAAACATCACTGGATAACTATCTTTACAAGACCTCGTTGAGATGTATTGGCTCCATGAGGTCAGTCTCAGGGTCCTCCAAGCACTCTCAATCATCCACAGGGGCAATAGATGCTTATTTTTTAGGCACTGAATTTCTTCCTTGACTTTTACCACAGTTGGTGAGAGAAAAACAAAATAACATTTCTGTAAGTGACTTAGCTTATTCAAAAACAGAATTCTAAATTAAATTAGATTAATTGTACCCTAGAGTGATCTATTTTTCTTCTTAAAATGTTATCTCTGAATAAGGATATGAAGTCTAGTGTATATACAGTTGCCTATGTTGGTGAAATCTAAAATTATGTGAGACAATTTTTTCTATACATAATTACTCACCAACTGATCCATATCCATAGATATTTTCAGAACATGCCTATCACTAGCAGTACTCAGGTTCATTTCAAAGATTAGCTTTGGCATTGTTAAGCTTATTTGAAAACACACATAGAGGTACCTTTAGTTAAAAATACTTAGAAGAATTTAGCCAGAAAATATGTGAAGCCAGGATTATTTCCAAAATGAAGAGGGGGGGGAGGAATTAGAAAATTTTACTACCAACCTAAAGAATACAATCAGAAGAAAGAAGATTAAAATCTCATTTTCCTGTTGAAGGTGAACGTATGTCTTACTGGAAATGAAGGAGAAAAAAGCAAAAAGGCTTTCACTGTGTTACCTAGTTCTTAGGTTTGGATTTGAAAAACTTCTAACCAAGAAATGCCCAGATTTAAAGTTTCTCATCATCTGGACAGAGTGTGGAACATTTTTCACTTGCAAAGAATATTTTCTACTGCCTTTCTTGAAAGAAACTGTTGGGCTAGTCATCTGTTGCTATAGATAGCACTTAGTCACATAAATGTAGGAAGCCTGTAGATTCCTAACCACTCAAAGACGCTTTGTTCAGGATGTATTGGGTTACCAAAGTCTTCATGACAGTCAGAATTTCTGATGCATTTAGTTTCAGTGTGCCCTGTTTTTCCATTTGCTTATTCACTTAGGAGATTTAAACATCTAATTCATTATAATGAATTCTACCCTTAAAAAAAAAAAAAAAACAACCAACACCAATTATTAAATTTATTATATACCAGTTGAAAACAGTTTTTACGTTCCCCACTTTCCTTTGGATTCAGATCTCAAAGATGATTTACCCGATCTGGATATCTTGGTATACAGAGTAATGCCTACAATACTGAATTAAATAATCTGACATTTAAATATCTACCTATTTTACTGTTCTGCAAGCTAATTAACATATCTGATGTTCCATTGGGGGCAAATTATTTTCAACCCATGTTTCTGTAAATATTTATTGGGAAAAATACCTGCTTGAGAAACTCATCTCTCTAGGTTTAACCACTTATGTTCTTTACACTTAGTAGACTTCTGTTTATAATGTCATGAAACTAAGGCAGAACACTGTCAGCTAGCATTGCAACATCTTGTGTGTTCATCCTGAGATAAGTAGGTGTTAAAGACTGCCATTATAAGTGGTAGTTGCATTTTATAGCAGTTATGCTAAAACTGTACAGTTACAAAATCACCAGGAGAAAGTACATTCTGCATTTGGCTAGTATGAAAGTTATCGGCTCTTGCCAACCTGGAATAATGTGGTGATTAGAAAATTTCTTTGCAGTGTGACAGAGCCAGCCTTTGGTCTGCAATCAGCCAATTCTATTTCTATTCCAAGAACATATTTCAATCTATTACAATCTATTTCCAAGTTAATAATGTCATCCCAGGTGGATGGGGTGGAAATCAGCTCATATATTAAGGTATTTAAATGGAGATTTCTTAATGCATTTGCCAGCATCCAATTAGATATTTGATTGAACTTCCTAGATGTAGATATCTAGTGCAGTCTGAAATGTCTTCAGATATCCAAGAAATCCACAGAAGGCTGGCACATATGACAGTGATCCTGTGGTAATCTTGTATACTTCAGGAGTGAAGGTGGAAGCTCACCAGATATTCTGGATATCTAAAATTATGCTGGAAAACTATGTTAGATAACAATCACACATAAATTTCTACCTCCTGAGCTAAATAACATTCTCTTCTCCATCACTTGTGTTCAGTGGTAATCTGTTTATCTGAACTCTAGACATACTAGCTCTACTATACAGATTTAAACACCGATTTGTGCAGAGACCTTATATTTAAACACCTACAATTAGATGTGATTTTTAACCCACCTGTCTTGATAGACAAGTAGTCTTTCCTGGTGTATTTTGAAACTACCTGTGTTCATTCCCACACAGCAAACGTGTTTGAAATTTAGCTCTGTATTTAACAACAACATTGTGATTCCTTTCTAAATATCCAGATTTTTCTTCTTTTCCTTCTTTGAACATAAAAGAAAAAGAGAAAAACCTGAAGTAATTTTCCCCATATCTGTTAAAGGCATAAAATTTTATTTGCCATAAAATTTTATAATTGGTCCTTGGCCTATAAATGATGTATATTTTTCTTATATTACTTCTCGTTAGTGCAGTAGAAATAAATATTTCTCTAAACATCAAATAGTAATAGCTACATAATCTTCCAGATTATTTAGACCCTACATTATCTACACTATAATGTTTTGACTGATTACCTACAAAAGAATATTCCAAATCTGTTACTAGAATATATGCTAGACTAATTTGCGTGTTCTATCATTTTATAAAATAACAGCAAAAACGAGGTGCTGCATTGAAAACATTTTCAATATACTGTCTGCTTTTCCCATTATTTTAGCAACAATAGTTATGGCTATGAATGCTGATGTTGGAATTTTATTTTACAAAAAAAAAAAAATTGCAATCTAGCACCCAATTTATGAAATATTGTCCTTATCTTTTCATTATTTGTATTTGAATAATACATAATGCAAAATTAACTTGCCACTGGAGGAAAGTATATACTTCTGTAGCAGTATATACTTCTGCAGTATTTTAAAGAGTTTGCAGAAAGTTCACCCATTTTAAAAGGCAGCATATTCATAACCTGAACTGAAGTTCTTGTGCTGTTCTATCTGAAGGTTATCTCACCAGGAAATTGAAAATTTTCCATTCAGGCCCATTTTGTTTATTTTCCTGTAAATTCATTTAATTCCTTATTTTTCTCTTTCCTCATCATGGGTTAAGGATAAGACATAGATTGTTGTTAGAGACAGAAATAAAAGTCAAGAGAGGCCAAGATAACTTCCATAAGGCTAACTTGATTTACTCTATACAGACTTTTTTTCCATATGCTTTATTCTATGTTTGCTCTTTTCTTGTACTTGCTTTCCATATGGCAGTCCCTCCTCCCAAAACCTGTTCCCCTCTCTCAGCAGCATCCAAGGTTTTTGAAGAATGAATGAAAATATGGGTCTACAGTTAAGATATTTGTACTTATGAGGTTTTGAGAACTGGAAATGATCATGAAACTGCTTATTTCACAGCCTAAATAATAATAACAGAGATATTTTAATTTTATTCCCATTCAGGTAATGCATCAGATTAGAGTTGTCTTATTCAAAGCATTCAAGTGCATGGATAAGATCAAAATGCAGTGTGAAAAGCAAAGTTCGTTTGTGGTAGTGAATGAACCACAGAGACAGATACAGAAAACCAAAACATCCAGAATACATACTCGTATCCATCACTAAATCTAGTAGAATTATGGCTCCTTTTTATCAGGTTTTAAGATGGCTGTCACCCTCTTTAAATATCAACTTATTGCTTTACCTTCAGAAATTCATGTTAGATTTACTACTGCAACTTCCTTCTGTTGTATTTTCAGATCCTGCACCAGAGTGTTATTCTGCCTCAAAGACTGTAAAATCTCACTATGACATCTTTACATGTATATCATATCAATAATTTCAGCTATTTTACATCATCACACATACAACCAGAGTGGATTTGTCCTATATTGTGACCATACTATTCATTTCATTTTTCCTTCTGAAAATGTTTCTTTTGCTTATACCAATTATTTTTTTTTAATTTTATTTTGTCATTATTATTTATTGCACGGTATGTTTGGAGTGCTTGTATACCAATATTGTGTCATTAGAATTCTACTGTGCCTTATAACATCAACATTTGTTGTTTATGAAAAAAGAAATCTTTTTTAAAGATGCTCCCAAATACAACTTGAGAGGCTTAGTCTTGTTTTTGTAAAAATTTATTCAGATTGAACAATACTGCATTTTTCCACGTTAAACCACTTCTGTCTAAGTCTTCTTTCAAAAGCCATATGCTCAGGTGCTTTTATGCTTTTAAGGTTTCAGTAAATTTTCAATAGAATAATTTTTTCCAAAGTACATTTGTTTTTTTGTTTGTTTTTGTTGTTGTTGTTATTGAACTTCTGTAGGTAAATAAGCACCTGGAATAATGTGAAATTAATGATAATACTTCAAAATGCATTGATCTTCTCTTTGGAACAAAAATATTTTGTCTTCTGTGTTTCTGATACAGTTTTAATATTATGGAAGTTTGTGGTAAAATGATTCACTCAACAGTAATTATTAATATGAAGAACTAATGGCACTCTCTCAATAAGACTTTTCTCAGTTGTTGAACTAAATAGTCCCTGCAAGAAACTGTTTCTATATTTTCCTTGTATATCTTGGGAATGTTTTTTCCAGGTAATATAAAATCAACAGTAGGTAGCAACTGAGTTAGAGATACAACGTTCCCTTGAAAATCAGGTATCTTATTATAACATTGGCCTTTCCTTCTCGGTCTAGCAGTGCTCTCAGGTGTCATATGTATTGTTTCTACTCAAGTGCTAATTCTGTCTCACAAGACTGTGTTACTGATTTCCTGTCTTTTTATACTTTTCAAGTACCTCTTTCCTGTAACTGATAATTCACGGTTTCTTAGAAGCGGTCACAGTTAAATCACTTCAGTTCTAATTAAATAGAAACACAAGGTTTAGGCAGTATGCTTTAAGAGATAAAAAGAACATACTTTAAAAAAATTTATTTTGAAGTCATTTAAGATGTCATTTTCTCTATTGGGTTACTTGGTTCATCACCTGAATCTGAAAAGACAGGTAACGAAATATCACGGTTCTTTTTTTGCTTTTCTTTAGGTAAACACTATCTTTTGAAAATAGTCCACTCATTCAGCAACAAAGATTATCAGCTGGCAGTTATCCCAACAAGTTATTTCCACATCAGCAACAACTCTGACAGTAGAGAGTTCCTTATAATTACCAGTCACTCTGTAGCTGAAGCAACTTAGAGCTCTAAAACAGAACCAGGAAAAAAAAATACTGGGGAGTGGCTAGAAAACATCTAGCTCAAAACTAGTTGTGATGCAAATGTAATAACTTGGAACTGGAAAATAATCAGGGATATTTTTGAGGCTTAAAATAAATGGCATCTGTACTACCCACACAGTGTGTTTATGTACCTATTGTATTTGGTAGAAATAAAAAGCCACTTTGAGATGACAATTCATCCCACATATTTCAGGATGGAATGAATTGCCTTGAAGGAACAAATCATGCCTATCTTTCCATTTAGTACAAGGTAACCTAGACATATGACTTAGATTATATCCCTACTTTGTAATGACTAAAGTTTAGGTAAGTTGGATTCTACATGAAATCCACAATGTGAGTAAAATTCTGCATAACTGATATATCACATGAAAGTACTTTTTGCCATGAATATAAATTATTTTAATGCCAAGACCAGCAGGCTCAAATGTGTCCTTCATTTCTTATAAAATCTACAGATTCCCTTTCTCTGTCTGTTTTGAATAAACAATACTTTTTCTTCAAATTTCTACTGTTTTTTATGTATTAATGCACACAGAAACACTATTAATATACTAAGTTTGATTCTTAGACAGATGATGTTAGAAATACCTCAGTGATCACTATTTTAATGTGGTGGAGTAAATATAAAGTGGAAACAGAGAGTATATGTTTGATATATAAAATATTAAGATTAAAACAAATTGCAACAAATTGTAATAACAAAATAAACACAGAAACAAATAAAGAGAAAAACCTTTGTCCCCTGGGTTGTGAGCCTTCTGTGAACTGGGAGTACTTTGGAGATGCAGTCAGAAGTCCTAGAATACTACTTTTTAAAGACAGACACTGTAACCTGAAAATTATCTCTAAAAGCCTATGAATGCAGTACCTGTGACAACAAGAGAAAACAAGTTAAACCAAAGAAAACCAGTTCAGAATATCTTGAGGTTTAATGTTGTGAGATTGGCCACAGTAATCACTCTCTTCTAGCAAGAAATAGACTAAATGAAGCAGCTGCACATATTATAGCTATTCCTTATATTATCAGAAGAGATACACATTGTGAAATGTATCTTTGGAACAAAATCAGAGGTCTTTCCTTCATCAGCTGTATTTATTCCTCTGACTACAACAAATTCTGGTTCAGGCCTTTAATAAGCCACATGATGTATGTTGAGAAGAATCATTAACTGAGTAACTTTTTTTTTTTTTTTCAGTTATAAAACATTCTATTTCATATAGGAACAATCACATTGATCATATTCAATAGTTGCCATACAGTTTTCCTGTTATAATAGGAATAATACTTCTCAATTTCTGGTCCTCTTTAATTATTCAGACCTTAAGAATAAATTATGTTATGCATTATTCTTGAAGTAATATGAAGGAATAATTGACTGACACTGATACAATAGAATGCCATCAATATTTTAATTTTAAATAGAATTATGTTTCAAAATACATTCATCACTTGAAACAGAGGAGAAAAATTCTGAAATTAGTTTTTTTAAAAAAATGGATCATGCTTACTTTCATATATAAGGGACACTTCCACATAAGCAGCTTTGGTTTTGTTTTCTACTTGTCTACACCAGGAAGACTGATAATTCCATATGTGGGGAAATTTGAGCATACATAAAACTTTTCAGAAGCTTGAACAAGAACATGCTTCGCTTAACAAATCTATGCTGATACACCATCTTTTGGGAAGAGAGCTACTTCAAACTCTGGTGAGGAAAACATTGGTACAAAATGTGATCTAGACATAATAACTAATTGCCCCTTGAATTCCCATCCTTCTTCCTCTGGCTATCTCTTACTTGACAAGGCAGTGGAATGATGTGACCTCTCTTAAGATGAAACTTCAACTTTTAACTTTGATGTGTATGATTAGGAATCTCTCTAAATTTGCCAATTTATTGACGTTTCTGCCCTAAATAAATACTGAAGAGTTTGAGCAAAGCATTTCAGTATTTGATATATTTTTCTCTTGGCAGGATGAGGGGATACTCTTCAGTCCTCAGCATATCTTTCTTGCTCAATTTTGTCATTCAGACAATCTCAAGACAGAAAGCTTCTTTTGTTCCTTTTGGGAGATATCTGGATTCTGACAATTAAAGGGACAGACAATGTGTGGTATAAATGTGATTGTCTTTTTCTTTATTAATGTTTCTTTTTAAACTCTACTGAAATACTATGTAGTTTCTGAGAAGAAAATTAATTTAAACTTCACCTGACACAGATGTTTTCTTCGTTTCTAGGTTAAGCTTCTCCTGTGACTTGGGTAATTTATAAACTTCTGGTAAATCAGAAAGCAAAGTGAAATGACAAAAACTTGCCTTCATGGATGTCTGATAGGAAAACAAAACGGTCTATAGTAATTCTATAGATTTGTCTTACAGTAGTTCTTTACAGTCTTCTTTTTATGCCCATGTCACAAGTGGGCAGAACTGGATCAAGTATTTCTGAAGACACTTTTAAAATGCTCTCTCATTTATTTTTTTCCCCTTTCTTTTTTAGGATTATGTCAGATTTACTTAGTAAAATGCTTTCCACTACATGGTGAGTTAGTCCCAGCTAACACCCATACTCACACCCAGTTTCTCAGTTGTTCCTCCTCCCTCAGTGGGACATGGGAGGTTATAGGAAAAAAGCAGGAATGAGCAAGCTCCTGGGCTGGGATAAATAGAGAGACTTTGCATACTTTATTAGGTGTAGGATGCCAGATCTGCAAGTGAGGATGGCTGCAGAGGTGGACTCTGTGAGTAAAGGTCAGGGACTGCTTCGTTCTGGATACAGGCAGTTCCAGACATTTCTGCAGCCAAAACTGAGCCCATCAATGGAGATGGTGGTGCCTCTGGGAAAAAAAATATCTAAGAAAAGGCAGAACACTGGACAGGAAGTTTGGGAGTGAAGAAAAAGTGTGAAAAAAAATCCTGCATCAGGAGGTGCTCCAGGTGCTGGAGCAGATATTCTCTGGCTGCACATAGGTAGAGAGAACCCATGCTCTAGCAGGGGAAAAGTGCAAAGGACCAAGGAGCGACAGAGAGGAACTTTTATGAACTGACTGTAACTCCCCATTTCCTGTACCCCCAGTGCTGCCTGTGGGCAGAAGGTGCTGTATTAATTTATCCTTTTTTCTCACTATCCAACTCTTAATTAGAAATAAATTAAATTAATTTTCCCCAGGTCTAGACTATGCTGCCCATGATAGTAATTGGTAAGTGATGTCTCTGCCTTCATCTTCACCCATCTTATTTTCCCTGTCATCCTGTTGAGAAGGAGTGAGACAGCATCTGGATGGGTGCACTGCCTGTATGCAGTGGTTTTGCCCTTTTAAAATATGTTTTTTCAAAGGTGCCTCCACCTCGGCTGAGGGGCTCAGCCGTGCCCTGCAGTGGGTCAGTTCGAGCTGGCTGGAACCAGCTGTGTCCAGCACGGAGCAGCTCTGGCCTCTCCTCACAGAGGCCACCCGGCAGCCCCTCTGCTACACAAAACCTGGACACCTGCACCCAATAAGCACTACGACATTTGTGCAGTTGAGAATAAGAGAAGTAGGTATATTGATGCAGATATTCTACAACACTCATTGTCCTAGTTTTTCTAGAGGTAATTTTTTTCCATTTTGTGGGTAGAACCGTGTCTGTATTATTGCAAAGTTTAAATATAGGTTAGTCCATTTATATTAATGCCTGGTGAAATGCATGTTGGTTAGCAGCTAATATTTCAGCTAAACTAAAACTAAAACTAAAACTAAACCAGAATATTGTGCGAAAGACTTGTTGCTTTTCATGTTCACCAGTGTTGCTAACTACTCTTAAATTGATTAGAGGTTTTTCCCAATTTTTTTTTTTTCTGTTTATATGTAATCCATAATGAAACAGGGTTTATAAGTAAGATACAGAAAGAGAAGAGAAAATGGGAAATGAAAGAAAACTACTGTCTCATTGTTTTCTTCATAGAGTTCAAAACTCAGTAAATACTCATTGCACTACAAAGACAACTATGTTCTGATTAAGACTAGGAAATACTTTGGAAAAAGATAATAAAAAGCCTAACTAACTAAGAAGATTCTTAGTTTCAAAACTGTTTCATTTGACCTTATACTTTTGACCCAGGCCTAAATGGGGATTTCTATTCACCTTTGCTTCGTTCCTAATATAATTTCTTTGGATTTTTTACTATTTCCTTTAAGTCAGTTCTGAAAAAGTTCAATTTCTCTGTAGTTTGTCACATGTTCTATTTACTTTAATTTTCGTCCTGAAAAACATCAATTTCTTTGTAGTTTGTAACATGTTTATGAAATGAATCCTCCTGACAGCTATCACAAGTCAAAGGAAGCACATGATTGGGAAAAGACAGCAGAGGTTCACCAAGGGCAAATGGAGCTTGACAAAGCTGATTGCCATCTATGACAAAGTAACCTGCTCGGTTAATGTGGATGAGTGATGGACATTGTCTACCTGGATTTCTGTAAGGATTTTGATACAGTTCCCCACAGCCTCCTCCTAGACAAACTGATGCATTACCACGGAGACAAGTGCTCTGTGAAGTGGGTGGGGAACTGGCTGACAGGATGCACGCAGAAGATAGTGGAAAATAGCTCTTTTTCAAAATGGCAACCTGTCACAAATGGGGTCTCTCGGGGATTGATACTGGGCCCAATGCTGTTAAATATCTTCAGAAGTGATCTGGATGGTGGGATCAAGTGTATCCTGATGAATTCTTGTGATGATATCTAACTGACTGGGGAAGCGGACACTTTGGAAGGGACAGCCACTCTGCAGGAAGACCTGGTTAGGCTGGAAGAGTGGGCTAGCAAGAACCCTATGAAGTTCAACAAGGACAGTGTAAGGTCTTTCACCTGGGAAAACATAATCCAGGAGTGCAGCACAGGATGGGATCTACCCATCTGTGGAGTAGCTCTGTGGAAAGTTACCTGGGGGTCCTGGTGGACAACAAGCTCCACATGAGTCTGACCTTGTTTGTGGGAATTCCTGGAATTTCACTCCTGGAATTGTTTAAGAACCATCTCTGATATCAGATTGGGACACCTTTTTACAAGGAGTCACATGGAAAAGACAAGAGGTAATGGATACAAGTTACTCCTGGGGAGATTCTGATTGGACACAAGAGAAAAATTTTTAATGATTGGTACAGTTTGAATCACTGGAATAATGTCCCCAGGGAAGTAGTGGATTCACCAACACTAGTCACTTTTAAGATTCAGCTGGGCACGGTGCTGGGCCATGTTGTCTAGACTGTGCTGTTGCAAAGAATGGTTGGACCAGATGATCCTTGAGGTCCTTTGATTCTATGAATCTGTGTTCTCATGGTGGTAATTCACTCGTCAGAAACATGTAGCAGTTTGAAGCTGTTCACTTTATCTGTTAAGATGAAGAGCAAATTATATCTTCAATGAAAAATATCATAAGCAACAGGTTTTGGAGAAGAGTTTACCAATATCATGTACTCGATGGTTCTGACCTAGCTGCTGCATGAGATAGTAACTATTTAATTCCATCTAGTTCCATGCTCTATGCTTCACTTTCTCCACCAACTCCCATCATGCAAAAGAAACAAATTTAAAAAGCACTCTTTCATTATTGAGGAAAAGCAAAGTATCTTTTTCTGCTGCTTCAAGTTTAATTGGTTGCATTATCATTCGTCACAGTGACTGAGAGATGTTAGTGGAACCAGGACACTGATGCATGTAACTGCTCACAAGAAGCATTTTTCTGAGGCATTGTAGAAGAAAAAAAGCAAGAAAGGGAGAGTTCTAGCTTCACATGATGAAAAGCTGACATTGTACAGCTTTGAACTCCAAGCATTGAAGTAATTGAAATGAAGAAATTTTACCCAGCAGCAGAACATTCTGATGAAGACTACTGTTTGAATTCATAACAGTCAAATATTCTTAATGGCTGTGGAATTGCCTTTGATGAAGGAAATAGCACACCCACATTTACTCTAGATAATAAATAAAAAACTCTAGATAATACTATTAATCTAGATAATAAGTAAAAAAAAAACGCTCCACATACTCTAGATACTTTCATATCCTGTATAGCTGCAATAGAAATAAAGTCAATCATAAAGCTGGGACTGATTTCCATAACATAATTTTTTGTAGATATATATATACACACACTCTAAAATACAGTAACACACATATATACGCACTCTAAAATATATAATGTATATGTATGTATGAGAACTGTTTAAACTATTATATGCAGAACGTTTCAGAGAAAAATTTTTCTTTGAAGTAATAAACACTCACTCCCTTGTACAGTGAATCCATCCTCCAAGGATTCTACTGAATATAAACCTTATAAACCTTATTTTTAAAATTACTAGAAAATTAATTAAGAATGGCTAATATTTTTAGACATGATAATCTATCTGATACTAAATGTACTGCTTGGTGAAAGTTATTTTCTTAACCTGATGTCAGGTCTTGAGGCCTCCACACTGGTGGTTTTTGCACCTATGACTTGTTTGTGTGTGTATATGTGCATGCACGTACATGAGCACCTGCATTGCAACACAGAACTTTAACTGTTCCTAAGGATTAGACTGCTTCCAATTTTCTAATTATGATCTATTTAAAATAATCTATATCACTGACTCTTACAGAGGAGGAGTCTAAGATTTACCCTAAAATTATAAATATATCTTCCATTTTCTTCTGCATTTTCTTTCATTAGCAATGAGAAGTGGCCAGAGACCTAGGAAAGTTCTGAAAAGATCTCCGTGGAGCCAAAGGAACATCAGTGATACACTGTGGGTCATTGTGCTCCACACCTGTGATAAGCTTACTGCAAATAAAATAGACTGATGTTCAATAACTTTAAGACCCTTGTCTTCAGTCCTCTTTTAATCCTGCACTTTCTGGATTAATTGCTAATGCTTTCTTTTTCATCTTTTGTCATACTGTAACATATGAATGGCCGGAAAAAAAAAAAAAAAAAGTATATCTGAAATACTTTCTAGAAAACTTACTGTCATTCTAACAAAGTGATTAAAAAAAATCCTAAGTAAAACTGCCTCAGGTACTTTGCTTATTAAATAGTAACTGTCAAACGCACAGTTCATTCTCAGACTCATTCAAGTTGTAAGTCTATTCAATAGAACAGATAGTGACAAGAAGTGATTAATGCATAAATTCTAATATATTAAAAATAATATGGTTACATGAAGAAATCTTCCATCCAGTTTCTGCGTTTTCTACTTACCACAGCATCGTCTTAAGCAGAGAGAACTAATCATAGCAAAGAACATAATTTATCAAGAGTAATAGAAAACAGCATAGCATTTCGTAACAAAAATCTTCAAGCAACAAGAGCTCCTAACAGTAACATACTTTAGTTAGGTTTTGTATTCAAATATCACCTCCAAAATCTAACCAAACACCGAGAAGTCTCATTAAATGAAATTTACCTGAAGTTAACTAATTTTTTCCATGTTTCATTGCCTTAATTTTGTGGGGTTTGTCCAGTTCATAACTCATGTTTTCAAACTGATTTTCAGTATATTTCTAATGAATACCACACATTTTACATGTCAGCATTGAACATTTCCTTGATGACCTACCACATAGAGGTGAATGTATGGGTTTTTTGCACTCTTGAAACAAGTTTGGTTTGTTTGTTGTTTTTTTTTTTTTTTTCTCAAAGATTCATTATTATTTGTATAAATACTCAGATACATTATTCTGTCTTTAAATCATGTGACTAATATGAATAGCATCAGTTAATATAAAAAACTGTAGGCTTCTGAAATTATTATCAAACTTAGATATAGATTCTCTCATGCTTAACTGAGGACAAAGATATTTGAAACAAGTCTTCTGGGGAGACTATTTCATAATCAGTAGCATGTTTACTTACTGAAAAGTCTTTCTTTACCTGAGTATTTGCAATGATATATCTACCACAATCTAAAATATTTCTGGTTTCCTTATGTACACACTAAGTTTATCACATAATTTTGATATGTTAAGTGTCTACTATTCACAAAATAATAAAAAGAAAACCATTATAAAATCTGGGAAGTAATGCTGTCAACTGTCAATATGGGAATTCATACATTTTAGTGCTGTGCTCTCACTTTTTGTAGAAAGGTCACCCCAGATGGTGCAGATGACGCACATGGCATACAGGAAGGCAGACGGAAAGCAGGTTTGGAGATAAGAGAAATAACACCTCACTGGTAAGTCTGAGCGGTGTAAAAAATACCTTAAAACAATATTATGCTAGACCATTACATAGCAAAGCTATCTCCTGGTAGACTGTATTCTTGTTCGGACTATAGAAGATGTGTTAGTTCAGAGATCACTTTGCACAAGAGTTAGAAAAAAGGGAAATGCAGCAACATTACTACAAACCGGCAACAAGTGGAGATATTGGCTGAGTAGAATATCACAGGGTAATGGCCAGGGTGAAAATATAACAGCTGTGTTTTTCTTTGAATGGAGGAGGATCTGAAATGTAAATATATAAATATTACTCACTACATTTCTGTTAAACTCTAATGTGAATTATATGGGTGCCCTAGAGCCTTATAACCATCTGGGTACTATGCTAGTTTGACAGGCTATGGACAGAAACGCCAGTCCTGCCAAAAATAATAACTGAAAGCAATCTGTGTTTCACCAGCCCGAAAAAAAATAGCATAGCTTATTTTTCAAGTGCTTCCCTCAGTTCATTATAACATTCTGCTGCTTAACAGTATTATCTGACTCCATGTGAAGCAACCAATTAAAGAAACTAGTTAGCAGCCCTTTGTACATCAGCTCCAGGCAGCAATTTGTCCTAGAAATCAGATGGAAACTGATGTAAACTGATATGTGCACAACTGCATCTCTTCCACTGATTATTGTTCCTACCCTCCCTCCTCTGTCCCTTAAGACCAAGTGCAGCATGGTCACCATTTTTATTTTTCCTTTGATTCAAATGCACCTCTTCTGAAATGTTTTAATTTTCAGGAAAGGAATATGTGCCTTAAGGCTGTCAGCTTAATTCCAGCCTGGTATAAACTGCCGTAGTTATACCAGTTTAGAGCTTGCTCCTCTTTTGCCTCTCTATATATGATTTTTTGCTGCAATGACCCTTCTGTCATTTCAGTTCTGCTATGATGAAATTCAAGTATCTCTTTCTGAAGAACATGTCCTCTGCAAGCAACACAAGCTCAAGTTTTTTGGGGCCTATAATGAAGTACATTATTATTAATTACACTTTAAACAATCCTGGCTGCATCTTGATGCTTATGAACATTTAGAAAAATTAGCACCCTGCCTAAAATTATTCTTTAAATATAAATCTTACAGACAATTCAGAAAAATATATCTGTGTTTACAGAGGGGACAGAGGCAGCCCATTGAAAAGACAATGACCAGACATCTTTTAGAATCATAGCTAATACCACCATGTATAAAGAAAGTAATTTCATTTTTATTGGGGACTATTTAAATAAGAAATCTCAGCTCAGAAATTTGATAGCAAATGTGTACATTTTCAGGGTCACCTATGACTATTTTTAGCATTTTCACTACAAGATTTCATCATGCTTCAATAAGAATTCCAGATCCTAAAGATTTGAGAGTATCTATGTATTATGTAACAAAATTCCCACAGTCCTGCTAAATTAAGTCAATTTTAATTATTTCAGATCATTCCATAGATCAAACCAAAGGCTCTGTTTACTCATGTTTCTGAAAATTAGATGAAATTTATAACAATGTATTTATTTTTTGTCTTTTCAAAGTTCTTTTTTTTTTTATATTCACTTCATTCTACTTTGTATCTTGCTTCCCAATATCAGCACACCATTACTTTTCCTTTTTTGCACACAGTTCTCTTGAAGTGAAAAGCAGAGGACCTGGAAAGAATGAAGCAAACATGCTCTGAGAGCTGGAGAAGCACAGACGGGCAATAGAAAGAAACGGAAATTTTAGAGTCCATGTAACGGCAGTTAACATATAATGAATATCATGACCAAAAACTGTAGACCTGCTCTAAAAATTGGTTTTCAAAGGTGCATAACAACATCGTCTTTTCATATCTGAAATAGTAAATGGGAAAGTGCGTTGATTTCGGTCTTCCAATACAACACATCTTCCAGTTCTATCTTTTGCAGTTTATGTTCTAGCCATGGATAAAGGGAGCCTAGTCATCTTTCCAGTTGGTAAGTTTCTCTACTTTGCTTACCATTGTATCTCTTGTCTGACATCCCTTTTCAAGCATATCCACTGCATTATCATTTCTCCATCCTATTGGCAGCCTGTCATACTGTTTTCCTGTAGGATTTTTTAATTTATTCTCTTTATCTTTTTTTTTCCACATTTTTCTTATTACAATGTGTTTATTTTTGTGGGGTTTTTTTATTTTTCTTTTTTTTATTATTTTTTTTTTCTGTGCTTTGTGTATATCATATTTAAATTTTGTTATTATCTTTTATTATTTGCAGTTTGATGACAGCATGCAGTCAGCAAGATTCCAATTGCATTTTCTTGGGTTTCTAAACATATGTACAGCTTCCACTGGATGACAAACATTATACCAAGAAACAGCAGTTTTCTCAGATTTCCTTTCATTCCCATTTCTTCTTACCTCAATATTTATGCATTTTTAAAATGTTTGATGCAAGTCCCATTTGGCTGAGGCTATATAACTTCTGTATTATAAGATACGAACCAGTTTTTACACATTCACAACACTGTAGAATCATAAGGCTTATAGACAAGTGACTTGAATGTCCCTTCTTATTAGCAGTATAGAATAACATTCAGTAAATTTGTTGCAAGTACTGCAACATGTCTCTAACAACACAGCTGATGCAAGTGTTTTATTTGAGGATAAAACTAATTTGCTGCAAACACAATCAAATTACAGGAGGCAGCTGAGCCAAGTCATAACTGGAGACCTGAAGCTACAGTCATGTACTATGTGTAACTGAAATACTGAATGAATCAGTGTAGATAAACAGAATATTGCTAAACAGAAACAACAAACTCAAAAGCAAGACTTTTAAAGACATGTAGAAAAGGGTTGTATTATAATTCTTTGTACTGGCTGCTGGCCTCCTTACTTTGTTTTTAAATACTTCCAAATCTTCATTAAAAACTGGTGTTTGGAAGTGATGAGCATCTTTCCAGAGGGTTTACTGATTACTCATGTCTATTGACAGTAGTATCTTTACTGATGTTGCAGTACTGTTTGCAGGTTCCATCAAAAATCACATCTCATTTATATATTATATCAATATATCAATATATAGGTGACACTTTCTCTTCGAGATTGTAGAGATTCTTTATAAAAAGCTACAACTTCCTCAAGTTTAGCAGCCTTGTGATTCCTTACCTTATATTCACCTATGTGATTCCTTACCTTATATTCATTGAGAGTAAATATCCTATATGTTCTGTTTCATCAGTTGAAACAGACTGTCTTTCTTCAACAGCTCTGAAGAGAAGCTGAACTGACAAGTAAAAGTTCAAACTGCAATGATATTTAATTTATGTCATTTGATAAAGTGCTTCTATAAATAGCAGGAATGAAATATACTCAGGAATCTTGTACAGACACGAGAGTTTATGATATAGAACATAGGGATGTATTAAAAGCAAGCTGTGCACATTAGCCCACAGAAATTCCACACAAAATCAAATTCTCCAAGCTGTACCAAATGACTCTTTCAACCACTCAGCTCCATGGTCTATCCTCCAGGAGACAACAGTAGTTTCATACAAAATCTAAATACAATACTGTCATTCATATTTAGATACAGTGATGTTCTGAATAAGATCAGGTCTGTAATGGGAAAACTATATTTTATTAGACCAACTTACATGGGAAATATTGACACATTTTCAGACACTCCAGATTGTTTTTCCAATTTATAGTATTACTTCATGGTCTGAAGACAATCAAACTTTAATCAAACAAATCTTCCAGAGCTGATTATGCCTCAGAAAGACTGGACTGTGTAAAGAGTTCCCTTCATCTAATCTGCTGAGCCATTAACTCAAGTGTCATAGATGATTTAATTGCTGTGAGGAAGAAGCAGCATGTGGCAGGAGAAAAGAAACACTAAATCAAACAAACACATACACACCCTGAAAACCCTTTTTCATCAATTCAATTTATTCAGATTGAACTGTCAAGGAGTCATGGAAAATGATCACTCAGAAAGGTAAACCTAGAATAAGCTATGCTGGTTGTCTAAACAAATACAGGAAATCGTTAAGGACTTTAATGCCTTAAACTTTTACCTGAAATCAGCCAGCACATAGTGAGAAAGGCAAGTGACAGAAGCAGTGCATTTCTTGTGAGAAATTCTATTTAATGTAGGAACTCATAGATTGTGCACTGTGGGGTTTTTGGTTTTGTTGCCGGGGGAGGGGGGGGCGGGAATACCCCAATGATTTTAGTTAAAATTCCTCTCTGAAAGGGATGTGAGGCTGTGTCTCGGTATCATGTTTCTGTCAAGATGGATGGGTCAGTTTGGTGCTTTTCACTGGAGTAAAATTTTGAGATCAGCAACACACTACTACCTAAAATTTTTATTTCTTATATCTATGTTTATCTTTTTTTTCCTATCTTTTATGTCTAATGCAAATTATATAAGCATGTTGTAGTGTCGTTCCTTGTCTGAGGACATGACTGAACCTAACTCTGAGATTCTTTATAATAGAAATGGATCTTCATGTTTCTCATGGGCACAGATTTCCTACTATCTGCAGATTTGGAAGGGAATACCCTAAACTAACAATGAGAATTTACTTCTACAGCCGTGTCTCTCAGCTCCTGTATCAAAACCACAACAACAGTGGATCACAGAAGATAATTTGGCTTCAAAAATACTTAGCAAACTAAAATAAAAAGCAAGCAAAGAAAACCCCAGCCCTTACATTTTCATTACATTTTATTCTTCTAGTTCAACTAGTCTTTGCCAGCTTCTTGAAATACATGAAACATTAACTGAGCTTATTAACAATATACTTTTGCTTTCATAGTAAATGTAATTCAGGGGTTGTTTTCTTCAGCTAATAGATCACTACCTTGGAATGGCTGAGACTCATTCATCTAGAAAAACATCAGTGACCCTACACAGTTGGTTTGTGACATTTGTTTACACAAAATAATTTTGTACACCAACTGTGTAATTCTGTAACAAATTATTCCATTTTAGCGGAGAACCACAGAAGTTGCTTGAATGCTTTTTTATAAAAAAAAAAAAATAATTCAGATATAAGCAATATTAATGACTCTCTTATTTTAGCCTTCTTTCATATGTTTAATGCAAACTGCTGTCTGGGAAGTAATGTCTGTTTTCAAGATGAAAATTTATTTTAAGCTTGTTTGAATGATCTTACCATAAACAGACATGACTTCTTTTATATCTTTGCATAGAACGCACCAAGGCTCACTGGAAACAAACCTTTAGGAAACAGGTCAGAGATCACTTGCCCCATGACCCACCAGTAAGAGTGTCTTTATCTTTTAATTGCAGAAATTCAATATTTAAAGATCACCTGGTCTTTTTTTCTTTTTTTCTTTTTTTTTAACATATAAAGTGTATTAATATATCAAATATAAAAATATTTTATGTTCGTTTTATTTATATTACATATAAATTAAAACATTTATATGTTTTAAAACATATAAAGTGTATTCCTTGCCTTTGACAAGGAACACTTCTCTTTTCCCTTCCTAGCCTTCCCTTTCTTTTCCCTTCTTCTCAAATTCTTTGTTATAGTCCAAAGAGAATAAAAAACTGCTGAAATGTTTTCTTCTTTAGTTCCCCAAATATAATATGGGCTGCTTGAGTTTGAACTGTAGGCTTCAGCTGTGACTTATATTCTGTAACAACAAGGTTCAGAGGGCTTCATACAGTCCTTCTTGGAGCTTTATTTTATGTTTCTTCCAAAAATTATCTCTGAATTATGAATAAGCCTATAAAAAACAGCAAAACAAAGCTATGGTTCTTTTATGAATGAAGCCCAAGCATGGATAATGGAAAAACAGCCTTATGGGGGGGGAAAAAAAAAATAAAATAAAATGCTGTTACTCTGATTGACTTCTGCAGTAATGATATATGCTCAGGAAAAAAACAAAAAAAACCCAAAACACAACAAAACAGCTGAGAATTTTTGCTATAATTTTACACATATATGAGTACAATGTTATCACAGTTACATAAAATTGGTTAACGTTAAACTTTACATAAAATTGGTTAATGTTAAACTTTACATAAAATTGTTGATGTTAGTAAAATAATATTTTTATTATTATGCAGATGATTTTTTGTAATTATTAGCAATTTCTAACACATTCTAATTAATTCATTTTCTCAGGAATATATTTGTAGACTTCCTGCTTTAAAATTCCTTTATGGGATGATTAATGTACTTTCATTTCTATAAGTTAGTTTTAAGAAATTTAAGTGGAGTCCAGTAAAATTATATTTTTATTTAGAATTTTCTTCTGTGGGTGAGATACCATTTTGAACAATGTTGATGTTGAAGTAGTTCTTGCTGTATTAAAGGACAAATTAAGAACAAGGAACTAGATTAAGATCTTAGACAGGAGTAGGTATGTAAGTTACTGACTGGTTGAACTTCTAAGATACAGTTTTAGCTTCCAAAATTTCCTTCTGTTTTCCCAGTTGACTATTCCTGCAGCAATACCCTCCAAAAGACCCTAGAGGGAAATCTTTCGTAGTCTGGAAAGCAGCTCTAACTCCAAGATTCATCATCAGGTTGACTACAGGAAAATGGCATAGTTGCCCTGGGTTAAGCCAGCAATAAACATTTTTAGATTCAGTTCAGATCTTTAAATTTCTCCAAGCCAGAAAAAAAGAAGTAACATTGCCCAATTAAAATTTCTTCTACCTTAAGAGACAAAAAGATTTACTTTCCTTCCAGAGTAGACACTATCATCACAGTGATCCTGAAGATATGATTTTCATCATGTATGATCATCCATAGAAGACATTGGAGATAAGCATTCACCAACACATGAAAGCCACCTTTTTTTAATGAATAATGTTTTATACAAAAAAGATTAGTGAAGTCTTAAAATGACATTATAATTGAGGAGAATTTTAATGCTAGAAACATAGCACAAGCTATTGTCCTTATTTCCTGAAAACTCCTTATTTCTTAAAAAAAAAAAAAAAAAAAAAAAAAGGCTTACTAAAGATATTTATAGATACCAGATAGGTATTCTGATGTGGAAAAGTTAATACAATTTAAAATCATGTCTTTCTGTTTAAGATAACAAGAGCTGTTTCTAGTTGAGGGTTGTTAGGATTTTTGCCCCCCTATGATTTTTATGACAGCCTAGTTTGGAGCCCAGTCAGCAGTAAAACAGGATTCGTCACTGCCATGAATGTTGCTGTATAATAAAAGGCAGGAAATCAGTATACACAAATGGCAGTGCAGCCTGCCCCTTTTACACTTTACTAGCTCTTGGGGAAATAGTGCAAAGTTTCTTTCCTCACCTTCATTGTTGTGAACGACTTCACTACTTCACTCAGAGATAATCTTTTTTCTCAATATCGGTTTTTAAGCATTTTATTGGGTTTTAGATTCTGGATACTTTGCTATTGATAGAGTTTGTGGAATCTGCTGGGTGAAATTGAGATTAAAAAAAAAGTTGGACTGATGGGTGATAAACTCATTAATGTCCAGTCCAATAAGAACATCCAGTTCCAGAAAAAGTGGGGTGTGGTGCTCAACCAGGATTTTTTTTTTTTTCTTTTGGTCTAGAGAAAAGAGGACCAAATTAAGTGTCAATGATCCCAAAATACCGGGGCTCAGGCCTCTGGAATGAAGCAGTCCTGTTAAAGTGTTAAAAAAATAAAAAAAAAAAGGGGGGGGGGGGCCAAAAAAACCAACCACCTCTTCAAATTTTATTATATCACTATGCTTTTGTAAATCATTTTCCCAAGCAAGACTTCAGAAATTTGTTAAAGTGATGGAGGAAAAAATAATTAACATAAAGCAAGGTGTAATTTTCTTTTTTTTTTTTTTTTTTTTTTTTTTAACAAAATATGTTTGTTCTTCATATCTATCTACCAGATGAAAATGTGCTCTGGCATTTGAAAATCTTAATGTTGCCACTGTTATTCCACTGCTGGCAGCTTCATTTCTTGTGTTATACATGTAATATATCTTCCAGACCAGTGATTTCTCCTCCTACTCTTTCCTTTAAAATCCATTCAACACACTAAGAAATGGATGAATAAAACATAACATACCTTTATCTTTTCCCAAATGGAGATTCACTTTAAAATTATCATAATAGAAACCATATATATTTCAGCTGAGTTGAATTTAAGGAAAAACCAAAATGTAACAGTTCAGTGATTTGGAAAACTTTATTTTAAAAGATCAAGAACCTGATATGCTTAATGTGGCATGGGTTTTATTTTTTTTCTTAAGTGTTCAAATATCCCTCCTGATGAATACCTTAGCTCTGTAAGGTGTTTTCTGAGTATCTCAGTTTTTATTGTAATCAATTAGATGGCCAGCATCTTGGCTAGTTAAGTGATACTTTAATTCTATACTATCCTGTGTCTCTGGAGCCATAAGAGATATTCTTGAGAAGAGAGCAAGACTCATGAAGCCTAAACAATTTTCTTGTGAAAAACAAATGTAGTAAAAATTATTTCTAAGCTGTTTTTTCTGACTTTTATTTCTACAACAGTTTTCTTCACCATCTTTCAGGAAGACCGATTGATTTCAATGGGAGTCATGCAGCTAAAATCTGCCAATCTCTTTTGAATATTTATCTGTAAATAGCTATGTTAGGAATGCCTTAAGACAAGTGGGTGTTTATTACAGAAATAGTCATGTAGTATTAAAGAATATGAATCTCCCATCTTCTTTTCAGTGCACTATAGGTATAACTTCAGGAGTGTTTACTCTCAAGATATATATGTGAGGTTTTGTATGATACAAGTAACACAGAACCAGCCATAAAAAATCAGGTCAAAAGCCATAAAGTCTTGCATCCTATCTCATATCACCATTACAGGCTGTTTCATCACTAATTATAGACTTCCAAAATAAGAATTTATGCTGGATTTTTTTTTTTTAATTTTATTTTTTACTGTCATACTAAGGTATATTTAATGCATTTGTCTAATGCATTTATGAACATTTAACTTTTTATCCTTTGGCAAAATTAGTTTCCACTCTATGTTTTTTAATATGTTAAAAATACTTCATTGAGCAGGCCATTTTTGTCTAGCAATTTCACTATTAGGTGAGTTAGGGGTTCCTGAATTAGTACATCAAAAATAGGAAAAAAATTATTTGATTTGTAGTTTCTTAATGCAATTCATTATTTAATATCCTCTCTTTAAGTCTATCCATATTGTATATTCCAGAATTAAGAACTGCTCTGTTTCTCCTGGTCATGGAAGCTTTTCCATACCACTGTGTCTCTTTGTCCTGTCTTCACACATTATTTTGTATTATCTGTACAATGACATGATAATAAACCTATTCCATAGTCAAGATATGGGTCCATATTGATTGATGAAAGCACATTATGATACTACCTAGTTTGCTCTCCACTGCTTTTCCTAACAATTGCCGATATTATCTTTACATCCTTTAAGCAAGGATAGGTATTGATCCTCAAAGATTCAAAAGTTTTCTTTTTCCCCTATTCATAACTAATTCAGGACAGTACTATAGTTTCCTCACAGCTGAACTACTTTCAGTCCCTCCCATACACATTACTTAGCACTTTAATTTGGTAACCCATTTTAATGTCCAATGGGGCTAGATCATTTACACATCTATATAGTCTGCATAAGTTTCACTGTACCAACTAATATCTGTAAATTTTGCTGCCTCACTGTTAACCTCTTTTAAAGACATTATGACTATGCTGATTCACTGATGCAGGTACAGGTTCACTGAAAATTTTCCCCACTATGAAGCTATGAAAAATACTTAATTTTATAAAGGTCATGTTGTTCTCCAGTTTGTTTTGCCTGTTGGGACACTATATCTTCAAAAGTTGTTCTGCTGTGTAGTTCCCTGATTTCTGTTGTTATCACTCATGCGGATGAATTTGGCTTTTGTGGAATTGTATTATCTTTGGTGACTGCACTTTTATCTCTTAAGTCTCTTAAATAGCCCACAATATGTAAGTCTATAATATTTATAGGTTTTTGACTAGCTAAGGCTACATAAAGATATTTAACTTTATGTCTTCACTCAACAAAGATAATGAAACCATCCTCAACAAATCCAAATGCAATCGACTAATAATCTTTGAATTAAGAAACATCTATGTAAGGTGACAGGTGTATGTCCAATATCTGGTAATGTCAGGCTTAAAAGGGGAAAATTTTTCTAGCAAGGGAATGCTGATTGGTATACCTATCAACATAATGATTGTCATCTGTATTAAATATTGTCTTTAAATGTGATCAAAATCAAGGTTCCATTGCACTTGGCAGCCCAAAACCACAGAAAGCAGCAATTATCCCTGAAGGTTCAATAATTTAAGCTCCCAATCCTAGAAATGCTTACAAATTATCTTAATTGAAAAACTATTTGCAATTCCTGCACAAATAATGAAGCTGATCTCATACATAAATGTTATCAGTTTGTTGGCCTAAAGAGACAGAAGAGAGAAAATAAATCAAAAAGAGAATCAAATACAATAAACTTGCATTTGCAGGTGCAAAACTGATGCTAAAGGAAATTATTTTGGCTGTGCAAGCTACAGTGTTCATACATAAATTGGAAAAAGGATCTAGAAACCTGTATCCTGAAATTTGCCTTAACTTCCATGTAGTTTGAGATTTCTTCTTTTAAATCAAGTATTCTATCTAGAAGCAATATTTGAAAAATATCAGTATTTCAGCTCAATTCAAATCTACTTTAGTTTATAGTTTAGAGATTATTTATGTTTCACTTAATATTTAGGACTAGAACTGGAAAATTAGATTATTTTTATAAACTGTCATGAGTCAACTACAGCGGTTATGGTCTGAAAGTAAAGATTCTCACGGACACTCTAATAGAGATACTTGCAGAATTTACAAATACTTTGAAAAGATCATTACTCTGTTTGAATCAGACAGTTCTAGCATGCTATTTGTGTTAGGTACTAAATTGAAATGTTTATGAGTTTTATCACTTTTGTAGTAAGACTGCCTGAGACTTGAACTCTGCAAGTCTTTTGTCTCAGTTTAAACATGAGATTATCTCAATAAATCTCATGTCTGTTTTGTACTCTTCCATGTTTAAAAATTTAAGCTTATAGCAGTTTTCACCTTTTGGGTGGGTTAATGTTTCTGGTGTTAATCTTAGATTATATACAATTAGTAGTTATTCACATGAACAGTTGTCAAAATGTAAAGACTATCTATGGAAGGAGGTTTCCATGGTAAAAAGATCTGATTTAGCCAACAGAAGACATAAAATCAAATTAAGAGAAAGGCATTTTTTACTTCCATGTGTATAAAACACATAATGCATCAATCTATAACATGGAAAAATTTATCTTTAGTCCATAAACCTAAAAGCTATCAGACTTCCTATTTCACCACATATCACATTTAAAAAGCAACTGTCACTACATGCACTACATGTAGGGAGAAATGGAGAATTCGAAATAGGGACTTAAATATTTTATAGCTTAGATATACAATATGTACTGCATATGTGTTTTGGGTTGTAAGTGTGATTAACTATTAAATACTAAGTTATATAGCTAAGATGTCTAAATTCCCAAAACACTGGGAGAAAGTTGAACATCTAAAAATGAAACACATAACAGTCACAGTAGTGAAAAAACGTATGTATAACCCAGTTGATAGAAAATATCAATCATGCAAGAGGTCTGAATTCTAGCTAGGAAGTCTAACCTGACACACTGGATCAAACGCTGCACCTGTCTGTGCTCTACATAAAAATATTAACTCTTTGATCACAACAAATGTTTCAGTTATCCAAAGGAAAAAAATCTGGGTCTAGTTAACTCAAAAGGCAGAACCGTTTGGATAAGGTTTCACACTTCTGGAACTGGTCTGGTCAGCACTAGCTCAGGGATCCCGACGAGCCCACCTTATGTATATGATATGGGGATAGAGAAAGAAGGTTGAAAACCCTTATGACCAAATGTACATCATTCCGATTGCCTTATTTGTCTAGAGATCTCTTTACAGGGCCCTTCAGAAAGAAGATTAGTTTATCTTAAAGTATGTATCTAAAATAGGACATATTAGTCATATCCTGATAAAATAAATTGGTTTTTTTCCATTCCCTATAAAGACAACCTAGCTCAACTAGTTCAGGTAAAGATGTCTATATAATGGATACCAAGAGCTATTTAGGAAATGGTGGCATCTAGCCCTGTTTAGACAACCAGTGCCATTCCAAAGAATCTCACCCACCTGCTCCAGAGTATGAGGTGTCTTTTAAGTCAAACATCATATATGGTAGTTCCATCTTGATACCCTAAAGCATAAAAAATGGATGAAAACTATAAATTTGTATATATTCATAAAAATAATAACATAAATCTGTATAAAATTGAACTAATTAGGTACCCAAAATGGGGCAAGATTAATTACCAACAGGTTCTTATATTTGCTACATTTACCTCAAATGTCATTAAAAGTTTTATATCAAAGCTAAGAAAAGCTAATCAAAGGATAAAAAGGTTACAAATACATTGACTATACTGAAAATAAAAATATGTATTACAGAGGTATATTCTTTCTTGGAATATACCTCTGTAATATCAACCCCTCACAGTATACTGAAAAGAAGTAAATGTACTAACAAAGATCTCAGTTTCATAGGTGATTTTCTAAACATTAAAATTCATACAGAAAACAGTTGATTTAAACATTGGGTAACAGATACAGTTATTTTTTTTCTCCTGTTAAATTCAAAAGGAATATTTATTTTGCTTTGTTAACATGGCTTAACTGAAACAGACCAGCCCGGTTCTAAAATAATATTACTTTGAGAGAAACTCCCAAACTCCACCTTTTCAGCTTTATTTTACCAATTTTGCATATATATTTTGTAAACAAGCAAACAAACAAACAAAAAAAAGTAGCTAATATAGAAAAAAAAATTGTTATATTTCCCAGAACATCAATGCTTATTAAATTATTTTTACATACCCTAGATATTCTAAATCTATCACTGCTAGAAAGTTTGACCTATCTTCTTTTTAGTCAAGAATCAAGAATGGTCCTAGCAAGCAACATAAATAGTCTTCTTATAAAAATTATTTCAATTTTGTTTTTCTTAATTCGTAAATGAGGACAATTAACGTTTTAGAGTAGCTTATGTCAGTATAACTACAGTGCTATTTATCTGTGTCTAGCAGATAATTTATACAACTCAGTAAGGTCAGCAAAATTAATTATAAAGAAAAGTCTTTCTGATGAAGGTCTGTAGTCATCCAATCTTGGGATCCCTTGATTTGCATGGTTTTTACTAAGCCAAGAGACTTAAAGGTATGATTGTATGAACTGCTTTTAAGTAAATAACAATTCATTCACTGACATATTTTGGGAGAGGTGTGCTCTGGACTAACCCACTTTTATATTCCCTGTCCCTGGTAGCATCACCAAAGTCAATGCTGCCAGTCCATGGTTGGGTGCTGAAACCATGACCTCACTTCCCAGGAATGGCCTGACGCGATGCCAGCTTCCACTTCTCTTCCTCTCTGAGGGTTTTATGTCTTATGAAGAAAGTGTGGGGGGTTGTTGTTGTCTTTTATAATTTCACATCTATGCTCTCAAATGGGACTAAAGGACTCTAACCCACCAGTCTCATCTCTGTTGTGTATTTCTTCTTTCTTATCTCACATCGCTACATGTTCTTTTGCTTGCAGACTGACAGTGATAACTGTGATTCATTCTCACCTTTTGGCAAAACAGGTCTGAATCACAAAGTCTGAGATAAAAACATTATAAGAATGAAGAAATCATGACAATTTCTCCAGGGAAACTCACACACACAGAGATATGGATTTACAATAGAAGTAAAGGTGTGTTAGCCATTGTATCTCCCAAAATATCTCCTATTTCCCTACTTTCTCTCCTTTCCATGTTAGACATAGCTCACTGGCGAGTTGACTCACATTTCATGGTGACTGGATTGGCAAAACGTGAGGAAATCTTTGGCATGCAGCAGGTGGGGACACCTCAGGTCTCCATGAGATCACGCAGAAGACACCCCCTCCTCATACACTATGATTTCATGGCTGTACAATTTCCCTGCCACTCCCATCTTCCCTAGGGCAGAATTAGTAAGGGATATATCTGTAAGAAAGCACCAGTTTGTGAATTTAAATACAATGCATTGGCTGGAGGTAGATTGGATGAATTTATAGGCACATTCTGTTCCTATTTTTTATAATAAACAAAGTTCTTCCAATCCTCCTGAAAATTCAAATATAGCCAATATTACCAAGAGTGCCATCAGTATAGTTTTGTGAACTAATAATCAGGATAACTTGAAGATTAGTGATTCAGGTCTTACTGTCTTGTAAACGTAAACATTGTCCTTGCAGCATCTCTTTAAGTATAGCAATGTGTCTCCCTTCAATACAAAATAGTAAAATTTGGGCATATAATTAGTTATTTTTCACAGGGTTATTTTTCTTGTGAGTTTACCTTTTTAAATATAGTATTTTTAAAAATGTATTGCCAGTTTAAATTTAGACAATGACAGTGAAACTACTGAAACAATACATACATAAGAAATTCTTGTTAGCTTTGGTAAAAATCTAGATATATAGATATAGATAATATGAAAAGGAGAGAAAGCGGCACTTACAAAAGTATGTTGGACTTAATATTTTTAGAAAATATTGTTCAATAATTAGAATGAAACAAAGCTCTAAAAGGAATATAACAGAAACATAATTAAAGCTTTATCTTCCATAATTGCTTATTTTACTTTCAGTGAATCTCTGAACAGACATCCAAGAGATTCATCTTACTGAGGCTAAGATGCCTGTAGGGAAAATGTCACTGTCCTAGCTGGTCACCTTAAACATCCTTTGTAATCAATTGGAAAAAAAACCTAAACAAAAACAAACCAACTTTTTATTTTTGGCTCACCTGAGCTGTTTGAGATACTTTAGAATAAGACGAGTTATATCCTACTGAAGACTGTTCTTTGTTCTACTGTAAAGGAAGTTTAATATGACTAGCTTGCATTAGATATCTGTATTATAAATATCTGCTTTTGGTTATACAAATCAGGCACACAATCACTATAACATGTTTTTTTCTTACAGATTTGATTGCATCTCTAACGTGCTAAAAGTATTTTCATGAATGTGTATATTCTTATTTTTATTCTTTTCCTTTTGAATTTACTATATTTATGAGAATGTAAGCAGATATATTTGGCAGAAGAAAAGTGCAAAAGAGTGCTGTACTTGGGACACAAGCATTCCACTAGTTTTGTGAAGGCAAAAAAAACTTCTCCCATGTGGATATGGTAGTGGGTAATTATCTGTCATCTGGGTTTTGTATTTTTTTATCAAACATCAGTTGATAGCTGCAGGGAAATGACGAGGCCCCATAAAGAAGATACTTGAGTGTGAGCCAGGACACTCCAGTTGTACATTTATACTCTCAGTACTGTCACTTTTGCTACCTGAACACAAACTGCTGTATATTTATCCTCTCTGGCCCCAATTTCTTTTCATGATTTTGTTTTTTCACAGTTCTTCACAGTTCACAGCAGAAAAGGGTTAAGCCTTTATGTACTACAGAAATAATAATTATATCTAGTACATTAATAGAAAGTTTTCTGTAGAACATCTAGTTGATGTGATTGCCCTCTAGGATGAGTCCTCTTGCTGCTGCAACATTAGAATATAAGCCCCAGGTGCAGAAAGGGTGTTGTGCTAAATAAGCCAGTGGTCTAATCAAAAGGAATTCTGGATCTGTTAAGAGAAGATCTGTTAATGACCAGTGTCAATGAGGTCACTTTTACAGCCTTTTACAATATAAAGTAGAAATCGATTTCTTTTTAAGAATAATAAAATAAAGAATAACTCTCCTCTTTTCATTAGCATGTACTCTTAGAGATTGAAATTACATTTTCTTTTGAGGTGAACTCTCATGGCAGCAGTGCATAAAAAGTCCTTAAGACATTTGTAATATTTATCATGTTTTAAATTTGACACTGTTTATTTACAGCTCATTGTTAAGAGCATGTGCAAATCAAAGGCATTTCTGCACTAGAGTTCAGAGCAGGGAGTTTATTCAAGCCCTCATTTTTCTTTTGTATTCACGACTTTATTGCAGGACTGCTCTTGCTAGTTCTCATCCTGCTGAATCAGCTCTTACAGAAGCATCATTGTTCTTGGAGACTGACACACGTTACAGACTTCTTAAGAAATGTGAATTAGGTGCACTGGTGCGTAGGAATGAGCAGAAGAACTTGAAAGCTTTTTTTTTGTTATTATTTTGTCCGATCAACTCTGCCTGTCTCTGCAGTGTCTATATCTGGATTAGGCCCAAGCTTCAAAGAGTTTTTAACAAAGCTTCAAAGCAGGCAGTTTATGCATCATTATTACCTTACTTTGAAAGCACACCTCCTTCTTCAGGGTGCAAACGTTCTTTAAAGAGGGAATGAAATCCAAAACAAAATTCCAAGAAATTGAATTAAACTGGGGAAGACCTAGCTCTATCCTACGCGTTTTTTCCTTTACAGCATTGACACAATCTGCTTTGCCTTCCTTTTCAGGGTCATTTTGTCATAGCACATAAAGTACGGTGAGGTGCATACTACATATAGGCCTGCAGATCAGTTCAAGAGGTCACTATGCATTTTCAAGTGTTCATTTCCATGCAGCAAAAAAGGGAGCAATTAAGATGAAAGAAGCTGGCATGATATAGTTTCTGCCTCTGCAGGACAAGTATTCTGCTGTGTAGCTGAAGTGGGCCACCACACGATATTTCTATGAGATTAAAAATTACTGCAGAGAAGACAGATTTATGGGTTGTCCACTGCTCCATTCCGTATGGTTACATATCAGTGAAAATCAGCATTCATGCTGTATCCGCAGGTCTCCTTCTTAAATATCCACGTTTTACAGTATTCTGACAAAGAATCAAGTCCTATGAATATCAATGCTTCGTCTGAGTTTAAACAGACTGAGACATGATTAATGGGTGATGCTAGACACTTTTAACCTTATGGTGCTATTCAGTTAAAGGTGGCAAAGTGCATTCTTCTGTAATGATTAAAGTCTGTGTGGTTCCAAATTCACCAGTATTTCCAAATCATCATGTGTCTGTTCCAGATGGACTGTTAGTCAAATAACCTGGCATCTGTACCACTACAACATAAATGTCTGAATGAGGATGTACCAATTGAGAAGTTTTCATCAAGTGACAATACAGATGTAACCTTTTATTATCCATTGATGATAGATGGTGTGAATATTAAAGTTATCTTAATGTTCTGAATGGAGAGAGATGCAATTTTCTGAACACAGATTTATTTATTTAAATGTGATTGGCCAACATTCTGAGCACATATTCAAAATTTAAATGCAAACATTAAAAAATGGAATATTTCTATGCTTTTGAGAAAATCTTGGCCTTTCAACTGAATAAAGAAAGTGAATTACAGTAAATCAACTTAAGAACCCTTGAATGAATGGCAGTATCCACAGAGTTTGATGTAGTAAAACTAGTCCACTTTAAATTTACTTCTCTGATAAATTCAGATTAATTTGACTGATGGTCCTCCATGAATCAAATACATTCTGAGGGGTGAAAAATACAGTTATAGAATAATAGAAAAGTCTAGGCTGGAAAGGATGTCTGGACACCTTCTGATCTAACCCTCTGTGGAAGGCAGGAACTTAGACTAGGCTAGCCATGGCCAAGCCGCCTCAAATATCTCCGGCAAGGGAGATTCCAATACTAGTTTGAGCAGTCTATCCAATGTTTAACTATCCTAAAGACTTCTGGTGTTTTTTTTTTCTTATATCCATATGGAATTTCCCCTGAAGTGACTCATGCTTGTTGTCTCTCCTCTGTTCACTTTGCAGCCTTCTGAATAAAATACCTACCTCCACCTCCCCTATAACTACCATTCGAATAATGGAAAACTATGATTAGATCCATCCTGAGCCTTCTCTTCCATCAGCTGAAAACCCCCAGTTTCTTTAACGTTTCTTCATACATCAAATTCTCCAGCACTCTAATCATCTCAAAGGCCCTCCTCTGATCCTTCTCTGTTCAGTCTGTCTTTTATTTGGGTACCAAAACTGGGCAAAATATTCCAGGTATGGCCTAACAAGAGGTGATTAGAGTGTAACAATTACATCCCTTATGATGTAGTTGCTGCTGCAGTCCCAGACATCGTTTGTCTTCATTGATGCAGAGGCACACTCCTAGCTCATGTTCAGCTCACTGTCAGCCAGAACCCCCCAGATCCTTTCTAGCAGAGCTGCTCATCAGACAGTTAATTCCCAGCCTGTACTACTGATTGGGATTATTTCATCACTGCTGCAGGACTTCACATTTGTCTTTGCTAAATCTCACACAATTTCTTCTGGTGTGATTTTCTAGACTTTGAGGACTCTGCATTTTACCTCTTCCATCCAGTGTTATCTACCTCTTCTCCCAATGTGGTGTCATTTGCAAACTTGGTGATAGTGTATTCAATCCCATCACCCAGGTTGTTTTTAAAGTCTCAGGGATTTCACTCATGACCAGCTGTCAGTTTGACTATGAGATATTAACCACCTTTGGAGTTCAGCACTTTAGACAGCTTTCCCTCTATCCTGAGACTGATCTGTCCAGGCCATAACTTATCGGCATCAACAAGGATATGAGAGATCATCTCAAACATCTTGCAAAAGTCAAGGTACATGTATATACACTGCTCTCCTCTATTAAGTGAAGAAGCCATTTCATCATAGAAGACAGTCAGATTGGCTCAGCACAATTTAATCTTGGTAAATCTGTGTTGTTTATTCCCAACCTCCCTCTTGTCCTTCCTGTGTGTGGACAAAGCTTCAATACAGACCAGTTTTATAATTTTCCCACAAACTCCAGTGAGGCTACCTGGTCTGTGGTTTTCTAGAATTTGTTGTTGTTGTTGCTGTTCATGGACATATTTGACTTTTTTCCTACTGTGATTTTCCCTGATCTCCACAACCTTCTAAAAATTACAGAGTGGCTTTGCAATAATGTCTTCCAACTGTCCTCAGATTTATCCCATCAGGTTCCACAAACATCTACCTGCTCAATGTTTACAGATGGTCCCTAGCTCAACCCTCCTCTAATGTGAGTGTTTAGTCATTTCATCTCAGAATAGAGATTTGGGAGCTTACATCATCATGAAAGATCGAGGTGAAAACACTGAGCACTTATTTTGTCCGTCATTTCTAACTTGCCAGATCCATTCAGCAACATTTTTGTGTCTTCCTTGTATATCTGCTCAATAACATACCCACAGAAGTCTGTCTTGTTGGTTTTGAGCTCCAGTTGAGCTTTTGCCTTCTTAAATATAACTCTGCAAATCCAAGCAATACTTTTTATATTTTTCTTTTGTACTCAATAAATATTTTTTGTATTCCTCTTTAGACATCTGCCTCCTTTCCCATCTCTCACATATTTTTCATATTTCATCTCTTTGAGTGCTTATTTGTTTAACAAGGCTCGTTTATATCTATATCTAGGCCTGTCACTTTTTTTTTTTTTTTTTCTTTTTCTTCATTTAGAGGAATGGACAGCTCTTGTGCTTTGAGTAGGCTGCCTCTGAACATTTCTGAGCATTTTTGAGCACCTTTGCCTACCAAGACAGACTCCCATGGGAGCTCTAACAGTTCCCTGAGCAAGAACTCTTCTATGAGTTGAAATCTACACGTCTGAAATCTAAGGTATTTATTTTGCTGCTATAATTTTGAATGAAAACTATGAAGTGACAAGTAGGAGGAAGTGAGTGCATGTGTAGTTTTGTATGTGTTTGTGTTAATATGTGAGATTTAAAGTAATTTTTTTTTAGTTCGTTTGTTGTATTAATTATACACACCATATTATATACTAGTCACAATGATTTATTTACTAATACTTCTGAACTCAAGTGGAGTTCAGAAGGAAAGGAAACTCTCTCCAAGGTAAACTAATGTGTTCATTTGCTTCTTCTGCCCGATCTATGTCACTTCAACTGTTTTTATGTTTAGAACAAAGAATATTCAAAAGTCAAAATATTTCCCTGCTAGCAGCAATGTATAATTAAAGAAACAATAAAGAACATTTTCATGATAAAAGCAATAAAGGAATAAAGTTTCCACATGAGATTTTCAAAACAATCTCTGTCCATACCTGTGATATGGATAAATCAGTAAAAGCTTGAGTGGATGATGTAAACTGGAACTATTCTTGGAGAAATTCCGTGCACTATTTGACAAGCAACTGTGAATGAGATTCATTTAATCTTATTTGAGTCATTGAGAAGTTGGACATGCAGTTTGAGTTATTTGTCTCTAAATTTCATATAATCAATAGAAAGAGAGGAGTGAGACCTCCAGAGAGTGATTAATTCATCTTTAGATAGGTATCTATTAGAACTATGATAAATATATGTCTGGAGATGTTTCTCTCTTTAATGTGTGTCAAGGAAATTTAGACGAATAGCAAAGATATAATGAATCTCATTCTCTATGATAGCCCTTCATGCACAAATATGTTGATGAGGGCATTACAAAAACTATTTACTAGTATACCTGAATAGTATAAATTTGTACACTGAAGCAACACATACAAACAAAAATATGACAATGCTTAGCAGGTATAATTTTTAATTTTTTTTGGTTCCTGAGACAGACTTTCACTATTTTCTTTAATCAAATAAGATTTGACTGCATTTTTTTTTTTTTAACTTAAGATTGCTGGAATTACTAATGAAGATGTATAGGCATGCACACTCCTTAACTTCTTTCCAAATTCCTTCCAGATTAGAAATCTCTTTCTATAGCTAAATGATGTTATTCAGACCACTATATTTTATCTTCCCTTTTGATCACTGCAATCACTCACTTGACCTTGGAATTTTCATAACTATGAACAACAATAAAAGAAAGCAGTTATTGCAACCATTGCCTTCATCCGTTGTCCTGTTTACATTACCTATTTTTTCAGTCACTACACTAGTTCTCATCCTTTTTTATTTTGTACATAAAGTTTTGGTCTTACAGTTCAGTGTCTAGAATTTGATCTCCTTTGCTGCCACTTTATTAATTTTCCTTCCTTATTATCCACTGATCACATTGTCATACTTCACACTCTTATGTCCCAATTTTCCAAGTTGCTGCCTTTCAGTTATTTTCCCCACAGCATAGCGACATTTTCAGAAATAAATAATTAATTGTAATGGTCAAAATTTAATGAAGGGGTTAATTGTTCTGGTAAAATGAACAGGAGAATTTGTTTATTTTTATAACTATTAGATGTTAAAGCCCTAGCTCTTCTATAAAACTATTTATGCACTATTGTGTATGTAATTAAAATGTGTAAATAAATGTTCCAGGTGAAGCAGCCAGTTACTTGTCAGTCTCCAACGCAGCAGCAGAAAGCTTTTAGAGAAAGTAGGTATCTACATAAATAAATTCAACCATTTCCACTTGAAACAACAAATATATGTAACAAAAATCAAAAGGAGTTTCAGCAAGCACTCTCCTTCCTAGGTAGTCTTATATCTGCTTGCAGAAAACATGTGTTTGGGAATCACTCAAAGGGACAAATTAAAATATACAAAAAAAAAAGATTTCTTAAATGTTTCACCAAGGAAGCTACGTATCTCACAAACAAATGAACTCAAAATATTTCAACAAAACAAGGGTCTAGTCTTGTGTTCCCCATTAAATATTGAAGGTGGAGCACAAGTAATTTGCTTGTAAATTTGGGCTGTGGACATGGTGACCTGCAATAATCCTCAAAAGATCTTTTTTTTCTTGTGATTTTGAACTCTCTATTTATCTCAAAGCAAGTCTTCTGGCACACACCAAGTGCAAGTGATAGGAAAAGAATCTTGGAAAGTATCCTTGAACCTCAAGAATACATAATGTCAGAAAAGGGTAGTTTCTGTAGGGGTGTTAATTTCCTATGACTTCTTTCTCACTACTTCATGTAAGTAGTCTTTAGTAGCTCCCACTTCAGAAACCCAGACAGTTTGACAAGGCATGACAAGGCATGCAGTTTATTTTAGATACAACCTTGGGAAGTCAAGTTCTTACCTTGGTTCACAGAAGTCATGAGACTTGATGTGCCATGCTGATGGTTAGCATTTGGATGATCTTGTCCTAATGCATCATAGCAGCTTTCCTTGAAAATAATAATGGAGATAACTCCCATAAAACCTTGCCAGTTTAACATTATTGAGCAATATAATGTCCTTGTCATTCTGCCTTTCTTGTAAATTGGTGTAGAATAACACTTTGTACAAAGTTTTAGTGATATCTCTGCCTACCCTGTGTTAATTTTTCTATGCTGACAGCAGCATAAGTATTGGCAGGTACTGCACACTGATACATTGAGCTTGCTAACAGTTCTAGTATCAGGAGAGTCAACCTCCTGCATCTTAATTTTCCTTAGGCACTTGAAACCAGTATGAAACTTCTAGGAAGAGTAACTGACTTTCTAGTTCTAGGCAATATTTCTAACAAACTGGTACACTTTTGGCTGCTATTATCATTACTATATAATACCTTGATATTGATAATAAAGGTAAATACCTTTACCTTGATGAAAAAGGTAAAGATAGGACAGTGTTTAACAATATTTTTTTTCTGTCTGCACAGGTGACTCAGCAACTTTGAGTAGCATTACTTAGTGGTAGCACACTACACATTCCATAATGCCAGGAGCTAAGCAAAACTTGACGATTGTCATTACAGGAGTTTATAAAGAGAAATCTGAGTAATCACATTGTTTGTATAAGTGTTGCATATTAAGTGGTACAGTTTTTTTCAGTGTGCATCATTGATTCTGTTGTGGAAATACAGTGTAAAATTTCATGTTTCATTCTGGTATAAAGTACTTCATTTATGTTTAAACTTTGCCGGATATGAAAATGTCTTTACTTTTTTACTACCTGATCTTTTCTACAAAGCTTTGGGTGGAATCTTAATGGGAACAAATGTGTGCTGTCTAGAGGATCTTAATTTGAGGACAGCTGGATCAGCTACAGTTTTAATCACTGGTGTATCCATTGATTTCAACTTTTCCTTGTTAGCTGTGAGTTTTCTTGTTCTTCTGACCACTCTAATGTAATTTTTTGTGTAGTTGTAATACTGGATGATGTATCATATAAAATACAGGCAACAGATAATGAGCCATATATCAGAGCCTCTATAGCAAGACTGAAACAAACTAGCTCTATTCTTAACCTGTTCCATCTCTAACCATGAAATTCAGGAAGTGTTTTTCAGTCAGTGATCATGCTCTTTAGGAATTTATTTTACCACTCAACAATTATTTGAAAAAAAAAAAAAAAAAAAAAAAAAGGATGCTTCAGTATTGTTCAGACAACAAACTCTGAAGGTTTCTGCTTTGGTAAAAGGTTTTTTGACTTCCTATTTCAGTTTTGCCTGTATTGGTTGGTTTCAAAGGCAATATTACTCTACTTTCAAACTACGTTTGCATCAGTCATCAGACAACGGGAGAGTTTTTACATGTGGCTGATGTTGAAAAGTATTTGATCTCACATATCAGCATCATTATTCTCATAATTCTTTTGTTACCCTGCGTTTCCAATTGCATACCTGTCTTAAAATTAGTACATGTTACAGTTTATGGAAAAAGTTACTCCTTTGCATGGCAGGATATCATACTGCTATTCCTTTCATCAAGAATATCATAATGTACTCATTTAAAAAAACCCAGATACCTTCCATTCTAGTCCCTCTGCTATGATTTAACTCTCATACTCATTTAGCAAGATTTGCCATTCTTGTACATAATAGTGAAGAACAAAGCCAAACAAGAGCACACCTTTCAACTCTATGACTGAGTGTTATTTAGTTTTATGATCCCACAATACACAAGTTTTCCTAAGCTACTAGTGTCTGGATCATTAGTTACTCATTTTTCCTTTTCATGTGTTTAAATATTCATTTATTTATCAAATTCATATGATTTTAAAGTAAAAATTTACACAGATTGCAGCTGAGAACTTGGTTTTGTTATCTTCTTTGATTTTCTTTTCTTTTTCCTCAGTACCAGCAGTATGCCAATCAATTTATTTTCATTTAAACATGCTGGATAGTTATTAAAAGACCTCTCTAAGCTGAATATTATAATGTAAAGTGAATCAATATTGTATTGTTTGTACAGAACTGATTAGATGAGTAAATTATTTACTAAAACTCATAAATATACTCTGCATTCAGCTTTTGCTTACCAGAATAAACATGCAATGTACAAAGACATGTCATTTCACCAGGAAAGACATAAATTTAGAGTATAAAGAAAAGTATCACTGCAGGTTTTGTATTATAACCAAAAAACATAATGACATTTTTCTTTATACTGTAAAATAATTCAGACTCCTACATCCAATGCAAAATCTAATGGACAATAAATTAAAATGCATATATATATATATATATATATGATTGCATTACAAGTGTTACAGTATCAAGCTCAACTGCTAGTTATTTGAAAAAAAAAAAACTTCTCAAAATACATCCCTGACATCCCTGACTATAACAAGATTTATCGTATAATCTGTGGATTAACTCATTCTTAAGGATAAAAATACTTTATCCAGAATATTTCAAATGAAAAATGTAGTTTATCCACAGACGTCATTAACAACTATCTTTGTAGGCTAAATCAATTGCTTGAGAATATTCTCCCATATTTTTAGTTTAAAATTAATTGTTAGTGTTACCTTTGCACTACATTAATGAAGTAGTCCATTTCTCAATAGCAGTGAAATGAAAGAGTGAGAGAAATAAGACATGAAGTCATGCCTGGTAAGAATTTCCTAAGGAATTATATCCTATTGCATAAGTAACATCAAACTGCTTTTTATTATTGTCTAATCTTAGAACACAATTTCAATGTTTAACCTTATCTGTTTTTGAAGGATGATCTCCATATACCTGCCTCTTGTATTCAGAACCTAGGGACGTCTTCTTACAGACCCTTGATGAAAACCTTTTTTCAGATCTGTTTTTAAGTCAATTCCAGACAGCAGTTGCCTACTTTTAATTGATTTTTTTAGACTTTGCATCAGATCCTTGCTGAATAGTTGTTCTGAAATGGCTATTTAGGTAATAATGAATGAATCAGCAAGCAAAGGAGGTCTTCATCAACAATTAAATTGTGTAAAGGAGAATAAATGTAATACACTCCCTGTTATCCCCAGGCTTCATGTATCCAAACAGTGTGTCAGAAAGCCTTCAATGTCACCACATGGTCTGTGGCAGACAGCTCTGCATCTCAAACCCTTGTAGTGTTAGTGCACCTTCTAGTCTGCCTGGCTCAACAGCAAGTCACTTTGCAGCATTTTGGATAAAACTGAGGATATGCTGGGAGAGACGGGACACTTAGTAAATTTCCCAAAGCCCCAGTTTGTGGCTGGGTGGTTAAATATCCTGAATAAAGAATGACTTGGAGTCATCCAGCTACCTGAAATCACATGCAAGTCAAACCATATTAGGGTAAAGCTAAAAGATAAACCAAGGATATATTATAACCTCCAAAATAGATAATATGTGCAAAGCAAGTTGTAGAAGAAACAGGTGAAAAAATAAAAACATTGCTAATATATTTTCATGATTATTGCATCAAAGAAGTCTACCTTTTCCTCATGTTTTGCCTTTCCAGTCCTGACAACAAAAGGTTTTGGGTTTTGGTTATACTTTCTCCCACTTGTTGGAAGAACACTAGCTTTTACAGACAGCTCCTCTTCCAAGGTATCTGAGAGTATTTAGAATAGTTTCAAACCAGCTGCTTGTGGACTGTATCTATATCAATAGAAAAGGCCTTTTCATTTTCCTTTTTAAGAGGATGAAGAACTTAAAGAGACAGATCAGCATTTAGGAAGACAATAGGGATGGAAAAAAGGAGTGAAAGGTAAATCACCAAAGTATCTTTTCCCAGTAAAGAATGAAGTTTGCATTTCTGTAACACTTTATGGATCTTTAGGAAGGTAGTTTTTAATTACAGAATAAACAAAGTAGGAAAAAGAAATAATTAATCCCAAACCAATCCCGTCTTCAGAACATTAAAGAAGAAAGAAAGAAAGAAAGAAAGAAAGAAAGAAAGAAAGAAAGAAAGAAAGAAAGAAAGAAAGAAAGAAAGAAGAAAGTCCTAAAGAGGTAAAAAAAAGCTCAGTTACACAATAGGTGGAGCATTCTCCGAGATGCTGGGCTTTCTTATTTCTCAGTGAACATAGAAGTTCACATGAAATTTCAAAACATGAGAAGATTGAACCAAAAGGAACAAAATAAAAATCAGGAAAATTATATTTTATTCAAAATAGAGGATAAATTAAATTTTTGACTTTTCACTTATTCTTTTATTTGGTCCTGTCTTCCACAGCAGAAGAAGGTATGCACAAACACTATAAAACTCTTCACAGATACATGTTTAAAGTCATTGATCATAATTGTGTTGCAGTAATCAACTTTAGGACATGACTGACACTTCATAGCTATGTTATGATTAGTTATTTGGTCTTTTAGATTTTATTATAGTTATTCATCAACTTTCAGCAATGAGTCTTTGGAACATAATCTTTAAAAACTTCATGAAAATCCTACAGCTCTGATGAATAAAGTAAATGGATGCAGTAAGTAAATAATTGTTTCCTCTGTTTGGGTCCTTCCCATCTCAGTATTTAGTTTACAGATAATTCTTTCTTCCTTCAGTTCCATTTTTCACTTTGCTTCTCTATCCCTTGAACCCCTTTTCCATCATTTTCCATGATGACCAATGCCTGGTAAAAAGTAAGTTCTGTACAAATCAACAAAGAGTCTGACTGTACAAGAGTTGTGTCATTTTCACTCATACAGACCAAGAATCACAAAATCACAGAACTGCAGAATGGTTGAGGTTGGAAGGGACCTCTGGAGGTTATCTTGTCCAAACCTCCTACTCAACTATGGATGCCTAGAGTCAGCTGCCTTGGACTATGTCCAGATGGCTTTTGAATATCTCCAAGGATAAAGACTCCACAACCCCCCTGAGGAACCTGTGGCAGTGCTCAATGCTGAAGCTCACACAAAGTATCATGTGAAATTCTGATATTCTGCATACATTCCACTGTCTTACAAGGACAATGCACTTCCCACAAGTGCAGTTATTATCAAAAGGCTTAAATGTTTTACATAACAGTCCTATGGGTATCAAAACAAACTTGGAATCCGTTTTCTATAGATGACGTAGAACGTATTAGACTGGACTCTATATACAAGGTTGCTATAATTTACTGTTCTTTGAGAAGGACATAGGATCTGTGACCTGAATGTCAGGTGGTAAGTAGGAACATGAGGGATACAATTTCCTTTTGTAATTGAAGAATCAGTGATTTTTAGTGCAAAAGTATCATATAGGTTATTATTTCTGTATGTTTTCAAGTAGGAATATAAATTTTCCTTATACTCATAGGGAACTTTTAATAACAAGTGAACAGCCCTGATTAGACTGGGTTGTTAGCCAGATAAGTAACTGCAAGTTAACAGAAAATTATTGCAGGAATAAAACATTCATTAAATTATGCAGATACCTTCCTTGTTGACCACGTATGTCAGCATAGGTGGCTGAGGAAAAGTTCTCTTGTGCAGGCCAGTGGAAATGAGAGGGGTAAACTCTTTAAATATGCAAGACTTGCCACCAAACAGAAGTAATCTACTTTTCGTTCTCTCTTTTTTTTTTTTTTTTTTTTTTAAATATATGTGGGAGTAGAGACAGGTGGAAAACAGGAAAATAAGTTTCTTTGAACCCCAAGTCTCCAGATCTAAGACAGGTGATACAGGTCAGGGAAATTATGTAGAGCAAAACCAGCAGTATCCGGTAGAGAAATTTTAAGTGAAATGATTATTTAGATTTGTCTCCCAAGTAATCTTTGTTGCTTAAATTTCCAACTAACAGTGGGATTAATTTAATCCACTTTTAGACATATACTATCCAGTTTATATATGAGCTGATATTTCTGGCATCACTTTATAATCAATAGAGTGAAACAAATATGAGGAAAAATTTAACTCATCCTACTGTAACAGTCTAAATTAGTTCAGAGGAATTGTTCTCTAGAAATGTGTTTCTCTGGAGAATTAGCAGCTAGGATAATTTTAGACATCTATTACTGCTGTCGTGGTTTAACCCCAGCGAAGCACCACACAGCTGCTCATTTACTCCCCCCCGGTGGGATGGTGGAGAGAATCAGAAGAGTAAAAGTGTGAAAACTCGTGGGTTGTGATAAGGCAGTTTAATAGATAAAGCAAAAGCTGCACATGCAAGCGAAGCAAAACAAGGAATTCATTCACCACTTCCCACCAGCAGGCAGGTGTTCAGCCATCTCCAGGAAAGCAGGGCTCCATTGTGCATAACAGTTACTTAGGAAGGAAAATTTTGAACATCCTCCCTTTCTTCTTCTTCTCCCAGATTTATGTGCTGAGCATGACACTGTGTGATATGTGATATGCCTTTGGTCATTTGGAGTCAGCTGTCCTGACTGTGTCCCCTCATAACTTCTTGTGCACCACCAGCCTACTCATTGGTGTGGTGGTGTGAGAAACAGAAAAGGCTTTGACTCTGTTCATCAATAACAGAAACATGTCTGTGTTATCAACACTATTTTCAGCACAAATCCAGAACATAGCTACTATGAAGAAAATTAACTCTATCCCAGCCAAAACCTGTAGAACTGCTTATATCGAAATTTATGTGAGATGGATGCCACTCTAAAAAAGTTTTACTAAATAAAGCTGCTTCTTTATCTGTTTCACTAATATGTGGTACCAGTGGTCAATAAAATAGAAGGATGTCCTAATAGAGTAGATCCTTTTTCATAATCAAAGGAGCTGAAGAATATCTCCTGCCTAACTGCCTGTGGCATGTAGTCATGTGTTAAATGTATCAAGTTCACACAACATCTAAACCATGACTTCTTTGAAGAGCTTCTTTGAAGAGACACTCTGGACAAACTCTGGTATAATATTTCCTATTTAATGTGTTAGATTTCTTAATTGGTAATGTAAATAGCAATGCAGGATGATCATTAGTTAAGTCCTATAATGTTAGGAGCTACAACATGAAATAAGGTAGACTGTAATCATAGGCTTCTTGTTATGTCTGGGTTTAAGGAAAAAACAACTGACAGAAACCTACTGATTAGTCCTGGGTTAGTAGGGTTAAAACTTTCAAGTTCATTGTTGTAATGTGATGTACCGAATCAGACTGAATCAGAAACTGCCTTAATCTTTCCTAATAGGAGCAACAGTCTTCATAGATGAAAATTCCCAAAAACCTTGCAATGATTTAATGCTTCTCTCCCTTTAATGATGCTAAATAGCTGTTCCTAACTGAAGAATATCAGAGTCAATACTGAATATTTCTGAAAACGTTGCTTCTCGAGTAATGCTATAGACTCTCTTTAAATTGCTTACTAGTCTACAACAAGAAAGATCTGATCACCTTTAATTAATATCTGTTTTGTTTAGTTTATTTATAATTATAGTATCCCAGTTAATATTTTATACTATTGTGGTGGTTTAGGCCCTGCTGGGACTGGAGACCACGTTGCCGTTGTCCCTCCCCCACCCTCATCTGGTCAGGCTGGAAGTGATGCACAAACCCCGGGTTAAAATAAGAAGAAATTTAATACAACAGTGTGATAAACAATCTGAACAACAACAGTAGCAATGATAACAACAATAAACAGCAAGAACAGTGAACAAGACAAAAAGATCTACAGAGAAATACCACAATGGATACAGACAGCCCCGTGCTCTCCGTGACCAAAGCCACAAAGGAAAAAGTTCCTGCGCTCCCGCGCCTGGACCTGACACCAGCATGGTATGAATAACCCGGCTGGAGATCCCTTCCCCCTCTTTGCTGGGGAAACTTAACCCTATCCTAGCTGAACCAGGACAACTATGTACTAGAACATAATATTTATCTGTGATTCTTGTGACTAATTCTTGAAACTATCTTGCTGGTTTTGTTAATTATCTCAGTGCATTCACCCATAATAGGCAGACATCACTAACAAACATTTTTTTCTTTCTTTTATTTTTTTTTAATTACAAGCAAATAAACATTAATCTGAAACCCAGCTCAAAAGGAGTATCTAATGCTTCAGACCACAGCAGAGCTGCAAGAAGACAGCAGAAGCCAGAATCAACAGATTATAAAACATTATGCTTGCACTTATGTTTTTCATTCCTGTAAGTGACAATTCTGCATCATTCACATGGGTGGGAGGGAGAGCTGATTTGGGATGATGAATAAAAGAACTTTGTTCAAATCATGAAATCTGGTATGGTAACTACTGTTAAGATCTTCACAGCAAAAAGAGTTATCAGAAAGCAAATTTGTTTTGTATAAATGCTCTGTGAAACATATGTAATGGTTGTTTTGTTTTTTTTAATGTTAGATGTCTTTTTCAGAGGAAAGAAAAATAAAATAATATATCTTTCTCATCTGAAAACATTATTAAGTAAAATCTCTAAGATATAATAAGATAAAGTGTGGTAGTATTTCACATCTTAGGTAATATTTCACATAAAGACACATCCTAGTCAATAGTTTTAGAACTCAGTAACTCTTTGCATGCTTGACTTGAGTTGACTTAAAGGATCTTCTCCAGATGTAGACAATCAGCAGTTTCGAGCATTCAAAACTTCTTAAAGTTCTTCTAGTTTAGGGTCTCTAAAGGATGTTCATGTTTGGTCATTTTGATCACTGTGCCTATATGCCTTTAGGAACATGGATTCATTTTATTTGATTATTTCTTTTAGGTGAGTTTATGGACTTGTGTGCATTTTGACATTTTGTAGAAATATTACAAACCATGTTTCCCTTTTCAATGTCCTCTTTTTCAGGGTATGGTCCTTACTCTTCTTGAAGATGATGTCTTTTCATATGTCTGTTGGATCAGGCACTGGCTGGATGGACGGTTCCAGAGAGTGGTGGTCAGTGGAGCTAAATCCAGCTGGCAGCTGGTCACAAGTGGTGTTCCTCAGGGCTCAGTGTTGGGACTATTTCTGTTCAACATCTTTATTGATGATCTTGACAAGGACATAGAGTGTATCATCAGTGAGTTCGCAGATGACACCAAGTTAAGCGGGAGTGTCGATCTGCATGAGGATAGGGAGGCTCTACAGAGAGACTTGGATAGATTGGATCAGTGGGCCAACGTTAACGGGATGAGCTTCAACAAGGCCAAGTGCCAGGTCCTGCACCTGGGCCACAACAACCCCAGGCATGGCTACAGGCTTGGGGAGGTGTGGCTGGAGAGCTGTCTGGAAGAGAAGGACCTGGGGGTTCTAATTGACAAGCAGCTGATCATGAGCCAGCAGTGTGCCCAGGTGGCCAAGAAAGCCAACGGCATCCTGGCTTGTATCAGAAATAGTGTGAGCAGCAGAAGTAGGGAGGTGACAGTCCCCCTGTACTCTGCACTGGTGAGGCCACACCTGGAGTATTGTGTCCAGTTCTGGGCACCTCAATACGAGAGAGATATCGAGGTGCTGGAGCGAGTGCAGAGGAGGGCAACGAAGCTGGTGAAGGACCTGGAGAACAAATCCTGTGAGGAGCCATTGAAGGAGCTGGGGCTGTTCAGTGTGAGGAGGAGGAGGCTGAGGGGAGACCTCATCACTCTCTACAGCTCCCTGAAAGGACATTGTAGAGAGGTTGGTGCTGGTCTCTTCTCACAGGTGATTAGTGATAGAACGAGAGGGAATGGCTTTAAACTGCAACAGGGGAGGTTCAGACTGGACATTAGGAAAAAAAAATCACAGAAAGAGTGGTCAGAGAGTGGTATAAGTTTCCCAGGGAAGTGGTGGAGTCACCATCCCTGGATGTATTTAAGGGTGGTTTAGATGAGATGCTAGGGGATATGGTGTAGGGGAGAACTTTGTAGAGTAGGGCTGATGGTTGGACTCGATGATCTCAAGGGTCTTTTCCAACCTGAATGATTCTGCGATTCACAGTAGAATATTAACACAAAACAAAAATAATTATAAAGTCTCCTAATACAGGTACCTTTTCTTAACCTGAAAACCTTCTCTTAGTCTGTGTTTCTTAACCTGAAGAAAAAACAATAAATAAATCAATAAAGAATCTGTCAGGTCCCATTTTTAAAGATTTCACAAAACAGGCATAGTAGATGGCTGTCATCAATTAATCTCAGCCATCAACTAGGTACCACACAGCCTCTCACTCACCCCCCACCCCCCGTGGGATGGGGAAGAGAGAATCAGAAGAATAAAAGTGTGAAAACTCGTGGGTTGTGATAAGGCAGTTTAATAGATGAATCAAAAGCTGCACATGCAAGCAAAGCAAAACAAAGAATTCATTCACCACTTCCCTTTGGCAGGCAGGTGTTCAGCCATCTCCAGGAAAGCAGGGCTCCATCACGTGTAACCATTGCTTGGAAAGACAAATGCCTTCACTCCCAATGTCTCTTGCTTCCTTCCTCTACCCCCAGCTTTATATGCTGAGCATGAGATCATATGATATGGGAGATCCCTTTGATCAGTTGGGGACAGCTGTCCTGACTGTGTCCCCTCCCAACTTGTGCCCCCAGACTACTCACTGGTGGGGTTGTGAGAGAAGCATAAAAGGTCTTGGCTCTGTGTAAGCACTGCTCAGCAATAACAAAACCATCCCAGTGTTATCAACACTACATTCAGCACAAATCCAATACGTAGCTCCGTATAACCTACTGTTGAAACTGATGAAAAATAACTGATGAAAAAAAGATTAACTCTATTCCAGCCAAAACCAATACAATGATTTATAAAATGTATATGTATCTTAAAACATTTTTTTGACATATTTTACATTTTCCTTGCAGTCTCAACTCATACAATGTTTGAACTATCCTATTAGAACTAATTTTTCTTAGCAGTACCCAATTTTAAAAATTCTTTTTCACTATAAGAATCCCACCTTCTGCTGAACATATCTATATTTTAAGTTTTACTATTTGATAGCAACTTCTGGTACATCATTTTAAAAATTAAAAAAAAATATATTTAACACAATCTAAGAAACAAGTGGGGAACATGAATATTTATAAATTTTAAATAATATATGTCAATTTCTGCAAAATTTTGAATTATTAAATTTAGAGGGACTTTGTATCATTAGAATTTGAAACTGGACTTGCTTCAAATAAATATATTTTTAATTGTCTTGTGAACATAGCTATTTTAATTGTTTTGATTTACAAATTTCAACTGTATGATGTTGTGGGACATAGAGCATTGTGTGTACTTCATAATGACTTATGGTAGAGCTTTTGCACCATCACTGAAAGGTAGATTAGTAAATCAGGCAGCATATCACATTTCAGTAGAAGGTTATTCACTTTAGTACAGTAAAGTACATGCAAAACTTGTGGTTGTGTATTTGACTCACCAACAATTGTATATACAGTGCAATGTACTTCACATTTTGTTTTGGAAGTAGTATTACTTCTGACAAAATGTTTCTTCATGAAATGGAAAATATTAAGAACTTGCTTTTTCAGAAAATGACTAGTCTATAGTTTGCCATCATATACATGAAATACAGTATCACATTGTGGATATTGGGTAAACAAAAGTCATACTTATAGGCAAACCAGGTGTTAGAATTTCAATCTTAAGAGGATACATTCAAGTGACACCAAAATCTCATGTGAGAGACAAGAAACCAGGCCTGCAAGAAACTAAGACAAACAGCCTGAGAAAGCAAAAGTTGAGGCTGATCAAAAGAATGTCTCAAACACTCGCAAGACAAAACTATGAGTCCCAGGGTGGATGATGTGGAGGTCAAAGCTGATAACGCTGCCCAAATAACACAAAATGAAGCTGGAGGAGGGAGCTATGTGGAGACAGGACGGCCCTGCTCTGGGGCATCTGGGCAAATTTCAAGGGCCATCTGTCCGGTGAATGAACTTTGCTTCATTATCCACGAAATGCATATTAAAGTTATCATCCCAGAATATTCTAATGAAGGCTAACATGATCATGCTAATTACATCATCCCCTGAAACACCTTACCCCTCCCCGTACATGGGATATGTAGGTATGTGAGTCGACCTAGGGGACGGACCCAAGGAAAGTGGGTATAAATTGAGGGGGGGAAGAGGAGGGGGCGAGGGGAGGGGACCCTGGAGAGAGCAGTGAAGCGAAGAAGATGGATGCAAGTGAAAAAGACAGCCACCTCCTGGAACCCTCACCAGTGGGATCAGTGCAGGAACCCAGACCGGTGATCTGTATTTCCCCATTCCCTCTATCTCCCTCTTTTCCCTTTCCCGTTAAGAAATGCAAGGCATATTGTATTGCTTGCCACAACTTGCTATATACTGACCCAATTATTGTGTGTTCAATTAGTACATTATGGTTAGTTAATAAACTCTTAGACTTGGAGACTTGTTGTCCACTCCATTGGGGATTTGCGAATCTGAGTCACTTGTCTCCCTTGTCTGAGTGGGATGTGACATCTCGTATCTCCATTGTCTGACTTCCATAGTGCATGCATCAAAATGTTATATCTTAAAAATAATTTAATTAATTCACAAATGAGAATGTTTACTGAAAGCAGATCTGTTGTTTTCTCAATCAGGAAAGGAGCTAAGCACTTCTATGAAGTGATGTAGAATGGGTAGGAGGAAGTGTTTGATGTCAAGGATTTTACAACAGAAGGCATAAAGCTGCCCTTTTATATCTCCAGTGACATATTAACTTGCTTCACTCTGAGACAAGAAAACCAAAAGAAAGCAAACCTTTTCTTTCCTAACAGTTATAACACAATATTAGTCATATAAATGAAGTCAGTAGATGTAAAAACATTAACTTTTAGAAAAGACTAATTAGGGGATTTTGTAGCCTTAAAGCCTCTTCCTTTATTGACAGCACTAAATTTAAAAATACAACGAAGTGGCAGTTCTTATATTTCTTCAGGCATAGAGGAGTGTATACATGTGTATCTTTCTTATGATTACTAATTGTTACATGTGCATCTTCATTTTAGTGTACTTATATATATTTAGTTTCCCAGTTAGCCTGGTGAGAGTAAAACAAGAGCCAACTGTTGGATGTTTTGATATAAGGAGACACCAAAAGTATTCTATGATAACACACATCTTTTTAATGCATTAGCATCTCTTTCTGAGTCTTCCAAAGTTACTGTTCTATTTTGTGTGAAGGGGAATATTTCACGTCAAACAAATGAAATCTGTGGGTTTTTCATTTTGGAAAGAAAAATTTGGGAAAAAATAAATCAGTTCAATGTTAATAGTTTTCCATTCAAGTCATCAATCAAAATTCAGTTATTCTGATATTCGTATCTGGTTGTTCATGTCCAGCTGCTCTCCTGCTGGAAGAAGGAATGATTATCTGCAGTTGTTACTAAATCTGTTAGCCTAGTAAGAAATGATCCTTAATCTACTTTACAACTCTATCTCCAACTTGAGTGACAAGCACTGGGTAAACAGCTATTTTTTTCCCAGCTATTAATTTTGTGCTACTGTCCGTCACAAATGAAGCATAAACCAGAAATAAATTGATTGTATTTTCTTTTTGTTGGTTTTGTTTTCAAGAGTTCAAAGACTAAACATCTGTTTATGTATACACTTCACCCAGCCCTTGAGAACTAACGATTATTATGTGTGATAGTTCAAGTAAAGAACTAGAAAAGAAATATGATAGATCACCTCTGACATATGAATACATGAAGTGGTTGTGTTCAGTAAAATGAATGAGGTCTCAACATTATTAATTGTGCCACAGATGCTACTGCTTCAGAAAGGGAATAACAAAAAGGCATATTAGCAAGAACAATAAAATAATTACATAAGAGATTTCTGGAGACATGTATTTCTGAATGCAAAAAAAGATGTATGTGAGAAAAAACTCTGAAGGCACTTAAAGAAAAATCAATTTAGGTTCATAGAGGCCATTAGGGTGGCAATATGGTTTAGGAGAGGCATGTAATATGAGGGTACACTATGAATGTTATGAAAGTTAAAGACAAGTAATTTGAGTTAGAAAAACAAGTTAAGAGGACGAAAAGCTATGGTACTCTTATGCAAGGAGGAGGATAGTAGCAAACTGCTGTTCTAAACATCACTATCTCATCTCAGTTAAAGGCATGGTAAAATCATTGGAAAATGTTACCCATGAAGTCTGTGGAATTGCCACCCTGGAGATGGTCAAAACCAAGCTGGATAGGACTCTGAGCAGCCCACTCTAAAGCTAGCCTGTTTTGAGCATGAGGTTGGACCAGATGACCTCCAGGAGATCCTTCCAATCTAAATTATTCTATCATACCGTGATTCAGCGTGTCACAGATTGTTCTGAAACATTTGGCAGGGTAAAAGTTTTAAGAAATTAGCATGGTGTTCCTTGAAAGCAATTTTTTGAGAGTGTTTAAGTACATAGTGAACATGACAGTTAAATAAGGATTTCTGTTCTGTAAGAAACTGCATTTTCTATGCTACCCCATTCCCATGTAGAATGAAAAAAAAAAACCAAACCCAAAACCCACTTTTTTTTCCTTTTTTTTAATTTCCCAAAAAGCAAAATTCTGAAAACAGCAGCAACAACAAAATTGTCCACAGTGATCAAAAAATCACCCTCTGCAGAACCTTTTCCCCAATATTATGCTGTCTTAAACCAGAATCCTTTCTTTCCAGAAAAGTCATTTCTCATTTCCATAAACTGTAAAGGCAACATGCTGATTGTACCAGAATTTTCCTCTACATTACATTCTATGCTTAAGTGAGCATTATTGTAGAGAAGTTTGAATCCTAATATTACTGAATAACTCAGTTGTTCAGTCATTATCAGTCAAGATTATTTTTCTTTTTGTATTCTAATATGAGGTAAAATACTAAAATGTATGCTAGATAATCTGAATTTATATTGTAGCCCTGTGTAAATGTACAGTAGTGCATTTACTGTAATAGTGACAAAAGTATTGCAAATTATTTTTAGACCCTCTTAGGAGTTTAAAAAATAGATATACATATTATTAAACAGAATGGCCCATAGTAGGAAATTGCTTGAACAGCTGCCTGAGACCCAGGGAATTTTTAAGCTTTGGGATCCCAGCCCTTTTGGAAATGAGATCAAATTGAACCACCTTAACAACTACTGAACCTTTGCCGTCTCTAAAACTCCAGCAGAAACACTTTCTGTCATAATTTTTTCAATTATTTTTTAGGAAAAAAATAGACTTATTCAAAGATCCAGCTCAATAAATAAACTGAAAGAAATAATACAGAGCTGAAAATCCTGTTTCACTTATCTCTCACAGGCATACCTAGAAATTCTTAATTTAAGATATTACAAAGCTTTTGTTTAATTTATAGAATATCTTGGAAATCACTCTTGCATTTCACCACAGTAGTTTTTAGAGAATTGTTATTTACTTCTCTTATATGAGTTTTAAGCATGTACAAAAATATACTTGTAAACTTGCCAAACTAAGTTGAAATTATGTGCCTGGAGAACATAATTTTGTGGACATGGGATCTGCTTTTACAAAACTGTACATTCTCAACTGCATGTAACTAACCACAAGTAAATAACCAAAATAACAAAACCAAAACAACTCTATTTCTTGGCAATGAAACTTAGCACTGGATCATATATACTTCAGTGATAAAGTTGATAAATTTACAGCCAATATAAATATGACCAGTGGATCCACATATATGCAATGAATGCTTCAATCAAGAATAAATAGTTCAATTTAATATAGGACTAACATGCTGGATTTCATTGGCCTGCATTACTTAGAAGACTTATAACAATTTTTTTTCTCCAAAAATTCTAATTGCAAGGATATGATATATTCTCTCACTAACTACTGAGTGCTATGTGATACAGTATTTCATAATATAAGCTATCAAGGGTGAGGGGTGTCATTTTTTTAAAGGAGAAAAGATGGAGTTCTGGTGCTTTTAAGGTTACTTAAACAGCAAAAAATCCTTTTTCTAAGAGATTTGATTGATGAATAAATTGTGCATTTTATGTTCCATTCAGGGTGGAAAAATATATTCTTAGGAAAAGAGCACATTGGTAGTCACAATGTGTTCTGGCTTATATATTGTGTAGAAATTGGTCTGTCTCTAGCTAGTTATTAAAAGCACAGAATAAAGAAGGAAGGAAGTAAAAAATATTTTTCAAGTGTTAGCAGCTGCAAAAAGTGTATATTGTCTCAAAGAATTTTAGAGTGAAGCAAAATTTCAGCCTTTTAGGCTGTTACACTCTCAGTCTGCTTTATGTAATGGTATGCTGAAATGATAAAATGACAACTAAACTCCCAAACTTCAAAGGGATGTGTGTTAATTTGAAGATATAAGAACTTTATTAATTTATTTTGAAACTTTTCCAGATGGAACTAAAGAGCAGAATAGCATAAATGAGATGTTTACCTTTAGAGAGTAACCTCCCATTGTCACTGAAGTCTCAGTGACTGAAATCTAGGGAATAATAGACTTATTTTTATTTGAATAACACTGTGATTTTTATATTACATGAGGGATATGACCCTCTATTTTATGTGCTCTATCCCTGTCTGTGACTGCTTCCTCTAGCAGTCTTTTGTGCTTCCATGTACAAGCTGTCATTCTGGTCTTGGCCAGAGCAGCTTCTTTATCATCCTCTTTCACGACAGAGCATAAATGCCCAGGTTCATGGGTTCTGTCCTTATCTTCATGCCTGGGCATATGTGGAGGTGCATTCCTTCTTCTAAATCATTAGGTGAAGTATGACTCCCATGTTAGCTTTTAGTATTTGGATCCTTCTGTTCGAGGACTGTAATCTTATGGCCTAAGTCTTTGGTGTCATATTAATATCTGATCATATAAACTTTTTAATTAATTAATTTAAAAATTAATTCTTAATATTTTTTTTTCATTCTAAACTTAAAAAAAATATTTTCAATAGCTAATTGTATATATATATATATATATAGTTATATATATAGTTGATATTTCTTCTGGTTTTCTTCTCTATCTGGTATCCTTTTTTGTTATTCACATGTTCAGAAGCCTGACTCCCCTGCAGAGTCCTAATCAGACCCATGTTTTCTATTCAGTTCTCTCATGGTAATGCAAGTTAGATTGAAATATCACCTACATCAGCTTCTCCACAGAAAAGATGATCCACATAATCTTTTGCTATACTCAATATAAACAATATGAGATAATGCACTCTTTCCTATTATTCCATTTATCTTCTTTTTTTTTTTTTTGAGAGAGAGGTAAGATTCCTTAGACTTACTGATGGATAATAATATTGGCAAGATAGCGGAAATGATGTGTTTTAAGTTCAAATTCTAGCTTCTGTTAGTGTTTCCTGTTCATGTGCTCTAGTTGTGTAATTCATAAGGAGTTCATTAAGACTTATAGCTCCATTTGAATCTATCATCTAGAGTACATAATTTTAAAATTAAGCCTCTGATTTCATTGTTCCCTTAACGTTTACTATGGTGAAAAGAAAACAACACAGTTTTAGTTCTTACCATGGAAAAATCTGTTTATATACTTTGTGGTCTTTCACCCTCGATAGTTCCTTGTATGCAAAGCCATTAAGGAGATTCTCAGGTGTAGTGTGGGAGACAGGCAAGTCGACATTGGCCTGTCAGCCCTGCACAGCCCCTGAGAAGCAGCAAGGCTTTGATGAGAAACAGGCCTTGGGAGAAAGATGAAAAACTGCCAAGTTGTGCCAAGGTGGCAGGGAAAAACAATGGACAGCTGCAACACTGAACTGTGAGAAGTTACCACTGTGTGAACAGCACGTGAACAAGAAGTGGACTGGTCTGCACAGCATGTGTTAGAGTGGTCTTATGCTGACAGGAGAAAAGGTAGATAGCTGTCTAATTGCTGATTTGCTAATTATGAACTAAGAGCTTTAACGAGAGTATAAGTATGTACTATTGTAAGAAGAGGAAAAAAAAAGAATAAAGAAAAAAATGGTCCCTGACCTGCGGAAAGAAAAAAGAACACTCTGACTCGTTATTTTGGCCGCTACAGATTAGTAGTGTAGACAGATAGCTTTTGGTTTTTGGTTTGGTTTGTTTTTTTTTTTTTCTAGATGGTTATGAAGAAGATATGAGTCTGATAGGGCTGGGAAGTTCATAGCAATGACAGTTCCCAATTCACTGTCCCATAGGCAGGATCGAGCATTGAAGCTGAGGGAGAGGGGCTATGACATTTGAGTTATCTCAGTAGACTAAAATTGTGCTTTAAGATTATTTTTTTTCTCAAAGTGATGTCTGTTAAAAGAAAAAGTAATGAGTGAAGATGACTGGTGAAGCATATTACCATTAAATTCTAATACTAGTGAAAAAGCAATTATCTACAAACCAAACTGAACTGCTGTTTGAAGTGGAGTATTGAGGTGAGTGACAAAGCTAACTTCAAAACCAGAAGGGAGGAGTCAAGGTAAATCAGCATCAGGCAGTGTAGCCATGATTTTGAGGGTGGCAAGGAAAAATTACAAACATATTGCTGAGAAGGAAATGTATTACTAAGGGAAAAGGCTGTAGTTAAGATTATCTCAGTAGTGTTTCAGGTAGACTGATATTTAAACTCTGGGGAGGCACTTCAAGCCAAGTACTTCAAATACAGTGTAACCAACAGTTCATTTTACCAGTCAAGAAGAATGTGCTTTGATAGAAAGTTTACAGAGTCTGGCAAACTTGCTAAATTCCGTCCTGCAGATGCTGGAGTTTTAAGGGGATGAACAGGCTGTAATCAATTCAAAGGCCTGAAGGTGAAGTGACAGCCATGTCAATGTAGGCTTTGTAGTAAAATAAACTACATGTTTTGAAGTTTTTTTATTTGAATGGATTCAAGATCAAGATAAAGTCTGGAATTTTTCTGATTATGATTGCCATTTTTAAAAGTTTTCTTTCATGACATGGGGACAGTTTTATCTAGCTAAAATTTCAAATACATTTTCAAAAATAATTTTATTTTTATTCAGAGGTGCTCATAACTATTAATATCTGATGTGTACTAAGAAGGTCAGATCACTTTTCTGAGTAAAAAGAGCTTGCGGCTGTGAGAGACTGAAATGTCCTATGACTGTCTCAAAGCTTGCTTGTGTCTGTGCAAACCTCCAAGAGAAGCTGCTGCAGCCTGGCAATTGGTCTGGGGGATGCTGCCCAGAGAGGCAGGAGTGTATTGAAGGATGCACCCCCCACTTCTTTGCAGCTGCATTGTCTGGACTCTTTAGACAAGCCTCAAAGGGGCAGAGGTGTGCTGAGCTGGCACCATCCTGTAGCCGTTTGTGTCTCTGTTGTGTAGGCCAGACCCCATGCATGCATTGCTGATGGACTGACAAGAGGCAAACCTTCCTGCCCTGAAGCCGGATGCAACAAAACCTGTGAGACCGGAAAAAAATAAACTAAAGGTGAGCAGATACGCTAATCAGATGATACGATGAATTTAAAAAGACAGCAGAAAATTTTGCTCAATCTACCATCGAAGCCAGACCCGTGTGCACCCAACACCACTGAAGAACTGAAGACTGAGGACCAACGGGACATCACTGTATCCATGGTGGTGAATATTCTTGCAGCCCTATCCCGCATCCTTGCTTTATTTCTGTCTTTTCCTTCCATTCTGTCCTATTGTTACCCCTCTTCACTTTTTTAATAATAAAAACCTGTTTTGCGCATATGGCATTTGACCTCATTTGTGTATTAATCTCTCTCTTGGGATCATATCAAAACCTCTCTCGTCACTGGATTGGGACAGCAGCATCAACAGGTAATGCAAAGGGCTCTGAGCCAAGACATGGCTAAGGCAACAAATAGTACAGAAGAGCAGTCTAAGGAATATGAACTTTGTAACAAAGTGAAGCCATCTTTTAAGTGTTCCTGAATGTATTAAAGTTGGCAATTCTCATACATAAGGATATCCAAATTTCTTTTTTCCCTTCTGTCTTTTGTTCAGATCAAATACACTGTCCTGATTGAAGTTATATCTACCGCACAAGCAATACTGGTCATGGTGACAAACGCATGGGGAATTTGTACAGAAGTGTCTGGAAAAGAAAGAATCTGTTAAAAAGACAAAGCAATATCAACTAAATGTGTAAGTAAGGAATGTGCAAAGGAAATGAAAGAATGAATGAAACTCAAATTAAGGACCAAGAAGGAACTCTATCAGATTTTGGAGAAGTTAATAATATATGACAAATGTTCAGAACAGGATCATTACAGGCTACATGGGAAAGGGAAAGAGTGACTAGAGGTAGAGTTTTAGTCAGTTTACACTGGAAAAATCCTGTGGCTACAGAAATATGAGAAACAAAATATAGCTACATTTAAGATGTCTGAACATGATCTGTATGTATGAGGGAATATATTGGAAAAAGGACAGATGAAAAAATCAGTGGTCCTACCTTGCTGTGAGATGAATTATGATCAACTTTCATCTGGTGCTATGCATCAGACATTGTTCCTCAACACTTATACAGCCAATTTCACACTTTATATGAAGTCAGATTTTCTGATTCTCATAGTCACTTATTAATTTATCTCATCTTCCAATTGCCTAGATAATAGGAAAAGAGTTATACTATATGGCTTAAACCTTCCTTCTACCATGTGTCTGTTCTACATTGTAAACAATCTCAACTGAATTTTGACTATCATCATATTTATACTCTTCTTGTTTTTCATTTCGGTATTGCTATATGTAGATGAATGCATTTTCTGTTATTATTGTTTTGTTTTGTTTTGTTTTTTAAGACTAAATCTAACTCTTCTCTTTCAAGTCACTGAAGTATTTGTACCAGTTGCATTTTAAGGAGATTATATCCAGGACTTGTTTTATTACAGAAAAGCAACAGCTGAGAAAAATTAAAACCGAAAAAGGGAATTTTTAGTTTGCTGGTGGGAATTTCAGGCACAGAAAGATGAAGGAAACAATTCAGAGTTGTAATATCTAAACCTTTAAACAAATCAATTTATTTGGAAAATTCTGCTGTAGGAACTTTGCTTAGACAGGAACAGTATGTCAAAGTGGCGATCTTTCTTCCTTTGGCTCAAACTGTTACCTTTGTTTTATTTGTTTTTCTTTTGGATAAAAAAGCATTTAGTACCCAAACAGAATAATATGGTGTAAGTATTCAATTCTGAAATATCTAGAATTCCTGAAGAGTTATCAATTAGAATGAGATATGTTGACAGTTTATGATCATAGTTTTAAAAGGAACAGAAATTAGAAGAAAGCACATTTCTTTACTGATTAAATATATATGGTTAGAAATATTTCTTGAATTAGTGCCTTAACCTCCCCTTTTATGATAAGCATCTTGATTTTAATCATATTATGTTTTAGTATTGGTGTAGAAAGATACGAGTTTTCAAAAGTATCCTCTGAAAAATAAAAATTTCATTTTCATCAAGTTTTAATTCTATGCTTTTAGCAGTTTTCAGTTTAAAAAGTAGTTATTTACTGTCTTCTATTTTATAACAACTCATTAATTACGTCCTTGAGGCATGTTTAACATGCTTTCAATGATCATGTTCTTGAAGTACTTGCACTGACCTTTCACAAGTGAATTAATCTTATTTTCAGGCACATTGTTCTTTTAAGATCAGACAGCCTTACAAGTTTCTAACATGCACCTATAAATCACGTATATATTTTTGACTGTCCATTTCTTAGCAATATTTGTGGATCATTTTTTCCTTTAACATAAAACTTAACTTTCGTTAAGAATCTTTCAGTATCTCTTTTATAGGTTGTTCAGTAGAAAATCGAAGACTCAAACACTGCAAAAAAACAAGCAAGATAATACGGCAAAAGGGACAAAGGAATTTTTAAAAAAATAATATAAGAATTATTTATTGCAATAGAATTTGAAAGTGAACAGATTAGGGAAAAACAGGAAGCCTAATTAATTATTTAAATAAATAAATAATAAGTTGGAGAAGCCTAAAATTTAGGTTCTTAGGAGACATAAATTATTACCACTTTTTTTTTTTTTTTTTTTTTTTTTTTTTAATAAGACCTACTAAGTAATGTAAAAGAGTCAGGATAGACTTAACTGTGAACTGAAAATAAGAACTCAATTTCAATACACACATTTCAAATATGTACAAGATACAGTCTAGGTTTGATTTTTTACTCATTCTGGAACACAAGATTTCATTAAATCCTGAATGTTAAATATTATTCTTTAGCAGAAAAATACTTGAAATTCAAACAATTAGATAGTCCCTGTCTATAGTAAAGAGTTCAAGAAGAACATAAAACCATGAAAAAGAAAGAAAATAACAACAGGATAACTATGTGAAAGACAGAAAACAGAAAGGAAAACAGGGAGAAAGAAATACTCTGTAATACAAAACTTTAGAAAAAGGGGAAATATAACCCCCATTTTTAAAAAGACAAAAAAGGAAGATCCAGGGATGTATAGGCCACACAGTTTCACCTCTGTGACCAGCAAGATCATGGAGCAGATTCTCCTGAAAACTATGCTAAGGCACATGGAAAATAAGGAGGTGATTGGTGACAGCCAGCATGACTTCACTAAAGGCAAATCATGTCTGACAAATTTGGTGACCTTCTACAACAGCATTGGTGGACAATGGAAGAGCAACTGACATCATTTACCTGGACTTGTGCAAAGCACTGGACAGTGTCTGGCACAACATCTTTGTCTCCAAATTGGAGAGACATGGATTTGATGAACGGACCACTCGGTGGACAAGAAATTGGTTCGATGGTCACATTCAAAGAGTTGTGGTCAACAGTTTGATGTCCAAGTGGAGAGCAGTGATCAGTAGCATTCTTCAGGGACATCTTTGTTGGTGACATGGAGAGTGGGATTGAGTGCATCCTCAGTAAGTTTGCCAATGACACCAAGCTGTGTGGTGCAGTTGGCACACTGGAGGGAAGGGATGCCATCCAGGGGGACCCTGACAGGCTTGAGATATAGGCCCATGTGAACCTCATTAAGTTCAAAAAGGCCAAGTGAAAGGTGCTGCACTTGGGTCAAGGCAATCCCAAGCAGAAATACAGGAATGGCAATGAGTGGATTGAGAGCAGCCCTGTGGAGAATGACTTGGGGGTATTAGTGAATGGAGAACTGAATAGGAGCCAGCAGCTCAGGAAAAAAAAAAAAAAAAAAAAAAAAAAAAACAAAAAACCCCAAAACCAAAACCCAAAAAACCCCAACTGTATCCTGGGCTGCATCAATAGAAGTTTGACCAGCAGGTCAAAGGAGGCGATTTTCCCCCTCTACTCTGCTCTCGTGAGATCACACCTGGAGTACTGTGTTCAGCTCTGGCGCCCCAACATTAGGTCATGGACCTGCTCATGTGGGTCCAGAGGAGGGCTAGAGCACCTCCTCAGTGAGGACAGGCTGAGGAAGAGAAGGCTCTGGGGAGACCTTATAGCAACCTTCCAGTACTTAAAGGGGGCTGACAGGAAAGATGGGGAGGGACCCTTTATCAGGGAGTGTAGTGATAGGATGAGGGGTAACAGCTTGAAACTGAAAGAGGGTACATTTATATTAGATAAAAGGAAGAAATTCTTTTCTGTGAGGGTGGTGAGAAACTAGAACAGGTTGCCCAGAGAAGCTGTGGCTGCCCCCTCCCTGGCAGTGTTCAAGGCCAGGCTGAACGGGGCTTTGAGCAACCTGGGCTAGTGGAAGGTGTCCCTGCTCATGTCAAGAGGGTTGGAACTAGATGATCTTTAAGTCCTCTTCCAACCCAAACCATTATATGAATCTATGATTCTATTTTATAGAAGAGAATATATTTTATATGTTATAAATATATAATATTCTATCATATAGAAAATAATATATTATAATTATGTATTATATATTTTTTTTATTATATATATTATATATAACCATTCCATGATTCTATGAAAATATATATAGAAACAGAGGTCAAGGTAGTTTCCTATAGATGGGCAAAACACTTTGCTGTGCTGTCCTGCCTTCAGGATGCAAGAATGATTAAGAGATGAGGAGCTTAAGCAGCTCTGGAAGATGTCTTTGTAGAATGAGAAACCTGGTCAAATCCTTTGTAAAGAGATTGGACAAAGGGGTCAGACAACACTAGGAGGGGGACTAGAACTGTTGTGTGGGAATCCTTTTCAAAAACTTTGTCACCTCACAATGCAAAGAATGAAATTTTATCTGTCTCTTTCTGAAAGACATTGTTTAAATATAATGTATTTCGCAGTGAAACAAAAATCAGAATTCCTGTGGGACTCCTAGTCTTTACGAGTTTGCTAGAATGATAGAGGTCTCTGCTCCAACCAGTTATGGAGTGAAATGACAGCACAGTCACACTACCAAGAGACTATTCTGTATAGCAGTGGGAAAGTAATTGAAGGACACAGTAATAAATCTGATTTATTTTACCAAATAATTTATTAGTATAACTGCATGCTTGCATAATAATATGAAGGAGAGAGCAAAACAAGAGAGCAGAGTTCTGTTTAATGGAAGAGGTGAAAGAACAGTCCAAGACACTAACCAAATTATATCTGTAGATTAAATGTCCTAAATAGAAGTTGATCAGAGAAGCTACTAGGACTTCATCATAGTGGTTTTTTGTTGTTTGGTTTTGGTTTGGGTTTTGTTTGTTTTTTGTTTTTTGTTTTTTTTTTTTTTTAATTTGTTTTGTTTTGCTTTGTTTTAATTTTAAGTTTTAGTGGAGGTTGATGAAACCTGCCAGTGTATGTTTTTCAGTTCCTCAGCAGCACTATTTTGAGATATTTTTCTGTGAATTACTCTATCTTGAAATAAAATATCTAGTCTCATAGGAGTTTTGTCATGGTTTAGTTTTTCCTCCAGTACAAAACACATTCACCACTGTAGCACTGTTGGGCTTTAGTGTGCCAGCCTCTTCGAAGAATTCACTCTATGTCTCCATAAGGCCTAAAATGCAGAGAGCTCATCTGGTAGGCAAATATGGTTTTACTTCACCTTTATCTCCCACAGCTGTGAGAACTGTCAATTTCTAAAGCATTTTAAGTGTGAATTCAGGATATCCTCAGAATAGTTCAGTTGTCTCACACCAGTGTTTCCTTCACTTCTTCCTGCCTTTCTCCTGGATCTTCCTTTTTCATTAATGATGGTAAAACCAACTTTCTCCTTATGTATATTAATTGGATATATCCACTGTATCTTCTACAGTGATTGTTTGTGTGGGTATAAAAAATTATCTTTAAACTAAATACTAAGTTTTATGTAAGTGACTCAGTCCTGAAACATCTTAGGAATGTTCCAGTAGCCAGTAATCATTAATAAGCCTTTAAAGACTGGAATAGTTTTGAGTGCTATTTTCTCTACTGTCAGAAATCACATTTTTAAACATCTACACTAAGCCTTTATCTCACACACAGATATCACTGGAATTGTGCAAGATGTCAATTCTTATTTAACTAAAAACTGACATTTCAAAATTTGTTCTTGTTCCAAATCAAATAAAGAATTATTTTTCTGATCATTTCCCATGAAACAGATTTTTTTAAATATCAGGAAATTTTCTAATTGTGATTTTGTTCTAGAAAGACAAAAGATTTTATTCTTTTGATTGTATAATATGTCGGTATTTCGTGGCATAACAGGTTCCTATGATACGCTATTCATGCTTCATGATACATAATTCATAGAATGTATTCATGATACATAATTCATAGAATCATAGAATATCCTGAATTGGAAGGGACCCACAATGATAATTGAGTCCAACTCCTGACTCCACACAAGACAACCTAAAAGTTAAACCATGTATTGAAGAGCCTTCAGCCATGACCGCTTCCCCAGGGAGCTTGTTCCAGTGCTTGGCCACTCTCTCAGTGAAGAACTTTTTCCAAATATCTGATCTGAACTTTCCCTGACATAGCTCTAAGACATTCCCTTGCATCCTATTACCGGACACCTGGGTTCAACACCACTCTCTGCTCCCTCTCATGAGGAAGTTGTAGACAGCAATGTCTCCCCTCAGTCTCCTCTTTTCTATGCTTAACAAACCTATCCTCAGCTGCTTCTCATAAGTCATGCCCTCTAGTCCTTTCTCCATCTTGGCTGCCCTCCTTTGGACACGTTCTAATGTTTTTATATCCTTCTTACTTTGTGGAGCCCAAAACTGCACACACACCTTAAGGTGAGGGCACACCATTTGAATACAGTGGGACAGTCACTTCTTTTGACCAGTTAGCTATACTATGCTTAATGCAACCCAGGATATGGTAATAGCCATGCTTTAATTTTAGAAGTTCATATTTGTAATTTCCATTAAAAATATGTATCATTGACACAAAAGATGCAGTTCATCGCAACTAAATTTAGTTGCCTATAAATTAGGGCTTTCATCTAAGTCAACTAGACTTTATAGTCAGTAGATAGAAACAGGCATCTCCAAATGAAAGTTCTTTCCAAATACGTTACCACTATCCTATTATGTACCTGTTTAAACTCTCACTGCCAACAGAAGGCGGCCTACAGTTCTCATATTCTACTGTCACTTGTTCTTGCTAAGACACTGCCACCTCTCCTACAATTACATAAATATTGATATATCCTAAGAGTTAACCCGGGAAACTGACCCGGGAGGAAAATATAATGATATTTCTGCTAATTATATTTGAGGAAATAGTTCTACTTGTTTTGTGTAAAGTAAACAGAAGAAGAAAGGTAATATTTGCACAGATATTGTGTACATCATCATTCCTGTATAAATGATAAAAATTGTACCAAATAGACCTGAACAATTTGCATGTGAATAAGTTGTTTTAATTTTTGTTATCCACAGATGCTTCAGTATGAAAAAGATTAATATAATTGCCAATATACAAATGCTATTGGCAATATTCTTTGCAAATTAGGTCTCCTCATTCATGCTTGCTTAAAATACAACTTGGTTCCAGATTTTTATACCTCACAAGAAATTATCTTATAATTCACAAATGTGGCATAAAAATGTTAAAACACAAGTAGAAATGAATTTGCATTTTTGCTTAGAAAGACAGAGCATTTAAAACTCTGCTTAGAAATATTGCTTAAAAAAAATCTTTGTAGATTGTATCAATTATAAAGAGCAAGGCCTTCAGAAAACTCTGACACTGACTCTTAAAATGTTTTACACTAACACATAAAACATGGCTTGTCATATAAGTTCCAAAACTTTAATTAGCCTTTAACACATTGTTTTCTTTTAAAATGTCCCTCTTAATTATTCATGGCAGTAAAGCAGACTAATTACGCTTCTTGGATAAAAGCACATTGGCTCATTAATATTCCTTTTTCAGTTATATATAAACATCAGCTATGATGAACAGGAAAACATTTTTTTTCCATTGCAATTTTTTGCCTATATCAGATTTTGAGAACCTGAGGGAATGCAAATGTTATTTAAAGTTTATAGCTGTGACTGTAAAATTCATATGAAATATTAAAAAAAAATTAAATTAGACACCATATGCAATCTTATTATTATTTCTTAATTTTATCTTCAATTAGTTCCTGTTGTTAGTATTTTTCATGGTGTTAGCTATTATCTTAAGACATATTTGTTTATGTTTCCCCAAAACATTGATAACAGATGCAACTATCCAATATTAATTAACAAACTTTTAGGATAAACAAGAAAATAATTATTTTCTTACTATTTCTTCATTTTAAAAATTAATGAGAAAATCTGCATTATGTATGTTTAAGAGTTTCCTCCTTCTCTCTCATTTAGTCTTAAAACCACAATAGTCATCACATGTCATATTGCCATTGTATTTTGTCTTACAGTTCCTATTTCTGTAAATCTTCACTGTGACATTTTATTACAGTGGTTAGTAAATATAGTCCATTGCTCTGCTTTTTATTATAAGGTTAAAAGGAACAGAAATGAATCCTAATCTGGCAAATTTATCCAAACTCTAGAAGAATTCTCCTCATTTTCTAGTCAATGTCTACCATTTTTTGTGTTGGTTCCTTAACGGGTTGTCTCCTTTTTTTAATGTGATTTTGAGCTCATTTAAAATAGTTTCAAATTATAATATAAATTTATTGTTAGAGGGAAACCTGCAATATGCTGACGCAGACAAGCATGTTCACTTATAATTTATTCATGAGACTTATATATCTCAAAATTATAAAATCATATAAATTCAAGTAGGATTTCTAGAGAGCATAGGAGGCAAATACCTGCTCAAACCTGGACACTCTTCAAAACTGAAAGTAGTTAAGAGTTAGATCTGTTCTCACAAGGCTTGTCCCATTGAGTTCTGAATATCTCCAAGAATGCAGATTACACAGCCTCTCAAGCAGCTTTTTCTAATACTTGGCTATGCTGACTATGAAAAGTGTTTTCCTTATATCTATTTAGATTTTTTTTTCTTAATACAAAGTGTGTATATTCCCTCTTGAGGTTTCACTGTGCACCTCCAAGGAGAAGATTTCAACAAAACTGCTTCTTGTACATCATGTTTATCTGATATTTTTTCTCAAACTTGTTCCAGTTTGGCAGTGTCTTCCTTGTAAAGGGAAGTCCAAAACCGGACACAATACTCCAGATGCAATTTCACAATACCCAGCAGAAAGGAATAACATTTTTTGACTGTCTGCCTACATGCTTGCTAATGCAGCGCAGTATATTGGTGACTTTCTTTGCTAGGGGGATTACTCTGCTGGCTTATGTTTAAATTCTTGCGCACCAGGATTCCCAGGTCATTATCAGGAAACCTGCTCTCTAGCCAATTGGCAGTGTTGAGACTGTACTGGAGCATGGGATTATTCCATTCCAAGTACAAAACTTTGCAAATTTTTTCAAACTTCAGGAGATTTGGCTGCAAAGATATTATGGCTGGCTGTGAGTATATTGCTAAAATCAAAGTAATTTACATACATGGCTCTCCCCTCACCCACACAGCCAGACATCTCACCAGTGAAGACCATCAGGCTGCTAAAGCAGTTTTGGTAAATACATGCTGGCTGTTCCCAATCTCCTTCTTTATGTAGGTGTAAATGACTTACAGCAGAATTTGCTCCAAAATCTTCCAGAGTAATATGGTTAAGCTGATTATAATTACATTCCCCAGAACTTCCTTGCTTTTTTTCTTGAAAATAGACGTGAAATTTCCATTTTCCATTTTGAGAGCAGCCTCACAATGTTGTCAGTTGTTGTGGGTTAGCCCCGGTAGGCAGTTAAGACCCACACAACGGCTTATTCATTCCCTCACAGTGGGATGGGGAAGAAAGAAGGGTAAAAAGTGCAAAAAATCATAGGTTAAGATAAAAACAGTTTACTAGGTAAAGCAAAACCTGTGCGCACAAGCAAAGCAAAATAAGGAATTCAGTAACTATTGGCTGTCAGCAGGCAGGTGTTCAGCCATCTCCAGGAAAGCAGGGCTTCATGAAACATAATGGTTACTTGGGAAGATAAACACCATAACTCTGAATGCCCCCCCTCCCTCTTCCCCAGCTTTTATTGCTGAGCACAACATCATAAGGTGTGAAATATCCCCCTGTCAGTTGGGGTCAGCTGTTTTGACTGTGTCTCCTCTGAACTTCTTGTGCACCCCCAGCCTACTCACTGGTGGGGTGGCATGAGAAGCAGAAAAAGCCTTGACTCTGTGTAAACACTGTTCAGAAATAACTAAAACATGGGCATGTGTAGAGGTTTGAACTCAAGTGGCAGCCAGACAGCACATGGTCGACCGTCCAGCTTCCCCTCTGGTCAGATAGGGGAGAGACAAAAGAAGATAATTTGTGGGTTGAATAAAAAGAAAGAATTTACTAAATATAACAAGACAACAACAGTAACAATAGTGAGTTCAAAAAGAAAAAGGGTAAAATGCAACAGTGGCTTAATGAGTGGGGCAACTGCCCTCCCACAGCAACAACACCACCCAACGAGTAGATGGCATGAGCGTGAGAGAGTAAGCTCGAGAGACAGACCGGCCACCTTGGCATTACATCACATGGTATGAAATACTCCAATGAAAATTAACTCCATCCAGGTCGAAACCAGGACAGTCTCCACGTCTTGTTCCATAACATTGATGTTATACTCAGATTTCCAAATACATTTTAAGGAATCACCACCCCCTCTTCTTTTCAGGTCTCACAGGTATCATTCCATCTATATATGGCATCTCTTCCCTGATGGCCTGAGGCGTCATGGGCCCAGTGACCCAGAAATTGTTCACCTTTATGTTGCCAGTCCAGAGCTACTTAAGACACCTTGGCAGCCTGATCCGCCTGTTTGTTGTTCTGATGTTCTTCAGTGGCCCAGCTCTTGGGTACATGAGTGCCTACATGGCGTACTTTCACAGCCAGATTCTCTACTCGAGCAGCAATACCTTGCCATAATTCAGCAGCCCAGATGGGTTTGCCTCTGCACTGCCAGTTTCTCCATTTCCATTGCTGTAGCCACCTCCACAGCACATTTGCCCCCATCCATGAGTCAGTACAGAGATAAAGCACTGGCCAATTTTCTTGCTCAGCGATATCCAAGGCCAGCTGGACGTCTTTCACCTCTGCGAACTTATTCAATTCAACTTCTTCAGCAGCAGCTTCAGAAACCCATTCTGTGGGGCTCCACACAGCTGCTTTCCACCTTCGATGTTTTCTCACAATGTGACAGGACCCGTCGGTAAACAGGGCATATCGCTTCTCATTATCCAGCAGTTTATTATATGGTGGGGCCTCTTCAGCACGTGCTACCTCTTCCTCTGGTGCCATTCCAAAATCTTTGCTTTTGGGCCAATTTGTGATCACTTCCAATATTCCTGGGTGCTGGAGCTCCCTGTTCAAGCCCATTTTGTGATTAATGTGACCAATTTACTCCACATGGCATCAGCTGCATGGTGTGTAGAGGGGACGCTCCCTTTGAACATCCAGCCCAGCACTGGCAGTCGGGGAGCCAGGAGGAGCTGTGCTTCAGTCCCAGCCACCTCTGAAGCAGGTTGGACCCCTTCATATGCTGCCAGTATCTCCTTTTCGGTTGGAGTGTAGCAGTCTTCTGTTCCTCTGTATCCCCAACTCCAAAACCCCAGAGGCTGACCCTGAGTCTCCCCTGATGCTCTCTGCCAGACACTCCAGGTAGGACCATTCTTCCCGGCTGCGGTGTAGAGCACGTTTTTAACATCTTGCCCTGTCTGAACTGGCCCGAGGGCTACTGCATGAACTATTTCCTGTTTAATTTGTTCAAAAACTTGTTGTTGCTCTGGGTCCCATACAAAAATCATACTTTTTCTGCGTCACTTGATAGAGAGCGCTGACAATCTGACTGTAATTTGGAATGTGCAGTCTCCAGAAACCCACAACCCCTAAGAAAGCTTGTGTCTCCTTTCTGTTAGTTGATGGGGACATAGCTGTTATTTTATTAATCACCTCCACTGGAATCTGATGACGTACATCTTGCCATTTCACTCCTAAAAACTGAATCTCTTGGGTAGGTTCCTTGATTTTACCACGCTTTGTGGCAAACCCAGCTCTCAGAAGGATTTGGATTATTTTCTCCCCTTTCTCAAAAACTTTTTCTGCTGTATTACCCCATATAATGATGTAATCAATGTACTGTAAATGTTCTGGGGCTTCACCCTGTTCCAGTGCAGCATGGATCACAGTCCATGACAAATGGTGGGGCTGTGTTTCCACCACTAGGGCAGCCGATTCCAGATGTACTGGACACCCCTCCAGGTAAAAGCAAACTGTGGCCTGCATTCTGCTGACAGAGCGATGGAGAAAAATGCATTGGCAATATCAGTCGTGGCGTACCGCTTGGCCACCTTCGACTCTAGTTCATATTGCAGTTCTAACATGTCTGGCACGGCAGCACTCAGCAGTGGCATGACTTCATTCAGGCCACGACAGCCCACTGTCAATCTCCACTCTCCATTAGACTTTCTCACTGGCCATATGGGGCTGTTAAAAGGGGAGCGCATCTTGCTGGTGACTCCTTGGCTCTCTAGTTGATGAATCAGTTTATGGATAGGGATTACAGAGTCTTGATTGGTGCAGTATTGCTGTCGGTGCATGGTTGTAGTGGCAGTTGTCACCCGTTGTTCTTCAACCCTCAGCAGTCCCACAACAGAAGGATCCTCTGATAGACCAGGCAACACAGACAGCTGTTTAATCCCTTCTGTTTCCAAAGCAGCTACACCAAAAACCCAATGATACCCTTTTGGATCCTTAAAATACTCTCTCCCGAGATAATCTATGCCAAGAATGCATGGAGCATCTGGGCCAGTCACAATGAGGTGTTTTTTCCGCTCTTTTCCACTTAGTCTCACCTTGGCATCCAATAGAGTCAGCTGTTGAGACACCACCACCCCCCCCACCCCCCCCCCCCCGTCACTCCTGAAATACAAATGGTTTCTGTCCCTTTAAAATTTGATATTAGTGTGCGTTGCACACCAGTGTCCACTAGAGCCTTACATTGCTGGGGGTCAGATGTGTCAGGCCATCGAATCCACACAGTCCAGTAAACTCAGTTGTCCCTGTCCTCCAGCTGGCTGGAGGCAGGGCCACTCTACTGTGGGTCATAATACTTGCTAATGACAAATGGGTTAGTGTGGTGTGCACGGGTTTCAGCCTCATCTTGATTACTGGAAACCAGAGCATCATTTCTCCTGAAAGGATGACATTCTGTACTTATTCTTCCTTCCAGCTCACATACCCACTTTTCTAGGAGGCAGGTAGGTTTTACATCCTGTTTCTTCATGTCTTCTCCATGGTCACAAGGCAATGCCACAGCTTCCCCTGTGGTGTGTACTGGTTCTCTCTCAAGTAGAGAAATGACAGCTCCTAATAGCTGAGATTCTGGTCCATGCAGGTGAGGAGTAGGAAATGTTCTCCCTAAGTTGCTGGACATCTTGAGATAATTGTTTCACAGCCACAATGATGGGGGAAGAGACACTTTCTTCATATTGTCATAGTCGGTGAACCAGTTCATTCACTGTTGGTCTCTCTTTGTCCAGTCCATTAAGTGATAATACATTGGCATATGATTTGGGAGTGCTCCATCCAAAAGCTCTCCACATGGGCAGGGTGCATCAGACTTCATCTGGATCTGTGGGTAGCTGTGCATTATCTGTGTCATAGTAACCTCCTCCCACATGGCGAGCTCCCTCAAGTACTGAATGCCTCTTTCCGTAGTGGTCCACTTACTTGGCTGACATGTCAAGTCATCCTTGAAGGGATACCTCTCCCTTACACTTGACAGAAGTAGCTTCCACAGACTAAGATTTTGTGTCTCCTTTCCAATGCCCCCTTCCTTAGACAGGGGTCCCAGCTGCCTGGCCTCCCTGCCCTCTATTTCCATGCCACTGGCCCCGCTATCCCAGCACCACAGCAGCCAGGTAACGAGTTGCTCAGCTGGCTGGTGGCTGTAATCTTTTCTTATGTCTTGCAACTCAATCAAGGACAAGGATCAGTGACTATCACTGGCTCTGCCTCCTCCTGTTCTCATGATGGGCCTGGTTGATCATCACCCTGTACACTGTGATGGGATTTTCTTGTCTATCTCTTCTTCTGTATGGGAGCAACTGATACTGCTGTGGGTTGGTTCTCTGGTTCAGCTGCAGTGCCCTTCCTCAGGCTTGTAGTGGCTGCAGTCTCTGTTAATTGGTTAATCTTAAATAGTAGATTAACCAAAACCAAAACCTAAACCACATTCAGGAACACACTAGCTCCTAACAGCATGGTAACCATGTTTAGATCAACATCCCACAGATATTTGAACCCCACAAATTTCTCAAACACAGCTGTAAAGAGCCCCAGGACCGATGACCGCATGCTAGCATAGATTGGCATCACATAGTACCACAGAAACAAAACCTTAACTCCCCTTTCGGGGAAGGTGAGCAACAGCATGGGAAACACATATTGCATATGAGGTGATAAGATCTTAAGGAGCCAAGCAATCCACATTTTACCCGGGTTTTTTATTATCTCAAACAAAAAGAAAAGCCTTCGTGCCCCACGTTGGGTGCCAAAAACTGGAGGTTTGAACTCAGGCAGCAGACAGATGGCATGTGGCTGGCCCTTCACCTCCCCCCTCTGGTAAGATAGGAGAGGAATAAAAGAAGAGAATTCATGAGTTGAGTAAAAAGAAAGAACTTACTAAATATAACAAGAGAACAACAGTAACAATAGTGAGTTCAAAAAGAAAACGGGTAAAATGCAACAGTGCCTGACTGAATGCAGCGACCACCCCCCACAGCAACAACACTGCCCGAGGAGCAGACATCTGCAGCGAACCCTCAGCAAAAAGCCAAGAGGGAGAGAGCGCCCGGCCCACCTGGGAATGACATCACATGGTATGAAATACTCCAATGAAAATTAACTCCATCCTGGTCAAAACCAGGACAGCGTGTTATCAACAATATTTTACCACAAATCTAAAACATAGTGCCATACAAGCCACTATGAATAAAATTAACTATACTAGCCAAAACCAATATATCAACTCCCTTATTCATTTCAGATGACTTCTATCTGGTCCTATGAAATTCTGTATGTCCAGTTTGCTTAGGTGGTCCTCAGCTCTAGCTTAATCTACCATGAGTAGTACTTCACTTCCCCATACTATTAGGTACAGGGCACCTGGAAGACCAGACAGCAGCACTAGACTGATAGAAAGGTCATTTTTTCCCTTTTTTGTGTTCCTTTATTGGTGCTAGAGAAAACACCACAGGTCTTCCCAGACTGTGTAAGTCAGACATATGGTTAGAACAAAAAAATTGTCTATACTATAAGGTTAGGCAAACACTGAAGCAGGTTGACCATAGATGTTGTGAAGCCTCCATCCTTGGAACTGGTCAAGACTCGGATGGATACTGCCCCAAGCAATCTGATCTGATTAGATATGCTTTGAGCAGGGGATTGGACTAGAGATCTCTGGAAGCCTCTCCTAATCTAAATTATTCTGTGAATTTTGTTTCTTCATATTGGTAAGATGCAGGGCTGTTCAACAGGTACTCCAGAACACCTCCAATCCCATGATTTGCTTCCCTTTAAATTCACTTCCCCCTCCCTGCCATCCCAAGCAGTTCATGTCTTTTACCATATCACCTTCACTCAAATACACAGCTGGCTGTTTTCTATTTCACAATGAGCTCTGATTTTGCTGACTTCATATCCTCATCTGTTATTTGTGACATAGATGGTAAATTTTAGCTTGCTACTTGTAACATCTTTTAATTTCTCAAGTTATCTTGTTAGTATTGCTGCAAGTAAGGTTGGCTATCCATGCACAGACTTTAAGAATAATGAAGACATCAAGTATCTTATCTTGTCAGTGTAATTTGTTTTTAGATTACCTACCCCACTCAAAAGCAGCCTCACATTTCCCTTAGTTTTTCTTTTGCTATTGATGTATCTTTGGGAGTCCTTCTTCCCCTTCAGGTTCCAACTCAGTTTGGGCTCTCCTAACTCCCTGCATGCCTTGGCAGTGTTTCCATAGGATAGCTAGATACCTTCCTGGGTAACTTCCACCTTTTTGCATTTTGGCTTAGTCAAGAGGTCTTTTACAACCATATTTGGCCATGCTTGCTCAACATTCTGTACACCAAAATGGACCACTTTTGAGCTTTGAGAAGATTAACAGGTCACTGAAGTTCATTAAACTCTCCTTGGCTCTTCTGCCATTCACAGCAGCCTCTTACTAGTTCTTTGAGCAAGTCCAGGTCTGCTGTCCTGAATCCAGAGCTGTTATTCTGCTACTTGATTTCCTCGCTTCCTTCAGGATTGTAAATTCCACAATCTCATGGTTGCTTCAGTTAAGTTTGCTGTCAGCTTTCACATGTCTAACTAGTTCTTCTGTTTTAGTGGGTAGAATAGTTAAAGAAATCTAGTAATGTTGCTAGTAGCAGGCCACAGGCTTTGTATTGTCACCAGTACAAGCCTCATATCTTGTTGAACATGCTTTGTCCTGAAAAGACATTAGGTTGTTTTGGTTGTAGGCTTTAGCTTGTTCTGGCTGTGACTAACAACAGTCTATCAGTCGGCTGATTGTTGCCTATCTTGTTGTCTGAGCTTGCTGAAAAACTTGCGGTGTAAAAACTTGGGTAGTCACTGAGCCACATTTCCCCCTTGGTCTCCCCTGCCGAGCCCTGGCCAGGCTTTGGGTGGAACCCAACAGGAGAATGAAATAAGAAATTTTCTTTCCGCTCAAAACAAAGGTGCCAGCTATTCTGGCTTGTCCATCTCTGGTATATCAGGCTGGACCTGCTCACAGGGACTTTGGAAGCCTCACCTATGGGTGGATGCACCACATAGGATTTCCCCCTTGCCGGGACAGGCTCTCCAAACCCTCGCTGTAACCGGGGCTGCCCAGCCACTGCGGGTCTGGGTGATGGTAACGTATGCAAGTGGTGATGGAGCTTTCTTAATCACTATTCTCTCTCTCATGTAGTAATGATTTGATTCATTACCCTGTATTTTCCTTTTTGTTGCTTTAGGTGCACTATTCTGTCTTTTCCTACTGCATGTTTTCTGTATTACACTGATACATTGGTTATCACCAGTAAAATATGTCTACTCTTTTCACTCTAGTGTCCGAATTTAATTGGTATCCTTAATCAGAAAAGTAGTATCTTCTCATTATTATTTAGGAAAGCTTTTGCCCACTTACTCTTCTCAGTTTTGTTGTTCATAGCAGATACCACCATATTTTCCTTGTTGGTCTCTCCTCTGACCCTGGCCCATAAACAACCAGCCTCCATTCAACAGCAAAGATCTGTACATTTGTGCTGCTCCTTTGTATACCTCACTATCTTACCACTTTTGATTACTTTGCCAGTTCTTCCCCAAAGCCTATATCCATCCAGAACTGCTGTCAGGTTTCCCGGGTTGTATGCACTCATGTACTGGCACTTGAGACAGGCCTCACCTGTGTCACTTGCTGAGGGGAAGTATGAAAGCTTTCCCTACCATATTGTCCCGAGAGAAAGAGAGAGAGCACGCCTTCTGCCCTGCTCCTCATTCCTCCACTTTTCTGCAGTTTGTTCTTCATCCACCAACTAGCCTGCTATAAATTCCTCCTTTAAAGACTTTTCTTAGTAAAATGAAATGTATTTAATTTAGTTTTTCCTCAGAAAATGTTTTTATTTTTATATCTGTATAAACTGGCACTGATGTCTACAAAGCTATGACAATTTATACTATCACATGCTAGTGTCCAGGTGTATTTAAACTTCTAAATATAATTTAAATCTAGACAAGACAACCAGACCTCCTTGGATGTAACAGGAACTGATGTTCAAAACTCTTAAATATGTTTTTTAATAGATTTATAAGCCTTACTTAGTATAAAATTTAAAAATCTTGGCTATAACTAACTCCTTATTTTGTCTTTTTGCATTTACATATAAATGCATTCACAGATGTTCTTCTGGAAATATGTGATCTTTAGGTTAAACCATTTTACTATGTTATAGATTAACTGCTCAGAGAAAAACCTTATCCTATATATGGAGAATATCTAACCACACAGACTCTATTTCTTCTTTGGTTTTGTGAATAACACTTTTACTGTCATCGCTGGCTGCCAGATGAAACCTACAAATGACTCCTTCACCAGTTTTAAGCACCTAGTAATCTCTGTTTTAAAAGAACTTCTGAAGCACATAAGAAAAACTTTCAGTTTTTAAAATTTTATGGAGTAGATCAAACAGTCTTCTTTTTTTTTTTTTTCAGATTCTTCCCTTTTATATAAATTTCTTCACGATACCAATCTGTCTATACAGTGATATCAAAATGGCAAACTCAAAATTTGAAACTCTGAACACTTCTTTGATTATGACAGATTGATTATAGTAAAGATAAGAACAATGAGGGTGTCCATCTCAACCAGCTTTAGAATCTTATGTTGTAGAAGTAATCTACATTTGAGCTGTTTGTCTGGACACTTTTTATCATTAACAAATACAAAAGAATTCTCTTGAACAATTCATGTGATCTGTATTAGGTATCTATTTTAGGAAGAAACAAAAAATTCCTTGAAGATACTATAGGCTATAAAGGGAATTGAAGAATCTAGATGCAGATATTTATAGTGCAGATTACTAGTCTGACCAAGTCAATTTAAGCTTTCTTTATGATTAATGAAGATAAAGAGGCAGTGGTATGCGTAAAGAAGTTTAATACCAGTAAAAACAGCCCTCTGCATCAAACAGACACAGAGGACACTATGATCAATTCCACAGCCAATGCAGAGACAATGAACCTGTCAGCTTGGTTCTTGGCCTCTGGAGTACTTCCTGTGAAATAAAGCCTCTGGAGTACTTCCTGTGAAATAAAGCCATATCAGGTACTTGCTATGTATGGGCTTATATATACTAGGATTAGAACTGACCTTTTGTGAGAATTCTTGCAAGGAAACAAAGATCTTTGTCAACATGTGTCTATGTTTAAGTGTTTCTTGCCTTACCTGGCCTAGGCTGAGACATCTCCTTGGGTCTTCTCATGTAACTCTAGTTCTTTGTGTTCAGGCAACAGAATTAAGTTGTGGGGATGAGATTCAATTCAAGAGAAAATATTGGAAGTTAGGTGACTACACATAGTTAGGTGAGTAAGCATTTATTTTATTTTTGTAAAATTAAATTGATTTGGAGAATATACTCAATGGAGCTTCTAGAGGTATAATTCAGTAGACTCAACATAGGCACCAGGAGCTGTTTAAGGTGCATGAAGCATCCAGACATGCAGATGTTTCTCAGAAAGGATGTAGGTCTACCATGCATCTTTGTCATAACTTCTAGCCTCATGTATATTTCTCATATACCAGAGGGCATCTCAAAAGATCTTAGGGGCCCATGTTTGGTGAGCCAAACCCCTAATCTCTATTGACAATATTACTTAGTTCACAGTTTTAGTTCTCTATTAAATCTGTCTTAATTGTAGACTGAATCTCATACTAAACTACTATGGAATCTACACACTTCTCTATTATGCCAGTGTCCACTTCTGTACTGACACAGTTATCATGTTCCTTTACTTCATAGATTTGAAAACTACTGTAAAAAATGTGGCAGAATTCAGTAATTTTTTTGACCTCCATCCTATATAGTAGCTCTAAATGAACTATAGACATAAACTAAAGCAGGGTGAGGCAAAAGTATACAAATAACATACCACAGACCATGATCATATATCATAGACAAAAAATTGCTGATAGATATTGCTCAACAGTACATTAACTAGTCTTTTTCCACAGCTCTTGCCTAGCTGCTTTTCATGACCCTTGTCACTAAATCCTGAGACAACTTAAAGTGATCTTTCTGGCTTGCTTAAGTATGTGAGGGGAGATGTCACAGAAATAAAAGTGTACATTTCCCAATTTCCTCTATTGCACCAAATAAGAAATGGAACCTTTATCTATGTCAGATCTGAAAAATGACAATATTTCTATATCTGTTTCAGTTTTATGATGACCAATTCACAAATCAAGTGAAATAAAAAAAAAGTAACAAAAAACTAGGCTATATGTCTCATGTCACAGGAGAAGCACTTCCATTCTATTTGTAGTGGCTCCACAGGATGTATTAAAAACTTACAGTAGCCATGACTGAGACTATATTATTAGACTCTGCACAGTGTAGAAAGTATTCACCAAGGTCCTCAATCTTTTACATTTCTGAAACCAAATATTTCCTTTTATTCATAGGTAATTTATAATCAGAGGTAGAATGCAGACCAAAAAAAAGCTCTAGGTCAAGTCCTAGAGCAATACTCTTGATAAAATATTTTAAAAGTGTGTCTCTAGATGATTTGCTGATTCACCTGGAAGTCTTTAAACAAAGAGCAAAGATTATATTTTTTTAATCCTAACTTTCATCTAGTAAAACAAGTCTAGGTAACAGTGTAATAAGCCTAGTCTAGTAAGTCTAGTAAGTTTAGTAAGGCAAATATTGACAGACTGTTAGCGTATCCAATATATATTGCACGTATCAGAATATGCAGAAAATTAAAATATATTAGATTAAGAAATATTCATTTCACACAAGCTTGAATTCTAAGAACAGTGTTCCAATGTGTAGAAGTTTTGATGGTTATTCACTTCTTGTGAGTTTGAGAGGTTTCTGTGCAGAAACACTGAGCCATGTTCCACCAGGATTTCCAAAGAAAGTCTGTAAGCAGTTTTTCCATGTGCTTACTGCCACTAAATTTGTTTCCCACTTCCCCCTCCCCCCCAAAAAATTCTCCAAACTCATAAAACCCCACAGAACTCATTATTATCAACAAAATTTTAATTTGTTCCAAAGAAAGGCCAAGGAAGAAAAAATAAAGAATATCAGAGTCCTAAAACCAGAAGCCAGTACTGCCTAAACCAAAATAATAAATTGAGCCGCTACTTGAATTATGTAATAATTTTTCTGAATGTTCACTAAGACACTTGTTTCATACAAATAAAGTTAGACTCCTAATCAAGGAATGATAAGATCTTTCAGAGAGTGAGTTATTTTTTCTTAAATTGATGGATGGAAAGTGTCTAGTAAAGCAAGACATCTAGGAAACCACATTTATTCAGGAAAGGGAAATCAGAAAATCTGTGATTTTTCTTTTTCCATTAAAAGCCTATTTTAGTTAGAGTAAAATTGTCTTTTGGAAGAATATCTCTCTCCATTAGTTATTCAGAGAGCTTGAATATAATACTAAGGCCTTAGGACTTGTTACCTTGTTTTTCAGTGGATAACTATTAAAAGCTATTATACTCTCTGAAAAGGTAGCACTTGTCCTAGAGATCAACATGCAGGTTAGAGAAAGGAAAATTAACAGTTCAGGAATTACTTCAGAACTGAGGTATATGTAAAGTAATAATTACCTAGCATGCTTTTAAAAAATGTTAATGGGGAAAATGTGTTTGTAAACAAATTCTTCTTTGCATGAAGAAACCTCAATTATTCTTTGTTTCTAAAGATCTGGTTTGATACATCTGGCTCTGGAGTTTTTTAACGCACTCTGTAGAACACACTGTAGAAAAGAAAAAACAAAATGGAAACTAACATCTATGTTTGTTAGAACAAAGCATTAGTAAAAATTACAACTTTGCTTTGTGACACTCAGTTTGGACTGTTGTATCTCTAACATGCCTATCATATAAAATCATTAACAAGAACTCTGTTGTACTTTTTCACTTTATTTGCCTCTTTTCAAGAGTAGTGAAAACTAGGACATGGTATAATAGATATTTCCTAATAGTGGTTACATATACCAGGACTGGGATTGTCTCCAGTATCAAAGAATATTTGATAACATATTTTTATATATTTTGTGAACAAGCAAAATTCTTAAGCCAATCCAGGAACAAAACTGACAGCTATTGCTTTTCTATTAATAATGGCACATATAAATTAGTACTGGATCTCTTGTTCAGGATGCTGTTTAACTATCAGGGTCAGGAAGTTTTTGATTCAGATGAAAAATTTTATGAGCCAGATCTTACTTTCTGTTCTACCTTTGTAATTCCCTAATGCACTAAGATATTAAAGAATAACCTAAGGCAAAATTTATTCCTGTCATTTAAGCAACAGTAGAATAAAGGGAAAAAATCCAAATAAACATTTCTGAAAAAAGAGTGCAAAATCCTAACAGTGTAGACTAATTATATCACTGAACAAATACATTCATATATTATAATAAGTTATACTGTATTCATGAACAAAACAAAACAAACCAAAACCAACTGGTTTTTGTGATTAGAAAAATGATCCTTTGGTATTTTTCCCAGGCAATCAATTGCTCACCATGTTTCATAACTGAGAAACAGTTTACAGGTGAGTTGTTTGTACATGAAGTTGCATCAAGACTAATTTTTTTATGCAGAATCTCCTTTGTGGGAGAAGAAATGCATTTTTACAGGCACATATAAAGAAGTAGCATTTTGAGTTGAAAATTATGTATGTAAATTGTATGAAAATCCTTGGAAAAGGTAAGATATAGTTGTTAGGTTATAATTATATTATTTCTGTGAAAAAAAAAAAAAGAAAAAAGAGTTTTGTTATCTCATTTACAACTCAGTCGTACTTGTCTTATTCTTTATTAATATTTTAACGTCGATTCATGGATTGACATCATCATTATATAGGTACATATATGATGTATCTGTCCTATATATTGACACTAGGACCACTGTACAGCCTTCTGAATTTCAAGAACTATCTAGCTCTCCTCACTGGCTATAGATGAGACCTTGGGTATTACTAATGTAGTAATTCATGTTAGACCTTTAACTTGGTATTTAGTTCAAAACAATCCAGGACATAAAATTATGTCTTTTTTTCACATCTGTGATTCTTGGACCAGTGAGGACATAGCTGTAGCACATCTAACAATAAATTTATTCAATTTAATCTGAAGAAAAATTGAAACAATTTGTTGCAAATTTTTTATAAAGCTTTTTTTTTACAGATGCCTGAGTTTTGGATATTTTTCTACTACAAAATGGAGCACTGACTAGAGATTTATTAAGAGCTTAAATTAGTTGGTAGGTTTACATGAGTTAGTACAGAACTATTTAAGGTTACTAACTCATGGTGTATAAACAATATAATCAGGTCAATAGGGCACTGTTTAGCCCAGAGCTGACACAGTTCCAATTTCATAACTAGCTTCTTCGTAACTAGCTGAGACATTTTTGCACAGACACCACACCATGGACTGGACTACATGTAGGCTGTTAAACCCAAGGTAGATCCCATTTGCTTGAGTAACTGGCACAATTTTCAGAGTGACTGAACCTCTTCAAATAACTGTGTAGATTTCAGACAATTATAGAATTTTCTGGTATAAATATAGTTAGCTATGAATGTAGAATTCCTCAAATAATTATGGAGTAAATTTGAAGAAAGAGGATGATGTTTGGTTGTTTTTTTATTTCCAAATGTGATATTATTTTTTACAGCATAAACTAGTTAGTTCTATTCAGAAATTCAGTATCAATATGCCACAAAAAATTTAAAGTATGGATATATTAACCTTGGGGAAAAAGAATTCCTATGTGATTTTGGACACAAGAGTGAAATGAATTAAACAATTAACTTGTCCCTGGACTTCAGATGTTTAAATGTAATATTTGGAAATTCTTGTGTGGGGTTGGTTTTCGTTTTTGTTTTTGTTTTTGTTTTTTTTTTTAAATTTATTTATTTATTTTGTTTTGGTTTTTTAGTCAAGTACTGTTTTCTTCATATAGAAATGAAGTGATGTGGCTGTCTTCAAGTCCTCCAGAGACACATCTGTGAAGCAAAGTTTAAGTACTTAAGTTAGACAGACTGGCTCTGTTCCATCCCTTCTGGGAGGAAGTGAGAGAATATTCTTGTGATTTAGATTCTAGCCATATGAGTAATGTGCTTTTATTATGCAGAAATATATTTTTTTTTAGCCATTTAGAATTTTCATTTCCTTTCATTTACCCTTTGAAACAATTGGGACTTAAACAAGTACTTAATCAATCACTTGTACGCTTTGTCAAATAGTTTACATCATCAGAATCAGAAAGACCATACAGATGCAAAGATAACTTTTTCCAGAGACTTCAATTCAAGAAGATGAAAGACTGATTTGAATAGAATTGGCCCTTATTTAGGCATTCATCAGACAATGCTTTTGCTCTCCCATCAAGATGTAATATATCAGAGTATTACTCTGAAAAGGGAAATGAGAGAAAGAACAAATCAATTAATTGAAGCTGCTTTCATTTGTTACTAAAAAAACTCCTACCAAAAGCTATTAACCACAAAAGCTTCCTAAAGCATCATCCTCTGCTCTTCCGGTATTTACCGATACCTTGCTCCATTGCAGATCAGTCTGTATGAGGAACAATGTTTACTGGTGGTTTTAATTTCCTTTTTACAATCGAACTTCCTAATTCTTTATTTTTACTATAATTTCAAGCACATTTCACCATGCTTTGTTTGAAACAGAACACACAGATATTTATTTACAACAGATTTTTCAAAGACGTATCAGATTTATACACTTCATTGAAGCACTTTGACCACATTATTTAAGACCATGACTTTGCCAAACTGGGAATAACAGCACAAGACAGAAGTTAGGTATAGAAGATGATAGTGTAGGCAAATGGATGTTTATTGGGTGGATGCATACATAGGTATGTGCACACATCAAGATACACATAAACACATGGACAGACAAAAAAAAATTCTATTTTTAGTAGAAATTATTTTCATACTAACAATTTCTTGAAAGAGTAGATTTAGGTTGGTTTCCCTTTTTTAAAATAACAATCTATTTTTATGGCAGAAATTCTTCTCCAACTTACACTTCCAGGTATGATTTGTAAGGAGATAAGAATCAAGAAAAAACTACTTTACTGTGTTTAGTTAAAAAGAAGAAATGTTTCCTTCCATCTGTTGCTTTTTTTCCCCCACTCCTAGGGCTGTCCTGAGGAAAACATGAGAAAGTAGAGAGTACATTATGTAGTTTTAGTTGCTTTCTGTCATTAATCCATCTTTTTCTGTCATAAATCAGTAATTTCTGATTTAGATCAAATACCTCTACTCGTGCATTCAGAGGTCAGGTGTCAATGTTCTACTGAAAACAGAAAAACTGTGCATATATAGAATTATGGAATACAGGAGAACATTGACGGTTATCAAGAGATAACCAGAAAATCTCCCATTCCTCAGACTCTTACACAACATGCAAAAGTTGAATATATATCATTCAGGCAAGATTTTCAAAAGTAAGTGATAACTTTGAATATCCACATAAGAAATAGGACTTAAATTTTTTAGGCAATTGTGTTTAGGAGTACCTGAAAAGTTAAATAAGCTTCATTTTTTTCTTCAATAATTGGATTTATTCATCTGTTAAATGACTGTTATTTTAAACTAATTTCCTTTAAAAAGAAAAAAAGAAAAAAAAACAAACTAGAGGAACAATACATTCTCAAACTGTCTTCTCTCTGCCTTTTCTAATTTAGCTCTTTAGCAGTCTGGTGAAATGAATTTTCATTTCCCATTTAAAAATGCTGCATCAATAACTGGCTCAAACGTTTTGACCCACTGCCTCTTGCTGAGGTCAGTTCCATAGACCACCCACCTCAGTCTGAGAGCTATCTTCCTCATGTGGCCACAAATGAACTCTATCATTTAATTCATCCAAATGAAAACTAATTCCAGTTTTGCAAAATTTTCCTTTACTTGGATGAGAAAAGTAATATGAGACTTTACAGCAGCACAAGAGGAAACACTAAGAGGAGTGTTCAGGCAGGATTCAAAAGAGAAGAGAGAGGTTCAGGCTGCATTTTCAGCCTGGTACAATCAGCCTGAAGTCACATGAGGAGCTACATTACATATCTAACAGAGAAACCCTAGTAAGTGATCTGACTATAGGCCTAAATTCTTGATTTACAGTTCTGTCATGGTTGTTAAGGTGTCCATTTATTTTAAATACAAATTAATAACATGTTGACATAATAAGATGGTAGTTTTTCTTAGTCTGTACTTCAGATATTTATATTAATATATTTAAATTGTTTTAATAATCAAGATATACTCTAGGATATTTTTCAAAATCATTACGTAAAATGTTGTATATCTTTTAGATTGTACTCCCAGAGAAAGAGATCTAATTGTTCTGAAGGCATGCAGGAAATGCAAACATCTTAAAAACAGTATAATTGAGCATTCCAGTTTGAGAATACATATATTATTTTCTAGGTTTTGCTTTGCATGTAAATCCAAACATAGGTTCTTATTTTTAATACAAGAACTGTTTTTCCCATGAGACAGTTATCTAGTCTGTTTCCGAATCAAACAAGAAAAATATTCCTTTACTAAGGTTATTTCATTTCTTCATGTAATTTAGCTAGTCTCTTTAACCTTAATTTTCATATGGGTGTCCACATGTATAAATACTTTGTCAACCCTGAAAGTAATATTCCACTGAAATCCACATAGTTCAATTACATGTTTGAGACAAGGCAATGGAAACACTAAAAGAGTGATCTGAACTTTTTTCACTGCATCTGAACACTTCTTGTCATTCCCAGGATGGTTGTTTCAATGCCACACAACTGTCTTCCCACGCAACATATGTCACTCTCCATACCATCATCTCACAGTTTCCTTTTTATCCCAGCAGCCCACCACGGAGGAATAAGCCCTGTCCCATACTGACATGCTCAGGTTGAAGCTGATATACTTGGAAGAGCTTTATTAGTTTAGACTTAGCGTGCAACTATTCCCCTACTTCAGAGAGCTGGACAGTAGATGCACCCACATGCACACAGCTACACACACATCCCCTTGCATGTGGACCATTGTTTTGAATGAAATAGGTTATTATGAAGTCTAAGTCTTCTTAAAAACAAACAAACAAAACCAAACTAAGCAGACCCCTAGAACAAATTACAAGAAAACTCCAAGTGCAAAAAGCATAGAGACCTAGTCCAGTCCTACTGATAAGTCAGACACTACTTACAGTTGTTAGATGTCATAAATAGCTTTTGCAAATTATTTCTGTGATGAAATTCCAAATCCCATTTTTCACAGTCAGAGAAGTCTTTTAATTGGATGAACTTGTGAGCATAAACCTGTTCATTACTTTGGACTGCTATGGAGCTAGGCAACTAATTCATTTTCACTTTTCCTGTTTGGTTTTTACACATCAAAATATATTACTCCATATAAAATAATGGTTCTAATTAAGAACCAGACACGGCCAGTGTGTTTCTTAAAATCGAGTTGGTTATTCATGATACAGTCAAGTAGCATTTTTTATATATGATATACAAGTATACTGTTACATGCTTTTTATGCAGCTGCTGTATCAGCCTTTCTCTTCCTTTATAGTTTTCTCTTAGATAATTTGAGATGATAAATCAGAAAAATCTTTCTAAGAATACAACAGAAATTCTCAAGTACAGTTTTCTTTCCTTACTCTTCCTCTGAGAATGAAAAATAATCTTAAGAAAGTAGCATAAATTATCATATTTTTTAAATATATATGGCAAACACAGGATGGAAAGACTGAAGTATCATTTAGGCTTTCTGAAACAGTTTCACAAGATGCAGGACCTTCCCATCCCAATAGGTGGTTGGTGATGAGATCAGTCCAATTACAGGTTTGATTCCTTTCATGCTGAGAAAAATCTGTTGCCTGAGAGTTAGCTGAGTGTCTTAATCACAAAATAATTATTTGGAAAGCATATGAGGGAGAGAGAGCTGCCATCACTCTTACCTCCTCCTGTATGTATTTCTTAAAAGAAAGCAGTGTCAACTGCAGCTTTTTTGTACAGAGCTCAATCAAGAATTTTGCTCCAACAGCAGCTGGAATGAACCCCTCAGGCAGAAGTATATTTAGTTTCTAGATATACTGTCTGCTTATATGTGATATAGAATCATAAAATCATAGAATATCTCAAGTTGGAAAGGACCCATAACGATCATAGAGTCCAACTTCCTGCTCCTCGCAGGACTACCTAAAGCTAAACCATATAACTAAGAGCATTGTCTAGATGATCCTTAAACTCTGACAGGCTTGTTGCCATGACCATTTCCCTGGGGTGAATGTTCCACTGATCAACCACCCTCTCAATTAAGAACTTTTTCCTAATATCCAATCAGACCTTCCCTTGACACAGCTTCTTTCCATTTCCTCGTGTCCTATTTCAGGTTATCAAAGCGACAACAGCACCTCCCCCTCCACTGCCCACCTTGACAAAGTTATAGACTGCCACGAGATCACCCCTCAGCCTTCTCCAAGATGAACAAACCAAGTGACTTTAGCCACTCCTCATAAGTCTTATCCTTGAGACATTTTGCCATCTCAATGACCCTCCTCTGGACACACTCTAATAGTTTGATGTCCTTCTTATATAGAGGCATCCAAACCTGCACACAACACTCAAGGTGGAGTTGCACCAGTGCAGTGCAGAGTGGGATAATCACTTCCCTCAACTGGCTAGCTATGTTGTGCTTGATGCACCCCAGGACACAGTTGGCCCTTTTGGCCTCCAGGACACACTGTTGACTCATATTTAACTTGTCATCAACCCAGACCCCCAGATATTTTTCTACAGGGCTGCTCTCCAGCCTCTCATCCTCCAATTTGTATGTATAACAAGGATTGCACTGTCCTAGGTGCAGAAACCGGCACTTGCTCTTGTTATATTTTATACAGTTGGTGATTTCCCAGCTCTCTTTCTCTCCGTAAGGCCTCTCTACACTCTAGGGTGTCCACAGCTCCTCCTAGATTAGTATCATGGGCAAATTTACTTTATTTACATTCAATTCCTGTGTCCAGATCATTTATAAAAAAATTGAAGAGAATTCGCCCTAAAATTGAACACTGAGGAACCCCACTGGTGACTGGGAACCAACCTGAGGTAACCCCATTTACTAAAACTTTGAGCCCAACCCATCAGCCAATTTCTTGCCCAATGTATTATGGACTTGCCTAAATGTATGCTGGACATTTTGTCCAGAAGGATACTGTGAGAGACAGCATCAAAAGCTTTGCTAAAATCCAAACCCATCACAACTATTGGTTTACCTTCGTCATATAGAGGGTGAGTTTGTCATAAAAGAAAGTTAAGTTGGTCAAACAGGACTTTTCCTTCACGAATCTGTGCTGGCTATGACCAATGGCTGTGTTGTCTCTCAAGTGTTTTTCAAGAACTCCCAGAATGACCTTCTTCATAGTGTTACCAGGCACTGAAGTGGGACTGACAGGCCTGTAATTACCAGGGTCTTCCTTCTTTACATTCTTGAAAACTGGTACAATATTTTCCAGCTTCCAGTCAGCTGGGACCTCTCCAGACTCCCAAGACGGTTGAAAAATAATGGAGAGAGGTCCCACAATGACATCAGCCAGCTCTTTCAGTATCCGGGGATGAATCGCATCGGACCCCATAGACATGGACATCTGGTTGGAGCAGCAAGTGTTGAACAAGTTCAGGGTCAACTGGGAGTTTATCATTCCTCTCAGTCATGGTCTTCCAACACAGGGCTCTGAGGGTCCCAGGGCCTGTCACTGGTGTTGAAGACAGAAAGCAAATAAAACATTAAACTTCTCTGTTTTGCCTACATCCCTATTTGTGAGGTGACTGACCTCATTGATTAATGGACCAGTGTTATCTGTGATTCTTCTGATATCTATAGGCACTTAACTACTCATCTCTCTCAAGACTGAACTGCTTCTGAACAGAAGCAAAAGCTAAATGGTAGGCTTCTGGGGAAATCTGGGAATGGGAATAGAGTTCAGAGAAGTGGAGATTGAATAGGACTGAGGATTTCTGAGTTGGTATTAGGAACATAGCTTCGTGAGGTGGAAGGCTCAGCCTTAAAAATATTTATCATTTATTAGAAGCTTACACGCCATGGATAATTTTTGATGGTTCATAAGTAAATTTAGATACTCCAGAGAATGTTTTGAACTGAGGTTGACAGAAACAGAAGACTGGATGAAGAATTTCTTCATTCTAGTCATATCTGAAAGCTGTGCCTTGCCCTATTTATTTCTAAAGTTGTTTTTATGTATTATATCCATTTGCTGTGGAAAGTTGCTTTTTTTTTTTTTTTTTTTTTTTCCCCACAGTTCACAAAACAGTTGTTCAAACTATGCTTAAGATTTGTACAAATGACAACTTGGAAACAAAGGGAAAATAAAGCATTACTCAAACTCTTGTCTTGACATAACTTTCTCAAAGATATCAATATTCCATGCTTTCTGAATGAAACGAACTCTAGCTGCCAGAGTTCTGGAACAACTTGCTTAGTTTTTGACACTTGGTGGGCAGGAAGGAAACATTTTCAAGACTATATGTCCACAAGGTAACTGTGAATGAGGGAGTGACATTCTATGGATTTCTCAAGGTAGATTTCAAATTTGAAAAACTAGGCTTCCCAATTTGAGAGCTTTTATAGCCTACAGTGGACTTTAATTTAATATGAATAACCTTTGTCAAGGAATGTAAGGAACAGTCATTTATTAAGTTTAAAGCTGGCTATTTTCTATTAGGCTTTTTTAAAAATTACTATTTTTATTTTCATCTTTAAGATCAAGACAATTTGTTTTTGGTTTGTTTTTTTTTAAATCGTCAAATAACCTGGCATGTAATCAATATTTTTGATTGATTCATTTGATTATCATATATTTGTGGCATGTACTGTAAGAACATATCATTTTGCAAACAGTAGATAGTCATTGGAGACCTAGTAAGAATGTATCATCAAACGTTGTTCCTTTTAACAGGATTGCATTTATTCATATCATCAGTTCTTTAATATTTCTGATACATATACTGCTGTCTAAATACTTCTTCTAGTAGAAAATAGTGCTCATCTTCAAGCACAGATATAAATGTTTCTGTTATCTCTTTAGAAGTTTAACAAGGCTATGTAGATGTTCTTTTTGTTATGAGCACCGGAGAGAACTCCATGGTCCTTGGGTCAGATTGCATGTTCTGTCTCATGTCTGTATGTCATACAAGGAGCAACTGAGGGAACTGGGGGCGTTTAGTCTGGAGAAGAGGAGGCTGAGGGTAGACCTCATCACCCTCTACAGCTCCCTGAAAGGAGGTTGCAGAGAGCTGGGAATGAGCCTCTTTAACCAAGTAACAAGCGATAGGACAAGAGGGAATGGCCTCAGGTTGCATCAGGGAAGGTTTAGACTGGATATTAGGAAGCATTTCTTTCCAGAAGGGGTTGTTAGGCGTTGGAATGGGCTGCCCAGGGAGGTGGTGGAGTCCCCATCCCTGGAGGTGTTTAAGAGTTGGGTTGACATAGCACTGAGGGATCTAGTGTAGTTGGGAACTGTCAGTGTGAGGTTAATGGTTTGACTGAATGATCTTCAAGGTCTTTTCCAACCTAGACGATTCTGTGATTTTGTAATATAGTATGCAGGGTCCATAAATCAGCACAGACTACTCTCGAGTGTGTTTACAGTTTTTACTCAAAAATCTATTGATTCTCTCCTGAATGGAACAAGAATTTAAATTAAGCTATATGGATTGTAGACCATCAGAGGTACAAAAGCTAGAGAACAGAAGCTAACCTGCAGTAGTTTAAAATAGCAGAAGCACTAAATTTGTATCGTTGCTTGGTCTGTTCTTATGCCAATTTATTTGATTTACATAAACAAGATATGCAAGTAATACTGCTCAATTTCAAAATAAAATTATTTGAAGTCTGATTAAAAACTCAAACAGGCCCAAGAAGGTATCTTTTACTTACACACAACAGTGAAAAAAATGAGAGAATTATACTTTTTTAAAAGGAGTCTTATTGGTTCTTCTTTCTGGTACACTGGAGGAGAGTATGGAGGGAAAAGGACTACAAACCTGAATGACTCAGAGTTATTATCACAGGATGAAGTAATAATATGTTAAGGACACCGTAGTAAACTATGAACAACCTTGGTGTTTACAAAGTTCAATGACATACAACAATGCCTACATGGCACTGTGCTGGACTATTTACCATTCTGACAGTGCTTGTCCTCAGGCAGCTCAGTCAACTACATGAAGCCATATTTCAGTGTGGAAAAAACAGAGTTTTTCTGAGTTCTCTGATTTCTCTGCTAAGATCAAAATTTCTCTGTTCAGTGAACCCCAAGGTCTCTACAGTGACATCCTAGTGGTCCCTCAGCTCCAAGGCATTAAGGTGTGTGGGAACAAAGGCTGTTCAGATAAACTTAATTGTTATGATCTCCAAAGAAAAAGGTGAAACATTATACAAGTGTATATTCTAGATAGTTTTCAGGCCTGTTTCTGAGGGTGCAGTAGTGGATAATGAACTAAGTCACTTTGAAGAATTTTGGGAAATTTGACAAGGCTAAAAGAGAAATTCTCACAGGACTCAGTTTCTGGACTGGTAACAAAAGCGCTTGAAGAATGAAAGGCTTTGCTACTAAATAAGTGGATACTGCAGAAAAGCAAGGCGAGGGTAGACATTACAAATAATATCAAGGAATAAAGTCCTGAAGAGTCTGTTTTAGATTGGTTAGGACTGTGCAGCTGTGCCTTGTTTGAATGAAATCACTGTGATTTCAGAAGGAAATAGCATTGTTGACATCATCTGTGAAGCATACTTGATGATTAAACTTATCACAAATTTTAACAAAGTCTATAAAATTTATCTTTTACTATATCCTTTCAGAATATTTTGAAAGTCCAGTATCCGGGATGAAAAAGAGTAATTGGTGTAGTTCACTGTTACTGTATAATTGTTCAGTATAATTTCTATGATAGCTTATTTATGGAATTTTTTAAGCAGTGGGCCTTCTTTAGGCATGATTTGGTTCTTTCACAAAGTTTTTTAAAAAATTAGTTACACTATTAGAATGAACTCATGGTGTTAAGTATTTGAATATTTGTGGGTTTTGGTTTAGTTGGGTTTTCAGTCAATTTTTTATTTTTTTTTTTTTAATAAAAAGAAGGTCCAGGAAGGATTTCTGTAAAAGCTCACTCCCCTCTGAACAATTAACTATCTGTCAATTGGATTATTGCTTTGTTTACATAGTAACTCTTCTAAATAAATAGAGCAAAGATTTAGAGATTTAAATCGACAAATAGTCAAAAGATGAGATAAATGGCTAGTCTGGAGCATGGGAGCCTAAATTTTGTATGTCTGAAAGAACAAGCAGGAAAAAATATTGTCCTTTTTTTCATGTTGGTATAGAAAAAATTATCACAACCTTCCTATTTGTAATAAAAAAAAAAAAGTTTTCTTATGTCCTTCTCTAAGGTTAAGAAATAATTTTTGGCCTTAAAATCTTTGATTATTCACACTCTGGAGTATTCACAAATTTTTGCTATAAAGGTTTAAGTTCTTTTGGAGGTTGCTGTGTCCCACTCACTTCTGATTTTGTCAGGTTTTAAGCACTAACAGCTTTTAGCTCTAAGTCATATGTAGACTTAGTGAAGCAGAACATGTATGTAGCTAGTTCCATATTATGGAAGTAATACTATGATTATTCCTTCATCAAAGTTTAATTACATTATAAGCATGTTACTGTTATGGAGGCTCCCAAATAACCAACCACCAAAAATTAAAAACAGAATTACTAGCCCTCCACAAGCTACAGGTTCAAATGTCTGTGAGAGGAGAACAGAACAACTTCCTAAGGTTTAATGACAACCAAAAACGCAGAGAAAAGCACCACTCCCTAGGTGTTTCTTAGGGTTTAACGGCAACCCAAAGTGGTCTGTCACTCAAGTGAGGGCTCTCACCCTCAAGGACCTGCTCAGGGCAGCGTCCCAACCCAAGGCCCCTCGAGGAGTTTCCTTGGGCAGCGTCCTGACCCAAGGGGAGAGTACTCAACCGCAGCTGCTGCTCCAGGGGACGAGCTCCCAATGTCTCCCCAGGGGACTCCATTGATCCCCAGGCCCGATCTGACCTGCAGTCAATAGCGGCTCCCACTGCCCAAAGGCCCCAACTGCCATGAAGCCCCGAGAACAGGCAATCAGTAGCTGCTGCGCTTCAGCAGCCAAGAAGCCCTATTTCATTGGGCGGGTGCACCTGCCACAATCCACCCCGTAACTGCGGTCACGATTCGGCTGGTTTCCTTGAAGTTGTGGTGCAGTCACCTCTTGTCTCCAAGGTTAAAATGGAGTGCAGTCCTGGTGAGTCTCCATTCTCATTGTATACAGTTAAATCTTAAAAAAAGACCCCAAACCAACCATACAATGTTGTATTTCAATCAGAATTGAAGGAAGCTGATTAACCATTCTAACAAGGAAGATTCAAACATATCCAATTAACCAATTAATGTTTAATATAGCAGCAATTACCTGAAGTCTCTTGCCACTTTCTTCATTTATTGACCTGAAGTGACATTAACACAATAGCACCAAGTTCAATCACATTCTTCTGAATGCTGCCAATTTCACAAGATTCATTCACTACTGTGCTGTCATCCAAGTCTTCAGCAGCCAAGAAAACTTATTTTCATTGGTCAGGTGCACCTGCCACAGTTACTTATATGAAAAAAGGTAGTGCATCCCCTTTAGAGTTTTAACATTAACCTACTGAACATGAATGATTGTTTTCTATATACTTACAACTGCAACAAATCATATAGTTATTTAAAAATAGAATATTTATAAATTATATAACTGATTTTTAAAAATTTTACTGTTGTGAATGAATGGTTTAAACAAAAGATGAATATAGACAATTCAAAATTAAAAGATCTCTATGGAGTTCTTGTCACATTCAACAAACATACTCTGCAATTCAGACATAAATTATAACTATAACTTTTGTTATATTTCTAGTCTATGTGCCAGGCACACCCTCCCAGTGAGAGCAGAGCTCCTTGGGTGCTGAGGTGCCGCAGGTCGGGGCTGCCTTTGCTCTCAGGGCCTCGCGGTAGTTGGGGCCTTTGGGCAGTGGGAGCCGCTATTGACTGCAGGTCAGATCGGGCCTGGGGATCAATGGAGTCCCCTGGGGGAGACATTGGGAGCTCGTCCCCTGGAGCAGCAGCTGCGGTCGAGGACTCTCCCCTGGGGTCAGGACGCTGCCCAAGGAAACTCCTCGAGGGGCCTTGGGTCGGGACGCTGCCCTGAGCAGGTCCTCGAGGGTGAGAGCCCTCACTTGTCAGGTGAGTGATAGAGCGTTTGGGGTTGTCATTAAACCCTAGTGAGTGGTGCTTTGTCTTGCATTTTGGGTTGTCATTAAACCCTGGGAAATTGTTCTGTTCTCCTCTCCTTTCACATTCAAACCTGTAATTTATAGAGAGCTAGTTAGTCCTGTTAATAATAAATTTTTGATTTTTGGTGGTTGGTTGTCTATTTGAGAGCCTCCATAACACTCTAATGCAGTCTAATGGAATAATTAGGACAATTCTAAAGTAGTACCACTCAGACTTGACATGGCTGAACTTATCATTTTTCTTCACTACTTCTGCAATTCTTTAATTTCTATATTTTGAAATTTGTGAGTGGGTGAAAGCACATTTCCAAAGTCATCATTATAAGTACATGTCTTCTGAGTCTTCATCATATATGTCTTAACATTAACTATCAGAAGATGGTTCCATCTGTCACAGTTCCCATAGTACTATGGCTTAATGCTGAAGAATCTGGGTTTTTTTCAGAAGAATCACCTCTAATTGTTCAGGTTAGCTTTATTAGGCAAAGACAGTAAGACAGGTATACTTAAGTTAAGACTCCAGGGAAAATTCATTCTGACTTATCCATTTCTTGTTCTTGTCTTTCTTGTCCCTACCATTTTCAGTAATTCCTTGTTTAGATAGCTTCCTGTTAATTTTCCAACCCATCACCAGCTTTGTTGCCCTTCTCTGGACACGCTCGAGTCATTCAATGTCCTTTTTGTAGTGAGGGGCCCAAAACTGAACACAGGAATCGAGGGGCAGCCTATCCAGTGCCCAGGACAGGGGTAAGATCCCTTCCCTGTCCCTGCTGGCCACGTTATTGCTGACACAAGCCAGGATGCCATTGGCCTTCTTGGCCACCTGGGCACACCGCTGGCTCCTGTTCAGCCGGCTGTCAATCAACCCCCCCAGGTCCCTCTCTGACTGGCAGCTCTCCAGCCACTCCTCCCCAAGCCTGTAGCGCTGCTGGGGGTTGTTGTGGCCCAAGGGCAGCCCCCGGCATTTGGCCTTATGGAAACTCCTCCAGTTGGCCTCAGCCCCAGCCTGTCCAGGTCTCTCTGCAGAGCCTCCCTACCCTCGAGCACATCAACACTGCCACCCAACTGGGTGTCATCTGCAAACCGACTGAGGGTGCACTCGATCCCCTCGTCTAGATCATCAATAAAGATGTTAAACAGGAGTGGCCCCAGAACTGAGCCCTGGGGGACACCACTTGTGACTGGCTGCCAACTGGATTTAACTCCATTCACCACAACTCTTTGGGCCTGGCCATCCAGCCAGTTTTTTACCCAGTGAAGCTTGTGCTCATCCAAGCCACGAGCAGCCAGTTTTGCCAGGAGAATGCTGTGGGAAACAATGTCAAAGGCCTTACTGAAGTCCATGTGGCATCAGTTGCATGGTGTTTAGAGGGGGCACACTTTTTAAATATCCAGCTCAGCAGTGGCAGTTGGAGTGCCAGGAGGAGCTGTGCTTCAGTATCAATCACTTCTGAAGCAGCTTAAACCTTTTCATATGCTCCTTTATATCTCCAGCTCTGAAACCACAAGGGTCAACCCTCCACTGGTGCTCTCTGCCAGAGACTTCAGGTAGGGACATTCTTCCAAGATGCAGTGTAGACCACATTTTTAATATCATGTCCTGTCCAAACCAGCCCAAGGGCTACTACATTATGCATTTTCTGTTTAATTTGTTCAAAAGCTTGTCATTGCTCAGGATCTCACATAAAATAATTATTTTTCTGGGTCACTTGATAGAGAGGGCTTAGAATCCAGCTGTAATTTGGAATATGCAGTCTCCAGAAACACAAGAAAGCTTGCATTTCCTTTCTGTTAGTCAGTGGGGATATAGCTGTTATTTTATTAATCACCTCCATCAGAATCTGATAACATCCATCTTACCATTTTATTCCTACACACTGAATCTCCTGTGCAGGCCCCTTGACCTTACCCCACTTTACTGTAAAACCATCTCTCAGAAGGATTTGGACCATTTTTTTCCCTTTCTCAAAAACTTCTGCTGTATCACTCCATACAATGATGTCATCAATGTATTGCAGGTGTTGCGAGGCTTCACCCTGTTCCAGTGCAGTCTGGATCAATCCACAACAAATAGTGGGGTTGTGTTTCCACCCCTGGGGCAGTTAATTCCAGGTGTACTGAAGAACCCTGCAGGTTAAAGCAAACTGTAGCCTGCACTCTACTGCCAGAGAGATGGAGAAGAATGTGTTAGCAATATCATGGCATAGCACTTGGCTGCTTTTGACTCTAGTTCATATCAAAGCTCTAGTATGTCCGGCATGGCAGCACTCATCTGTGGCATGACTTCATTCAGGCCATGATTGTCTACTTTCAATCTCCATCCTCCATTAGACTTTTGCACTAGGGCTCTTAAAGGGTGAGCAAGTCTTGCTGATCACTCCTTGGCTCTCTAGTCAACGAATCAGTTCATGGACAGGAATTAGAGTCTTGGTTGATGCAATATTGCCATCAGTGCCCTTTTGTAGTAGCGACTGGCACCTGTTGTTCTTTGACTGTTTAATTTCCTCTGTCTCCAAGGCATCTATACTGAAAGCCTGCCAATACCTTTTTGGGTTCTTAAAATACTCTCTCCTGAAATAATCAACACCAAGAATGCAGAGAGCCTCTGGGTCAGTTACAATGGGTTGCTTTTCCCACTCATTCCAGTTAGGCTCACCTCAGCTTCCAATACAATCAGCTGTTGAGATCCCCTGTTGTGGAAGAGAGGCAAGTCAACATTGGCCTGTCAGCCCTGCAAAGCCCCTGAGAAGCAGCAAGGCTTTGATGAGAAACAGGCCTTGGGAGAAAGATGAGAAACTGCCAAGTTGTGCCAAGGCGGCAGGGAAAAACAATGGACAGCTGCAACACTGAACTGTGGAAAAGTATGTGAGAAGTTACTGCTCATTAACGGTAGCATTTAACCAATGGAATGTAACTTTTAGGAGCGTGATAAGGCATGAAAAGTATATAAACTGTTTGGGTGAGATTAATAAATGGTTTTCCTTGATAACTCTGTGAGAGTTGTGCAAGTCCATTATTCTCCCACACCCTGTCACTCCTGAAATACAAATGGGTTCTGCCCCTTTAAAATTTGATGGCATTAGTGTGCATTGCACACCAGTGTCCACTAAAGCCTTACACTGCTGGGGGTCAGATGTGCCAGGCCATCGAATCCACATTGGTCAATGAACTTGATTGTCCCTGTCCTCTGCCTGGCTGGAGGCAGGGGCCCTCTAATGTCGGTCATAATACTCGCTAATGACAAATGGGTTAGTGTGGTGTGCACGGGTTTCAGCCTCATCTTGGTCACTCCCTTCTCATAAATACAAATCAGAAGTTCTTCTGACAAAATTGGGAGCAAAGTCAGCCTTTCTGCTCTGTTTGGGAGACTGATTACTAGAAACTGGAGCAGCATTTCTCCTAAAAGAACCCTGTTTCGTAGTTGTTCTTCCTTCCAACTCACATACCTGCTCTTTTAGGAGGTAGGTAGGTTTTCCATCCCATTTCCTCATGTCTTCTCCATGATCACACAGGCGATACCACAGTTTCCCCCATGGTGTATACCATTTCTCTTGAGTAGGGAAATGCTTGTTTCTAATAGCTGAGATCCTAGTCCGTGCAGTTGGAGAGTAGGGCCTATCCTCTTAGAATTGCTGGAATTATCAGAATAGTTTTTCTGCAGCTGTGACAAGGAAGGAAGAGAGTCTTTCTTCACATTGCCAGAGTCAGTGAGACAATTAATCCACTCTTTGTCTCTCCAGTCCATTACTGCTAATTCATTGGCATATGATGATGGCGTGCTCCATACAAACTTCCTCCACATGGGCCAGGTACATTGGACTTCATCTGGATAGTGGGTAGCTGCACATTTTCTGGGTCATAATACACCATCTCCTGCACAGCTAACTCTCTCAAGTACTGAATACCTCTTTCCATAGTGGTCCAGTTACTTGGATGGCACATAACATCTTCCTTGAAGGGATACCTCGCCCTCACGTTTGACAGGAGTCACCTCCAGACACTGAGATTTTGTGTCCTTTTCCCAACTGCCTTGTCAGTTCCCCCCTCCCCTAGACAGGGATCCCAGCTGCCTGATCTCCCTACCCTCTAATTTCACATTACTGGCCCCTCTATCTCAGCATTGGAGCAGCCAGGTAATGAGGTGCTCACCTGGATGGCATCTTAAAACCTTCCACGTCTTGCCACTCACTCAGGGATAAGGATCCAGTGATTACCACTCTTCTGCCTCGTCCTTGTGTTCTCATGATGGCTCTGGTTCATCATCATCCTTTACAAAGTCAGGTGAATTTTTTGTATATTTCTTCTTATGTATAGGAGGAACTGAACACCATCGTGGATTGGTTCTCTGGTTCAGCTGCAGTGACTGCCATTGGGGTTGGATTAGCTGCAACACCTGTTGCCAGAGTTGGAGTGACTGCAGCTCTTGTCATGGGGGTTGGAGTGGCTGCAGTGTCTGTTGTGGACTTTGGAGTGGCTGCAGTGTCTGTCATTTTTGTTATCAGATCCAGAGACCTTCTCTTCCCTTTGAAGGTACTGAACAGTGTTTAATAGCACTCGGTAGGTGTGGGATAGGCCCCAGCATGTTGCAGTGATCTGTGTCTCTCTGGAATTTCCAGGGCAACAGCATACTTTTTCCAAATATTTTACTAGCTTTTCAGGATTCTACACCTTTTCAGGAGTGAAGTTCCAATACACTGGAGGTGCCCGCTGTTCTAGGTACTCGCCCATGCTATCCCACACCCCCAGCCACTCATAATTCTCCAACCTTGGTGTAGATCTCTGGGTGATACTCTTAAATAGTTGTTTAACCCTGAATAAAGCCTGAACCACCTGCAAGGACACACTAGATCCTAGCAGTAAGATGACCATGTTAGTGTCAGCATTCCAAGGATATTCAAAATTCCCCAGATTCTCAAACATAATTGTAAGTAGGCTCAGGACTGATGACTTCATTGTGCCATAAATCAGTGTTACATAATACAGCAAAACAAAAATCTTAATCCAGCTCTCACAGGTGGGAAGCAGTAGCATGAGGACTATATACAGCAAATGTTATGATGAAAATTCAAGGAGCCAAGCAATCGACGTTATCACAAGCAACTGGTAAACCAATATAATGAATGCTTATAACAAATACGTTATGACACACTGTCATTATCATTATCTATCATTATATCAACCCTTTGAGCCCCACATTGGGCACCAAAAAGGACTACCATGGTTTGAACTCAACTAGCAGCCAAACATCACGCAGCCAGTCACTCATTCTCCTCCCTGCCCAGTTAATGGGGGAGAAGACTGGTGGGACACAAGGAAACTCGTAGATTGAGATTAAAAAAAAAAAAAAACCCCACAACAAAATCAAAACAGTTGTATGACTGTAATAAAACAAAATAATAATAATAATTGAAAATACAAACCGGTAATACACAATACCATTTCTCACCATCTGCCTGCGGGAGAGCTGAGCACGCACACGACCAATGTGATCAAGCAATGCTCATTTATTACAACTAGGAAAGCCCTTTTATAATGTTCTCCTGCACACGTGAGTAACATGCAGTACAAGTCCTCAAGACTGGACAGTTAACTTAGCCCACGCTTTAAACCTTCTTATGATTGGATAAAAGGTGCCACATCAGCCTTGCCAGGCTTCCTGCCTTGTGGAACTTCCTCTTCCATCCCAACCCCTTCCGGGGGTTGTTTGTTTCGTCGAGTTTCTCCCCCCTCATTCAGGGTCAGGTCCTTATCGCATTCTTGCTCAGGTTGAGGCTCTTATCAGTCTTGTTCTCACGCAGGATTGCTCACATCTCCATTCTCTCGCACAAAGCCCTCTAGAATCCCAACACCTGCCTACTGATACCCAGCCCACTCCCAGTAAGCAATCTCCAAAGAATGCAGATCCTACCATCGCAAAAACTTGGAAGAGAGAGCGAACAGCCTCCTTTATATACTCAGCATATTGTCACATGATATAGAATACTCCATTGGGCAATCCAGGTGCAGCACTCTGGCTGTGCCCCCTCACAGCTCAGGAGAAAATTAACTCTATCCCAGCAAATGTCAGGACATGTGCTTATATAAAAGTAAAATATTTAATTACCTTAACGTGATGGTTTTTATGTAACACAAAATAACAGATGGTAAGGTGTAGGACTAGAGACAAAGGACATTTCCAATTGCTTATCAAGAAGTGAAAAATGAACAAATCTGCATAATTTTTTGATATCATAAAAAATTAGAAAGCAGTTTCTAGACTGGATAGAATAGGATGCAATTAAAATTGCCTCTTAAGGCAACATATTAGATGCCCATTTTTCAGGATGAATTACCTGTAATTCATGGGTACAGATAACTGTACTGGTCTCTGTATGCCAGTGCAGTTATATTTCCATATATTTCCATATTTTCATATGTTTTATGATATACGTAAGAATTTATGATTATTCAGAAGCATCATAAATGCCATTTATGTTACTACTCATAAGACTTGACAAAGAATTAACAACAGCAAGTTTATTTTTGCATATTTTTTGTCATTATTATGTCATACCTCTTCTAATATCATGTCCCTGGACTACATATAAAATCCACCTATATAAATTATTGTAAAAATAGCTATAATATATATATATATTTGTAAAAACATTTTTATATTTAGAATTTTATTCACAGGCAGAAGATAGTGTTCATTTATAAGATGCTTTCATCTCTTTATTCTGTTTACATATTCACAGAATCACAGAATCACCTAGGTTGGAAAATACATTGAAGATCATCCAGTCCAACCATTAACCTAACACTGGTGACAGTTCCCAACTACACCAGATCCCTCAGCGCTATGTTGACTTGACTATTAAACACCTCCAGGGATGGGGACTCCACCACCTCCCTGGGCAGCCCATTCCAAGGCCTAACAAACCGTTCTGTAAAGAAATGCTTCCTAATATCTAGTCTAAACCTTCCCTGGTGCAACTTGAGGCCATTACCTCTTGTCCTATCACTTGTTCTGATAAAGTCGCAAAGAATTCTCTTACACATTAACCTGAATCTTTTTAGATTTGGTACAATTTTCCTATTATCAGTGTATGTAACAGGTTAGGTCTTTCACAGATCTTGCCGCAATGTGAAAGATTCTGTTACTGCACCTCAGATCATGTTATTCTGGATACTCACTGTATACTGTGTATAAGGGACTGTGTTGGTGTGTATGACTCCAGCATTGCTGTTGCACCACCACCACTTCCTGGCCTCAGTGTCCCATGGACATGGAGAAGTACCTCTGGAGAAGAGGAACTGTCCCAGACAAAACCACGACATCCGCCTGAAGTTAAATCGGGGTGAAGAAGATGTGCAGGCTGGCACGACCACCGTGAACGTCTGGGCAGGTGCACATGGAGGACCACGAGACAATGAGCCCCATGGAAATGGGCGGACTTTTTGGAGAAATTTGGGATAATAAAAGGACTGCGTACTCCTTTCTCAGGATCTATCTCTCTCCTCTCACTCTTGCCATCACTCTTGGAGCTTGGAGCACCATCATCTGCATCAGGATCGAGCCAACAGTCCATCTCTGGATTCGTGGTGGTGGTAATTAGTCTTGCTGCATCTTTACCATTTTTGTTGCTTGGGGATTCTGACTTTTCCTTTCCTTTTTCTCTCTGTCCTATTGCTATTACCAGTTATGTGTAAAATAAAGTTCATAAGGTTGTATGGCGTTTGACCTCGTTTATGTCTTAATCTCGCTCTTCGGATCGTTTAAGAACCCTCCCCGATATTGGATCAGGACACTATGTGATACAGCAAATTGAACAAACTAATAGAAAATAGTCTTTTTTTTTTTTTTTTTTTCCTTTCTTATAAAATGAAGTCTAGACAAACTGCTTTGACTATCACTTAAACTCAGTTCATTGAGATTGAAACTCATATGTCCTTGAAATATTTCAGTCAGATTTAATATGCACATGGTTTTATGAATGATTGCCATAAATAAAGTGGTGAGGCACAGTTGTCCTTGCATATGCAATCTTTTCAAACTGCAATTTTTAATAGCCTGTTGCTCTACCATGCTATATTTAGTCTTAGTGCCTTTTATGTTGCAAGTCTTTTCAGAGTAAATGTTCTTTAACACTATTTTCTCTGTGGACCTTATAACGCAGTTTACTGCTATCACTGAAGAAATGTAAATTGTTGAGTGCAAAATATTAAGTAATCTAATGTGTTTTTAACATTTACTTATAAAAGTATTGTATGACATTCCTAATAAATAAATAAAACAGTGAAAACTAAGTTCAAAGATTAGAAAAAACAAAAACAAAGAAAGAATCCTCAAGCCATTTATTTTTTGGAAAAAAAAATCAGTCACAATAAATAACAAATAAAAAAATAATTTCCCTTATCTGTCACCATGGCGTTCCTGCTCAAAACCTATATAATCTTGTAAACAAGTAGATTAATCTCATTGAGATTCAATCATCTATTATAAGGGGTTGTTTATAAAATACAGTATATAGAAATTATTTTAAAGTGTGTTGTTTTCTGCTAAAATTGAAGTTAAATCTCTCTTTGTTATTAGTTTCTGTTAAGTTCATTGAAATTGAAACTACAGTTCCCTGATACATCTTCGAAGAAGAAGAATATGATATTATTCACCCTTGCTCAGTGACTCACTGTCTTCAGTTGCGTTATGTATGTCAAGAAATGAGGGGTAATATAATGTCCAACTGTCCCAGTTCAATGTCAGGGGAGGTTTCGATACGGTCCCAAGAGAGAGATTTAGACACAAATGAGGTCAAATACTGTATATCCAAAATAGGTTTTTATTATTAAAAAAAAAGTGAAGAGGGGTAGCGATAGCACAGAATGGAAGGAAAGGGCAGAAATAAAGCAAGGATGTGGGATAAGGCTGCAAGAATAGTCACCACCATGGATGCAGCGGCATTCCTTTGGTCCTCAGTCTTCAGTTCTTCAGTGGTGGGTGCACACGGATCTGGCTTCCATGGTGGATGCACACAGATCTGGCTTCGATGGTAGATGCACAAAGAGCAAGATTTTCTGCTGCCTTTTAAAGTTCGTTGTACCAGCTGATCAGCATATCTGCTCACCTTCAGTTTTTGTTTTTTTCCTCTGGTCCAACAGGTTTTGTTGCATCTGGCTTCAAGGGCAGGAACGTTTGCCTCTTACCAGTTCATCAGCAGTGCATGCATGGGGTCTGGCCTACACAACAGAGCCACAAACGGCTTCGGGATGGGGCCAGCTCAGCACACCTCTGCCCCTTTGAGGCTTATGTAAAGGGTCTGGACAATGCAACCAAAGAAGTGGGGGTGCACCCTTCAATACACTCCTGCTTCTCTGGGCATCATCCCCCAGACCAATTCACAGGCTGCAGCAGCTTCTCTTGGAGGTTTGCACAGACACAAGCAAGCTTTGAGACAGTCATATAATATTTCAGCCTATCACACCAACTTTCAAGAGATTCTGCTTTAATAACCGTGTGCATGTGTGTATGTGTAAGTTATGTATATTTTGAACAGACATAAGCATAAATAAAAGCATAAATATTTTACTTATTAAAAATAGTCCTTGCATACTTGTGGCACAGCTCTTGCCTGGTCATCAGCTTTAGACAGAGAACTTCCCTTAGATCTCATCAAAATCTTTCAACCTTTTCCTGTCAAGCTACTTCCTGCTGAACCGGGCAGATCCCTTCACTCAGACTTGTCAATGTTTTAGGAAATATCTATTCTAATATCAGTCTTAGAATAAAGGGAAATGTTTCTAGAAATATTTTATTATCCCTTTTTATCCAACAACTGTTTAATTTGAAGCAATTTAATATTTGCACTAATAAGGTTTTATGAAATAGTTACCACAGTACCTTTTGAAAGAATCATCTTGAAACACCAAAAGTTTTTCTGGGCTTCAAGGGAATATGCAGATTTTTTTCTATACCTTTATTTTAATCTGTTTTACTGGGAACTTTAATATCTTAGTGGAAAGTGATAGGGAAGCTTTCAGGAATTTCAAACCTGGATAGAGAAGTACCTGGTATGTATAGAATCTGCCTGTTCTGTGAAACTTCTACATTGTCCTTTACTCAGTCAGCTGTGAAACTGGAAGCAGAAACCTTTGTTTTCTTTGTCTGAACACCATGTTACTTGGGAATGATAATACTCTAGCTGTCCTTCTATGTCATTTTACAGCCATCCTGAACAAAATAATAAAGTTCAGGTGCTATTAGAAATTAATTACAGGATAACAATATAATTAATGCCAATCAGCATTATTTTCTTAACAGTGGGTCTTCTAAAAAGGCTTGTATTTGGGAAAGAAATGTAAAGGGAACATTTACTATTATGTATTTAGATAGTTTTCAAAGGGATGATTATATGTCATCCTGATTCAAATCAACAAAGAATATTAGTTTCTGCTATAGGAGTGACAAATATTTCATATATTATTTATACTGAATAAAAAAGTGTCTGTCCTACTACAGGCACATGGACCATTTCAGTATGCAAGTCCTAGGACAAATGTGAATACAAGAAAAATTGAAAAATATGAAAAGAGTTTCAAGTAAAATTAATGTTTTTTCTGATTACTTGATGACATATATATATATATGTGTATATCACATGGGGTATATGTGCTTGAATGTATCAGAGGAATAAAATACAAAGCATCCATCTGTCTGGACTTCAACAAAGCACTTCATATAGCACCATATGGAAAACCACAGATCAGATTAAAAAGATAAAAATTAGTATAACTGCAAAATGATCAAGGTTCTAATTAAAGGGGAGAAGATAGCAGAAATTATTGACACTAAACGTGATGAACGAAAGTGAAATAATACTGTTTCTCAGGAGTTGGGTTGGTAATCCTCTCATGTGAAATTAGTGATCTTGCATATGAATCAGAAATACCTTGATTTTTTCCAATGTTGTAAAGGCAGAAGTCATTGTAACCCTAGAGATAATGAAGATTCATTCCACACATATTCCATTCAAATATTAGAAGTAATTAGAATACAGTTGTGGAAGAAAATACAAGGAAAGCAGGAAGAAACTTCCTCTGACCATATTTTCCCTTCTGTTCTATAAAATAAAATTGGTTACTTTGAATTTCAATATCAATTTCAGCTAACATATTCTTCTTTGTGTTGTAGAAAGTTACTTGTACAGATGTGTACATTTCACTAACTGGTAGCTGATGAGTCAGTTTTAGACGACAAACTGTTAACTTCAGCAACTTTAATCTGATTTTTTTTTTTTAAATGGTTTGTTCATTCTCATAGGAGAAAAAATGGGTGAATTATGGGACCAAAGAGGCATAATAATTCAGCATTTGACAGTATAAAATTCTGTGTTGTGAATCTGAAAACTACTAAGAAAAATCACTGACAAAACCTGAGGGCAGAAATTCAGTCTCATTGAAGGAGCTGTATCATATTCAGTCCTATGAGGCACCAATATGTTATGGCTGTAAAAAATGCAAATTGTGTCCTAGGATGTGTCAGCTGAGTTAGGACAATATTAGTTCCATTATACAAAATTCTGGTGAGATTGTCTCTTAAATTATGTGCTCTGGTCATTCATACTGAAAGAAGATGAATTCAAACTGACAGATGGAGAGAAGAGCTTCTGCAATAATGAGGGAAATCGGAAGTCTATTATATGAGAAAAGACTAGAAGCAGTAGACTTGGTTAGCCTAGTGACACAAAGGAGTAAAAGGGATAAGGTGGCTATCTATATATTCAGCAAAGGGTACAGATGCGTAAGGTAAAGGACAGTATTGGTACAGGAACAAATGGATATAATGAGTATGTTTTGCCTGAAATTGGAGAATAGCTAGTAATTCTATGCGGTGACTATGGGCATCCAGCTTTTACAGTGAGTAATGGGAGGGAAAACCAAAGCATTAACAAAACAAAGATAACTTTAAAATATATGTCCATAAAACTTTTTAAGGATTAATGGATGTGATTCCTGCAATAAAATAAGCTATTTTTATATCTATGTATTGCATGGACAATAAATAGATTGCTTATATTGCAAGACATAAATAGGTCAGAAATATATATTGAATATAGGTCTGCATAATTTTAATTATCTGGTGAAATAGCTGCAATTACGAATCTGAATTAAGTCAACCAAAGAATTTGCTATGGAGTCAGCTGAAGGCCTGGGAATAATGGGTCCTACAATCTCTACAGGATGGGAATAATTTCTTTTTTTAATAATTATTTAAGAATAGATCCTCAGCTTGCCTATAGGTCAGCATGAACTTGCACAGTAATGCTGTGGTTAAAATAAATAATCTAGTATTCAGCTGCTTTCACTTGTTAAAATGAATCCCACCCATAAACAGTAATAGGCCTGAGTGAGGAAAGATAGTTGTCACTAGCAGAGTGTCTCAGATTACCTAAAGAAAACTATGACTTAATACAAGGGAATGGAATGGGAAGAGAGACTATGGCTGTCTAGAAGAAAGGACTTGACTTGGAAAAAAATGCAGATTTGTTAGGGATAAAAGTAAGTGTGCTAAGAAGATAATAGAAGTTATCTGACCTATGATGGTGTGAACATAAAATGTTGGCAATAATAGGAAAGTTAAGGTAAGATAACTCCAGAGACACATTTTGTTGAAAATAATCAACATGACTACAAGACAACTACTTTATCTTATAAATATGACAGCCTAAGTGAGCCTTCTTTGAGGTCTCTCAGCTAAGCAACCTAACAGTATGGCAGGGATGTCCCCTTGAGCTGCGATGCCTCTTCAAGGTTGTTTCTTGAGGTAGAGAGACCTTTTGCCAATAGCAGATCTTCTTTAAGAGACCGATATTGCGCATAACCTTGTAGTATGGTAACTTCGATTTCTTCCTTGGTAACCTTGATTTTGTCTTGGTAACTTTACTTTGTGCCTTGATAAATTTGTGCCTTGGCAACTTTGATTTGTGCTTGGTAGTTTTGAATCGCTGTTCAAATGATTGTGCCATATAGTAATAGCACGAACCTTGCCACAGAACTTTAAGTTGCACTTTTACAACATCATATTAAAACCACTTCTGCTAATACCTTTGACAGTGATTCTTTAAGCAATTTAAATCACCCATTCACAACAGTGTCTTAAATGACCACCTGGAAGCTAGGTTGGAATATATTAAGATTCTTAAAAAATAGTAGTGTGTTTAGCCAATCAAAGCTGAGTAAAACTGTCAAAAAACCTCAAGATGACTCATCTCTGGAAATATTTAAGGTCAGGTTGGATGGGGCTCTGAGCAACCTGATCCAGTTGAAGATGTCCCTGATCACTGCAGGGGAGTTGGACTAGATGACATTTAAAGGCCCCTTCCAACCCAAACTATTCCATGATTCTATGATTCTGTAGTCATCCATCACATTTCACCTGCAGAATAACTGCGCCAGAAAGGTATGGATCTCCTGCAGGATTTATTACACATCTGCCTCCAGGAATCTGAATTAAGATCTCCATAATACTTGAGGTACAAATACATTAAAGTCTCTTTCATAAACATGATGTGACTGAAATAGTTTACAGGTAAAGCAAGCATTAAGTAGCATGCTTAAACAGAACCATAGATACTCTTTCTAAAAATTCAGCTTCATCCACTTTTGAGTTACAAAAACTGCATTAATGTGCCTCCAACGACACATAAAATCCTCCAGATCAATCTATACTTGACTTCAAAAACTTTATTTTTTACTTTTGGAAAACACTGAAAAACATTATCTTCTGTTCTGCATACCAGAGACTGCCATGAACATGTAGAAAACAACCAGGACTTAATTCCTCATCAGAAACTCCTTATCCCATGTTCATATGTGTATTGGGTTTGCATGGAAAGGTTTTGGTTCCGTGGGAGCTACAGGGGCAGCTTCTGTGGGAAGCTGTCAGAAGTCAAGGCTGAGCCAGTCAGTGATGATGGTAGCACCTCTGCGATAATATATTTAAGAAGGGGAATAAAAACCCCTGCTCAACAACAACTGCAGATGGAGAGAGTAGTGAGAATATGTGAGAGAAACATCTCTGCAGACACCAAGGTCAGTGAAAAAGGAGGAGGAGGAGGAGGAGGAGGACGTGCTCCAGGCACGGGAGCAGAGGTTCCCCTGCAGCCCGCGGTGCAGCCCATGGTGAGGCAGCTGTGCCCCTGCACCCATGGAGGGTAACGGGGGAGCAGATCTCCACCTGCAGCCAGGGGAGGACCCAACACCAAAGCAGGTGGATGCCCGAAGGGGGCTGTGACCTCACGGGAAGCCCACGCTGGAGCAGGGTCCTGACAGGACCTGTGGAGAGAGGAGAACATGCTGGAACAGGTTTGCTGACAGGACTTGTGACCCTGTGAGGGATCTGCACTGGAGCAGATGAACTGACCAGAGATGCTATTGCCCTTAGGGATTAGGTTTTTATAGAATAAAAGACTCTATTCCCATATTTCTCCAGAGGGATCATCATCCCTGAATAAATTTAATATTGATTTGCAACTTCAAAATCCTGCTACATGTCAGTTTGCTATGAAAACAAGCCTAACTTGATAAACCAACTGATTTGATACAAAAGCCTGAATGCAGACAACTACATTAAATCATGTTCATCTAACAACAGTTGATAGCCCATGGAGTCTCTGAGACCCCCAAGGTGATATGAGATCACGCAGGACCTACAGAAGACCTGAACTGGCTGCTGACAGACAAAATATTCTGCAGTATCTCAAACAGTATTAGATGTCTATGTGTAGGCAACAGACACAAACCCCTGGTGTCTAACTTAGGATGAGCTGAATAATTCTCTAGGCAACACTGACTATGTTATTTAGATTACCATTGACTATGGTCTAAACTCAGACACCCGACTGACATAAAGACAGATAAATATAGCTGCTACTGATCTAAATCCCACCCCTTAGGCTTAATTAATTTGTTTATGTTCAGGCAATAGAAAAAAGCCCACTGATTCTTTGGCTATCATTTTCATTAATGATTTTATATGATGTTTAAGCGAATTTCGTTTCTGAAATATCTGGCATGGAATAGCAAGGAACCTTTGGAGCCATAGACACTCACTTTATTATCTAAATAAATCTCTGAGAAAGAGGTTTTTAAGGATACAAATGAAAAGTAGATGGATTTACAACATCAGTTTTAATCATGATTTAAAAAATCAGTTGCAATCTTGGCTTTTGGTTCTTTTCCTACACATACACACACAAAGAGAGTTTTATTGATTAGTAATCATTAAGGCATTCAACTAGACAAAACTTTTACATTTGTAAATTTGCTGCTTCTTTTTGCTAGATTTGTAAGTATTCTTTGTATCTGTCGAGGACTAGGGAATTTAATAGAAATATTATCATTATATTTGCCTTTTAAAACACATTAAAAAGCAGGAGTAACTGTTATTTAATAGGCTGTTTATTTACTTGTGGAAGGCTTTCTGGGAGTATAAATAGGAATTCAAATAGTAATACGGAAAAAAAGCTTTTGAAATGGTTAATTAAATGCTTTAATTTTTTAATTCAAATTTTAAAATCCACATGTTCATTTTAAAATTACATGTACATTTTATTTTTATACTCTTTTATTTGAAGATAATAATTTACAAAGTATGACCAGTGTCACATATTTTAATACATAAAATTATTTTTGCTTTTTATCCACCGTGAACTTGTACCAATTAATGACCTATTTCCCATTAACATTTACTGGAAGGAAGGCATTCAGCTGCCAGTGCTGCCTTTGAAAATTATTCCTCAACCCTTTTCTGCAGGGAGACAAACAGCAGCTAGCTTGGTTTCTAATAAAACCTTAAAATTAAAACAGATTTTTTTTTTTTTGCGAAAGCTAAATTTATAAAAATTGTGCAGCCCAAATCCAGGGCATATCATAATTTGAGAATAGTGTACAATTTCATACTAGTTATCCATTTTTATGGTTTTAAGAAGAAAGTGGTATGGATTTTTGCAGAAGTGGTAAATATATTGTGATAAACATCTTGGAAGTTTGCATCTTTTATCTGTGTGATCTGATAACTAAAACCAATCAGTTCAAATCAAGCCACATGTTCACATGATGCTAAGAAAAACTTACAAGCATCAAACACATACATGCCCAGGTGCTTCAGAGATGTAAATGGTTCAGGTGGCCTGATTTTAATAACTGAACTCTACAGTGGTGTGTCTTTCAAATAATGTATTTTAGGCAATTCATTTTTCAGTAACATCATAGGAATCAGAAGAAGAATCTTTGACATGCCAGCAACAACAAACCAAAAGAAAGCAAAACATCAACAAAAAACATTAAAATGGGCCAAAATTGGGACTGATCTGAAAATTCTGAGGATGCATAATACAGCAAGATCTAACACCAGAGCTATTCAGGGAACACTTGGATAACTTTAGGTCATCTTTGCCCTGTCATAAGGGGATGTTACAGTATACAAATGGTTCACAGAATCACAGAATCCTGCAGTCAAAAAGTGACCTTCAGAGGTCATCTAGTCACATCTCCTGTGCAGAGCAGGTCCAGTTAAAGCAGATTGCTCAGTGCTGTGTACACTCAGCTTTAGAATGATGAACATTCCACAGATGAACATCCCACATGACCTCTGGGCATCTTGTTCCAGCATTTGACAACCATCACATGAAGTGATGTTTACATTTTTCTTGGAAAATTTCACAGTGTGTTCCCTTTTCAGGCCCAGTAGGGAAATGATTCCTTTTTCCACAGCTGAGATGTATCCAAGCACTGAACAAGTTCACTAAACGTTACTGATTTACTTGTCTCTCCATTACTTCATTATATTTTATTAAAATCAGTATTACCTCAAGTGCATGGGGTACAATTCCTTTATGGCTTTATGGAAAGAAAGGGGATTATTAGCATTGCATGAACAGTCTTCTCTTTGAAATTAAGTTGATCCCCTAGAGCCTGATTCTGTTAAATTTTTATAGATGGCTACCATATTCTACGCTCTTCTGGTGAAATGTTTTGGGTTAAGGTCTGGATGAATGCAAGACGGGGACACCTGTTGTCAGAGAAGTGAAACAAGTGTGAAAATGGTCAGCAGATGTGCTCATATGCCTTATACCTCCTAATGGTTCAATATACAAAAATAAAAGGGAACAAGGGATTAAACTCTTAGCTTACTTTTTTCTATGTTAATCTTTGTTTTCTTTCTCTTCTTTCCATTTTCTTTTCTCTTATGATTGAAAAAAAAAAAAGTTCATTTATATTTATTCATATATACCAAAGCAAAATAAAACTAAACTAACCTTCTATTATAAATCTGTAATGCTCTTTTTTCCATGCTTTAATCAAGCTTGAGAGTAGATAGGAGAAATGCAAGTCAAAGGTTAACATCTTTTTTGTCATATAGTTATAATCACTTGAGACAAAGAAAGTGTAACTTTTAACACTCTCCATATTCTCTTTTTCATCTTACTGTGGTCTTTTCATTTGGCTTTTAACAACAACTATGTTCAAACTCCCTGTGTTCTCTGAAGATTTCTAAATGTAATATATATTACAAATACCAAATAGATATCCACAGCTTAAACTGACAGCTATAGTTACGAGGTAAATATTTTGTTCTAGTCTTGCAAATCATGTTTGAGTTAACAAATCTTCAGTAATTTCCTAATATTTTTCATACTCTGAAGATTTGTCTATGGTGTGTTTAAATATTATCTCAGAGCAGTCAAGTATCTGCAGCTTCCACAGAAAAACAACATTGGTCCTGGTGATCTGCGTCAAAGAAACCTATAGTAAGTCATTCTCACTTTCTGAAAATGTGAAGGTATTCCTGGTAGTATTAGATAAATACATACCTGATCTGCACAACTTCTGTTATCAAAATCCATTTAAATAAATCCTGGAATGTTTTTCAGCCCTGAAAGTCATCACATACAAATAGATGGCTGTGGACATGGAAAAGCAAATCTTATAGACAAATAAAATTGTATACCTGTTGAAGATTGCAAAACAGGTTCCAAACAGTTTGTCAGCAATTTTGACTAGTAAAATAATTTAAATGTGTCTTACCTACTTTTTTCTTTTAGAACAGAATTTCCATTTATAGCAGTTTTGCTCTACCTTTTATTACTTTTCTGATACCACCTTTGTTTTATAATGTCTTTTATACTTCTTAGTCCCAGGAGTAACAATTACATTTTCTTTTCTTCCCGCTTTCATTTTTTCTTTCTCTTCTTTTTAATTTATGCTTCCACTGTATCATTTCCTTACTAAATAATTGCATATGATTGAGGACATGGAAAAGACTGAGGTACTGGAAGCCTTCTTTGCCTCAGTCTTATTAAAGTACATCTTAGTAAGCAAGATGGGTCTTCAGGAATCCTGGGTCCTGGAGACCAGAGAGAAAAGTCTGGAGCAAGGAAGATTCATCTTTGGTGGCATAGGATCAGGTTAGGGAACAACTCAGAATCACACAATCATAGAATGATTTGAGTTGGAAAGGAGCTTTAAAGATCCTCTCATCCAACCCCCCTGCCAGGGACAGGGACATCTTCCACTAGACCAAGATGCTCAAAACCCTGTCCAATATGACCTTGAACACTTCCAGTGATAGGTCACCCACAACTTCTCTGGGCAATCTATTCCATTGTCTCACTACCCTCATAATAAAAATTTTCTTCCTTATATCCAATCTAAACCTGCTCTTTTTCAGTTTAATAATGTTGCCCCTTGTTCTGTCACTACAGGACCTATTAAAAAATCTTTATCCATCATTTTTGTAAGCCCCCTTTAAGTTTTGAAAGATCACTATCAGATGTCCCCAGACCCTTCTCTTTTCCAGGCTGAACAACTCCGTCTCTCACAGCCTTTCTCCATATGAGAGTTGTTCTATTCCTCTGATCATTTTTGTGGCTCTCCTCTGGACCTGCTTTATCATGTCCATGTCTTCCTTGTACTTGGGATCCCAGAGCTGGATGTAGTACTGCAGGTGGGGTCTCACAAGAGTGGAGTAGTGGGGAAAAATCACCTCCCTCAACCTGCTGGCCATGCTTTGATGCAGCGCGGGATACTTTCTGGGCTGTGAAGGCACATTGTCAGCTCGTATCTAACATTTTATTTACCAGTATCCCGAAGTCCTTGTCCACAGGGCTGTTCTCAGTCCATTCATCCCCATGATACTGGTGACTGCTGTGACCCAGGTGCAGGACTTTGCACTTGGCCTTGTTAAAATTCATGAGGTTCTCATGGGACCACTCCTCAGTCTTTTCAAGGTCCCTCTGGATGGCATCCCTTCCATCTAGTGAATCAACTGCACCATTCAGCTTGGTATTTTGATCATATAAAGAGGTCAAAATTCCCATAACGTAGCCATTTTAATTTCATGTATAAAGTAGTTTTTCATTCAAGGAAAGCAAGTTCTTCATAATGTGGGAAACAGTTGCATTAGGTTTTTTAAACATATAACATTATCATTTTTTTATCTTATTCACTGCATTGATTTTATTATAGAACTTGCATGTTGAATATCTAGCCACCGCTAAGGAAAAACAACTACTTTTTCTTCTACCAAACTACTGGTTAGAGTCACAGAGAGAAAACTCAGCTCAGCAGAAAAATGTCATTTCTGCCCTTCGGTATACTTAGGTTGTAAGTCCCCTAGAGCTAGCAAGTATTGGTTTGTGTTATGAAATGAGGGAATAATTATAAATACATTTTCGGTGATGCTCTCATCTAGAGACTAAAACCAGCACTGAGATTAAGGTATGATCTTTTTGTGTATGTCTTGTTACTCCCTCAACAGCTAAAGTCCATTCTGTCCCTAAGTATTATATCACTGCAGCATACCCCTTCACAGTAATGTCAAGACTGGCAACGGCACAACTGGATGTTGTTGGATACCTAAAATCTTTTGATAATGCTTCATAAAAAATTAGTTACTTTGTTCCATCTACTTGTAGAATTTATCCAACATTTATCCAGACATTTAAGCTATATAACATATCCAGACATAATATAATTTATCCAGACATGTAAGTCAGAACGAGTCATAATATTTTTGCAGTCAGAGAAGTGAAATAGGTACTTCTACTGTAGAGTCCTTAATAGCATTCTAAGATTGGCAGATAAGAAAGGTCAGATATACTATCATTTATATATGCTTATTTCTCAATTCTCATCCAGAGGATGAAATTCATATGGTGTAGACCTCTGGAGCATATGCAGAGAAAGTGAAGAATGTTTTTCTGATGGTGGGAAAATGTATTGTCTTTCTCTTCAAGTAACCTCTTACATTGCCAGAAATAACTCAATCTATCTTTTGAAATATTACAACTGTTCAGACACATGTATGTGTATATGTGTGTTTTTAGTGAAACCCGTTGAAAGCTTTTTTTTTTTTTTTTTTTCATATCAGAATGACAATGAGACACTTGGAATTCCTGTAAAAATTTAGGAAAAAGAACATAAGTGGTGCTTAGTCAGGCATTCAAATGTGATCTCCCCACAATGCTTTATCACTGTATTTATTGGGTGTTTTGACAAAGTTTTGGTAGCAGGGGAGCTGCATGTTTGACCTCTGTGAGGAGAGGTTGGAGCTGCCCTGTGCCAGGGACAGACAGTCCCAGATGGCTCTACAATGGACTGCAGCATGTGGAAGGACCCATGCTGGAGCAGGAGAAAAATGTGAGGAGGAAGGAGGGGCAGAGAGGAGCTGATATGGACCTGTAACACTCCCAGCTTCACCACTCTGAGGGGTCATGTAGAAGGGTCAGGGGCGGAGTGAAATTGAGTCTGGGGAAGCAGAGTCAGGGGAGAAGCATTGTTTTAGTCTTTTGTCTTTGTTTCTCATTACTCAAGTCTATTTTACCTGGTAGTAAACGAAATTAGTTTTCCCCAAGTTGAGTTTGTTTTTTCTATGATGGTAAATAGTAAGCAATCACCCTATCTTTATCTTGACCTGTAAGATTTTTCTGCCTATTTTCTCCTTCTGTCCTGTTGAGGAGGGTAAGTAAGAAAAAGGCTGGGTGGGCATCTGGCTGCTGGATGTTAAACAACCATAATCACAAACAAGCTGGTTTTTTCAGTTTCCTTAACAAGTATTTGAATCTGATTTATATTGAAAGCATGAAATTTTAATATGCAAGTTATGTTCAGATTCACATTACAGAGATTTTAAATATTTTTTTCCAAAACAAAGACAATTAATTTAGCCATCAGATCTTAAAATAATTTTTAAATGTTATGGCCTTTTACAAAGAGTTCTTAATAATGCTGACGGAGCTAACTTCACAAATAAACCCAGCATATCTATATGACTGTAACAATGTATCTGAACTTTTTAGTTAGGGAAAAGCATAATGAGTCTCACCCCAGTGCTGCACTCTCAAGTACATGTGATTTGAATCCCAGTCAGAATCATTACAGCATGATGCACCACACTTCATTGACACCTGGACTGCTCACAGATCTCAGACATGAAACTACATTGCACTTTTCAGACATGTCCAATGCCTCTTTTACAGAGTCTGTACTTGTCTGTTTACGTATATCCCTTGTGCCAGACAGAAAGCAAGGCTTTGTATGCTGTTGATTCACACAGGTCTCTCGACACTCAAAGATGAGACACATCTCCTAAATAATAATAATGGACATGATTATGTCTAAAATATAATCTCATTTGGACAACACTGTAGTGTTTGGTGAAAGTAAAAATAGAAGAGCACCTACTTTAAAAAAAAAAAAAAATTAACAGTGTCTATACTATAAATTCTTATGAGATCTCAAAAAAGCTGCTTTATATGGTAATTTCTGAAAGTCTGGCCTTTTCCTTTCAGTATCTGCATGGAAGCTTCTGGATGATTAACAGTATAAAGATGAGGTTCTTCATATCTGATGTCTAAATATGAATTCATAAGCACTTAGATTTGACAGTTTTAGCTTCAACTACAGTTCTTTATTATCCTCAGATGCCTTTTTCTCATTATTCCCCTCACAGAGTTGTTCTTGAATATAGCTGTCTGCATTTAAGCTTCAAAAGAGGTTATTTTATCACTTTTAAAACATTGTGACAGATATGTAAATGCTTTAACATTTTCAGGTAAATATTTATTTCCAAGGCATTTTCTATCAGCTGTCTGTTATTTAACTATCTATCTGTGTTTTGTCCAGTAGTATTTAACTTCTAAAAAAAATGATTCTACTAACAAAAGCTAGTGTGAACTATCAGCATTAGAACAGTACACCTGTATATGTGAATAAGTCTGTGAACCTGTCAGTGAGAATTCATGAATAACAATGTTCTCCATCTCTGTAGTTTGTTCAAATTGTACAGACTAATATGCCAGAAACTTTAAAATTTAATAACAAATGAGGGTTTATTCATAAGCAGTTCAGTCTATAATTTTCCTTTTGGCCCAGTCTGGCAGTCTTTTTATTCAAGAAAGAACTAACATGGAATTTAATGAAGTTAATCTAGTTTGATGCTATAGAAATGAAGAATTGATATGCATAAAATGTTTCTGAATTATGACTGCTTTCATATTAGGTGAAGTCACTAATATAATGGTAGTAAAATTCAATATTTACCCACTGACAAATCAAACCGTTCATTTTGGTGTGTGTATAGTGTTAACTAAAGTCATTATCACAATCCTAAAGGTTTAATTACTGCAGCTTTTCTTCTTTCCTTTGTGAAAGAACATTGAAGAATGAATTCATAGCAAAACACCACTCCCAGTCACAGAATCAGAATCACAGAATCATTCAGGTTGGAAAAGACCCTTGAGATCATCGAGTCCAACCATCAGCCCTACTCTACAAAGATCTCCTCTACACCATATCCCCCAACATCTCATATAAACGACCCTTAAACACATCCAGGGATGGTGACTCCACCACCTCCCTGGGCAGCCTATTCCACTGTCTCACCACTCTTTCTGTGAAAATTTTTTTCCTAATTTCCAGTCTGAACCTCCCCTGTTGCAGTTTAAAGCCATTCCCTCTTGTTCTGTCACTAATCACCTGTGAGAAGAGGCCAGCACCAACCTCTCTACAATGTCCTTTCAGGCAGCTGTAGAGAGTGATGAGGTCTCCCCTCAGCCTTCTCCTCCTCAAACTCAACAGTCCCAGCTCCTTCAGTTGCTCCTCATAGGATTTGTTCTCCAGGTCCTTCACCAGCTTCGTTGCCCTCCTCTGCACTCGCTCCAGCACCTCAATATCTCTCTTGCACTGAGGTGCCCAGAACTGGACACAATACTCCAGGTGTGGCCACACCAGTGCAGAGCACAGGGGGACTGTCACCTCCCTACTTCTGCTGCTCACACTATTTCTGATACAAGCCAGGATGCCGTTGGCTTTCTTGGCCACCTGGGCACACTGCCAGCTCATGTTCAGCTGCTTGTCAATTAGAACCCCCAGATCCTTCTCTTCCAGGCAGCTCTCCAGCCACACCTCCCCAAGCCTGTAGCCATGCCTGGGGTTGTTGTGGCCCAAGTGCAGGACCTGGCACTTGGCCTTGTTGAAGCTCATCCCGTTAACGTTGGCCCACCGATCCAATCTATCCAAGTCTCTCTGTAGAGCCTCCCTATCCTCATGCAGATCGACACTCCCGCTTAACTTGTTGTCATCTGAGAATTTACTGATGATACACTCTATGTCCTTATCGAGATCATCAATAAAGGTGTTAAACAGAAATTGTCCCAACACCGAGCCCTGAGGAACACCACTTATGACTGGCCGCCAGCTGGATTTAGCTCCACTGACCACCACTCTCTGGGACCGTACATCCAGCCAGTGCTTCATCCAGCAGACCATTTACTCATCCAGGACATGGGCAGACAGATTTTCTATGGGGAGTTGTGTCAAATGCTTTATGAAAATCCAGGTAGACAATACCCACAGCTTTTCCTTTGTCCAATAGTCAGGTCATTTTGTCATAGAAGAAAATCAGGTTTTTCAGGCAAGACCTGACTTTCATAAACCCATGCTGACCAGGCCTGATCCTCTGGTTGTCCATTATGACTTTTAATGGCACTCAAGTTGACCTGGCACCAAGGTCAGACTGACAGGTCTACAGTTTCCTGGATCCTCTTTTTTGCTTCTCTTGTAGATGCGTGTTACATTTTCTACCCTCCAGTCTGATGGGACCTCCCCAGTTAGCCATGACTTCGGGTAAATGACGGAAAGCAGCTTGGTGAGCACATCTGTCAACTCCTTCAGCACCCTTGGGTGTAACCCATCTGGTCCCACAGACTTGTGTGCATCCAAGTGGTGCGGCAGGTCTCTGACCACCTCCTCTTCAACTGTGCTGACCTCGGTCTGCTTCCCCTCCTCATCTCCCAGCTCATGAGGCTGGGTGTCCAGGGAACAGCCAGTTCCACTGCTAAGGACTGAGGCAAAGTAGGCGTTGAGCACCTCAGCCTTTTCCTCATCCTTAGTTACCATGTTTCCCTCTGGCATCCAGTAAAGGAGGGAGATTTTCCCTAATCCTCCTTTTGTTAATGAATTTATAGAAACATTTTTTGTTATCCTTAACAGCTGCAGCCAAGTCGAGCTTTAGCTGTGCTTTGGCTCTCCTAATGTTCTCCCTGCATAACTTCACTACATCTTTATAGTCTTCATGAGAGACCTGTCCCCTCTTCCAAAGGCAATAGATTCTCCTTTTGTTCTTGAGATCCAGCCAAAGGTCCCTGTTTAGCCAGGCCGGTCTCCTTCCCCTCCTGCTTGTTTTTCAGCACACGGGAACAGCCTGATCCTGTGCCTTTAAGACTTCACTCTTGAAGTACGTCCAGCCTTCCTGGACTCCCATATCCCTCAAGGCAGCCTCCCAAGGGATTTTGTCAATCAGTCTTTTGAACAGGTCAAAGTTAGCCCTGCGGAAGTCTAAGGTGGCAGTTTTACTAAACCCTCTCTTTGTTTCTCAAAGGATTGAAAATTCAATCATCTCATGATCACTGCACCCTAGACGGCCTCCAACCTTTACTTCCCCCACAAGCTCTTCCCTGCTCACAAGCATCAGGTCCAGGAGGCACCTTCCCTGGTCGGCTCACTCACCAGCTGTGTGAGGAAGTTATCCTCCACACATTCCAGGAACCTCCTGGATTGTTTCCTCTCTGCTGTTTTGTGATCCCAGCAGATACCTGGGAGGTTAAAGTCCCCCACAAGAACAAACGCAAGTGACTGCAAGATTTCTCCCAACTGTTTATAGAAAGCTTCATCCATCTCTCCGCTTTGGTTGGGGGGTCTATAGCAGACTCCCTCAGCAAGATCTGCTTCATTGGCCCTTAACCTAATCCAAACACTCTCAATTCCATTATCACTGTGTTTGATTTCTGGGCTGTCATAGCATTCTCTTACATACAGGGCCACTCCACCATCTCTCCTTCTCTGTCTGTCCCTCCTGAAGAGCTTGTAGCCATCGATTGCCGCACTCCAGTCGTGTGAGGCATCCCACCATGATTCTGTTATAGCTACTATGTCATAGTTCTCGTGCTGCATCATGGCTTCAAGCTCCCTCTGTTTGTTCCTCATACTGTGTGCATTGGTAGAGATGCACTGAAGATGAGCTAATGAATCCACTCACCTTTTTGTGAGTGTGGGCCCCATTTCCTATCAGACCCTTCTCAGGTGCTTCCATGATTTCTAAACATCTACTCGTTCTCTCAAATGAAATGGCATTCTCACTCGTCCACCATCCTTCAAGGTTTGTCACACTTCCCTTGAGCTTATTCCTAACAGGCACAGTTATCTCCCTCTTCCCGCTCATATCTAGTTTAAAGCCCTGTCAATAAGCCCTGCTAACTCCTGCCCAAAAATCCTTTTCCCCCTCTGGGAAGGTGCATCCCACCTGTCCCCTTTGTCACCAGCAGACCAGGTGCCTCATAAACTTCACCATGAAGTCTTCCCTATAGCAAAATGAAATCTAAGGATTTAGCAGAATATTGGTATAAAAGGTCTTGAACAGCAAACATGGAGGGGGATTGGGCTTCTAATAATACTCCTCACCTCCAGATGCAGAGATTTAAAAAATTTAACACCCTCAGAATTTCCCAGTCTCTCCTGGCTTTCTTTTGCATGTCTCTCTTTTTGGAGTTCTATTGAAAATATGAGGACAACGTGATGTGAGGTGGAGATATAGGTGTTTAATATAGTTTTTGTGACTTTACAAAAAAACAACACTTTCTAACAACTAACCCTTCTTTCTTCCATTTAGAGTGGAGGATGTGGGGGAGGGAATCAAAAACCCTCTTACCGTTCAAGTTTAGTCTTACTGGAAACTGAATAATATAAATCAGGGAAGTTACTCTTACTTTCTCAGTAGTAGAAAAAATACTAATGATAAATTAAACTGCCTGTGTAAAGAGTATGATTATCATTCCAGAATCTCTGAGGTATCCAGAACTGGGTGACAGAACCCTAAATTCTTTATCACATTTTAACCCCTAGGCAGATACCTTGGATGTCACTGAATATTTTAAATGGGACTTGCTACCTATGCTTAAGTGGATCCTTCCCCAAGCATCAGAATGTAGAGCTTTTATCCTATTTTCAACTATATTCACTATAAGAACTTCCGAGTTCTTCTTAGTTGTACATAAAAGGCAAGTCTATATATCATTACATTTCCTTGAAAAAGAAGTAATTTATCTCTTGTTAGAACAGATTTTCTGTAGGTAAATGCATCATGACACTTTTCCGATGCATATTTAAATTGCAGATGAGAATGTCATCAATACAAACAATACAGACAAGCAATGAGAGAAGGAGGCTACTATAACATGTGTGTTTGTGATTATATTTGTACCTATATGAAGGAGACAATGATAACTATTCAATTGCAAATACAAAAATTAATTATTTGTATTTGTAACGTAGTGAAAGGCATTGGTACACCACTTGAACAGAAATGCATTCTTTGGAAATATGCCAGTTGTTGATAATTCATTGCAAATTATTTTGGGTTCAGCTGTATCCAGAGTTAGGATTCTATATCAAAGCCAGAATAACCACAAGGGAAAACGTAAGAAGTTGTATTATTATTAGGAATTTTGAGACATATATTTCCACCTTTAGACTGAATAGTGCTTATATCAGTGGTATCTGATTCTGCAGAAGTTTAAGCCTGTCTATTAAGATTATTCCACTAAGATATTTTTATTGTTTTGATGGGTTAGCATTACCTAACAGCCAAACACCAACCTAACCACTCACTCACTCCCCTTCCTTAGTGAGACAGGGGCAGAAAATAGGATGAAAAAGCTTGTGGAATGAGATAAAGACAGGGAGATTGTTTACCAAGTACTGGGGAATATTAATTTAATTGACTGTCATTTAAAATAGATTTGGGTAAGGACAAGGAAAGAAAAACGTTAAACCAACAAATTTCTTCCCCGCTCTTCCAAGCTTAATTCCACACCTTCACTCCAGACTCTTCTACTCTTCTGCTGAGCATAGGGGTATAGGGGAAAATAGGTATGGGTGGCTCCTCTCTGCCACTGGGAACAAAAATCTGCTGTGGAGTGTGTTCACCTGCAGGATATAACTCCTTCAGGAAATATACATCTGCTCCAGTCTGGGTCCTCTCTTTCTCCTCCTTCTCCTCCTCTTTCTTCTGACCTTGATGGTCTCTCTACTGTTTCTCAGTCTATTTTCCTTTCTTCTCTGCCTGTCCAGAATTTTCTGCTCTTTCCTAAACATGTTTTCACAGAAGCACCACTGGACTCAGCTGTAGCCTGCAGTGGTTCACTTGCAGAGTCAGATGGAACTGGCTGTCCTTGGCACAGGGAAGCCCTGACCTCTTCCCACATCGGCCATCTTTGCAGCCCCCTGCTACCAAAACCTTGCCACATTTACACAATGAAGTGCTAAACTAAAAAAAAATATCACTTTACAACAACTTTTCACTTTTCCAGTTTAAGATCATACATCAACAGGTTCTACATTTCTCCCAGACCCATCAAACCTTTTGACAAAAGTAATGGTTGAGGAGCAATGATTTGTCTAGGGACCCTCCTACTTCAAATATGCATATCCATGATGAGAATTCAAACGGTATTTCTTCATTTTCTGTTAGATTTTTACTAGAAAATATTTAGGAGGTCTCATTTTCTGTTTTATGTTGTTTTTTTTCTTCTTTTGAAACTCTGATCTTTGTTTTATGAAGGAGAAATGCTGATTTTTAGCCAGGTTTTCTTTTCCTTTTTTAGATGAACCATACAGCTGAGAAATTTCTACATACATGGATGGATATTCATTAATAATTAATGTCTTCAGTTTCATACAATATGATGCACATTGGATTAGACTTCAGCTACTTATATTAGTTAACTGAGTGTTGAATTTCTACACCAATTATGGGATTCATTTACGTAACATTTGATTCATTTCTTGTAACATATTGCATTTCTCTGAATATAAAACTAATAGTAATAAAATTATGGTTAAATGATGACAGTACACACATAATTTACCTACATGTAATTTAATCTTTAACATCATTTGCCTGTCAGCATATTGCACTGTTGAAGTGCATGGTGGCAGGAGGAGAGGAAAGATATTCTGCTCTTTTTTTTTTCATTTGCTCAAATTTTATCTTTTTATTTTTCTACCAAAAAGACAATTTTGTTGCTAAAATTACTTGAAGCATCAACATTAGTTCCTCAGAGTCACCAGCTGGTGAGAGCTTCCCAGGTTTTGATTTGGTCAATAGATGCATAGTTGTTCCAGTGGTAGGGGAATTATCAATACATTAGTTTAAAAAATTATTTAAGTGAAAATTCAGATTTCTGACTGAGATATTCCGTGTCATATGGAAACAGCAGGGCATTAGCCTTCGCAGCCTTTAAGTACTGGGAGGATTCCTGAGGTAAACACATTCATGAGCTCACATTGCTGCCTCATAGTCAGCTTTTAATAGACTACTGTTCCCAAGTCCTTCTCCTCAGGGCTGCTCTCAAACCACTCATGGCCCAGCCTGTTGTTGTGCATGGTTTTCCCTCAAACCATGTCAAGGTGTTCCCTCTCCCATTACAGTGGAGTACCATAACCGCTACATTGTATCGTTTATCTATTTCTTATTAGTCTCTGGATTTTGTTGTATAGTAATTCAGTTTCAGTAGAAAGAATGCAGGACTTCCAGTGAGGGCCCATTTTCACCCAACTAACTGTAATGTGGTTGGTTTTTGAGACAGTTTTGCAAGATGAGGAACAAACTGAACCACAGTATTTTGTTTTTCATTCAATATATTTCTTTATTAGATTGTTATTAACACAATGTCAGTAAAGCTCTACCCTGATTGCCTTTTCCTGTAGTTGTGTTTCAAGAAGAATGTTCTCCAAATATCACTGTAAGCACCTACAAAGGTTGTGTAAAGAGAAAATTTTCATGTCCTGGATACTAACTGAAGGGGCTGCCACTTAATTTACTGTCATCTTTAAGTAAAAAAGTTCAAAAAGATCCTCAGAAATTAAGAATAATCAAATAATCAGAACATTTTTTCTTACCTTTTAGTTATCTTAAATCAAAATATTTTAGCCTTTCACTTTGATAGAGCACACAAGTATAAAAATGTATGTGCTGATATGGTCTATAACTTTTAAAAACTCTGCCACAGAGTAAGTCCATTTTGAAATATTTATTTTTCCATACAAAGAAAATATAATTAAACAAAACTAAAAGGAAAAATTAACAAGTACACTGAATAGTTTAATATCCACAAAAAAGCAAATAAGAAACAATGGACCAAAGCCTTCTTTCAAAAATTTAGTAGCAGTTTTGAATATTTAATGTTCTTTCGGTGGCCTTTTACCTGAACTAGAGCTATTTGTATTAATGTAAATTGCAGCTCTGTATCCTCAGACATTACATTCAAAGCTCATTTTCTGATGTCATTATACCATGGCTTTTTGGAAAAGTGATTTACTTCATATTCTAAAATACTGTTCACAAAGATGTTCTGACATAATTAAGTCAATACAATTACTTATAATCTCCACATAAAAGTAATTATTTCATTGTCAAATATTATTTTGATTAATGCAGACTAATGATGTCATTTGCTGTAGTTATGGTTGTTTTGTGAAAATTCTCTTTCAGCATGTCACCCTGTAGGCCTGTGATTTTTTAAAGGGAGAACTAATGGAAAGTAACTCCACAGTCTTGTCAGAAACTGAGAGGCTCTGCAGTCCTTCCATACTGACAAACGCAGACTAAGTATTTCAAAAATTAAAATGCTATCCTCCTTGTGGCTTTAAATGCTTTCCTTCCCTTTGCTCCAGAATATTAAGCAGAAAGCAAGCCACAAGGCTTTGCACTGTTCCACATGCTATAATAAAGGGTACACTTTTACCTATAGGGATATAACCCACTGTGGTAGCCTCAATACCATGCCTAGACACTGTACATGAGTAAGATGTTATACCTGTAATCTATTAATAGAAAAAGTGACAAGCTTTTGACAGATCTAAAGTGGGATTATAATGTGCCATGTGTAATGCTTTCCAAAATAACATTATTACCGTATTTCTGCTAGAGGTGCTTAAAAATCTTAAACTGACAAGTCCTAGAGCTGATCCCAGTCTCAGCTGTTCACTCTTTGTGTAGCTCCTAATTAAGTCACTATAGCATTAAAGTTGCCTATATTCTTTTTCTACCTTGAAGCATACTGCTTGAATATGCATATGCGTGTACTTCTTTTATACTGCCCCTTGTCCCTGCTGGTCCTTGACACCAGAACAGCTGCAGCAGGACAGGTCTCTCTCAGGGGTCTGGGGCAGCCTTGGACAATTGGAGCTGGTTGGAGACAGTTGGAGCTGGCTGGAGCTGCACAGAGCTAGTTCTCCCAACCCTCACGTGACTATTACCCACCCAGAGGGAGATGCTGGTCACTTGGGGGCAACAGCCTGACTGACCCCGAGGGTGGGGGGAACATCGGCCCTTTGTGTCATGGGACATGGGGGCACCTTCTGCCTCTGCTGCAGTGCCCCCAGGGGCAGCCAGAGGGTGGTGGGGTGAGTGGAGGAGAGATGCAGTCCTGAGGGAAGCTAGCACCAGAGACTGACCTGTGACATCAGAGAAGAAGGGTTTGTGTTAGTGATGATTTCTGTCTGGAAGCAGGAGGAGTAGAAGAATCAATGAGCATGAAGGAGCAATAAAAACCTTGTATGATTACTTACACAATGATGTTAAAAGTCACTTTCCTTTATACCTGTTAGAATATTGCTTTATAGTATATTAGATTTCTTGAGGGCTGTGTCCGAGGTATAAATACGAGCAAACTTGTTCCATCTGCAGAGCCAGAAACCAGGAGAGAGCAAGCAGAGACTTTCCCAGTTACTATTCAGGCAAGGTGGCAGTATAACTACATCCAGACCCCTATCATGATAGTAAGTGGATAGAAGGGTTCTTTCAAGAATTACATGGACTTGTTATTTGCCTTCTGAAATGTGGCTGTCAGAGAAGACATCGGAAAGACTCTGATGGTTCTGATGCTTATCTGTTACCTGATCTCTCCCACTGAGAGATTACATCATGTTCCAGTTAAACTAGAAAAAGAAAACCTTGCTGTTAAAGCTTAAGATTTAAGAAAGTAAAATTTGAAGAATCATAAAACTGTTTTTAGATTTGAGTCCACATTACTTTTTGGATTGGCTTTAATTACCTTTTTTTTTTTTTTTTTCCCCCCAAAAGAGTTTTGCTTTAAACCGTTTGGTCAGCATGACATATTTAATTTGAAATGATGGTCTGCCATAAAAGACTCCTTCTCCCTGATAAATATGTTATTTTTCTTCCCTCCCCCCCTCCCCCATTACTGTTGTGCTGCATCTTTCTATTCCCAGGGGCATTGAAATCTGTTAATTTCTTTCATACAAGCATTTACTCAATGAGGGAACTATTCTTCCAGCTTTTTTTTTTCCCCCAATTTATTTTAGTCCTCTCTTTGGTAACAAATCTGATCCTGAGAGTAATGTCAAGGCATATGGATGACAGGGATATGATTAGAGACAGTCAACATGGTTTCACAAAGGGCAAATCATACTTATTGGTCTTTTACAAAGGAATGGCTCCATCAACAGACAAGGGAAAAATAACTGATGTCATCTATCTGGACTTCTGTAAGGCCTTTGATATAGCCCCCCACAACATCTCGGTTGCTAAATTGGAGGGAGATGGGTTTGATGGATAGACTTTTTGATGGATAAGGCTAGATGGCCATGCCCAAAGAGTTACAGTCAATGGCTCAGTGTCCAGATGGAGATCTGTAACAAGTGGTGTTCTCAGGAGTACATATTGGGACCGGTACTGTACAATATCTTTTATAATGACACAGACAGTAGGACTGAGTGCATCCTCAGCAAATTTTCAGATAACACCAAGCTGAGCATTGCAGCCAATATGCTTGAGGGATGGGATGTCATCCATAAGGACCTTGACAGGGCTGGTGAGTGGGTCCATGCAAACTTCATGAAGTTCAACAAGGCCAAATGCAAAGTCCTGCACCTGGGTCAGGGGAATCACCAGTATCAATACAGGCTGAGCAATGAGTGGATTGAGAGTAGCCCTGCAGAAAAGGACTGTGGGGAACTGGTGGAAAAAAAATTGGACTTCAGCTGATGAAGTGTTCTTCCGGGCACCTGGATATGATACCCAATTGTATCCTGGGATGCATCAAAAGAAGTGTGGCCAGCAGGTCAAGGGAGGTGATTCTGCTCCTCTGGTCTGCTCTGGTGAGACCCCATCTGGAATACCACATTCTGCTCTGGAGCCCTCGGTACAAGACAGACATGGACCTGTTGGAATGGGTTCAGAGGAGGGACAAAAATGATCAGAGGGAAGAACACCTCTCTTATGAGAAAAAGATTAGAGAGTTGTGGTTGTTCAGCCTGGAGAAGAGAACTTTCCAGGGAGATCTTATTGTGTGGCTTTTCAATACATAAAGGGGGCTTATAAGAAAGACTGAGAAAGACATTTTATCAAGGCCTGTAGTGATAGGACAATGGGTTTTCAACTAAAAGAGAGTCGATTTAGACTGGCTTTAAATAAAAAGTTTTTTACAATGAGGGTAGTAAGACACTGGAATGGGTGTCCCAGAGAAGCTGTGGTTGCCTCATCATTGCAAGTGTTCAAGGTCAAGTTGGACGGGGCTCTGAGGAAGCTTATCTTTTGAAAGATGTCCCTGCCCATGGCAGGGGCAGTTGGACTAGATGATCTTTAAATTTCCCTTCCAACCCAAACCTTTCTACAATTCTATGATTCTATGATTTTATTCATAAGGCTTGTATGTTCATAACAGTGCTGTTCTGTAAAAGTAGTAACAAGAAAGACTGAAAATAATGCCACGCTCTTTTTAAGGGAAGATGAATTAAATGTGTGAAGTTTGAACCTGAACTGCAAAACATATATCAGAAACAAAACAAAGCAAGGAAGAAGTGCACACCTATGCATTTCCCTTTTGTGTCCCATCTGAGGCTTCAAAGGTACTGACAAACTGGAAAGAGCACTAAAAAGCACATGACATGTGAGGGGTGGCTGAACAACTTGGAGAACATATAGCTAAGAGCTGATTTAACAGCAGTGGTCTACTGCCTGAAGGAGGGGTACAGATAAGAGTGTCAGACTCCTTTCAGGGGTGCACAATGAAAGAACAAGGGACAGTGATCACAAGGTACATGAAGGGAAATTCTGATAAGATATAAGGGAGGAGGGGAGAAGTAAACATAAAAACCCCAACCCACAATGAGAATGGATAAGCACTGAAACAGTCCACCCAGAGATGCTGTGGAATCTCCGTCTTTGCAGATATTCAAAATATGACTAGATAAGACTCTGAGTAATGTGATCTAACCTTAAGGTTAGATGGGGTTTGAGCAGGAAGTTCAAAAGAGACCTCCAGTAGTCCCTTTCAAACTGGTTGTTTTTTCCTGTAATTCTATAATTCAATGTTTTTTTCAGTAGTTTAACATAAATTATAGATAAGGACAGCAAAAAAAATACCAATGGAAAAAAAAATGTGGGCAGCAGAAGTAAGGTCAATAATCAATAATAATAAATTTCTTAATATATCTTCATAGGAAGTGAGATAGTAATGTTGATACAGATACTAGATAAGAAGGAATAAGAAAGACAATAATTCAGTTACAATAGACATATTCAAAGAATACATTTACTCTGTAGTAAGAAAATACAGTCATCTTATTTTGATAAAAATTATTTTATATTTCATATTTAATTGGCTGAATGGTAAACAGTCTGAAAGAAAAAAAAAAACAGACCGCACACCACAAAGACCATTAAAATAATGGATCAATGGAAAGGATTTGTAAGTATGCCTGATATGAGATTTGGAAAACAGACTATCTAGTAAAAAGCAAATGTAATTCAGTCTATGTCATTTCCCCAGAGCAAGAAGTGACTTGGTCATAGTCCAAAGTATGTTCATAAATAATGGATTCCTTACTGTTTCTGTAGTACAGAAAAAAAAAAAAAAAAAAAGTCACAAGGAAGGGATCTGATATTTCTTAATCATAATTCACCAAAGAATCAGGAGATGGAGTTGCTACTGTCTAATTAGAAGACAAATGCAGAGCTCAAAATATATTTTACTTTGCTCATATGTGTGATATAATGCTCTCTTTAGAGCTGCTGTACAATCTAGTTTCTTTTTGTGATGGTGGTGTGTGTCTGAGTGAAAAAAAATTGTAAACTGCTCTTAGAGATGCAAATTTGATAGCGAAATGGGTATGTGATAGTCTATTGATACACTGAAAGTTTAGTATAGGGGATCCTTGGAGTCTCTTCTTAAAATTCCCCTCCTTGGTCTGCTTTCTGAAATTTGCTTTGATCTGAATCTATTACTTGAAAAAGGAGAAAAGGTTCTAAAATCACAAAAAATAAATTAATCACTATGACCAGAGAAGGTGCCCTGCTGGATCACCTCTTTGTGAACAGAGAAGGACTGGTGGATGATGTGGCGGTTGGAGGTAAAAAAGGGGACAGGGATCATGAAATAATAGAATTCTCTGTTCTTAGAGAGTCCAGGAGAGGGGCAGCAGAACTGACATCCTGGATTTCCAAAGGGCTGACTTTGACTTGTTTAGGCACCTGCTTGACAGAATCCCTTGGGAGATGGTCCTGAAGGGTATAAGGGGTCCAGGAAGGCTGGGCACTCTTTAAGAAGAAAGTGTTAATGGCACAGGAGCAGGCAGTCCCCAGGTGCTGTAAGAGAAGCCGGTGACAGCGAAGACCACCCTGGCTGGACAAGGAATTTTGACTACAACTCAGGGAGAAAAGGAGAGATTACAGCCTTTGGAAGAAGGGGCTAGCCACTCACAGTGATTACAAAGAGGCTGTGAGGCTATGCAGGGTGGAAGTCAGGAGGTTTAAAGCCCAGCTGGAAATTAATTTGGCTTCGGTAGTCAAGGACAACACGAAATGTTTCTATAAGTACGTGAGCAGCAAAAGAAAGACCAGAGAAAACCTAGACAGAGGAGGAAACATGGTAAAGAGTGATGAGGAAAAGGCCAAGGTACTTAATGCCTTTTTTGCCTCATCTTTAATAACAAGACTAGCTGTATTGAGGGAATCCAGCCTCCTCAGCCAGAAGACAGAGACTAGAAGAACAACCCTGCACCCCCCCCCCCCCCCCACCACCCCCCCCGGCCCCGCATTCCAAGAGGAGATAATCAGTGACCTACTGCATCACATAGACATACACAAGTCTATGGGACCATATGAAATACACTCTAGGGTGCTGAAGGAGCTGGCTGGGGTGCTCGCCAAGCCACTTTCATCATTTACCAGCAGTCCTGGCTGACCGGGAAGGTCCCAACAGGTTGGAAATTAGCCAATGTGACGCCCATCTATAGGAAGAGTCAGAAGGATGATCCAGGAAATTATAGGCCTGTCAGCTTGACTTCGGTGCTTGGGAAGCTGATGGAGCAGCTCATCCAGAGTACCATCACACAACACATACGGCACAACCAGATGCTCAGGCCCAGTCAGCATGGGTTTATGAAAGGCAGGTCCTGCCTGACAAACCTGATCTCCTTCTACGACAGGACAACCTGCTTATTGGATGAGGGAAAGGCTGTGGATGTTGTCTACTTTGACTTTAGTAGGCCTTTGATAATGTTTTCCACAGCATTCTCCTGGCAAAAATGGCTACTCAAGGCTTGGATGAGCACAAGATTCACTGGGTAAAAAAAATGTCTGGATGGCCTGGCCCAAAGAGTTGTGGTGAATGGAGTTAATGAGGTTAAATCCAGTTGGCAGCCGGCCACAAGTGATGTCCCCCAGGGGTCGGTGTTGGGGCCACTCCTGTTTAACATCTTTATTGATGATCTAGACGAGGGGATCGAGTGCACCCTCAGTCAGTTTGCAGATGAGCCCAAGTTGGGTGGGAGTGTTGATGTGCTTGAGGGTAGGGAGGCTCTGCAGAGAGACCTGGACAGGCTGGAGCCATGGGCTGAGCCCAACTGGAGGAGTTTCCATAAGGCCAAATGCCGGGGGCTGCCCTTGGGCCACAACAACCCCCAGCAGCGCTACAGGCTTGGGGAGGAGTGGCTGGAGAGCTGCCAGTCAGAGAGGGACCTGGGGGTGCTGATTGACAGCCGGCTGAACAGGAGCCAGCAGTGTGCCCAGGTGGCCAAGAAGGCCAGTGGCATCCTGGCTTGTGTCAGCAATAGCGTGGCCAGCAGGGACAGGGAAGGGATCTTACCCCTGTCCTCGGCACTGGTGAGGCCGCACCTCGATTCCTGTGTTCAGTTTTGGGCCCCTCACTACAAAAAGGACATTGAATGACTCGAGCGTGTCCAGAGAAGGGCAACGAAGCTGGTGCAGGGTCTGGAGCACAGGTCGTACGAGGAGCGGCTGAGGGAACTGGGGGTGTTTAGTCTGGAGAAAAGGAGGGTGTCCTGATCCATTTTCAGGGGAGGTTTTGATATGATCCCAAGAGAGAGATTCGACACAAATGAGGTCAAATGTCATATACCCAAAATAGGTTTTTATTATTAAAAAAGTGAAGAGGGGTATTGATAGGACAGAATGGAAGGAAAAGGCCAAAATAATGCAAGGATGTGGGATAGGGCTGCAAGAATAGTCACCACCATGGATCCAGCAGTGTCCCATTGTTCCTCAGTCTTCAGTTCTTCGGTGGTGGATGCACACAGATCTGGCTTCCATAGTAGATGCACACAGAGCAAGATTTTCTACTGCCTTTTTAAGTTCATCATACCCGCTGATCAACATATCTGCTCGCCTTTTTTTTTTTTTTTTTCTCTGTTCCAACAGGTTTTGTTGCATCAGGAATGTCTGTCTCTTGTCAGTCCATCAGCAATGCATGCATGGGGTCTGGCCTACACAATAGAGACACAGACAGCTACAGGATGGTGCCAGCTCAGCACACCTCTGCCCCTTTGAGGCTTGTCTAAAGAGTCCGGACAATGTAACTGCAAAGAAGTGGGGGGATGCATCCTTCAATACACTCCCGCTTCTCTGGGCAGCATCCCCGAGACCAATTCATAGGCCACAGCAGCTTCTCTTGGAGGTTTGCACAGACACAAGCAAGCTTTGAGACAGTCATATAACATTTCAGTCTCTTACAGAGGCTGAGGGGAGACCTCATTGCCCTCTACAACTACTTGAAAGGAGATTGCAGAGAGCTGGGAATGAGTCTTTTTAACCAAGTAATAAGCGATAGGACAAGAGGGAATGGCCTCAAGTTGCACCAAGGAAGGTTTAGACTACATATTAGGAAATATTTCTTTCCAAAATGGGTTGTTAGGTGTTAGAATGGGCTGCCCAGGGAGGTGGAGTCCCCATCCCTGGAGGTGTTTAAGAGTCAGGTTGACATAGCGCTGAGGGATATGGTGTAGTTGGGAACTGTTAATATTGGGTTTATGTTTGAACTGGATGATCTTCAAGGTGTTTTCCAACCTAGACAGTTCTGTGATTCTGTGATTGCATGAAGCTCTGTAACAGACCCATAAAAGAATTAAGACTTCAAGCCTCATTCTCAAATACACTAAAGATATAATCAAATCTAATATTTACAATGGAAACAGTAAACAACTGTGTAGCATTACATGGGAAGTAAGTACATTTTCTTATGTAACATGAAATGTGTCTGAAACAGACCTTCATATTAAGTTATATTAAGTATGATAGAAGAAGTACTCTAGAAATTTAGAAGGCACTTCAATATTTATTTTAAAAGGAAGCTTACAATTCTCATTCAGAAAAAAATCAAATCATTTATTCTATTTTTAAATATATTTAAATGACTCATCAAAAGGCAGTAGAAGTCTCCATAAATATTATTAAAAATGCTTGCAGATAAACTACAAGAAAGAGACATTGCCCAGAGTAATAATAAAGGCTCTGCAAATGTGTATGCATTCTGTCACAAGGTTGAAGCCTTCAGCAATTAAAAAAAAAAAAAAAATAAAAATTCAAAGGAAGTAAAAATAACAAAAAACAACAAACTTGAGGAATGACCTTTTTTCTTTTAAAGGTTTGTTTCAAAATGCTAGGGAGCAGAAAGCAAAAAAAAAACATTCACATGGAAGATACTGTTATTATCAGTTTATAGATTTACTGAAATCGAGAAAATGTTTGCAAGATATTTCAGTGTTTTGCATTTTCATTTTAGGGAAAAATGTAGTAGTTTGTCTAAAATGACATAAGCTGAAATTAATTCTATTTTAAACATATTATCTCTTCACTGCCTATTCAAATGTAATCTTGGTTTTATAATTGATGGTGTTCATTGAGCTATAAATCGATAATTCAACCTGTTGTCTTCATTGCACTAATAGTTTGATAGTGATTACGGAGATACAAACAATCCTGCATTTGCCACACAAAAATTAGTTAGAATACATCCAAGAGGGTTAACATTCCACATATGTTTAAAAATACTTATATAGAAAACCAGTAATTTAGAAGGGAGAAATGGCAAAAAGTGCCTTTTCTGTCATCTCAATAATATAGTATGACTCAAACATGCAAGAAATCTGCGTAAAAGAAGAATAAAACAGTATAAGTGGTACCCACTTTAAGTGTCTTTAGGGTAATAATTCATTCATAAAAAGATGTGCTACTATTGTTACTGAATGATGAACTGAAATAATTTTTGACATTTACTTCTCCTAAGTTAGAAGTAGCAGACAGCTATCTTATAAAATGGTTTTAAATAAAATAAATGCATTGGTATGAAAAATTAATGGAAACAAACTGAAAGTATGATTTATGAATGAAGGGAGATTTTTCTATGTGTTCTACATTTTATATCTGGAAAAGATGGGAAGAATTATTGTATTCAACTAGTCATGAGACTTGGTTGGTTAGTTGGTTGCTTGTTTGCTTGCAGTAAAGTTACAGTAAATATCATAAGTAAAAGAAGTTGGGGTTAGATGAAAGCTGTAAAGAAACCTACCATCACTACAAAAAAGTCTACTAATCTATGGGAAAATATATGTAAATATTTTAATTGTTGTGTGATTTCAGCAGGATAAAAGTTTAGTCAGATATGTAGAAGAATGAATTTCCTAAAATAAATTTCAAGAAGAGGTTAATTAAAAGCATGCAATGCTCTAAATACATAGTGCTGCTCAGCCAGATCTGTAGGCAGTCAATGACTTATTTAAGTTAATAATTTATTAACTCATATTAATCTTTGCATTAAATGGAAAGAAAAATGTTAACATTCTCAGGTGGCTGGATATGGTCCTAAATCCTGAAAGATGAAGGAAGTAGACTCTTGTTGGATTTCCTTGGCTCTGATTAACTACTGGACACCAAGCAAATATCAAAGACAGAAGCAGCTTCATGCTGGATGAAATCAGGAAAGCTAGATAAAGAAGATTTAAAATCAGTTCACCCCAAATCCAGAAGCATCAGTAAAAAAGAAAATCAGAAGCAGCAATTGTAGCAAAATTTAATGATTTAGATGTTTTAGAGTTTTTCAACTTGGAAGAAAGAGACATTCGTACACACTTTTGATAGAGTCATGCATTTAAGATGATGGCTTATGGCTACTCAGTTTGAAAAAGACCTGTGGATAGCTATATATACATAGCCTAAGAGACACTTTTGTTAGTCAACCTATCAAAAATGTAATTAGATTTTTTTTTATTTAAAAAAAAATTGCTGTTTGTTAATAATCTATTTATTATAGGAAATGTAGTTTGAGGCAATGTATCTTTAAAATAGTCTCCAGAGTAACTTAGAAGTAGTTCTATAATGTGAGTGCTCATTTTATCCCATACTGATCAGCTAAAATGAAAACAATAAATATTGTTCTCTCAGATCCCTTGAGTTTGATCACTAAAGATTATGGTGATCAACTCTTAGAAAGGGAGAAATCATGTCCTAGTATGGCTGGATTGTAATCGTATCATGTGCCTCAAAGGCACACACCTGTGCAAGGCAGTTGTGGTGTATTGTACCTGTGTTATTACTCATCATGAAGATATATATTCATCCTAGAAAGCACACAATGACACTAGACACCTATATCTAAATTTAAAAACACTCAAACAGAATGTAGGCAATGATTTAGGAAGAGGTTTCTGTACTCTCAAAAGACAGAAGAAAAAGGGAAAGAGATGCGAAGATAATGGCTATGATGACACCTTTCCACAGTAGTTGTCCTGATCTGTATTTGTGGCATGCTTTGTGATTTCACAGTGTTACCAGTTTGAGACTGATTTGGGAACTAGAAAAAATTGTTTTTTTCTTTTTGGTCTTCAGGGGGGAAAAAAAATACAGGGGGAGAATTGAGAAAAGCCTTAATGTATGATGGAATTATTCTGTTCAGAAACTAACTGTATGGGACTAGGAAAAGCAGGTAGAAATTCTCATTATCAATAGAACTGCTAATACAATTACAATAAAATATCCATACATCCCTATTTCATTCAGTTGGAAATCTTGTTAAAAATTCTTTTTTACCATGACATAATGCCAAGAAATTACAAAGGAATAGAAGAAACTGCAAACAAAATGCAACCTAGCACACAAGGGAAAGGTTTGATGAGAAAGAACAGCATTACTACCATAGCAACAATCTGTCGTGTATACAGTTTCTTAAATTTAAATGCAGCTTTATCATTTTAGTGGGTGAGAGAGGTGCCCAGCTGTAGTATTTTTATGTCTAAATCTTAAACTTGGGCTTCCAGCACTGAAGATATTTTTTAATTCGTATTAAATCTGTTCCACTGAAAGGATGTTAAACTGGTTCACAGTATTCTAATAAAACAGGTGGATTTAGGCAGTGAAAAATTATAATGTAATAGAGACCAATTATTGCTGAAAAGAAAAAGAATGGATGCGTTGCCATAATAGTAATTAAAAGAAGTGAACGTCTAGTCTATGAAGAATTAACTAAAGAGATTAAACTGGAATCTACTCTCACAAATGGTGAAATGAAGAGCAGAAACAACCACAAACCACTGGGTGGGAAAGGGTTATGGGTGATTGCACATGAAGCTTTGATATTTCTGTCTAGAAAACTCCATGAGAAATACATGTCCATGTCATTCATGCATGTGCTGTACAACTCCCTGAACAGTGAGCCTGAAATAGAGGATATGTTATAATTGTAAAACATTCCAGAGGACTGCAAGTCAGTTCTGCGGGTCATGCAATACATCAAAAGGGCATCAGAGTTACTATGCCTGAGCAAACCAAATTCACTGGGAATTTATAGTACACTAAAAGCATCCCCAATGCAGAACTCATTGAATTTGTACTATGCTATTAAACTGCATATACACAACAGCCATTTTTTTCAGGATTCCAGCTGTTACACAGCCCAGTCAGAACAAGTATTATTTCTCTGTAGAATACTACAGATTAGACTCAGAAATACCAGCCACAGTTTTATAGTTAGGTTAGCAAAGCCACAGTGGCTCCCTTTCAAAGTGACACCTGAGTAAAAGAAAAAAAAATATTCCTTGGATAAGTACAAAGGAAGAATTCAGGGCAATGTGAAAAGAAATTGAAAAAATTAATTAAGGATGTTCTAAACAAAGAGTACAGAAATAGATTACATGGATGTTAAGGTAACTGCCTTATTTTTTACTGGTTTAGGATATGTTACCATGCATAAAAGGACTTCCATAAGAGTGTGGGAGCTTTAGGGCAAAAGAGAATAGATTATTTTACTTTTGGAGCCTGGCCAACACACCATATGGAAGTGGGTACATCTGTTCCTACTGATGTATCTTCCAAAGGTATGTGCGCAGTGCCATCATACTTGAAGTCCTCATACTATCTTCAGGATTTATCCTCCAAGCACACTGTCTTCTGCCACTATACCCTGAGGCTATGCATAGACACTTTCAAGGTTCAGCCTTAATCTTAATGCAGACACAACTAGTTATGGAAAAACACTATATTATACTCAGATATATTCTCTGACATTAAAAAAGAGACATAGACAGAAAATCTAAGTCCAAATGCAATACACAGATAGGATACCCAAAAAAGATCCTGGGCACATTAACATCTTTGGACACTCAGATTAAAGTATACAGATACAAAAAAAAAATCATATTTCCTAACATGACTGAAATCTATCGCTCCTTGCCAACCAGACCAGTTTTCATTGTGGGCTAGGAAGGTCCACACCTATTCCAAAAATAACAGACACTCTCAGCTGGAGTGAATATTCATCTAGAACATTATCCCAACTCTGAAACTAGCCTATACAGAAGCCTAAGAAAGAGTAAATATGTAAATATTTACTTCCTTGTTACTCACCAACTGCTTCCAGAGATTAGTGACTTTAGACTTTAGTAAAGAAGCAGTATCTTGCTACAGTACATACTGCCTAATTTTAGGTGTCTGAAATCTATACATGCAGTTTTACATCTGAGCTAGTGTCCTTATTCAACCTCAGTAGTCCATGGAGAGGAACAGAAACTCTGTGGGAAGGTTAAAGAAACCACAGAGATTGAGGTGACTATCTCAGATTTAGCTTCTTCAATTTCCACAGTTGCATTTTAAATCCGTACATACACAAATATCTGTCACACTGTTCCACTACTTAGATGTGTTCTGTGAACATTGTTTTGTCTGTTTTTAATTTACCTTTTTAATTTGCTATCTACCAGTTTTAATTTACATTACAGACAGTATCTTGCATAATCTTATCTTGTATTATAAGAGATAAGAGATAATAAGCTTTTATATATGAAAGAAGTGGCCTTCATGTTATGCTCTCTTACAACTCAGGTTCCCTTCAGTGAAGAACACTGAATTATGGGGTGAACATTTAATTTTCTTATAGTGATGCTGTGTCATCTTGCTGAAAGTATCCCCTGGCCCTAAAACCAGATTGTCAGTCTGTTGTTAAACTGCAGTAGACATGACACCCAGATCTTCCACATCCTGCGTGATTGTTTTGTAAGAAATCCATTGTATGATGTTGTTGGAATGACACCTACTTAGGTGGCAAAATTGTTTATAATTTAAGTACTTAACCCCATGAAAAGGAACATGTTCTGGATATATAATATTATGTTAATGTTCATAAGTAAACCATCTAATTTGATGACTTAATCAAGGATAGGAACTACATTCCAGGAGCATCAAAAAAAGGAACAGGCTTCAGTATTCCAGCTCTCAAGTTGTATTTGGATATACTCCTATGACAGCTCCTGAGATTACACTGAATTAATGTAAACTGGCAAAGGTAATCAGCCCAATTACAGGACAGGCATGTATAGAAGCCTGCTTCAAAAACACATGAGCAGGTGTGCTGGATTTGTCTGGCAGGGTTTTTGGTAACGGGGAAGCTGTGGTCCCCTGTGAGAAGCTTCTCGAAGCTCCCTCGGCTCCAAGTCAGACTTTCTTTTGGCTAAGGCCGGACCAATTAGCGGCAGTGGCCGTACCTCTGTGATAACGTCTTTAAAAAAGAGAAACCTGAGGAGGGAGGGTGGACTTTGAGGAGGAGTTACAAGAGGGACACCTATACAAACACCAAGGTCAGTGGAAAGAAGGAGGAGGAAGAGGGGGAGGTATGCCCAAGCAGAGAGCCCCCCTCTATCCTGTGGTGAGATGGCAGGGCCACTCTCCTGTCACCCATGGGGGTCACTGGAGGAACAGGAATCTGCCTGCCGCCTGTGGACAACTCCACACCCGAGCAGACACCTGCGCTAGGCTGGGACTCTGTGGAAGAAGCAGTCCCCACTGTTGTAGCAGTGCTGGGAGGACTGCAACTCATGGAGGCAACCTGCACCCGAGCATCTTGAGAAGAATGCATCCCATGGGGACGACTCATGCTAGAGAAAGTTTGTGGAGGACTATCCCTTGTGAGAGGAAAGCCACAAGGAGCAGGGGGAAGAACGCAGAAGGGTACTTTCCCCCACCTTGGAGATAGGAGCGTCGTCGTATTGACTGCACCCCCTGACGCCTGCCCTCGCGCCACTGGGGGAGGAGGTAGAGACAGGGGGAACAAAAGCTGTTCCCAGGAAGAAGGGAAGGGTGGGGGGAGGTGTTCTAAGATGGTAATGCTTCTCAGTGTCCTGTTCTGTCTGTTAAGTGTCGGTTTTGTTAGTGTGTGAATTAAAGTGATCTTGTTTTCTTCCCCTAACAAGTCTTTTGCCTGTGACTGTTTAAACGGGTGATTGACTCCTCCCTGTCCTTATCTCGATTCCTGAGCATTTTTTGTCCATCCCAGGGCTGAGAGGGAAGGGGTGTGTGAAAGGCTGTGTGGTGCTCCGTTGCCTTCTGGGTTCAAACCAGAGATTCAGACGACAGCATGCTATACACAAAGCATCTCACCTATGGATGCAAGAAAAGTAGACTATTTTCATTGTCACAGCCTGTCAGTTCAACCAAGTGTTTGCCTGATTTGCAACCCAAGTTTAGCATGCCTAGAAATGTAACATATCCACATAAATTTGGAATCTATTCAAAGAAAGGTGAAAAAGTTTTCATGCCATATATTGTCTCATTAGTTAACCATATCCTAGTGTTTCCAGCTCCTCCTGTTCCCATACCCAAACATGAACTTAATGAAATTCCTGTTACAGTAATGTGATTGACAAACAGTGCATTGACTGAATCACAACTGAGTATTTACCTCTTTTTCTAACAGATATTCTTGCAAATTCAACTAGGGCTCTGACACACAAGTTAAATGTCTTTATTCGTTTGATTTACATTTTATAAATCAAAGTCAGCATTAGAAGTTTCTCAGATCAAAGTCCTATACAATTTTGCTACTGATTTGTCTCTAAATTGTGTCCATAACTACATGTGCATATAGTTGTACGTCTAATTTAGTCAAAATATAATTTTAGTTTTCTTATTGTAATGCATTGGATAAGAATAACTAATTTTACACTTCAAAGTCCAGGTGGAGTTCATCCTGCTGTTATGGAAAACATATATTTTACTGTGAAAAAAAAGGAAAATATTGAAAACCTGATATAAAAATTAGAAGAACTTGTGTTGTCATTGATAACTCTTCACATTTCATATTTGCATCACCATTCTCACATTAAATATTCAGTATTTGCGATTTTGTAGAAAATATGTTCTGAGAAAAGTTTATATGTTACGTGCTTGAGAGATTTTGATTTTTTTGTCACTGGAAGTTTCAGAAAAATAATGCGGCTTCAATACATGAGAAAAAATTACCTTTTACATTATCTGTAATCTTCCCCTAACCTGTTGACTGCTGAATGTTGAGTGGAAAGTTAATGCCTTGGTCGTGAAAGACACTAGTCAAGAAGATAGGCAAAAATCTCATACATGCCAACTTCTGGGCCTGCACTTTGGGATAAATAATTGCCAAAATTAATTCTTGCTTCTTGTAGATGGGATAAAGTGTATAAAATGTGTTCCCCTGTGTGTGTGTGTGTGTGCACGTGCATGCATGTATGTGCATAAATTGACACAGAGGATTTTATGTTAATATTTTGTGATAAAATTACAAGGCAACACTCTAAATTGACGTGGTAACAGATTTTTTTTAGAAGAGAGCAAATCAAAACCACAGATGGAACTTGTACCATTTTTTAAAGCATTACATTTGAGCTAAAAGACAGCTTTGACTTGATGTAAGATACAAGCCAATTTGCCTTGCAAGGCCAAGTAGGTATTTTTAATCATGAAATCTGCTAAGAGAAAGATATAGTTTCCTCTAGTTCTTCTCTCTCTTTATATTATAAATAAAAGTGAAGGAAATAGACCTTGATTTTGATCTTCTATCTGCTATTGAAATATTTCTTATAAAGTTGAAATATTTCAGTGGCAAAAATAATCCTGATACTTTTAAAAACTTCATTTTTTTCAGAATAACAATTTAACCCATTATGCACAATGAACATTTTCATTTTGACTACTGAACACTTACAAAATCATGAACTTTGTGATTGCTTATATACAGAAATAGATATTTGTAGATTCACTGGTATACTGAGCATATTGATGATATTGTAAAATTATCTTGTTTTCTGTAGCAAGATGTAATAATTTTTGTATAAAGTTGGTTCCTTGTACAAGATAATATGGCCTTTCTTTAAGACCATGGGTGTAAATTTTACAGTATGCTGCACATAGAGAATTACAATATTACTCTAATACCATTTTAAATTGATGACTCTTCGAAGTTTGCTTTATTGCTATTATAAAATCACTAGTGTCCTTTTTCTTGATGACTGAATGCAGTTTTGTTTATGTTTTTTGGAAGTTATCTTTTTTCTCCTGAAAAATCTGATTTTGATTTTCTGTCAGTGAATCCCCTGAATACACTGACATTCAGACAGTGATAAAGGTATCCCTTGAAGAGCTTTAATAGAAGGGAGTTTTGTGTGTTTGTTTTTAGTCTTAGCTTTACTGTGTATTCTAAAAGGATGCCAATGTATGGGAGGTTCCTTATAGATCATATTATTCATTGCTTAATGCAAATCCTTTTTATTGGGCTATGTAAGAACTTAGGAATTCATTGGTTCTTTATTTTCCCAGGCTGTGATTTAAACAGATGTCCACGTTTTTTGCTTATGACTATACTTTCACCATTAGCTTTTTATCATTGCAGCATAGATCTGTTTGTATAGAGATAACTCATTAAGGTCAGTTTCTGTAATCATCTTTGAGAAGTACATACTTCTCTGAGCAATCCAATAGTTTCTGTAAGGTAACTGGATTTATATACAGAAGTTACTTTAAATTGACCTGAATTTTCCTAAAACAAGGTAAGAACAATGCAAAATAAAGCAAATAATAAAAGAGTAATAATAAAAAATTGTGTCAAATAATATAAAGTAACATAAAAATATAAAATAATAGAATAATGTAGAAGTCTTGTATCAATCTTTTTTCTCACTGTCTTTATTTTCTGTCTCAATTGTCTTGGCTTGTGTGTCGAGTCAGAGTGCTACAGTACATCTTGTGGGATACATGACAATTTTAAACTTGCTGCTGTAGATGAGTTTTTATATCGCTGTTACATTCACATTTCCATATGTTCTTTGTTTTATACAATATTCTGTTGGATATTCTCTTGAGTGGTTATATATTATGCACAGTCTGGCCTTTAAATTACTCTATAAAATATCTTTATCTATCTCTTTAGAGTGTTGAACTTTAGTTTTTTCTAGACTTACTCTCAAATACCCATTCTGAAATTCATGGAGCAGGTTTTATGTGTTTGTTTGGTGTCCTACCCTGCTAGCATATTTTGGGACACAAACCCTAATGACCTGGTATATTTGTCCGTAATCTGTTTGAGAAAAGTATACATCTCATTCAGGCACTACTTCTGACAGGTGGAAAGAGAGGACTGTATAGGCACATTGTATTCCAATTTAGAAGAAAAATATGAATGGAGAGAAAGAAATGAGAATAATAATGTAGATAGAGCTGTAGAATTGAAGCAGATTCTTAGAACATCACTGCTACATTTCATAAATAGGCTTTTTGCCATTTGCACCACCTGTCAATTTCCTTTTTATGTTTGCTGTTCATTAGCACTTCATACAGCACTAGTCATCAACCTATCCAGCTATTCCAGAAGATACATATTCTAGTTCTGGTGAAATCCTATAGAAAAAATGTTGCTCCTGTGAAATGGAATTTCACTTCTCTCTGAAAAGTATAATATGATGAAAAGGTACTGATGGTTAGAGTTCTGAATTATTGGCAGTTTTGAACTATAAATAAATAAATAAATAAATAAATAAATAAATAAGAAAAAACAAAGACAGAAAGCCAGTCGAGGCATCAATAAACAGTTAAGTAATTCTAACAGTTTGACCGATTTCCCTATTTGGATTCTTGGTTTAATAAAATATAAAATGGAGAAGCTAATTAAGGTTAGTAGGGTTAATCCTCATGAAGCCTCTGACAGTGATGTATTTAAGAAGTACTCCCAGATAGAAAAGCAAAGGAAAAAAAAAAAAAAAAAAAGAAGATAATAGAAATGCAGAGTAAAAGTGACAAAACACAAGCTACAAAGTATTGTAACTTACTCTTATGATAAAGAGGAAGGAAATTAAATATATTTTCCTGCTTCTATGAGAACAGTAACGAGATGGAATATAAATTCTAGATAGCCATTTGAGACAGCTAAAATATTTTCACTTTTACCGGCAATTATTATCTCTGCTTACTGGAGTATGGACAGCTACTTGCTACGGTATAATTTCATTCACTCCTCAAAATTTAGTCTAAATAACTATATATTTGTATTACACACATCTCTGTTGTGACACCCAGAAATAAAAATATGAAAACAGAATGGGGCAGTATATTAAATTTTTTTCATAATCTCAAGAGATTTCCTCTCTGCAGAAACTCCCAGATTTTGACAGGAAATGGGAAAAAGTGATAAACAAAGAAATATCTTCTCCATAATATGTCCCTGTGTCTTCCATAGACATATTTCCTCAGGGAAAGAGGTATTCCATAATGTATTCTGGATGTCCAATGACAAGCCATTTACCACAGCAGTGGTTCCAGAGGAGTGGAAAAAACATTAAAAAAAAGTGAATCATAGAGGCTGAACTGGGAGATCTGGGACTGATTTTCAGCTGCTGAGGGTAGAGGCATCCTGATGTCCTTTTACTATGAGACTGAAGTATGCATCATATTGCAGCCTTCTTAGCTTCAACTAGAAGGGAGATCAAAAGAACAACAGGTGGGAACTGTGATGTGTACTAACAGCTCTCCCCATTCAGAGGATCAGGGACCAGGACTGCAGTAGAATATGTATGATCCACAGTTAAGATGCAACCAAATTGCTGAAAAAAAGAGTCAGTTTCTCTGAAGAATGAATAAAGGCCTTGAAATCCTCCACCTTATTAACGATACTGCTAAGAATCTTAAACCAGAAGAAATAACATATTCCAGAAAGTAAATATTCTTCTGAGAAAGAAAAAATTTACATTTATATTATTTATCTTCCACAAGTTTCTATATATGTGAAAGAGAATAATTTTCTATTGTTGGATAATTATCCTAATTAAAGTGTGTAAAAATACAAAGGGGAGCAAATGCACCGTAGTATCTTTTTAAGAAATACAGGCATGAAAAACATCAACTTGTTCTTAATGTGAACTACCCAGTGTTATGACTCACTTTATGATTCATGCAGGGCTTATTATGTAAGGCTGTTTCTATTCTCTTCCAAACCCTTGTTACTTTTTCACGTCTTTTTATTTGGCCTCCACCCTTAAAAAAATTCTATATTTTATTCTGTAAGACATTCTAGTTGGATGGACCAATTAAAGGTAACACATTAAATCTCCCTTTGTCTGTTTCTTTATGTAGTGATTGACTAATTCAAAATATATGGAGAAGAGGTTGTATTGACCCTACAGGTCTCTGCTCCAAAGCTAATTGCCTAATCATTTGTCAGTGATTCAGTCCACTCATTCTGTATGACTCCTGCATTCCTGACTGTATAGGGACCCAGTTTCAAACAGAGGAAATGATAGCACCTTCTCCCAGAATGTCTTGTAGTCCAATGGTTAAGACATTTTCTGGAGTTGAGGGAAGTTAAATTTTCTTCAGGCTTTGGAGAAAAACACAACTTAAGTTTCACATATCTGAGCGCAGGACCCTAGCAGCTTTCTATTACATCACTGATGGATACCGGTGCTGGCTACCTTAGACAAATGCACACATTCAGTTCAGTGCCTACTGAAGGACAGTCGTCAATATTGAACAGTTATTTCAGATAGCTTTAGGCAGTGTTTCATTGAGCACACAGACTTTTTGGCTTACATTTTGGATTAGTCTAACTTAATGGACTATCAAGGGAATCCAGGTGCATGCAACTTACAAGGTATCATTCATCTCACGTGCTCAAATGCTAACTCAAGACTACTTATACTTGTAAGCCAAAGATAAAACCAGTGTTTAAAAAAAAAAAATAAAAAATCCATCCTAAAATCAGTATCCAAACCAACTCAGAGAAATCAGTCCTTGTAAAAACTGTTTCCCTTTTTAGATATCTAAAATTAACTGAAATGAACTGCTTGTTTCTGGTGGATTGAAATTTGTTTTAGGAATTACAATGTCTAATTTACATGGTCCAAATCTTGAGACAAAGTATAAAAACTATAACCAATCTCAAACATTAAATCAAAAATAAGAATACAATAACTATAAGCAAGATCCAGTATCATTTCAGTTATATGAGATATACTGGTTTATTTCCAGCTTAAATGGAACAGTAAAAAGCAGTATGAGAGAGATATAATTTAAGTAGCTCCTTGTTCATAACCTCAGGCCAATGTGGTGAGAGTTGTAAGACAAACCCCCAGTCTCTAAAATTCAGGTGGTTTGCAGAGTGTTCAGTACCCATTTGCCTGTGCTGAGATTTTTCTTGTTAGTTTTGGCTTCTAAATAGCAGTCTTATTAGTGTCCTATTAACTCTATTTAAATACCATTCTTATGGATTAATTCAGGTGAAACTGGCTTCTGTTTACTTAATTGCTACTTTCCTGGCTAAATTCTGAATCTGTGGTGCATTGTTTCTTGTTTATTTACCATATCAGTCATGTCCTCATTTTACATTGTCTCACAACTATTCACAGTATTCATCAACAGTAATCAAGGACCTGATCAAATCTGCATCTCTTCATTTCAAAATCATTATGGCTGTTCATCAAGACAGGGCTGAGAAAGAAAAAGTATCCAGTATGTGATTTTCTCATTTAAGGAAAATGGAGTCTCAACAGACAAAATGGTTTTACTTTGGCTTTATTCTATCACAAAGAGATTGTAATTTTTTTTACAAACAACAAATACTTTTATTTATGCTTTAAATAGATATTTTGACTTGTAAGTCTAAATTATTGCTTTATTGCAGTTTTATACACGTGAAATAAAATGTAGCTACCATTTCAGCAATTGACATTGTTCATAATTACCTTTGACCAAAAAGAAAATAACTCTTTTCTTACAGCCTTGACTCTGTTTTAAGCTAATATACAATATTTGTCCCTACTCACTGACAAATAAAGCACATAGGTACAGAAAGTAAAAGACTGATCCTGTATCGCATCAGGTTTATCTTTAGACTGTTTACACTGGATTACATGATACAGTTTTTTTGGTTAAAAAAACTCAACCATTTTATGTGCAGATAAATTTGGGAATGGGGGGAAAAAAGGTTGTTTGGGTTTTATGCTTATAGTTAAAAGAGGTTATTTTGTATATATTTATGTATATGTATAAAAATATATTTTTAGCCTTTTGATTTTTTTGAATGCTTTTATTTCAAACCAATGCACTTGTTATAGATATTCCTGAAAACTTTTCATGAAGTAGTATTTTCCTCACAACAACTGTCCTGCCATTTTAATTTCCCTATCAATATTAATTTCAAAAGTATGTCATTTGTTGTGCTATGATGTGGAGCCTCCATTGGTACAAAGAATAACAGATTACAACACTTTTGGTCTATTCCATTTAACAGACAGAATTTTCCTCCCATAGTTAGATTGTTCTGTTCATTCTTTCTATCTGTCCTGAAGACTGACATTTTTCTTTTATTCCAAATGCTATCTTACAACTTTTTCATTAAAAGAAAAAAATTCTGTAAAGCAGTTTTCTGAGCCAATTGTAGTTTTGCAAGTAAACCCCAATGGGAGAACACCTCTTTTACCAGTATATGAGCTGTTGCTATTGCTCATATTTGAAAAGAAGAAAAAAAAAAAAATAGAGAACTACTAGACACTTATTTGATTTTCTGGTCATGATGAGGGAGGGCCCAGGAAAACGCATTTGTAACAGTGACCTTTAGATGATTTTTCACTGAGTTCTGAAGTAATCATTCTCTTTGTTCTTCATGGCTGGCCTGTGTATGGAGTAAGGTAAACTCAGAATTATCTCACATGATTCTTTTTGTGTCCATCACTGTCCCCCTTCCAACCCTTTTTGTGGATTTTTTTATTCCCTCATGACCTACTGGATGTACTTCTTGATATACATAAATTCTTCTAAATTTGCTGCAACATTAACCTATTTTCTTTGCACAATAGCAAGAGCTGTATTTTGCTAAAGTTAATTTTGGTTCACAGGATTTTAAAGGAAATTCCTGTGACAATAGTTTTCTTCTGACAGTAGCAGAAGACTTTCTTGCTTTTTATTATTACTGCAGCAATATTTCCAAGGTATTAGAGGAGCAGAAGAGATGAACAGATTACCACTGTAGTTATTCACAATGAAAAAAAAATGAAAGTTATAATATGGAGGGAGTAATTAACTTTGTAGTTTTACTGTTTTCTGGGTACAAGAGGTATGTACTTTACAGTTTATTAAAAACAGGCAGAGTAAGATTGAATGTAAAATAAGCAAAAGAAAAGTTCTTTAGTGTTGCTTCACAAGCAAGCCTGGTGTTTCAATATTCTGGAGATCTCTGTGTGATTGAAAGACCTTGGCATATTTTATAAATCATAACTTTATAATTTTTTATAAATGTTATTTCAGCCTAAATTTTTCTCTGCAGAAACAATATGGGAAAGAAATCTTGCAAGTTGTGGATATTCTAAACCATACCTTAATATCTTTTACTCCTTTGGAGCTGACAGCTCCTATTTGCCAGTGAAGAGATCTTAGGTAGCCTTGATAGTTCTGCACCCATGAAGTGGAAACTGTCTTTGGGAAAATAAAAAAGTAAACAAAGAAAAAGCTTAGTCTGTCATAATTTAGAACTATAAAATCAGCTATTTAAGCCTGAGCTAGTTATCTTAAGCTATCTGTACAGTTAATAGAAATTGACACCTTCAGAACACAGCTCATCCCATTCTATCTGCCTATGATAGATTTAAAGAGTCACTCCCAGGAAATTCCTGTTTTCGTAATTGATGATAAAGAATCATGAATTTCTTAGCTAAGATTCAGACATCTAATTTTTAGGTCCTTAAATTGGTAAAAATGAAATCAAGAATATATTTTTTTTAACATAATCACGGCTGTTCTGCTGCCTGAAGGTTCATGGAATTTTAGAATCATAGTATAAACAAGGAAATATTAGAAGAAAACAGGGATATATGCACATGTCATCTCTTTTCTTTTTGATTGATATCATCTTTACTAAATTGAGAAAGACTTTAGGGATGGGATTCAGTTTTTAAAGAATTCACATCCTATACTGCTTGAAATATTATTGAATATCCAACATACTTCTCTAGAATTGTTAAGTATGACACAGGACCCAAAGAAGATCCATCCCTTTCTGAAATGACAACTGGACAAAGTGAAACAACTTTGAGCATGTAAAATGGCATTAGACATCTATGATTAGGCATCTGTGTGAGATTCAGCTTGCCTTCAATTTATATGTCTACAAGGAGGATACTTTTATGTGAACGAGTTGCTTGAGCTCCCAGTATGCTCAACAGAGACTAAGAGAAGAAACCACCCATAAGCACTTAGTACCTTTATAGACATTCCAGTATATGAATGATACCTGTTAAATTGCATGCCATCTTGCTGACATAGGCTTTAAGAGAAAGTCATACCCTCTGAAGTGGCAGGATAATCTAGGATACCTGAAATGACACTGAAATTGTAAATCATTTGGTTAAAATATTAATGTACATGTATATATAAGCATGTATATATGTTTGTATATACATTTGCATACATGGACAAACTCTCAGAATATTCTAATAATATTGTTTGGATAAACAAGAACATTTTAGACTTAAAGAAGTCAGGAAGAAAGAAATTAAAAGGAGGTCCATGTGAGTATGCATTCCTGTACATGTGCAGACATACCAAAAAAAAAGTGACATATATATGAAGAAAAAAACCCACATTGTAGCTGAAATTTACATGAGGGACTATTCTGACACTTATTTCCCCCCCCTTTTTTTTTTTTTTTTTTTTTTTTCTGCTACATTTGCACTCATTTAATACATAATTTCTTTGGTATAGTATCCATGTTTCTGCAAAATACTAATCATACCCATGGGTAATATAAAACTAATAAACAACCCTCATGGACTTGAGCAGAAAGCAACCATACTGCTGAGTATGAAATTCTCAGAGGAATGTGGATACAAGACAGTTATCACTATAGAAATACTGAAATCCTTTGTCACAGTCAGGAAGGACATTAGGGTGTAAACTCATGTAAAATAAAAGGCCCAGAAATCCTTTTGAAGACTTGCAGACTGCTGATATGATTTTGAAATGCTCAGTATTGATCAAAACACCCTAAACAACTATTACATCCTTTGTAAATAACACAAAGACCTTGGTAAAATGTATTGACTGACCTCTTTTACTTTGAAGTCAGACTATTTCCTCATGGTGCATGGGCTTGCTGTGTATTTTTTCTTGTAAGATATATTGACAACAATCATTAACTCATCAGGAACAGGACAGTGATACTGAAGTAGGGACGAAACAGATCTCTGCTTCATCCAGTCTGTAAAGTGTGTTTGTGTTCACATGTATGCATGCATTCCTTTACCTGTAACTATGTGTTCTGAAATGAAATGCATTTCAGCAATAGCAGCCACATCAGATTAACTATATTGTGCTTCATGCTATGTGTTCTGCTCTCAGGTTCTGGCAAACACATCTGCCACAGCTGAGACTCAACACATCTCTTGGCTTTACTGGAGACCTTTGTGATGACAACAGCTCTCCCTGGTTTCTATGCAACTGATCTGCTTAAGCTGTAAGAACGGTCCACTAGGTTCCCCTTATGTCACCACAAGTAGGTCAAGTCCTCTGACAGAACATTTACTCAACAAAATCATACTCCAGAGGTTGATCTCCATTCTGTCTCTTTCTAGTGACTTTATTAAAACTTCCCTCTGGAAATTTACAAATAAAAATGGCAGCAGTACCTGTAACTTCTAACTACTGTGATGGAATCACAAGGATTACTTTAAAGAGACTAAACATTAAAATGCAGACCACAGTATCTGCTGACCTTTGCTTTTGTAGAAATATAGAGAAAATAGAGCCATGTCTAACTTTAACCACACTGTCATTAATTTCTTGTAGTTAAGAACAAAATATACTCATCTGACACTTCAAATTTGCTAAGTTTCTTTTTGCTAAAACAATCAGCTGTAGGGGGGGGGGGGGTGTTTCCGATTTTTTTTGCACAACAAACCAACTCACAAGATTGCTTTAAAGTCTCCATGGCTTTTTCTGAAGATTCTATATTCTCACTAGAATTTGCCTTGCCTTAGTTTATTAACTCTTTATTTCAACATAAGTCTGTCTCTAGTATCACCATGTTTGTCAAAGCCCTTGTACACTGGTAGTATGCTGTTTACATTTGAACTGTGTAGTCCTGGTAGCACCATTAAAGGCCCAGCTTGGGCCTCTTCCTATGCCATAAATTTTTGCCATAATTTTTTACACAGACTAAATTGTTGCTTGGAAAAGATTGTTCAGTTTTTAAACTAAAAGTCCAGTTACAAGTTCTTCAAAATCTTTAAGTAAATGCTTTGCTTCTTATTCATGCTAAAAATTAAAATGCAAAAACTTAACTGCCTTTTTGTACTGGTACAATGACAAAGGAGATTATTTTGAAAAACACACTTAATAGTGAAATACCATTAACATTAAAATCTCAGTAACAGCAATATCTTTCCACTGTGTTAAACTTCATGATTTTTCAGAAATTTTGGAATTCTTCTTCAAGCTAGTGTATCAATGTTAACCACTTCAAAGTTGTAGAGGGTTTTTTCTCTTCTTTCTCTTTCAATTATCTTCTATCTTGTGACAGAGCAGATTTTTAAAGGTAGACTTTTAAAATTATTTATTTTTATTTTTGATAGCTCCTCATATTGTTTAATGTTACATTGACAGCATTAAGGGAACTATGTACTTCTAGTGCACAGAACAAGTGAGAAATTACTTCAGAATGACAGACGTATGCAGCACTTGAGTGAATACTTTGTTGTCTTCTTCTGTAAAAGACATGTTTCCCTTTAAAAAATAAATCTCTACATATTAAGGCTACAAAGATATTCTGCTTTGTGACAGTGGGGTGCAGTCGAGATATTACTGTCTACAATTCAATTCATGTAAGAGTCTGATGGTTCTTTTACATTAGCAGATATATTTGGAAAAATTATGAAGGGGACTCCTTTAAGGGAGGTTATATATTCAATAGTTGCAAGTTGCATCATTTCAAGAGGGCCGTGTTTGATTTACAGTTAATACTGGTTGATTACATTGCCACACAAGCTATAAGAACATGGTAGAGAATCAAACCAAAGGTCACTAGTATACAAATCATATAGTAATAGCCATAGACAGACCTTAGGGAAAAGTAAGTCAGCAAAACCATATTTGATATTCCCACCTAACATTCTTCCATTTTCCTGTCATTTTCAACTAAGAGGATTTCTTGAGATGGGTTTTGTTTTGCACATTTTGTCCCTTCACTGTCAGGGTTTTTTTGGTTCAAGATGGTCTTTTTGAGCCTATGTATCTTTTTGCACCCACAAGGAATTCTTCTCAAGGAATTCATAGGATTACTGTCTCCTGACTGAAGAATCAATTCTTTTATATATTTAAATGACACCATGCCTTCCTTAAGATTTGTAAGTATTTTTTTCTGATACATTTCTTTGGTATACCAATGCATGCCATTTTGCTTCATGACTTGTAGAGCTATTTCTGAGGAAAATTAATGCAGCTCAAAATTAATATTATATTTATTAACTGGTACATCTCAGTGGTAGCCTTGTTCACTAATGCTCCAGGATTTGTGTTGATTTAAGAATATAGTTTAAATATATATTTTGGATTTTTTGTTGTGTGGAGAAAATGTCTCCTTTTTATTTATTCATTGGCTGTGTATTTTCAGTCACTTTTCCAGAGAACATTTAAAATCCTCAGTATGATCAACTGCTACCAGAGCGGTTACATTTTTTCTTCTGGGATACTCTCATAGCTTTGGCTGGCAGAGGTACTGAGAATATATCCTCCTATGCATTCTGAGTCACAGCAAATTTTCTCACATGTGGCTCAGTAGAGCTTTAATTTAAAAATGAGTAGAGCTGCCAGTAAAGTCCTCAGTTCTGAAAGCAGATTAGAAAAAATATCTTTAGTGATCTTTAGAAGAAGTTGTTAGAGAACCTATTACTACAGACTTCCATTCAGGTTGAGCTTTGATAAGAACTGATCTTTGGAGCTAGCACTCAATACTCTGTTGTTTTTTGTTAGCTCAATATTTTGTTGGTCTATGTTAACTTCCATGAAGTGCTTTTTGTGTTGATTTTTACCTCATTAAAATAATACATTCTGTGAATATTCAAGATTTACAGTCCAGGTCCACACTGGATTTTAATTTTATAATTTCATTATTTTAGTAGGATGCAGGTTTCTCAATCTGATTATCTATGTTTTGTTAAAGTACTTGGTAAAAGTCACTGATGTCTTGCTTTTGAAGGATTGAGTTTTTCTTTCAGTGGAGAAAAGTATGTACCAATATTATTCATTATTTCAATAGTTTAAATATAGGTTGCTATGATTTCAATCTAATGGACATCATTAGCTATGGTAAAAAAAGATTTCATGTTAGTCATCAAGATGCTTTAAGAAGTTTTAAGGGGGTAAATGAACTGTAAAATGTGAATATCTGATAGCCTTGGATTATACTGCTTGATTAAGCTATTAATAACTTCTGGTCATTTTGAGGTAAAAGCAGTATCATCATTTCAGGTGCATGAAAAATCAAAAAATGGTCCTTAGTTCCTTTAATAAACAAAAGCTATAATAAAGAACCCTATTTGATGACAATTGTGTTTGAATCTAAAAAATTTTATAATTTCCATATCGATGAAAAATATTTGTTTCCTCCTTTACATTTGGGTCCATTTCTCCTAACTGATGTTAACAATTATAACATCCATATTTCTGTGCAACAGTGGTTTCAGCCTCCTTCTCTCTACAGATCTCTACAGAACTTTGACTAGACCCTTTATAAAAAAGTTAAACCTACTGACAGTTGGATTAGTGGATTGTTTTTCTTACTTGTCTTTCACGGACTCTTTTTATATACTTCACAAGCCCTTACAGGCTTAAAATCCATGATTTTAAAAGCAGTATTCATATTGTCCATAATCAGCTGAATCAAATAATTCAGTCCCATTCATTATCAAAAATTCTGTTGCTCTTTCTGTACCTAGGGACATAGAATGCAACTTAATCCCTTTTGTCTGAGTCACAGTTTGGGATATGGGCCTGAATTCATCATCTGCACTTCCTATTTATTAGCTATTTACACATGCACCTCCCATCACCATCAAGACTTTGGACATAGCAACATTCTGGTTTAATTCCTCATGGGATAATAAAGTAGTAAAGCAAAAAGTAATCCTGGCAAAGAATTGCTTTAATCACAAATATGTCTTTATATTAAAAGAAGAGCTAAAGGTATCTGAAAATAGCTAAAGGTCCCAAGATATCCTTCTCAAGTATGTAATAAATGTAATTTGATGATGTATGTTCTGCATAAGTGGGCCATTGCCAAGTATGGCCCATACACAAGTGACACAAGCTCTTGCAGTGCTCCCTGCTTTCCACTCCCCAATGTTTTTAAGACTCCATGGACATTGTGTCGAAACTGCCAACGTCTCTCAGAAGTAGAGCATCTGAAATGGCACAGAATCAGGCAATTAAATCTTGTCACTCGTTTAGGCACAAGAGGCACATAAAAGATTAGCACCAGATAATAGTGACACCGGGTAATATGCTTGAGCAGGAGGATCACCAGAACCATGCTGGTGTCTAGGGGCTAGAAACACGCTGATGAAGAAATGTGATGTTCCTTCGATCATTTGTTCAGGTTCCTACACAAGCAAAAGCCTTAATTTCTATATTATTTTTTTTAATTCTATTGTCTTCTATTATATTTTTTTATAATTTGACTTTATTCGCTACTTTCTATCTTTTGTTTCATTCTCACATTCTCTCCCAAACAATAATTTACCTTCAGAAACAATAGAAAGAAACTGTTTCCTAGAAAACTAATAAAATGTTGAATTGTTTGACAAGATTTGGTTTGGAGTCAGTACTTTATTATTAAAAATAAGAAAAAAAAAAGGAAAAGATAAAACTTAAATAAATGTACAGAAAATATCTTAAACAAGAACACAGATTTCAGAAACATCAAGGTGCTAAATCCAAAACTGCAAGAAATGGGCCCCATACAGAAGCATAATTTATCTTTGAAATGCTAGCAGAATATCCAGATGTGCTCTCACATACCCAAGTACAATACCAGTGCAGTAAAAATCTATATAGAACAGTTAACATAATTTATTAATATGAAAGATTTTTTTTTTAATTTGGCTAACAGATTATGATGAGATTTATTCCATTTAATGCTATTTACTTCTTAAAGTAAAAAATTAAAAGGTAAAAAGAAACACAAATATGTTGTGGAAAAAGTACTAAATTGTTACTCCTACATAAGGTTCTGATAATTATATGAGGGAAAACTGTCCTGGGATGTGTATTTATCTTTTACTCTTATACTCAAATACACTTGTTACACTGTTATGTGCTCAGAAATTACTTCATTATGTTGCTTAACAGGATCATGAGAGCTCAATAGTTTAATCATGAACCATAGGGAACATTTTAGGGATGTTTATCAAAGGTAACTAAAAAATAACCTATTTTTTCATGTCTACATGATCAATAAGAGAAAAGTCCAAGTCAGTGGTAACAAGCACATTTTTCCTGTGATTATTGGATCATCTAATGTCTTTCTACTCATTCTGAAATGTCAGATGTTATTTTTTTCTGTACAGCTTTCAAGTTTACTAGACATTAACACAGACTGCCACTCTTGTTTCACTTCCAGCAAGAAAGTCATGGACTATATAAGTGTTTGAATTACTATTACTGCATTTCTAGTCACCTTTTAAAGTTGCTCCTGTAGGCTGAAGAGAAGACACTGTGGGAGGAAGTCCATATTGTTAAACGTTATGTTAATCCAGGCAAGCCAGTAGAAGATACCAGTATACAGCATTCTGGTATCTTTTGAAAGTGATGTAGTGATGTAATGTTGCAGGGAAGGAATGGGGCGAAAAGTAAACAAACACATAAACAAACCAAACCAAACCAAATTAAAAGCTATCAAACAAAATAAAAATACCAATACCAGAAAAATATTTGTAAAATAATTTATAAGATATATTTTGCTAGAAAGTGCACTTGTAACTGTATTCAACTTAAAACTTGGAAGAAAAGAACTGAAGACAGGAAACAAAAAGCAGCTTAGACAGTGGATAGCAGAGCCAGAGGCAAGTGAAGAAAATCTGTAAATATGCCTGTGGAACTCACCATGAATTCCAGATGCTCTTGCTAGAAGAATATCCTCCAGCAGCAGACATGCAAATCATGTGATGGCTAAGTGAAAAGTAGACAAAGTGAAACAAACAAACCAACAAACCCAACCAACCAACCAAAGCAGGATGTGTTTGTGATTCTTTTTAAATATATGTGGCAGTGAAGTTCCCAACCTGTAGCACAGCTTCCACTTGTAGCCCTTGAAGTCAATCCAAAAAAAGTAAACGTGACTAATTTGAGCACATTCATTGAGAGTTATAAAGTTTCTTTTGCAATCTTTAAGCAAAATATTTTATTCTATCTAGCTGTTCAGAATGAAATGGAGTGGGGGGAGGGACTTGGACTTCTGCAAATGTTTTTCAGTAGCCCTGTTGGATTTCCAGAAGTACCCATGTTGTAAGGAGATTTCTCCCTTATTGCAGCAGTGCTTGCATGCTACACCAGGGGAGTGGGGTGGGGGTGGAAAAAAAAAAAAAAAAAAAAAAAAAGTCATTCTGGTTATTCTAGTAATTTTTTACGTCAGACTGCGGAAACCACAGGTCAGCTTGGGGAAAGGACTAATAGAATTTTGTTCTCCTTCCCCACAGATTCACTGAAGGCAGACCAGGAGAGAGAAAAAAGAAAATCACAAGTCATCCCTTGTATTTTGTGACCCAGTACTAATGAAAATTAAATGAAGAATAAAGAATTATAACCTCTCCTTTGATGGATTAAACAACATTCTTCATACATTAGCTGTTCCTCTTTCTTCTAGATACCCCTCTACACAAGGTAGAAAGATGAAAATAAATAAACCATTTATGCTGGTTTAGAGCTCCTGTGTGATGACTTTTACTGCCCTATGCTGTTCAGGCAGCATGTCCAAAGTTCTGTATATAACACTTATGACTTTTTAAAACGCAGACCTAGATCCAGAGATTGACAAAACATCGGGACCTCCATACTGAAGTCTATTTGCAGCACTTTTGTAGACAAGGACTCTTTGTCCTAGACTGGAAATGGATTTCTTAGGTGGTGAAATTTTTGTGCAGCGTGAAGTCTGGAAGGAGCAATACCAAAGTTAGCATTTTAGCTATATAAGCTTCTTGGAGATAGACTTGGATGGAAAGTATGTTCTATCTTTAAACAATTAGCTGTTCAGAGATATCTGAGGATTTAAACTTAACTTTTTTTTTTTTTTTTCATGCTATGCATCTATAGGAAAATTATTATAAAGTCTTCTACTTTTTCTTCTAGTTTTAGTAATACCATAGAGACTAAATATGATGAAAAAATTTGGAGGCTGATCCATTTGATATTAGAACATTTATTTCAGATTCTGTCTACTGTGGGGCAAATATGATAAAAAAAAAATCTTGGATTAGGCAATTTGTTAGATAATCTGTCAATTATCATTCAGGAGTTTTATTTCAGTGGAAAAAAAAGGTAAGGAGAATATTTATCATTCACTGTTGAACGTCATGTTATCCATGAATGAACAATGATCTGCCTAGAGAAATATATTTTGTTTTATCTCTTTTGGATTTCAAACTGAGGCTAAAAAATTCATTCCTAAACCAGTATCTTTTTAAGATTATTGTCTTACAACCTTTGTAAATAACAGAAGATTTACTACAGAATCTGGATTCCAGTTAAGATTTTTAAAAAATAAGTCTATAACTAATAATTTCTGTTTGCCTTAATGATAAATTTTCTGTCATGTTAAAAATGAGGTAATTCAATGATCAAGGAATACTACACAGATTCACCCACCATCTTAAAGCAGAAGCAAAACTTCTCACTCACTGAAACTTATGAAATGTGTGAACTTTGAGAAAAGTCTACAGGTAACAATCAACCACAGAGAGTATTTTATGTGCCAATGTCTATATAATTCATTGCCACAGAGAAGTGTTACAGTACCATAGTTACAAATTCTCTAAAATATTGTCTTAATGGCAATGAATTTTTTCCTCTGGTTTGATTAAAGATATACTTCTGCCACCAGCTGAACATTTTTTTACTAACAAGCTGATGTTTTCCTCTTCTATTTAGAGAATGATCAGAGATGTAAACATTGAGGATAAAACCGTGAGTTTTGCATCCCAGCCCTTCTGCAGAAAGAAGTATCTATACAAGGAAAGCTTGCTAATATATTTATTGGTTTAGACAATGAGTGATAACATTTTTTTCTGATTCTGCATTAATAGATTTTAAAATATCTGCCTAGATGTTTTCAGGAATTATTTTTTAGAATATATTTTTCTGAGTCTTTGATCAACTGGACCTCTCCTAATTTCTGTTAAAACAATTTGATCTGATAGCAGTTGTATATATCTTGTGACAGAAATCACTGAACTGTGTTCATTACAACTGATCTAATGCAATGAATATGACTGTCAGTCCATTTAACTAGGAGTTTGCCAGATAAAATGCAAAATTGTATGGTGTCCTGGTGAGGGCAGCAAAACATTCAACATACATGCTTTTAACAAGTCACTTGCTGTTCTATGCAAACTAATTCTGAAATTGCCAGTGACAGGAAGGTATGCTTACTGATTTAGGAATGGATGCTAGGAAAGCTGCATTTTTTCCATTTTACCAATCACTGACTGATGGAGTTTTCTAACATTATTAATAGCCTTTATTCTTACAATTTTTTTCTTCAGAATTACATCCCAAATTAGAATGGGTCTGAAGATGAAAACAGATGTTTAAACTGGAAGCCTTTTGCAGTATTCATCTCAAAGGACAGTGAAAAAGGTGGAAGCAACCTGAATATTTTTCTTCATATGACTTGATATGTGCTATATATAAAAAAAAAAAAAAAAAAAAAAAAAAAAAACAAAACTGGAACTAGAACCGGCTATCTCCCATTAAAAAAAAGGAGAAAAAAAACAACCAACCAACCAACCAAAACAAAACAAAACCACCAAACAACAAAAACCACCCAACAACAAAACCCACAAATAAACAATCCAAAACCAACCCACATTATACTTTGATGATTTACACTAACTGCTAAAGTAATTATTTGAAAATTTGAAAAATAATTCTGATTGCTTGAGATTGTTGGAAAATATAAAATGAGGACGATGTAAAAGAAAGATCTCAACAGCTAAGTAGCTGGTAATAAGTAAACAGAAATTTACTCACCTTCCCTCAAAGATCATGATTTTCCTTTTCAGCGATTTTTTCAATAACTTTAACTCATGTATTTTTATTTGTGGTAGAAACAACTACCCAAAATGGAAAATAGTTGCCAAATTGCAAATATTTAGTGCAATGCAAGACTAAAATGAATGGCTGCTCTTCCTCTTTTTTTTTTTTTTTTTCTTGAAATGAAAAGAAAATAGCATTTATGAGCTGTATACCCAGACTTTGTAAATATCTATTCATTTTGCCCATATGCTGCTGACTTTGGATTCCTTTTTGCCTGATTTATGTCAGAATTTGAAATCTGAAATACATATGATGGAAAAATGTTTTTATCAAATGGAAAAATAATATTATGTTTCATACTGAGCAAAAAGCAGAGAACATTTTTAGAAGAAACATGGACTGCAATTATTGTTAAGCTTATTTTTTAGGTTTATGTTTGGAATTATTTCCAACATTTAGTCTCAAACTAACCTTGAATATCAATTGTACTTCATATTTCAAATCTGTCTGTTGCTCTGTATGATGTGAATGTTTTAATTTTGTATGATGTGTGTTCTATTTAGAAGGAAAGGAAAGCAGATTTTAAAAGGGTTGTTTTTAAAGACACCATTGTGAAGCTCGGCTTTCACAAATTACACAAACTGGTAAGTAATTTAAAATGACACATGGTTATGGAGTTCTTAAAATTTCACTGTATAGGGGATTATCTTAATATCTATTGATGGTTACTTCTTTCTCCTTTTTTTTTTTTGTTTTGTTTTGTTTTGTTTTGTTTTGTTTTGTTTCTTGTTTATCTAACACTGTAAAAATTAAGTTTTATTACATAACTCTCCTGAGGATATTTTATGTAGGTGTGGAATTGAGTAGCCAAAACATATTTTTAAAGGTGTACAGGTATGAAATAAATCTTGATACAACCTGCATTTTTTCAGACTTACTTTAGAAGTGCTACACAATATACTTCTTAAAGAAGGACATTCATATTATTTGAAGAATTAAGACATTAACATTACCCATATACAAATTACTAAATAAATAGCCTGATACTAGAAAGATCAAATTTTGACTTTTTTATTCATATGAACCAGTCTGCTGGCTTTCAAATAAGTGTCAGGTAAACTCCTACACATTAGTTGCTCCTCCTCATATAAAAAAAGTTATATTTTTTTTGACTGGTTTTCTGACCATTTAATGATTTATCTGAAATCTCTAACTGTAGCATTTTCAGAAAAAAAAAAAAAAAAAAAGTATTAAATTTTAAAATCTGACCTAAACTATGTGTTTGTTTGGTTTGTTTTTGTTTTTAATACAGGAACAAAAAGGTTAAGAGTTGTAAGCACAGTTGCATAAAGACACATAAGGGTGAAGTGGTTTGAAGGAGTCTCATTCATCCTTCTGTTCAGACTATGACCACTGTTGGATATGCTTTAACTCTCATAAAGTGAAGAGCAAATGGATCGATGGACTTCAGGATAACCTATGCATTAGAAGTCCTCTGTGGAAAAGAAGATGAACACTTAACAGAGGATTTTTTGCAGTGGTGCTGTTATGTGGTCTTCAGTGGAGGGTTTCAGATAGGTGAGGGTACCAAAGGGTTTAAGGTGTGTTACAAGGGGACAGAATCTTTGCTGGAAGAAGGCTTATTTGCTCCTTGATTTTTGCAGAATGGTGTGAGGAAATATAGAAAGAATAAGGGAAACAGAAAGAAAGAGGTATTCTGCTAATGAAAGCAATGTTAATATTCATGGGAAGTAATAAATCTCCTTTCACTTTTCAGTGGGTTTTTTGTTTTGGTTTTTTTTTTCCATAAAGGTCAGTGGTCAAGTCTGCAAGCTAGTTTTCTGGGTTTTTTTTGGAGGGAGATTAAACGAAAAGAAGAAAGGTAAAAGAAAATTAGTCATCATGGAACATAAGAGAAGAAAGAATTTGATTATTCCAGTCCAATTGAATGGAGGGAGTGAAAACTATAAATAGCCAAAAAAGGTCTCTAAAATTCTGAAAGGAAGCAAAATTCATTTCTTCCTTCCTTCTTCCTTGCCTACATTATCTACCTCTTCTCATTAATAATTCCAGAGGGAGCTTAGGCATGCCAAGCTGATACAATGTGGATACGTGTATTTTATCTAATATAAACATAAGGAATGTATTTACTGCCATAAAATTACACGTATTGCTATCTTGTTTCTTCTTCCAGAATGCAAACTCTTTTTCAAGACTTCTGGAACTGCTTCAGGCTGGGATTTGTGGATGATATGTATAGTGATAGTAGTCAAAGCGCAAACCCTATAATTCATGTTGGGATTTTACTTTTTCTGTTTCCCTCTTGCCAAGGTTTATCTGAGTATGCTCTGCTAGACAAAACTGGTGATAAAAGCCAGAGATTAGCAATTACTGTTCTGTGCCCTATATTATGCTAACTAGCCTTACTAATGACAATGGGACGTGCTCTTCTTGAAATCGACCCGTCAGTGAACTTGTCACCACAGGAAAATGAAAACATAAGGATGCACTACATAGATAAATCCTTTTTATTAAAATAATCTGCACATTTCTTTACTTCAGCTTCACCAGGTAGAATGACATCTATATTTAGGTTATCATTAGCATCCTTCGGAAGTAAATATTCCTCCGGCCCATTGGAATTAATCTGTGCTTGTTTTCTCACTCTACCTTTTAATAAAAAATCCCCATCTTAAATTTGATTGGATTGCATACTTTAAACTTCAGTAACTTGCTAATAATAAGGACCGTCTTTCTTTTCCCCAGTCCTCCTATGCTTGAGTTGATGAGTGGATGTTTCATAGGTCTGCTTGTTAACATTTGCAAGAAAGATACGGATTTTTACCTTTAAATCTGAATTTGTGAGTTATAACTTCTTTGCATTTTCTTGACTTTTTCTTTATTTATATTGCTGTACAACTATGTATTGCTATGCATATGAGATAGAGAAAATGCATCCACATGCTAGCATGTAGAAAAGTGTACAGAAAAAAGTGTAATTAAACGCTTAGAGTCGAATTCTATACAGAAAACCTTTGTATTTAATAATATAAATATCCCCTCTGCAAATCACCTGCAAAGCATCCAAATTATATTGGGTGAATGTTTTTACAAAGTCAGAAGGGAGAAGAGGGCTAGATCATAATCCTACAGGAAACAGATATATGCATAGATGTTATGTTACCTAGCAACATAGGGCCCAATCTGTTATTTACTCCATTTCTCCAATTTTACTATAGTACATGGGGGAAAAATGACATGCATTAGGTGCACTAAATCCTTAATCCTTGGTTCAGCAGGTCCAGGAAGAAATGGAAAATGTATATTTTTATATGTGGTTCTGGATAAATATTATGAAAGGCTTCTTCCTGCACATGGCAAGCATCAGTCCCTATTATTAGCTAGTATTTCACAGGAGTCAGAAATGTGTTAAAGTCTTTACAGATTACAAGAAGAAAACAAAAAACAAAACAAAAATAATTTTAAACCTTACAACCCCAACTGTTGTAATTAAAGTAAGTAAATTGCTTCAGGTTCTACTGATGAGACAGCATGTGATAATACTGTCTTTTATTCACTCTTACATACAATTAATATCATAGGGAATGCCCTTGTAAGAAAACCTTTTAATGTGCTTAAATGTTTACCAGCTCTGAGGGGTTTTTTTACATAAAAAGGTTAGGAAACTTGCAGGAAAGTCATAACAGTTACAGTTAGGCAAAAATGGCAAATGTGCCTACATTTTTCCTTCATAGATACAGATATCTATTTTATTTTATTTTTTTTTTTTATCCACAGCTCTGACACCATACAGTTTTCTTTCTAGCTGAAGATCAATCTCTAATCAGTAAGGGAGTACAAAAATGTTATGATCCAAAACTTTTTTAAAGAAAATCTTTTCTGTTAGTTTACTAGGATAGACTTGGTGTGCAGTTTCAGGAAATTCTTGATTTATACGTGCCTAGGTACTTGTATCTGTGAGTACCTTCTGGATATCAGATTTTTTTCCATGCTGAAAGAGGATAAATCCCTCTGTTATATAGGGTCTCCCAAGGATACTAATGTGTTTTTGCAGGCTTTCAGAGAATTTTGGAAACTTTAGTCTTTCACAAATTAGAAAATTCTCCACAGGCAGATTCCTGACCAACTGTAGAATCTGCCATTAATGGAACAATTCCAATGACTTTATGTGCACATGGGTGTGTATGTGTGTTTAAGGACCTGATCTGCCATCTATGCGAGTCTTCTGTTTAGGAGTCTCATTTTTATTTCTCCTACTGAACTGTCTAGACCAGGGTCACCTGACTGTTCCTCAGATATCATGTAGCACAGAATACTGATTTATGTCTCTTTTTTGGGTCTTGACTCAGCCATGTTCAATCAGTACAAGGGTTAAAAGTTAATGGATGAACTGGGCTGTTAGAGAGTCTTTTAATCCTCCAAAAGGAACTACAGTAATCACTGGTGTATTTTGTGGCCTTGCGTACAAGAAGTACAGTAAAGCTAATGTGAAGCTCAGGATACACGATTAAGTTCACGTGCTCTGGAAAACACTGGGCTCACTGAATGTGAGGACTACTTGAGGAATAATTCACTACTCAACCCTGAGAAAGGACAACACAACTCAGCATCAGAAAGTTTTCAGAAACCTAAACAGGAGATCAGAACAGCTTTGACACTTTGGTAGATGATGCTGAACACCAAGAGCAAAGGCAATATTCTTGGGACCAGCAAAAGCACTGAACCAGCCCAAGTAATAGCCAAAACTGGTTAACTAACTTATGAAAACAAAGTATATATTTATTTAAATATTCTCAGTTCAGGTTAGAAAGGCAAAATTATAAATATTTATTTTCCAAAACAAATCAGAATGCTTTTCTACATTTGTAATCTTTTGTATTCTTTAATTCATGTGTGTGTTTCTGTCTATTAGAGTAAAATAATTTTAGAGTGGAAATCTAAACTTTTCATTGTAAAATGTCAAACTAGGATTTTAAGGTTCATAAGTGTCCTTCTCACACACCTTTTTATTTACTCTAAAATAAATACTGTCTGAATCAAAATTATTATTTAGTTATTTTTGTTGTCGAATTGGCATTATCTCACAGAAACCTCTTAGACATTTTATTTCCCAACTGGATCTAGTCATGAGACACTGGGTATCTGACTCTGGCATACCATTTCCAGAGGACTTTCTGGAAGCAGTGTTATTTAACTTCCATCGCTGCTGCTTTCTTGTGACTGCAAACCTGAAGTATTCAACAGTACGCAAAAACGAATGAAACTACTAAAAATTAGTATTATATGCATCAGAAGCCTTCACTGCCTTACCTTTTAACAGTACAGCATTGCCTACTCCTTTTCTTCCTTTCTTGTTATAACATTTTACCTCCCTCATCAGTGCAAAAACCAAGGGATTTAATCCTGCCAGGTACTGAATGCCTTTGATTTATATTAAATTGAGGAGAATGAGATCACAGAGCAAATCTCATGAACAGCTGCTAAAGTGACACCGAGGTCCTGCTTACTTTAGAGAGTCAGGCATTGATGTAGCTGCAGTTGCGCAGCTCATTTTCTGACAGGCAAGTTTTCAGGCAGGCAGACTTGAGAAACAGTGACAATAAGATCTTGCTTCACTACATCTCTTCAGCTCCATCGATGCCTGCAATCAGGGCAATTTATAAGTGAAAAAAAAGAAAAAAAGGCCAAGTACCAATGCTTTGGTTCTTCTTTCCTGCAGTGGAGTTTAGCAGCCCCAAAGATCAAGCCCTCTGGCATTTTTTGTATTAATAATAATTAAAAAAAAAAAAAGCTGCACAGTGTGTAAGATATGACACATTATTTTTCTAGCATTACAAAGTTTTTCTGCACTACTTTTGATCTCTTAATATTTTTTAAATTAATAACTGTGTTTTATGACTTCTGTTTCCTTTTTCTTAAGTGATCTGGATTAGAGCTGCAAAAATGTCTTCTGCAGAGTGCAACTAATCAGCAGCCCACGAGGAATCGTAAGAAGCAGTTTAGCAAAAGCAATCAAAATTCCTATAATCCAGGAAGTAGAAGGGAAAAGAACCCGAAACAAATACACTTAAAAATCCACAGAGGCAATTAGAGAAGATGGCAATAAAGGGCAACAGTGATTAGTATCTGTATCACTGTTATAGGCCTAAAATTTCATCAGATATTCTCCTATATTTTTAATTTTTTTCAGCTAAACACATACCTAAGTTTTCACTGCATTAGAAGTATAGGACCTTTTGGAATGTTGTTTTCTTCTCAATTATTTTGCAATGGGACTATTATGTGGAGTGGGCTATTAATTAAAAATAACTGAAAATTGTATTTAATTCTCAGGAATTCTGAAATTAAAAGAGAAAATAGTCTCTGGTTATTTTGGAGAAACTGAGGAGCTAAGTGTTGCCCTCAGATACAGTAATGCAGTCAGTTCTTACAGTATAATGATGAATTATCATTTCAGTGTTTCATGTAAAGATCAACTGGCAAACTTTTTTTAAAATTGTACAATTTTACTGAGCAACATTAGCCACAGTCCTGAAAAAACAAACAAACAAACAAAAAAAAAATCAATACTGTCTATGAGGTTAGTTGGTAGAAACTGGGAGTAGATGAGTCCATGTTCAGCCCTAGCCAGTGAAGAAAATCTTTTGTGGATATTGCCTTCTTACAACTACGGTTACCAATATTGATCTCGGCTAACCACTGCAGTACACTGAAATCAATCCAGCTACATTCCTTGGAGTCACCTAAAACTAGAGCACTCCATTGTTGAATCAAGTCCACTGACCTGAAATAGCTTTATTTGCACTGGAATGTTAACACAACACAGAGGTAGTACTTGAATGTTAACACAACACAGAGACAAATAGGGGCATTTCCCTTTCTCATGACTCAGAAGCCTGCACAAAATAACACGGTGGGGTTTGTGCTGAAAATAATAAGATCCAAAGGAAAGAAATAATTTTCTCTGTGTAGTTGCCTTTATAACCTAGAGTGCAGTGGATGTGGGAATGTATAGTCTACATATGAACTGGTTTAACTGCAGAAGTATCACAATTAACCTGAACCAGACCTGACCATTCCTGACTTTGGTGTACCTTGCTTAGCAGAGATGTGCTATTTTATGATGGCTCATACCCAAACCGAGAGTATTTTGTAGCTGAAGTTTTAAAACATTCACTGTGTGAGCATCCAATGATTATGCGTTGCCATAAAGATAGAACATTAAGCATGACCAGCACATGTCCTATCTGTCTGTTCATTAGTGCAGACTAAATATTGCTCCTGTTTGTTGGATTTACCAATAGTAAGGGTAGTGACTGTTAAGGAAGGATTCAAAAATAAGTTTACTTTGACCTGGTTAGCTGTTAGATGGTCATGAATATGATTGTCCATACTGTCTTTGATACTTTTGCAACTGAATCAAACTGCCAGACAAAAAAGTGAGATAGCCCTAAACTCCTATGCATATGACAGAAATTAACCTCATGTTAATTTGCTTTACTTCTAGTAAAGTAAAATGTGATGGTGATAGAGTTGATGTCCATTTTTATCTCCCTATAGAAAATACAGTCTTTTGGACAGTTAGGGTTTAGCCTAAGATAGAGTTGAGGGACAATTATTTATGCTATTTTATTTCATTTTATTATTTATTTTATTTTTTATTTTATTTTATTTTCCTACACATATTTGCATCACATTTCTCATTCTTATGAATTTGCATATATAAGATGTTTGAATATATATGTATATAAACTCATACATGCATGCAAACATAAACATAGGTGTATTCGGCTATATGCATGCAGTTATACAAAAGAGAATCTGTTGAGTTGCTGTGTGGTCTGCTAACAAATATTTTTTGGTTGCTCTCCTCAAATAACAGAGTTTCATTTGTTCTGCTGTGCTAAGTATATTCCCTCATTCACTACTCCACCTTTATTTATATCTTCAATCCAACGGGATATAGAGAATATTGTACTGGAAATCATGCAGACTAGGGATTTAGACCACCAAAAAAACCCAAAAAACAAACAAACGAACAACCCTCCTGGATAAAACCAGCCTTCACAGATAAATGCTTGCTGCTTTTTTTTTGCTTTTTTTTTTAAAAATTGTCCCACTTGAGTGGCTCCTAAACATCTTTAGTGCACATCCTATATCTGGTGTATCAAAATTAGTTGATAATTTTGAAATGGGATCCTGCAAAGCCTAAAACCACAATTGCATTCTTCTTGTATAATGTACATAAAAGATGCCAAAGCACCTCTGTTTTCTTAGGATGGATTTCACTACAGTTTAAAGTAAAGTTGCTTTAGAAACAGAATATTATTAAACAGGCCTGTTGGTTTAGATCAGTTTAAAGAAAAAAAAAAAATCAATTTTAGAAAAGGAAAACAAATTTTTGCTTTATTACCATTCTCTTTCAGGCTGAACACATTCCTCCACTCTATTCTAGTTCAGTAATTTTCCCTTTCTAGGTTTTTTAGGTTAAGTCATAGCTATCAAGGCAGATCCGTCCTGAGTCTTGAAGCCATTTGCTATCTTCCTGATCTGGACCAGTATATATACCTTTTATTTGTACAGGGACATCCACTACCGTTAAAGGGAATGGGATCTCCTGACACCAAAGTTGTCCTCAACATGAGGATCAAGTCTCCAGGATGTTACTTGGCTGCAAAATGTTAAACAAAATTCAAAGTAATTTTAAATTCTAGCTTGATAGCGTTGAGATGTGATATACTGCTTGTTTTTTGCAAGTGATAAGCCTTTTTAACTTGTTTGTTGATAATTGCTAAGTTGTTTTGATTACATCTGATAGGGTAATGTTGTTTAGCTTTGTTATTTGTATATTTATCTTAACCACAGTCATCAAAGTTATTCCACATCTGTTATCAAATTGAGAGTAAGACAGGCCTTCTATGCAGATAAACAGACAGGATTCTTCTGCTGGTAGCAAATATGTGTTGTTATTCCTTACATGTGATTATTCCCAGGCAACACTGGTACTAAGAAGTCATTTGAAAATACATCCCTTTTACATATGTTAGTCTTTAAAAAACATATTGTAATTGTACAAGGCAGTGGATACAGTGGATTTTATCTGTGTAAACACAACACCACCACCACCCCCCCAACCACATTAGTATAGGCAAAAGACTAATGATTTCACTAATCAACCTAATTCTTGACCTAAAGACACTACTGCCTAAGCTATACCTCAGATGCTTTACATATGGGTAAGCAACAGAATGGTTTATTTATTTAAAACCTTCTTAGATTAATACTCCTATCCCAAGACATATTTATTATTTTTTATATTGCTATTGTTTTGGTTTCCCCTTCCTTCCTTCCTTCCTTCCTTCCTTCCTTCCTTCCTTCCTTCCTTCCTTCCTTCCTTCCTTCCTTCCTTCCTTCCTTCCTTCCTTCCTTCCCTCCATCCTCTCTGTCTTCTGTCTCACTTTCTCTCTCTCTCTCTCTCTCTCTCACCTTATAAGCTTCTCTTCTTAACAGGCAGCAGGTCACAGAAAGGGGAAGAGTGCCTGTTCTGGTTCAGCTGGGATAGGGTTAAGAGAGAGAGGGGGAAGGGATCTCCAGACGGGTTATTCATACCATGCTGACGTCAGGTCCAGGCATGGGAGCATGGGAACTTTTTCCTTTGTGGCTTTGGTGGTGGGGAGCTCACGGTGGGCTTGTTCCATAACCATTGCGGTATTTCTCTGTATATCTTTTGTCTTGCTTACTGTTATTACTGTTTATTGTTGTTATCATTGCTACTGTTGTTGTTCAGACTGTTTATTACACTGTTGTATTAAATTTCTTCTTATTTTAACCCGGGTTTGTGCCTCACTGCCAGCCCGACTGGCTGAGGATGGGGGAGGGGCAACACCAATGTGATCTCCGGTCCCGGCAGGGCCTAAACCACCACAGTGCCAAACAAAACAACTCCCGCCCACCTGGCCAAAGTCTCTCCTCTGTGATTTAATTTTTAGTTCCTTTCTCATTCTATCAGTATTGTTTTAGCATTCAGTTATGCTGAATGCATAAGGAGAAAGTAAAGAAGGAGTTGTCTTGCAGTACTTTGCATCTTTGATTCAACTTGTTTATCTTTGGATTATAGTAGAAGGCATATGTCTAAACAATAGCAGAATGTATTATCTTTACATCTAAAGTCCAAAAAGAAAACAGTACAGGCCAACAGCAGGTTCTTAAATACCGTACCAGATGTTCAGAAAACAAATATCAAATTAACAATTTATGAAACAAACACATAAAGGTCAACAAATATTGTGTTTTATGCCAGAACTATGTTGTTTTAGCAATAATTCTGGCTTTAATTTTCAAACTCCTGGCTGAATGGAAGATGGTATCGCCAAGGCAAAAAAGTCCTACAGGCCTTTCTTCACATTTTATTGAAACTTTAAAATAAACCCAAACTACTGCATATAGTTTTGTATTGTTTTGATCCTGTAAAGTACTGAGCATCCCCATTTTGACAAGAATTCACGTGGAACTGATGACACTCTATGTCTTTTGAGATAAGCTTCAATATTAAAAATGCTACAAAAACACCACCACCCCCCCCAAAAAAAATAAACAACAAACCAAAACCCAAACCCCAAAACACAAATATCCACACCTAACAAAATAAACTAAAAGAAAATAAAAAACAAAAACATGTTTAAAGACTTGTAAACAGTTGCAAGAAACCACGATGTTTTGGGGGTTGTTTTTTTCACTTACAGAACCTGCATTTGTAAAAGGATTTCTGGCATATAAAATCTGTGGTACATAGATAAAAATATGGGTATGTTTATAGAAGCACAATGGATGGGTAAGATCATCAGGTTTAAACTTTTAGAAGCAGCGCATCTATACAGCTTTTGATATCAGGACAATTTGTTCAGAGAGTCCTAAGACTACCTAAGTGCTTTGCAAAAAAATATATGTATTATTGCCCTAAACTACATACAAAGATCGCAAAACACTTTAAAAAAGTCAGTAAAATAAACATCACATATGTTCTCCTGATTTAATGACATGGGCTGTGAACATGTATGAGTAAAAGATACAATTCTCAGCTTTTCCTCAAGTGATCTGTAACTTGCAGGAGAAGTCCAGCTTCTTTGTTCTTTGCTTTTCATTCTAACACACGCAAGTGGCAAAGACTGGAACAAGGGCACATGTCAATAAGAGTATTTATTTTTTAACAATTTTGAAATTTTATGAGCTTTTTAAAGATTCTCCAAGTTCTAGAACATTCACATTAGTAGTGGAGGTTTTTGCACCTTTACCAAACTGAAACTATTAGGCTGATAATTTTTATCACTGAGTTGGGCTGCATATTTGGAAATAAAACTTCACGTTAAAAGACTTTAGCTATTTATCTCACTATGATATCTTGTTAAATTATCTTTAAGAATACATAAAAAAAAAAAAAAAGATAATTTCTAGTGTGTTGAAGAAAAACTTGAAACTTTCCAAGGAGATCTTGAGCAACATTTTGCTTTTTAGATTCTTTGTGAAACCTTGACAGCTTCTCAGCTATAACACAATCCCATTATATCTACTGAGCTAGGTGGTGATAGTGAAATTAATTATAGTTTTGAATTACACAGGCTGAACAGAAGACCATAATAAATATTTTGCTATGTTGGACAAATTGTCTTTCTACCCTAGATCCCATTTCTCACAGTGACCAATATTAATTAAGGTGGTTGTTTGCAGCATCAGGAGAGTGTAGCTTGACAGGTTAAAGGAACAATTGAAAGTGTGGCCTACTTTTTGTCCCCTGTCCTTTGTGTTATTAACTTGCTTTCAAGATTTCTTCTTGTTGCTGCTCCTTAATCAGATTATACATTGGAAACTTCTACACAAATTTACTAGAAGGTGGGCATTCAAGTTGTTTATTCATTAATCAATTTTTTAATTAAAAAAAAAAAAAAAAAAGGACACATTCATCTCAAACAGTAGCTGGAATCTCCAAGCAACAATACCATTAAGACATAATTTCTTCTTTCCCCTTTCTTACCATTACTATTTAAAATATCCCCAACTCTTCAGAGCGTCTGAATTTAAATGCTACTCTGCCATAAGACTGAGATTTTAAAAAAGCTTGATTTCCCTGATGTCAACAAGATAATGTTAACATAAGATAGATAATATTCAAAATGTTTGTAATAAGTAATGTATGGAAGAAAATGTTCCTAACTATTCACAGAAAATTATAAATTCAATGAGCTTTTGTAATAATTAGGAAAGCTGCTTTCCAAGCATAATTTTTTTTATGACTCAAGATTCAGAATAATAAAACTACTGATACACATAATAAAATCGATAAAATCTAGCTTTTATGACAGTCATCAACATAGCACTCTTTTGTTTCACCCCTCATTTCCCTCTGATATGTTGGTAGAGATGTATAAGAGAAAATGTGAATGCAATTGAAAGGTAAGAAATAACAGTGTAACATTCCTTTTGTATATTTATCCTTTCAAAGAAAATTTTGAAGACACAACTAGATGACTTTTCTTCTGTTTATTCTGCTTTGAAAAATAATTTCCTATTTTTATATTGAATATTTGACTACACCTAAATGACAACTTTCTGTTCAGCTGTTCTTGAAATACACTAATGAACACATTGCAATTGTTCATTCTGTTTAAAAAATGAGTGACAAAACAGAATTTAAAAACAAATTTCAAAAATTGTGTCTATATTTTTTAAAATGAAATATTATTTCTTATAAACATCCCCTTGATGACAGAGTTAATTCTTTGAATGGGATTAGCCACATCAAGAATTACTCTTCTAAAAGTTAGTTAGTTTTAGTGCAAATTAATGTAAACGGTAAGGATCTTTGTAATAAAGTGTCACAAATAATGCTTTCCCAACAGAATCTATCCTGGTTGGTTTGCATGTATTTTAGTACAAGCTGAATGGCTAATTTCTCTCCACTGACTGTAAGGATGCCTAGGCAGGTATCTCAGACTAGATAGTAAAACTAAAGCTATCACCAGATTGCTGAGGTGTTCCATCATAGATTTGCTTCTGTTTCACTTTTAAAAGCTCAGTTTAAAAGCAGCAAAATATTTTATTTAAATTATATCAATATTTAATTAAACTCAGAACATTTCATAATCTCTCCACTTTTCTCCCCGAAAAGAAAAAAGACAGAAACCATATTAATTAAGAAAAAAACAAGAAAATGGTTTAATCCAAAAATTAATCTTTTTTTATATTCCAACAGTGACCTAAAAAAAATCAATTGTTCAGAGAAAGGTACCTCTACCCTTTAATCTCTTTAGATTATGAGAAATCCACCAAAAAAGGGAGCCCATACTCCGAGTCCTCAGACAAAAATCTTTATATTTTCAGCTGATCTCTTTTTTCACTTTGTTTTGGTTTTGCTTTACCTTTAGTTGACCTTCTACGGTTAGAGTGAGCGCACACAAGTTATTGAGTCAGTCCTCAATAACTTGAACTTTCATCATGAGTGTTATGGGGAAGGAAAATGAAGCAGAGTGTCAGAGAGAAGTGAAGTGGGTCCTTCAGCACCGACCCTGCCTGACCTCCTACAGATAATTCCCACTTGTGGCCCTGGAGTCCTTTAGCAGTCTGTTACACGCCCATAGAGAGGGCAGCACTACTAAGTTTTAGTGATGCTACTCACAACCAGATGCAATAAAAAAAAAATAAAGTGCAGCATTCCTCCTGCCGAAGGGGTATATTTGGACTACAGTATGTCTGCACTGCCATCATGGGATGGTTAGGCCACTTTATTTCTCTTGGTCCAAGAATGGAAGGAATATACTTTTGTATAAGTTAATCAGATCTCTGGAAGTATTAACTGCTCCATGTGTATGCAGCAGGTTTATGATGTCTGACAGTGCGACTGAGGCCTGCTTGTGCAGTTCTGCAGTGCCAGTGCTGCACCCTGTGCACCAAATTATCTGTTCAAGAGCCAAGCACATGAATCCCAGATCATATGCATCCTACAGAACTATATAATGCAGAGCTGGTCTACAGTTTATGAAGATCTTTTTTCTAGTTATAAATGCTGAAACTCTAGAATGTCAAAGAACGTAAAAGTGAACATTATTTGAATCATGTGGTAAACTATCTTGATTTTTCTCAATCTCTCCAAATGAGAACGTGCCAGAGAAGACCTTGTATGTGAGAGTAAGCAAGGAACTTTGATCCAAAGGAGAGAGTACGAGCCTACTTAATAAACAATGACCAAATTCTTATGCCAAGTATTAAAAGCGAATCTGAAGTAAACTATTTTCAAGAAACTTCTGCAGATGTTATGACACATGTATGAATTTTAAATCTCTATGTAGCTTATGGAGTAAATATGTTGCTTAAATAGAAGCCTTGCTGACAAAAAGCAGAGGCCTGTTGCACCCATAAATTGAAACAGATTGAGGAGGGCATATTTGGTATTTGTTTGCCTGGAATCTAAACACAACCATGCTAAAATAACAGTAATGCTGTAACTATTTGTAGAGACTGTATATTTTGTGATGCTAATGGCATAACCAGCAACAATGTCTGAGCACTTGGACGCAGCTAACTGTACATTGAAAGGTAATAGGTAACTGCAAGAGGCAAAATGAGACTTTTGTGATGTAATTGCACAAACAGATACAATGAGAATCATTGGCATAATCTTGAGATGCCAATACAATGAGAATCAAGGCATAAACCCTGCAAGATATGAACAGCAGATACAGAACAGACAGGAAACATGCCTGGGAAAATGAAAAAGTCCCGCTCCTGGATAAAATAATCTGTGTTGGGAGCAGATGAGATTCACTCTTTCTTGTGGGGAGGTTGTGAGGATCGTAAAAATACCATGGATGCATGAGAAAAAAGAAAGATGACTCTTGACTTTGGCCCCAGATTACCTCATCAAAGAGATCTCAAAACTGATCCTCAGACCTGACTGCAGCCATCCCTGCTGACTTAACGGCATCAGCTCTGTGGTACTGAATACACACAGCTAATGTCGAAGACGGTTATTAAGGACCATTTGTATATGCAGTAATTATAACTAATAATGTGTAAGAACTTACCATTGGAAAATATGTGTTGTTAATGAATACCAATCTAGGAAAACACTTCTTTGATGCTGGCCTGATTTCTGTCTTTTAAATACTCTCATCACAGTCACATCCAGCTCCCTGATATGTACATACATCTATATCTGTACACACACATATGTACTCAGTTGCAAGAGTCTCATGTGAAACTGCATTTTAGATCTATTTATTTTACATAATAATTTAATGATAATAAGCTCCAGATTCATCCAGCCTAGGGTTTTGTGGAGGATGAATTCTGAACTTCAGCGTGTATCCATCCCCTCTAGGTATAGGGATCATTCCTTAGTCACCTCAGCAGCAGTGCTGATTTGACCCTCTCATCACCTCAGGAAGGACAGAATTGTTTGTGGACTGCAATGTGAACTGGATCAATAAAATGATCTTGGTTAAATAAAAAGCCTCAAGAAATTAAAATTAGTGGCTGGAGGCTAGTGAAGGCAGTAAGGGATTTCTCAGATCAACTTTGCCAATGAAGAAAAAATAACAAACTATATCCTGAGTCACCACTGCAATATTCTAGGTTTACCTCAGAATAATACATCTGAAATCATTGGGGATGCTGCGATGTAAAATCGAGTAGTACAATGATTAATCGGGTCACCAACCTCTTCTCCCTTATGTCTCTAGAACGTTATTTAATTAAAACTAAAATGCCATATGGGATTGGTCCCAGGGTATGGTTTCTAAGCACTGCATAAATAGGAAGAAGGTATCATTTTATTGTTAATAATGTTTCATCTATTCAGTCTTCCCACAGTTTGCTGATGCCCAGCAATTCTCCTTTTAATGTGCAGACAACACTGGATGCTCTCCTATGGATAGTTTCAGAAAGCTTTTCAGATATTTTCCGTCAGAAAATTCCAGATCAAACTAATCAAAGGAAAGGAAAGATAATTTTGAAACAACGTTATTTTTTTGGGGAAGAAAAAAAAAAAAAAAAAAAAAAGGGGGGAAAACCATGGAAGGTATCAAATTCTGATTTCCTGGTATTACAATAAGATTTCCTATTTCAAAATGTGCTTTTTCTTATATTAGAAAATCAAAAAAACAAAACCAAAACAAACCATTTCACATTTCACATCTTAATCAACTCAAACGGTTTGTTTCAGGTTTCTATTTTGAACTACACTGAAAATTATTAATTTGGTTTTGTTTTCATTTTAGTTTGTAGCAAAGAAACTGATAGACTTCCTGAAAACAAAGCCACTTCCTCACAGTTCTCATGTCTGAACAAGGCTTTTTTTTTTTTTCTTTTCTGAAATATTTCTTAAATTAGAGGTACTTTCTGTTTCAAATGGTTTATTATTTGCCTCTGAAATCCATGTGTTTTTTGAAGTCTGACATCTCAGTTGGGAAAAGACTGAGGAAAGAAAACATTCTTTTTCCTTAGTTAAAACAGTTCAATTACAGTGAATTAAGATGTAAATTAATAAGAAAACGAAGGCTTGGTAGTACTGTCACACCACATAACTACATTAGGCCTCCAGAAAGAAAATGACTGGCATATGAAACCTTTGATGCATAAAATCAAGTCTGAGAGAGGAGAAGAAGGAGGCAGGAAGCCTTTAGCTTTTCTTTTGGAACAGGCTTATTTCTATAAATCAGTAGTTCTGCATCTCTAAAATACTGGGGTAGAAGTCAGGGCTGGGCCTTCTGAGACTTGGGTCTATTTCTAGCGCTATCAACAACTTGACATGTGACCTTCCCAAGGTCAGTGCTTCTGTTTCTGATCTATTGAGCAAATAAAATTCCATTGTAACAGCCTCTGAGGTGGGTTGATAAAAAGGAAGAACAGGGTATTAGTCTTGCATAAGATTTCACTCTTCACGTTGTACCCCTGAGTAATGGTGATAATTACCTCAGTCACCATGTTTGTTCTTCACAGATTTCAAAGAACCTTTAGGCTGTATAACTCCTTCCACTTCCTCAGACTGGGAAACTGAGGCATGGGAAAGAAATGAGTTGTCCAGAGTCATGTCAGCACACTATTGGTGGAGGCAGGAATAGGACAGGTGGTGTGTTCTTCACTCTAAGAAGCATTTCCCTCTCCATTATTAAACAATGGAAATATGTTATAGTTAGAGAGTGCAGAGACATAAACTCTTACCTGCTTTTGTCCATTTAAATGACCTTTATGTTGCTCTGAGACTCTGCCATGAAAATGGATAAGAATTAATTATTGAAAACACATTATAGCTCTATTATTCAAGCTGATGTGATTCAGTGGGATTACTTGTGTAAACAATAGATTGAAAGTTTGGACACTTTCTTTTCTTTCTTTTTTTTGTTGAGAAAAATACTATTGAATGTCCTGTAGAGATCTAAACATTGTTATTTCTGTTGCACAAGTTAACTCATACTCTTCCTTTCTTGCCATATGAGTTTTAATAAGATAATGAAAGTAATTTTAAACTAACTTTAAATTGAATGATTGTGCTTTACTAAACCACCTCAGCCAGTTAAATATGTTGCAGAGTGACCAGCTATTTCAACCTTTTGCTCTAATGTTTCAGGAAAGAATGAAATAAGCAAGCAATCAAACTACAAAAAGGTCACATTAATAGAAATGCAGTACTGTATTGTGTTTTGATCACACTACACAAGTCAAGTCTTGCAGGATGTTGAGAACTCGTGTAACAAGTACTTAAAATGATAACAATGGTATCTGTTCTAAAAAAAAATATGCTGAGGTTAGAATATGGTGCAAATGTTATCACTTCTTATTAAGGGCTTTAACATTGTATTAGTACTTCCTCTACTATACCTGGCCAAAAGACCAAATATTTCTCACAGCTCCAGTTAATTTCACTGTAATTTTTTTCCTAGACTCAATATATTTCTTTTATTGCAAAGAAAAAAAAATATTTAAATATGTGTACTTCAGTGCTGCAGTGCTGAACACTGCAATGGCAAACTTAGGAAGCAGAAGCCTGGAGTAAAACCCCAGTCCCCAAGTCAGGCAACCAATCATCTCACATACTGCACTGGGAAAGGCAGAAATCAGGCCCTTCACATCAGGATCGAGAGCACTGAAGATGAAGCTTGGAGGACATTTCAGTGAAATGTTGCTGTGGGATCTCTGTTCACGTTCTGGGGTCAGGGCTGCAGCAAAACCATCTCCCTCCATCTGGGCTCTGCAACTTGAAATTCTCCCCTGAAAACAGATACCCCACGCTAATGTATCAAACTTTTAAAGTAAGTGTGTGTGTGTGTGTGTGTGTGTGTGTGTGTGTGTATGTGAGTTTTGGTTATGAGAGGAATAAAAGGAGGTGGATGATTCAGCTCGCTCTCTCCTTCTAACCAGCCAGATAGTGGGCAGAATATAACTCCCAGTGGAGACACAGGGTCAATTCACTGCTAAGTTGGAAGGGGCTTAAGTCTGTCCCTACAGTACCCTTCTCATTTGAAAACACTCCACTGCAGAAGACTATGCTGGAGACAATAGGCTGCAGGGGTGGGGAGAAGGGGAGAGAAACAGAGAGAGGAAAATAAAATATAAATGTCTGTGCGGCTTCAATACTTCACCAAACAGCTACTTTGGATACTCTCTCACCACCAGTAAGGACAGTAGTTCTGGGGCTCAGTCCTGTCCTAAGAACTGCTCAGGTATTTTAATGATTTGACTGCAAGCAATCACAGTCAAAACTGGGTCAGAAACTCGGATGAATATACGTAGGTTAAATAAGAAATTCTGGTCAGGACCTTGGCCTGGCCTACTCTGTAAATACACTTCTTGCTTCCACATCATCAGAATTTCAAAGCGAAATGACTGCATGGCTTTTATGGCAGACTATACCCAGGCTGGATGCAAAATCTGTCCATTTTTGTGACTCCCGTTCACTTTTCTGACACCTAATGCTTGAAGCTTTTAAGACTAACCCTGTGACCTATTCAGGTCAATGTTTCCAACACAAAATTATCACAAGGTCTGATGAATATGTATACTGGAGAAGAATGTCTATGGGTTTTGTTTCTGGCTCTGTAGTCTAAATGTCTGATATGTGAAGTTTATTAGGTCAAGCTCAGTCTCATACGAAAGCACAATGTAAAGCAAGTCCTCCCAGGGCTCTACACACCCTGGTGGGTGCTGTAACTCGTGCTCCCCCACTGTCTTTTTCTGGTTCAAGGGATCTCAAAATTATATTTTCTTGTAAAGTAGAACAGCTGCAGCAAGAAGGCTGGTAGCCTGGCGGTTGAAGGTATGAGCCAAGAAAGAGGAACATGTGGGCTGGCTCTTACACTGCAAAAGATAGAGAATTTTTATTTTCTCATCCTGAGCCAGTCTCCTACTCACTAGATAGAAGAGGCAAACCACTTCTCTAACTTTCTTTTCTTTCTTTTTTTTTTTTTTTTTTATTTTTTTGTAATCATCATCCGCCACTGCATCATTTTGCCAAGCTCCATCTGGTGAACATATCACAGGGAGACTTGGAACATGCTCACACGTCACTGCCCTCAGGAAAATGAAGAAGAAAAATATCTACTTTTGGAAATCTTGTTAGGCCTAAATGCAATTTAGGTAGAAGTCCAGTAGTTCTGTGAAGACTGGCCTGTGAAACACACTAAGATAGAAAATTCTGGGAGGACATCCTTGTATTAGTTTAATCCCTTCTACCCTTAGTTAAAACCAGATAATCTGAACTGGTTTGAAATCATCGTGTACATCAGGAAGCATAGTTTCTGCAGAAGTTGCATCAGCATATAGAGGCACCTATGTTAATTTCTACTCCCTGCATAGCCAAAGTCTGAATATAGCCACAATTTCAGATGAAATAACGATCCTATTACTTTTCTATTTGCTGAGTCCATCATAATTTGTAGTGCATGCACACACACACAGATGTTTATGTACATTTGTGTCTATACATATGTGTGTGTATGTATCCACACACAGCGTCATGTCTTTAGTGTAGTACATTTTTATTGTAATTATAACTCCCACAGAAATAATGAAGCCAATTTTACAGTACATAGCACAACTCTTGAAAACAGGGCATATACGGTAATAAATTTTTGTTCTGTAGAAATTTTGCAGATGCTCTGAGTTCTGCTCGGCAAGTTCTACAATATTAGGTGAGGTAACTAGCTTTTTAACATGTACCAATAAGCACAAATACACCCTTAACCAGTGTTACTTACATAGTCATAGCAACAGGGAAATGGGAAATTACCAATTAGGAACATGTAAAAGTATTCCAGTACCTTTTCCTTTTTCAAGGGATTTTCCATATTAGGAGTAAAAATATTCCTGTTCAAAAGGCAACTGTGATGCCCTCGCCATTTTCCTTGGGTATGTTTAAATACAGCCTTACACCCTTACGGGCTTTACACCCAGAAGAAAGGTATAAGTAGGATGCTCATTATTTTAGGCTTCTAGAAGTTACAGAGGCAAACACAAGGTAAAAGACATCAGATAAGGAAAGGAGTCAAGGAAAATAGACTTAGGTGCTTTTTCCCCTGTCTGATCTTCTGGATAATTTGGAGGGAATAATGTGAGCTCTGGTTATTCAACGTGTGTATGGATTATAAACTAGGACGCATACTCTGAATTTTAAAGACCCAGATTAATTGGCATTTCAATGCTGCATGATCTCTCACTACCACACTCTCCAAGTAAAAGAGTCAAATATTTCAGTCAGAGAGGTCCTGATCCACCTGATCCAGGAGCAGGTATTTCCTGAAAATGCTCAGAGGCAGGCCTCTTCTCCTAAGATACATACTTCCAAACTTAATTCAAGCAGATGAAGAAATCTAAAGATGTAGGGTTATGGCACTGGGTAATGACAGATTAACTTCCTGGCCTTGACGCACCTTTCCTGTGTAAATTGACTTATAGATCTGAAACTTCAGATACCAGATCTGAAATGGATGATGCCTTTTCTCTTCCTCTGACTTGTCTTCAAAATGCTAACCTTTGCATGGCAGTTGTTCTCTCAATACCTATATCATATATGTGAGACATGAATCTCTTTACATAGTTCCAAAGTATACAGCTGAAAACACAATGGGTTCCTTATCTAAATACTCTTTTGGAAGTTACATTGCACCATAAACACTCATATCTTGTGGCAGATTTTTTACCTTTTTTTTTTTCCACTTTGAAATTATAAGGCCCCAGATGGCTTCCACTAGTTCCTACCTCTCAGCAGATCCCTTGGAAGAAGCAGGCAATTTGTCCTTCATGCTTTGACAACAGGTCATTGTCTCCTTCCTCTTATTTGATTCGTATTTATTTATTTAATATCTTGCTAATGTTCAGGTCCTCTGGTTGCATTTTGATTGTTTTTACGGTGCCTGAGCAATTTTAATAACATGAAGGTAAAGATGCTCAGACGCTTTATTCTAAGGCAGGAGGAGAACAAGCTCTTTAGTCCTCCTGCCCCACAACCCAGTGAGTGTTCACCAGGCTCCGGATTTTCAGGCTTTCCTCCCCTGAGACTCAACTCACCGTGTTCTTGTCAATGCTGCTGACACACGGCGAGTGGGTCCCCTACCCTGACCCCCACCCTGACCCTTGCCCCTTCCTCTGACTCTGCCACCACCCTCCACAAGTTTCCTGGGGACTTCCCTGCCTTTGGTTCCCCTTGAACTTCGAGGCTGCAATTTTTGATCCACAGGTTTCCAGACAGCCTAGCACACCCACCCCACCCCCCTGACATCACCGAGAGGCAAAGTCAAAGAAACCATCAGGAGAAATGAATTAATGTGCCTCAAAGTGGCGCCAAGTTTCTTTCCCTCTTTTTTTTCCTAATGAAACCACTAATATATTTCTTGTGGTGCTTTCTGTCTCAGTGGCATTTTATCTCTCCTGGCCCATTTGTAATTTATTGGGCAGGCTTTTTCAGGGCCAGGATTTCTCTCTGTTTCGATTCCTCCTCCTGTCCCATTTCCTTCCCCTGCTTCCCCCTCCCTCCACAGTCCCTGCCCACCATAACAAATCTAAAGGCCGGATCTTCATCCTGGGGACCCGAAATGGCCACGATAACTGTTGTAACTTGTCTGTGGTGTAATTACATTAATTTGATAAGATCATCGTCGGCAAGATGTCTAATTTACTTACAAGCGGCAGCCAGGGAAAAGCTTTGACCAAATTAGCATGCCGCCACGACCAGAGGGTGCAGGCTCCATATGGCTCCCTGGCTTTCCCTATAAATAACCCTCCTCCAGCCCACTCCCGCGGTTACATCCCCCCCTACCAGTATGCCGCAAAGTTCACCAGCGGCGCCGGACGGGAGAGGTACAGCCCCGGACTGCAGGAGGCACCCGGCGGCCGGCCTGCCTCTCCCGCCGTCGCCTCCTCCTCCGCCTCCTCCTCCACCCCCTCCTCCACCTCCTCTTCTTCCTCCTCCTCCTCCTCCTCCACCTCCTCTTCTTCCCCCTCCTCCTCCTCCACCTCCTCCTCCTCCATCTCCTCCTCCTCCTCCTCCTCCTCAAGCGCGATTTGACAAGGCAGGGAGAAAGGCGGGTTTCCACTTGCACCACCAGAGGTGCAACTGGTTCTTCGCTCGTAGGCATCTGAAACCGGTCCAAATGATGCAGAAACTTTTGTATGCTTGGCTCCTTTCTTTAAGGCCAGGCACCGATTTTTCCGCTGTGTAATCTCTTTTGTCAGAAGGGTTGGAGCTGGAAAAAGCAGCGGGGGGGACGGGGACGGGGACGGGGCGGGGGGGGGGACGGACGCCGGGGAGATGGTCGAGGGAAGCAGGCATTGTATTTCCACAGAGAGGATATTAGGAGCATCCCTAGAGAAATATCTATGCATGTACATATGTGTGCATCTCTAGATTTTTATATATAGATAAGGATGTCAAGATGCACAACTGTTCGTTTCAGCCCTCTCCTCCCCTCCTTAAGGGGGACTCTACTCTGTGGGAACAGGTAGCGTGAATTGCTAACAGTGCAGCAATCCCCTCCTCCCTCCCCCCCCCCCCTTTTTTCCTGTGATCCTCTAAATTATATATATATATATATATATATATATATATCGCAATAATCCACTGTTCAACACTGCATAGAGAACGCCAGCAATAGACCAAATCCAGCATGAAACACTATAGACTGCAGGGGAGGAAGAAATGCATTTAAAGCAATGATAAAAATGGCGTGCAGAATAATTACCTCAAATTGCTATTCGCTTGACACCCTGACACTAATTCTGTTCAAGCCATTGGGAAATACAGTAAGGCAAACGCACCTCCCTCCCCTGCTTGTGCAGGTGTGAGTGTGTGTGAAGGGGGGCAATTAGGAACCGGTCGGGAGGAAGGGAATGCTAAACTTTCCATCTTAAAAGAAAATAAAGGAATTAAGTAATCCGTTTAGGAGAAAGCATCTAAATAGATCGACAGCTTTTAATGCCAACGTTTTTAACGCTTGCCCTGTACGTGGATTGATTTTTTTTTTTTTTTTCTCCAGCGTTCCCTCAGCAGATGGATTTTTGCCACTGCAGCTCAGCAGAGGGTGTCAGATCTTTCAGAGTGCACCAGGTTGAAACGAGCAGAGCCTCTTAGCAACTCTCCCTCTGCGTGCATGTGAGTGTGTGCGAGCGTGCGACTCGGCAGCAGCGGAAGAAAAAGGAAAGAAGAGCGAGCGAGCGAGCGAGCGAGGAGGGGAGGCAGCGCGGCCGGCAGGGCGAGGCGAGGCGAGGCGAGGCGCGGCGCGGGCGGGCGGGCGGGCGGCCCCGGCCCCGGCCCCGGCCCGGCGGCAGGCTCCGGCGGCCGGCGGGCATGGGCAGCCGCGCCCCGGCGCAGCGGGGGCAGGCGCCGCGCAGCGCCGGCGGCAGGGCGGCCCGCGCCTAGGCTGGGGCGCGCCGCGCTTTCAGCACCGGGGCGCTGGACAGCGCCCGGCGGGCGGCGGGCGAGCAGCGCGGCTCCGCGGCCGCGCAGGCAAGGTCAGAGCGGCCGGCGCGGAGCCGCGCGCAGCCGCTGCCTCCGCGGCCACCGCCGCGCTCTCCGCCCGCGCCTCCCTGACATGCAGCGGTGGCCGGTGGCTAGCAGCGCCGTTCCCGTGCCGGTGAGCCAGCCCGGCCGGCAGACCTCCACTTAGCTGCCCGGGAGGCGTCAGGGAGGGGGATCGAGGAGGGGGATTTTTTTTTTCCTTCTACTTTTTTTTTTTTTTTTTTTTTTTTTTTTTGCGTGGCTTGCAGTACGTGCCTGGATAGTTTGTGGATATAATTATTGACTGGAATCTGGGCTGTTGCAGTTGTACGTGGGGGGGGAAGCGAGGGAGAGAGGAGAAAAGAAAGAGACATCCCCCCCCTCCACCGACCCTCCCTGCTCCCCCTCCCCACATTTTTTTTTTTTTTCCCCCCCTTTGGTGGTGGTTCGGACATTTCATGTATTGAATGAACTGGAATTGCTTTCCGTGTGAGGAGGATGGTTGCTGTTACTTTGTGATGAGATCGGGAATGAATTGCTCGGTTTAAAAATGCTGCTTTGGATTCTGTTGCTGGAGACGTCTCTTTGTTTTGCTGCTGGAAACGTTACAGGGGACGTTTGCAAAGAGAAGATCTGTGCCTGCAACGAGATAGAAGGGGATTTGCACGTAGACTGTGAGAAAAAGGGATTTACCAGCCTGCAACATTTCACCGCCCCGACTTCCCAGTTTTACCATTTATTCCTGCATGGCAATTCCCTGACTCGACTTTTCCCTAATGAGTTTGCTAACTTTTACAATGCAGTCAGTTTGCACATGGAAAACAACGGTTTGCATGAGATTGTTCCCGGGGCTTTTCTTGGGCTGCAGCTGGTGAAACGCTTGCACATAAACAACAACAAGATCAAATCGTTCAGGAAGCAGACTTTCCTGGGGCTGGACGATCTGGAATACCTCCAGGCAGATTTTAATCTATTGCGGGATATTGACCCGGGAGCATTTAGGGACTTAAACAAGCTAGAGGTGCTGATTTTAAATGACAATCTCATCAGCACCTTGCCCCCCAACGTGTTTCAGTATGTGCCGATCACCCACCTCGACCTCCGGGGAAACCGTCTTAAAACCTTGCCTTACGAGGAGGTCCTGGAGCAGATCCCAGGCATTGCTGAAATCCTGCTAGAGGATAACCCCTGGGACTGCACTTGCGATCTGCTGTCGTTGAAGGAATGGCTGGAAAACATACCCAAAAACGCTTTGATCGGCAGAGTGATTTGTGAGGCTCCCACTAGGTTGCAGGGCAAAGATTTAAATGAGACCACAGAGCAAGAGCTGTGCAAAAAGAACAGAGTGGATTCTAGCCTAGCTGCTCCCCCTGCCGAAGAAGAAACCTGTGATCCTGGTCCCATTCCAACCCCCTTTAAAATACATGGCAAAGAAGACCCTGCCACGCCAGGATCTGGTCCAAACGGAGGTACAAAGATTCCCGTCAACTGGCAAATCAAGACCAGACCCACTGCTGCCGTGTCGACAGTCAGCGCGAAGAGCAAGCTACCGGCTACCGTGTCCTGCCCGCAGATCTGCAGCTGCGATCAGATCCCTGGCTCGGGTTTAAAGGTTAATTGCAACGACAGGAATGTGAGCAGCCTGGTGGATTTGAAGCCCAAGCCGTCCAATGTGCAGGAGCTATTTCTGAGAGACAACAAAATACACACCATCAGGAAATCCCACTTTCTGGATTACCGGAAACTTAATTTACTCGATCTGGGCAACAACAACATCGCCACTGTCGAGAACAACACCTTCAAGAACCTCTTTGATCTCCGGTGGCTCTACATGGATAGCAACTACCTAGACACCCTGTCCCGGGAGAAATTCGCTGGGCTGCAAAACCTGGAGTATCTGAATGTGGAGTTTAACGGGATCCAGCTGATCATGCCCGGCACCTTCAATGCAATGCCCAAACTGAGAGTCCTCATCCTCAACAACAACCTGCTGAGGTCTCTCCCTGTAGACGTGTTCGCCGGGGTCTCGCTTTCCAAGCTGAGCATACACAACAATTACTTCATGTACCTCCCGGTGGCGGGGGTGCTGGACCAGCTCACCTCCATCACCCAGATCGATCTGCACGGCAACCCGTGGGACTGTACGTGCCCTATCGTGCCTTTCAAACAGTGGGCGGAGATGCTGCGCCCCAAGGTGATTATGAGCGACCTGAGGTGCGAGTCTCCTGAAGATTTCTTCAAGGAGGATTTTGAGTCTCTCTCCAACGACGTGATTTGCCCTCAGTTAAAAATCTCGCCCACATTAACTTCTACTAACAAAAACAGCACCGGCTTGACAGAGACAGGTACTCACTCCAACTCCTACTTGGAGACCAGCCGGGTCTCTATTTCGGTGCTGGTGCCAGGGCTGCTGCTGGTTTTTGTGACCTCTGCCTTCACGGTGGTTGGCATGCTGGTGTTCATCCTGAGGAACAGAAAGCGGTCCAAGAGGAGGGACGCCAACTCCTCCGCATCCGAGATCAACTCCCTGCAGACGGTCTGCGACTCGTCCTACTGGCACAACGGGCCCTACAGCGCCGACGGGGCCCACAGGGTTTACGACTGCGGCTCCCACTCCCTGTCGGACTGAGGCGGCGGGCGGGCGGGGCAGGGGCGGCCGCCGCCCGGGACCGGCCCTTCGCGCTCCGGCCGGTGGGGCGGCAGAGGCCGGCGGGGCGGCTCCGCACCTCGGCTGCCTTTGGTGAGAGACAGAACCACAGGCCCGCAAGCCCCCCCCCCTCCTCACACCCCCCGTAGCGAGCCCCGAGGCTCGGGGCGCGGCGGGGGGAGCCCGGCGCCGGGGCGCGTCCCCCCAGCCCCGCGCAGCCCGGCGCGGTGGGCGCATCCTCCGCCCGTGCGCTGCCGGGGCAGCAAGGACAAGCGAGGACCCTCTTCCTTCGGCTCCGGCAGGGCGAAACACGGCTCCTGCTTTTGTTGGGCTTTTGTTCTGTTATGTTGGGGTTTGTTTTGCTTTTTTTTTTGCCCTCTGCCCTCGCGGACCGACCCCTGTCCGTGAGGCCGGGAAGAGGAGGGGGGCGGAGGAGAGGCTGGTGTCGGCCTCCTCCCGACAGCAAAGCAGGAGTGGAAAGTTGCACGAAGGCATGAATGTAATGTAAATAAATGACTCCGACGCCGAAACAGACAAATGGACAAAAAAAAAAAAAAAAAAAAAAAAAAAAAAGTGCTGCATGGCTCGCATGGATACAACGCACCCCAGGGACGCTCCAGCCTCCGACTGGAAGCAGCGTCTAGTTCACACCATCATCCCTCTTACCTGATAAGTCCCTTCGTATCAAACCTTCTATATACGAAATACAGTATAATAATAAAAAGTGCCATTTCGCCATTTTTGTGTGATCAATAGGCAGTAGAGATCGTACTTTTACCGTGGAAAAAATTGTAAAGATTTTATTTAAGACATAGTTGCATGAATATTCTCATCGGATTTTTTTTTTTTTTTTTTTTTTTTTTTTTTTTAGGCGGGAATTACTTTGCTGAGAGAGATTTGCTTTGTTGATGGTGGGTTGTGTTTCGGTTTTCAGGGGGGCGGGGGGAGGGGAGGCTTTGGTTTTGTTTTTTCTCTCTTCTTTTTCAATATACATATTCAGTATTGCCTTTCCATCTGAATGTAAAAATTAGTACCCTTGATTTCTATTATGGTAACAGTGTAAACATAAAAAAAAAAAAAAAAAAGTCCAAGGCAGTTAAGCATGACCAATTAATGTCACACTAGTGCTTAGGCTGCAAAGTTTAATGGTAGAAAATTCTGTGCTGTTGTAAATCTTACTATAACTTGAGGAAACCAGAACTGAGGAAGCAAGTGAAACTTACTAATTCTATTCGAGGATTTTATAATGGCATATTTTTTCAGTATTAAAGTGAAAATGTTTTCAACTCCGGGTCCTTACCATTTTTCCAGCATCAGTTCTTGCAAGTGGGTTATTTGGGTTTAGGGGACAGAGCCTCCTTTGAGTGCTCTCTGTGTTTCTCTCCCTCTCTCTCTTACCCTCCTTCCCTCCCTTCCTCTCTCTCATTCATTCCCACGCAGAGGCACAAACACCCTTCCCTCACCCCTTCCCCAATGTAAATAACACACAGAGGTTTCCTGCTTCCTCCCCTGTCCCTCTTTTTTTTTTTTTTTTTTTTTTTTTTTTTTTATAATGCGGCAGTGAATCCCTTTATTAATACTGTGAATCTCTCCCTGCTGCTGCCGCCGCTGCCGCCGCCTCTGCTGCACACACTGCAGATATATTAGGGATGTTAGTGGGAATTTGATTTAATTGACTCTGCCTAGCTCGGTCTCATTAAGCCGGAGCCAGCTTTCACCGGTCAGCACGCCGGGCCCGGGGGCACCCCGCCGGACTGCCGGCGAGGCGGGGCTGCTGCGGGCGGCTGGGCTCCGGCAGCTGCTGCAAGTGGGAAAACTAATTAGCGAAGGGACTTTCCCATCCCTGCTCTGGGTAGCTGTACCTTTTGAGATTAAACGCTGAAAAAAAACCCACGACGCAGTGCTGCAGCTGAACTTAAGGCAGTTCGCATTTGATCCCATTCCTCTACGGGAAAGTGCCCCTAAACTCGGTAAAACCTGTGAAGGCGAAAGCCCCTGCAAATCACTTGTAACTCACAGCTCAAGTCCCAGCGGAGATATGGAGAATTTCAGTCACGTTGCTTCTGGCTTTCTCCAGGCAGAGAATCCTTTTAAAGAGTAAAACACCGTAAGGGACTTGCTGAACTTCAAATACTGATTCGGTTTGCTTTATAGAAAGTGTCCACCTTTGGGATACGCGAGGAGAAAACAGACGTGCACACGTACACATTGCAATAGATACCCTCTTGAAAACGAGGCAGAAGCCTGATCTGGGGTGTTCATGAAGTATGAAATGTGGGCAATAGATCATTCCTCCAGAATCCTTTATCACTGCAGAAAGGTCTGCAGTCTCCTAGAAAACACCTAGAAGTTTGGTTTTCTAGCTCTGAGAACGGGATGTCCTGCTTAACTATACAAACCGTTCCTATTTGGAGGGCCCTTCTTTAGATTCCCCCTTGCTTTTTTGTTAGACTGATTGTTCTGCCAGGACATTCTGTGTAACACAAAGTGATGGCAGTAGAGGCACTAGTTTGCCATTGTGCATTGTTCAAGCTACCAGACTGAGAAGAAAAATAAAATGCATTTACATGTTGAGCCAGTATTTCTGTCCTCAGAAGGCCATCAACTTTAGTTTAGGCATAGTCCAAAAAAAGTAAGCCAGTGCACCCCTAGATGACTACCTAAGTCATGCTGCCTTCTCCATGGTATTGTGGTGATAAAATTGAAGAACTGAGAGCATTAAGGATACATCCCATGTTAAAATATTGTAGTTATGTTACAAGCACTCTTATGGAAGTTAAAAGATGTAGTAAATTAAAGATGTCAAATCACTGACTGAGATCAGATGTGCATACATTCCAGAAAGTATAGTGCTAAATATATGTATTTTTGACTTGTTATCCTTGAGAAATAGCATAAACTTGTAACTTTGCTCATTTAACTTTTCCTAATGTTCTAGTTCAAGTTCATTGGCACACTTAAATAGAAATGTCAGTGAAGTGTTGAAGATATGCATTTATTAACCTTTTTCTAGGTTGGAGTTGGGGGGGGGGGGAAATACCCTTTTTCTTTCTATGTCATTTTCTGATTTTACCATTCACGTTTCTTTCTTCCATCTTGCAGATGCTCACCATTAAGACACATAGATCACCTAACTCTCTGAGTTGATATAAAAGTTATCAGGCTTTATTACAATGTTTATCTTATTTGCATGTTTAGTACTTCCAAGATTATTTTTATCAAAACAAAACATCCAACCAAAGAGAAAAATAAGATAAAGAAAAGGGATGATTGAGGATGTAGTGAAGGAAAGCGAAGTGCAAATATGTTAAATAGGTTTAGCTGTATGGCATTAACAACAATTTAAAAAAAAAGTTAAATGTTTTATTAATTTTGATAAAGCCTAACTGTATTGATAATACTTCTGATACTGGAAGCCCACATAATATCCATGTTGTGTCAAAACCTGTGCATTTTTTTTTCTGCCAATTTAAGAAGAATCTCGTAACTCCAGGCATAATTAAGTTACTTCTTATTGCTTCTAATAATCACAGTAAAGAGACTTCTGTTGTTTCAGAAAGTACAGACAGGAAAGGAACAGATATCTTGTTTAGTTAGTTTAAAAAAAAAAAAAGTTTTGTTTTTTCTGCAAACACTTCAACTAAGAATAGCCTAAGATTTAAACTGTTGCCATAGAAATATATGCCTGTATGCATGGTAGCCTCTTGCATGCCATTGCAGAGGACTGTATGAAACTCGAGAAGCAAACTGATGAAATTTTAAATTAATACCTATAGGTGATATGTATCATTTTGAGCAGAAGTGTACTGTTGGAACTGCACAGGAATATGCTATTATATTGCTTTACTAAATTTATTGGTTGTGCCAGGTTATTTTATAACTTCAGTGCAGTTGCATTGAAAATACTTTCAGATCTGCTTGCAAACTAAGGTGATGTAAACTTTTTTTTTTTTTTTAATTTTTGCAACAGCGGGGTCAGGTTTTATCCGATGGAGAAGAAAAGGCTTTGTGTATTAGTCTTTACTCGGGTAGAACAGCCGTTAACTACAAAAGGCGAACATTTCACACTTTCTTAAGCAAAACTCATAGGGGCGAAAGTTAAGGCAGCAAGAAACTGCAAAATGCTTCTCCTTCCCAACAGAATAATCTCTAGCTTCCATTATCCATGAGAAGTTTTCTAGGTGTCCCAATATGAAAGTCTCGAAAAAACAAGTAGCTCTTAGTAAAGGAACAAGCTATCTGGATTTTTGTCAGTGGCTTGTTCAGCTGCAAAACAAAGCAGGATTTTGTTCGAGAATTTAGTGTAGTTTTTTATACTATTTGGATCAGTCAGAGCAGGTTTGGCTACTTTTTATTCACGTGTGATTGAAAGTGAGCATTCTTAGATGATTATGGACTTCAGCAGGTGGTTCCTTTTGTATTTAGAAAAGTTTTCATAAGTATACATGTGAAGTAGGACAGTTTCTGTGGCTGAATCTTATTCCATGTATTTGTGCAGTTCAGTTTGTGGGAATTCTTTGTGATTTGTGGCACAGAAATTTCCAGGTAATGGGCAGGACTTCTGAGCTGCTGCATAAGAACCTTTTATTTGGTGTTTGGAAACAAGTCAGAAAGTGAAGAATTAATAGTTTGTGTTGGTAAGCTGCGGTTGCCCAAAAAATCACCCAGATATTTATATAATCTATTTAAATTATGTAATGTATAATCTGTTTAAACTGTATTAAGAGTATGGACATGGCCAATGAAAATCACGAGAATCTTTTATGTAGTCCTCAGCTCTTCCCAGACAGAGGAATATTAGCACTGGAAGAAATGTGGACTGAAAAATGCTGCAAGTATCGTGTTACATTACATTACATTCATTATGATTATGTTTAGCAATGCCTACCTTAATGGGTTAACCTGTAGAAGAAGATGATATTCAACATAATTGAGAGTTTCAGAAAATTTTATGATGCTGTCTTACAGGTGGAGAAATACAAATGAGATCCATCAGCATTACTTCTCCAAGATTAGTTACCAGGACAATTGACATATTGTTGTGCTGAATGGTTTAATTTACCAGTTTAAGCTTCTGAATCAAGTTCTGTGTATACTTCTCAAATAATACATTTTTCAATTATGTGACAGAGGAACAAAGTCAGCAGAAATTCCCATGAAGGAGATATCAGTCTCCTGCAGCAAGCACTTGAAAGCTAAGACTGAAAATTCATAGCACAGGAAAGAATGGACAGAAACAGCCCATTTTAGAAGATGCTGAGCTGACTCTAAGCGAATGACTGCTTTAAGTGCCATTGTTTTAGTGGTATCAGTGGCACAAAGTACTCTAACGTTTGCCCCATAGAAACATTCATGTCATCAGAACTCATTCTCTATCTTTCTCCTTTCCATTAGGTAGCAGGATTGATCCCCCTCAGTTTCTAAGCCAGTGGATCAAATTCTCTTAGCTATTAATGACATTTATTGATATCATGACTGTTCAGACAGACCCCTCGAGCTTTGGCCTCAAAGCACATCTAAACATGGGCTGTCATGATTGGTTTGTGTTATTTTATCATTCCTGAATCAACTGCAACTTTCTTGCAAGTGGGAAGTTTGGCAGACAAGGTGCATTAAAATGTGACTTGAGGAAAACAAAAGGATGCGAAGATAATTATTCTTTTCATTTAAATGAGAATTCACATAGTAAAGATGGGCTGGAAAGCCACTATGAAAACTGTGGAGACCAGTGGAAAATGTAATGCAGTACATATATGAAGAAATTAAGAAGCAGTATAGTTTGGTGGAAGAAATTAGGGAATGTGACTTATTTTCTGGATCACTATGCAACCTAGAGTGTAGGTGGTGTTTGTCTCATCTGGATTAATGGGCTTGAATGAGCTGCTCTAGCACAAGCTAGTAGTGCCCTAAGAGGTGTCCTGGAGTATCTGAGATATGTGCATGAGGCTCGTAGATACAAAATAAGGACTAGGGTACACTTATATGTTTCTGGAGTGGCAGGTGAAGCCTAGGTGGGATATATTAGGGCATCTGAAACAGGAGTAGACACCCATGTGGGAAGAACTGAATTGAACTCCAGATCTACACGGAGAGGCTGGTGGCTTGGTTTGCGTGGTCCACATAAGTAATTTGAATTATCTTGGTATCTGAGCTATCTGCATGGTGCTGACAGAAAAGACTCTAGGCTTGTAGGACATAAGATCAACTGGTGACCTGCAAGGTACTTTAAGATAACACAAAAGACACTTCATTTCTATGAATGGGCAAGGAAGCTGAATCCTAAATGTAGCTCAGTTACATACACCTGCACTGCAGATAATTAAATGCATGTGACAACTAAAGCAAGCCCTTGAAATTATATAAAATAAATTATATCAGAGATGGTTAGCTGAGACATGACAATTAATTTTTAAAGGATGACTCTTAATTTTTAGAGGCTATCAATTAGGTCAGATATATCCCACACACTTTTTCCATCTGTTTTCCTAACTTGGATTTTATTTGTTGTCTTTTCAGATTATTAGATGTTTGATTTGGGGATTGAATCCTATTGGTTGCTTTTGGATGGAACTCCTATTTCAGCTGATGCCTTTATAAATTTGTCTAGTACGTAATAAGTGTAACAGAAACATAAAGTAACAGAAGTATCAGGAAACAAAAATATAACAACAACAAAAAAATCCTGACAGTTATTGCTGCTACCATAATAGTAAATAACTGGTTCTTGGGTCAAGCTTGAAATATGAATGAGGAATAGGATATTCAAGGGTTCCAGTCATTATCAAAGTCATTAAGATGATCACCATGAGAGATAAATGCTAGCAATGGATGAGAAAATACAGTGGAAAATGTTTCGGAAAAAATCTGGTTCATGAAAAGAAAGTGCCAAACTGTAAGTGGTTTTTCACAGGAGGATTGAAAAGGGAAAAATATAATTTAATTATGGACACACAGTAGCAACCTATTCACATGAGATATCCTAAAGGGAAGACAGATGGTAGGAAAGATTTAAGTGCAGGATGTAGAATATGTGGCTAAACCCCAGAGACTATTAGTCATATTGTAAGTGGGTATATCAAGTTGTCCAGGATAAATATGGCACAACGAAGTTAGCAGTATTGTGTACTGGGAACTCTGCAAGCAATATGGACTTTTAGAGAAAAGTGTCAGAACTTAGACTTGGTACAAATGGACAAAATAAAAGCACAAAAACATTATAAGATTTTTTTCCACTGTTACAGTTCAGGAACCAAATGTTTTAAAATTAGTTACTGTGGCTATATAGGTTATTTTATCATGTGGTTTTATTGGGGAATTTTCTCTTTTTTAGTTAACTTGGTAAGAAAATATTGATTAACAGGTTCTACTCAAAATATCAGGTGATGGATACTTCTAAACCCTGAAACAGAAACCATTTTCTACATTTTGGGGTGCATTTTCACTCTTGCAATAATCTTAGATCCTTATCAGAAATTGTGTCCTTCCCTATGACATTATGTGTGGCAGAGAATAATAACATTAATAGCAGTAAAATAATAATGATAACTTTCATGTTTAAGGGTTTTCTCCTTTCTTACTACCTATAGTAAATTAAGATGCATATATCCTGTAGGGAGAAAATCACACAAATCTATTTTCTCTCCTTTTTTTTTTTTTTTTTTTTGTTTCTTTTATTTCTTTGCCTTTTTTTGTGCTTTAATTTAGACATACACACTTTGAATGTAAGAACATGATGTACAGACAAAATAAGACAATGTAAGAATAAACAAGAGGAATGCACTAAATACAGATGCTAGCCCCTGCAGATTTGCTGAATTTACTCAGGAAGAACTGCAGGTCTGAACGGCAGAGTGAAAGATGTTACTGGCATTGACTAAAGATGCCTGTGGGAACAGAAAGCACTTATATTTTTGAAAAGTCTTGCTATGACTATGCTGCTATTAATGAAAGGTGATTTTAACTAACTAAAATTTCAGTGTAAGACAATAGTCCTCTGGAACTAAATAAATGAGAAGGTGTATTTGGGATAATGATTAGGCTGTTGATTTGGGCCTTATAATAAGGCAATATTGAAATTAAGCTGGGAAGGAAGTGGTTCTTACTATAGATTCATAAATTGCTGTCTACCCAAACTTATTAGCTCAATTGCAGACATTTATATTAAATTAGGCCCATTTGTGCTTTGAACAAATTCATAGTATTCATAAGTTCCAATCTGAATAATAAATGTAAAGATTCTTAGCCTCATTTTGTATTGTACCTGAGCATGCTCATTATGTTATAAGGATGAAATTAGAAATGCAATAAAAGTGAAGAAAAAATTTTGCTAATAAGATTTAAAAAAAGGTGGCACAGTTTAAAGGATCAGTTCTGGCTACTAGTGTTACATCATTAGCAGTAGCTCAGATAATGGTCCAATATGTTTCATTTACATAGATTTTATCAGTGTAGTTGGTTATTTGAAAGCAATAAATTTCCGATTGTGAAGCAACAAGCTTATGATAGTCATTTAGTAAAGAATGCTAAATTTAAGATAATTGCTGTAGAAGAGTTGATAGTTGATAGTGGAGCCTGAATCATATCTAGCATGGTTCAGAAAGCAGATGAAATGATCAACATATATGTTTCATCGGAACATAGGTGGGTTTTAGACTAATTCCTATCCATAGATATGTTTCTGTAGGTTTCACTGAATTAACACTTTTTTCCAAATGTCAGTGTTTACTAAATTCAAACCCAATTATTCCTGTAGAGAGAATAAAGTCAGGTGCAAATCCCTGCTCTGTCTGGATTGATGAGGAATCAATCTTAATGTCTTGTGCAGGAACAAACTGTCAAACAGTAGTGGAAGAAAAGAGAAAATGTAAAAACCATAATTGTCTGATATAGATCCTCTTGCATTGGGCTGAGTGGTCCATATCTCTTTGGCTGGAATAGAATCCTCTATCCTGCTAAATTAATGAAACCAGAACATGAGTGAACTCAAGCATTGGAGCTATAATCCATAATGGAGAATCCCTGCTGAATAACTGTTATGTCATAACCTAGCTCTTTTTTGGAATTCTTCACTAGCTCTGTTCAAGACAAAATTGCTACAGAGGTGACTAGCCCTTGGCAATGTGAACATGAGCCAATTAGTACTTGGAATTTAAACCTAGGATTTAATTCTACTTCTTGCTCATTTAGAAATATGAATATACACATTGTATCTCCTGTGGGCTCAGCATTAGGCCCAGAAATTCATTTGTGGGCTTAAAAATTAGTGGGGTTTTGTGTTCCCCCCCAGCCCCCCTTCTTCTTTCTCACTAGGGTTTGACTGTGAAATTCCTTCTCAGAAATACTGTTGGATATCTGTAATCACTTTTGATGTCCCTGATTTTGGCCTTGACTGACAGACAGACAGACTGGACAATCAGACAAGAATATATCAATGAGAATTTTTGTTTAATTAAAAAAAAAAAAGAGTGATTTTTGTTTGTCATGTGGGCTAGTATTTTATATTAAAACTACTAGAAAGGGTTGCCAGAGTATATTTAAATTGATGTAGTTATGACCAATGGCATTTGGATATAATCCTATCCTCTTTGAACTCAGGATAGACATTTGGGACTGGATTTTAAAAAGAGTTTAAATATCATTTAAGTTGTACGTGCTTAGGCAGTCTTTAATGCATCCTAGGGTACCTGAGATACCTGCACAGGCTTAACACATTCTCTTTTATGGATGGCAGCGGGAGTCCAAGTCAGACACTATAGCAAACCTTAAGTGTTATGGATGATTATGTTAAGGCATCTTAAGTGTTCCCTGGCTGAAATGTAACAGCTGTATTGTGAGCACCTGAATTTTGACATCTCAGTCCGTAACTGAATTGCAGCTCCTAACGTTGGGTGAGCTAAATCACAGCTAAGCTATTTAACTTTTATATTGGTAAAGTTAAGTGTGATGAATCTCACACTTATGAATAACTTCCTCAGGATGGAACGTTCAATTAAAAATAAGAATACACATATATAAGAAGGCAGCCAAAGAGTATTCTTCAAATTTTTTTTTTCCCTGTCAAATCACAATTTAATAAAAAGAAAACCAAAAAATTACAGATAATACATATAACTGATTATCTTGCGTGATGTTTGTTGTAATATTAGCACACAGACTGATATATATTTCCTTGTAAAGTTTTTACACTGTATTAATATTTAATGTTACATTACTTCATGTTGGAAGGTAGGATAATACTGCAGTAAAATAGCAACAAAAGCAACAATAAAATTGAGACCTTTTTGGGGTTTTTTGTTTGTTTTTTTTTTTGTTTTTTTCCCTCAGAAACATCCCTCTGTTGGCTTCAGGAGACTGTCCTGAATTTAGTACAATATAAATGGGATCAGAATAAGACAAAGAATAGCAAATACCTTACTTTCATAATATCATAGTATGCTTAATTATTAAATAAGTAAATAATAATTTATGTAATATTGTCCCCAATAAACAGGGTAAAATGTTGTTCATTTTACTAACATCAGTCCAATAATAAAATAATCAGTAAATAAAGGAGAAAGATGAAAACAACTAAGCCTGACTCCTTCTTGGAAATGTAACCTTAATATTTAATTCCGTAGTGACTGAAAGTTTGAAGCCATGGACTTTGCTGTAGTATCTGAGTTTGTAGAATGAGTCTAATTTTAGGTAGAATCCATAAAGCACACAGATCAGTATAACCAGAAATGACACTTAATTGACAAGCCAAATTGACAGTACTAGGGCAGAGGCCAAGGAACCAGATACTAAATATTTTTTTTCCCTTTCCCTCTCTATGATGCACTGATTCTGACAAAGTTTTAAACTGCCTGAAAACATAGGTTACAGATTTTGTGCATCAGATTAATAGGTGTGGCTATGAAGATTTTTTCATTGTCAAGTTCTGAAGGTGGGTTTCAGTATACTTATTCTGTTGAATTTCTCAAACCTGCAGCATAGACACCTCCTGCTGAGCAAGTCATCTTTGCCTTTCTGCACAGTCAGTGGAGAGATACGGCAACTTTTAAAGTTCATGTGATATTATGGGATGCCAAGAACTGTTCCACTGTAGACGAAGACACCAAATTTTAGGTGACTAAATACTGTCATATGGGTGTGAACTGCGTGTCTAAACTCTTATTACAGTCATCAAAGGTCTTGTCAGTACAGTCAACAGAGAATAGAAGGTATCTCAGCTAATTTTAAACAGAACAGAACTTAACTTTTAAATGTATCATTATTTTGGATTTTCTGGTGTATCTCATCTGGCCTCTAGCTGTCACTCCACAATGTTTTAGTTCTTTCACAGGTCCTGTGTCATTCCTGTGAGCTCCATGAGTGTCCTGAATGTCTGAGATATTCTAAGGCATCTCAAATATTAGCAGTCATTTGTGCTTCAACCAAGACCAAGTTTTTTATTTACTATCTGGAACTTAGATACTTAATTCAGTTTTGGACACCCATGTTTGGAAGTCTTAATTTCTAAATAAGCCTTATCCATATTTAGAAAGAGATAAAACATGTTTTTAAAGTTTCATTTCTTTCCACTAAATCTAACACTAGGCACCTAGTCTGAATATGTATCTACAACTATAAACAGCTGCATTTCCTCAAATTAATTCCATGCTTTGAGTCTTTCACTTGACCATATATTCCTTTGCTGTAAAATGGCATAGTTTCATTGATCTTCCTGAACAGAGAGGTGAGGATTCAGGTGTCTGACCTCTCCCTCTTCACTCTTCTCCCTTGCCCCCGCAGTCAGCACATCTGGAAAACACTGGCCCCACAATACATCGGAGTTCTCAGACCCAAAGGCACCCGCCATCATTTTAAGGAGTCTGACTCCATGAGGAAAGGGCTCTGTTGAGCACAGGCATCTTTACTCTGGGTTATACATTTGTGGTGGGGGTGTCAAGGGAGAGAAATATGGAAGTTTTAGCTCTGAATAACTTGGGCATATTAAAGACACAAATGAAAATATGAACATACATGGAAGTAATTTCTTATCTCAGGAAGAGCTCACATATGCAGAAATGTCATGTTAATTCCAAAGAAATCATGCTGATGGCTGGTAATGGAAGTATTCTTTTCCTCCTTTCATACATCCATGTTGTATTTGTTGCAGAAAAATTGCATACTATTACACAAAAGTCCATGGTGAAGCGAAGTTTGAACATTCCTACTGAAAATAATGTTGGAGTTAGGAGAAGGGTTAATGGAGATCATGGTAGACTTAAGCACAAATTGTTAAGAGGAGTCAAAACTAATAAAAAGTTTCATTGCATCGTTCAGAAACATACTGTAAAATTAATTTCTAAGTCACTAGAAATATCTTTGGATTTATAGTCATTGACTATATGGCCTGTTATCTTCAGTCAGATTTAAAAGATTACAAGAAACAGAATTAAAATGCGAATGAATTGGCCTAAGTTACTTAGCTTCAGAAACATCAGCGATGGTTTTAAATAAGGTAAATCCGGTCACTGCCTTTTGTCTCTCATGAACAAGGCTGTACAACATAACCACCATAAATAATTAATAGAAAATGATTGGGGAAAAAAAATTACTCCCCAAAAGTCTGTGTTGAAATAGAATTTTCATTTGAAGAGAAATCTGAGGAGGGTGAAACAGAATGAGGAATTTCATGCTGGATTTTTCACTACATTAGGCAGCCTATGTGTGACAAACAAAAACAGCTCAAGTTTTTATTCCTAATTGACTCTGATTCTTTGAAATTATGCATATGAACATAGTTCTGTAAGCAATTTTAAATTATTTTTCATGTTAATGTAGTACTTCAAACCAAATATTGTACATGACTATTATATTAATCATCACACTATCTTGCTCATCAGGTTCAGTGTGTTACTAAAATTTTCATTGAATTGCCCTACAGAATGGTAGAACATTTCAGTTCATTAATTTTTCTCTCATTTCTCCATCTACCGAAGTAAAGTTTCAAGCTTGAATTCTATCATATAATTTGTGTAACAAGCTATTTGTAAATGACTGCATAGATCCTGGTGCAGTTTTTTAAATCAAGTGTTTTATTTTTAGTAGTTTCCCAGTATTTTGAAATAATCACTTGGGAAATCAATTGCAATGTGTAGATAAGTCTTCAGAAATATGAAGGAAGACTTTTACCTTCTCTGTTCAACAGACATTATGATAATAATTCATTGGTGTAAAACCTGAGAGTTGCTTTACAAAATGGGAATCTTTGATTTATTCTCAAAAGTTTGACATGTTTCTGAACTTTCAGACCATATGCATAGGCAAGGTTAATTCAAAAGCAGTCTCACCTCTGCACACCTGTATTTTGATACTGCATAATTGAAAATCAATTCAAATAAATACAGTATTTCAGTTCAAAAGCAGTAATAAGGTTAATAATAAAATGAGTAGGATAAATAAACGGTATTGTATTTAAGTTAAAAAAAAAATACTGTAAATTGCCAGACACATGGAACAGGATTTAACTTCCTCCATAACCACTTTCTTCCTACTGATCTTTACATAAGACTGCTATTAACATGCCTTTAGTATATCACACAACCACCTGCATATAAACTATGACAATCTGATTTTACTTTGATGTATAGTTCTCTAAACTGGCATTCAAATCAAGAAGTGTGAGACGCTCTAATAGTAGAATTGACTTAGGCCTATTTATGGTATTTTACGTGAATGGAAAAATCAGCATAAATCAGACCTAATCAAAGTTAATACTCTGTTGGCCATGTTAATACTCTAGTCCTGTATTCATTGCACCTTCAGAAATTCTGTGTATTCAGTGCAAGTAATGCAGTAATGGTGGGAGAATCTTTGGCCAATAGATTCTGCTCTTAGTTAAGTCCCAGTGTTGAATTACATTAATATAATATCTAGAACATATATTTTGAATTGGAGCCAATACAGTTATTAATATTCTGGTTAGTGAAGAGAAGGGGTGTGTTCATCAGAAACCTAGTTACTTCTTCCTATTTTGGGACCTGAATAACTATATGCAGGGAAGAAATCTTTTCCATGTTGATGTCAGAAGTGTAGAATAAACCACGTAAATTAGGACCCTAATGTATGTGCCTAGCACCATTTAAGATATCTTAGCGTAGCAGAAAAATATGTATAGTGATGGCGGATGTGACACAGGCCATAGGAGAACCTCATATCCTTCTGGAGAGAAATCTGGAGACCAGATACTATGTTCTAGGACACCAGAAATGTCACTGACACCTATGTTAAAGCACTTGAATGAGAAGAACACAGTGACACTAGTATCAGTTGGTTCAGGATTCCTGTCACAAGTCCCTGAACCTCAAGTTAGGGACTGAGGGGAAAAAAGTACATCTCATCATTGGAGAAGGTCCAGCTCAAGACCACCTGAGGAATATGTATATACACAAATCCATGGGATCTGACAAGATGCATCCCGGGGTCCTCAGGGAATTAGCTGATGTAACTGGCACGCCTCTCTCCATTGTATTTTAAAAGTCAGTGGCAGTCAGGCAAAGTCCCCAGTGACTGGAAAAAAGGAAATATTACACCCATTTTTATAAACCAACCAGTCAGCCTCATATCTGTGCCTGCTAAGATCATGAAGTACATTCTCCTGGGTGCTATGTTGAAACATATGGAAGACAAGGATGTGATTAGAGACAGCCAACATGACTTTATCAAGGGCAAATCATGCCTGACCAACCTAGTGGCCACCTTTGACAGAGTGACTGCATCAGTGAGCAAGGGAAAAACTACCGTTGTCATCTGCCTGGATTTCTTTAAAGCCCCTATAACATCCTTGCCACTCAGTTGGAGAGGTGTGGGTTTGACATGGGCTGTTAGATGGATAAGGAATTGACTGGATGGCCATGTCCAAAGATTTACAGTTAATGGTTCAATGTCCAAATGGAAACTAGTAACAAGCGGTTCTCCCTCAAGGGTCCATACTGGGACCATTACTATTTACTCTCTTCAGCAATGACATAGACAGTGGGCTTGAGTGCACCCTCAGAAAGTTTGCAGTTGACATCAAGCTGACTGGTGCAGTTCATACTCTTGGGGGAAGGGATGCCTTCCAGAGAGACCTTAAGGAGTGGGCACATGCAAAGATGAAAGATGTCCCTGACCATGGCAACCCTTCCAACCCAAACCTTCTCTTCTATGACTATGATTCTAAGACTTTTTATTTTCAAAAGTTACATGGCTTTTTTTATTCTTTCTCGTTAATTAGGTTTTTATTTCAAGGTAAACTGCACACATGAATTTTCTTTTTACCTCATGTCATGTAAATTACATATGAATTTCAAGTACCCTCTTTTGTGTCTTAAAACTGATGGTAAAAGAGGAGCTTTGCTTTGAAAGCTTTGAAAAAAGAAACAGTATCAGTCTCTATTAACCTACTGTGGCACGTCTTCTTACAGAAATCTAAAACCGAATAGCTTTAATTAAAGCAAAATGCTTACGGTTCTACAACAAAAATAAAGGAGTGAGATCTCAAAAATATTAAAATCCTTCCTTTATGAAGCATATAGTCTAACTAGAGAAAATACGTTAGAAGCAGAAGTGTATGTAGTTTTAAAATTAAAATTCATCATGAAGGGTTAGTCTAAGTGAAACACGGTTTAGACTCCAGCTAATCTTTTCAAACCCTTGGGCTGGGTTCATATCAAATAATTTATGGCACCTATCAAAGGTGCCTAAACTAAGAATCAAACCATTCATCGCTATTTCTGTGTTCAATAGAGAGCAAGAGAGGTATTGCCAAAGGCTGATTTTACTAGAGATGAGATCTTAAGTAAGCAGAAGTGCCTAACATTTGACTGGATCAATCTATGACTTACTATTTAAAAGCTTAGAATTTTCTGTTTAATTACTTTTTTTTTTTTTTTCTTTCAGAAATTACAGCTTCTTTTACCCTCACTGAAACATATATGTATAGGGATTGAATTCTTTTGAATTGGTGTCCACTCACAAATATGTATCTAAAAGTGAAACATTAAGTACTCAGGTTTGAGAGTTGGCTTTTGACTCTCAGTGTTACCTATACAGGATTTGTAATGTATTGTTATTTTAATTTGACCAGAGGAACTCTTTTACCTTTTATTAAAATTTTACCTAATAGTGAATTATTTGTTGTACTAAATAATTTTTCAACCTGATGCATTTTCTGTATTCACTTGAAGTACTTCTACGCTTTTATTTGCATATGCTTTTCATTCATTATCTGCATTTGGCATATTTCAGTGCAATATAACTTAAGTCTTACATATTTTTCTGCGTGTTTGTAATGTACATACAGTTCTTAATATTTTTATACTCTGGTTTATCTGTTTTGAGGTAGATTAAAAGGTACATATAAGACAGGGGGAGAGATTAAATATCATATTTACTCTCAAAGTGTGCAGAAACTCAGACAGAAAAAAAGAAATCTGTTCAAAATTCAGTAAAGTTGTTAAAACAGTTCATGCCCAAATCTTGAAACCCAGGTTCTGTGTTTTTTCTGAATCCTTTCACAGGCATTTTAGTTGTACACTGTGAGGCATTTCAGATTGTACAGTGTAGACTTTTCCTAAAGAGGTGAATGAAAATTCTCCTTTTAAGAAACTGTTGAAATGCAAACTAGCATAAATCTCTCTCTTTCATTCATTCATTCATTCATTCATTCATTCATTAATTCCTGATCATCATGAAATATGACAGATGCAAAAGAGTGAAGGGGAATAGGGGTAAAATATAGCATACACTGCTGTGTGTGGGCTCATGTAACAATCTCAAAGTTACCTTTCCCATGTAAGAGTTCAGGGAGAAGAGGGAAGGCCTTACATGATTCCTACTTCCAAGGTGTTTGAACAAAGTAAACTCACCTGTGAATGTTGCTCCTGAGACTTTTCTACTTTTGAAAGTAGACAAAATATCTTATCTTATTCCATGTGCTCAGGATCAGTTTCTCATTTCATCAGATAAAGAAATGACTGGTTTGCATGATGGGAAAGGGTGGCAATAACAATATTTTTGTTGTATCATGAATATTCCCATTAGAAATACTATATATTTGTATTAGAAATTATTATTTTCAAATAGTTTAGTACTAATTAGTATAGTCATTAAATAACAATAATTAATTAGGGATTATTATACAACACTAAAAATTAAAATATTGAACAGTAGAAATAGTATGTAGGCATCCTGCCTATAACATGCCTTATCTGATCAGAGAAACCAGAGATCAGAAGAGAGTTATCTACGGATGCCTCTACAGATAATCAGTATATTTCTACAGGGGGAAAAAAAAAAAAAAAAAAAAGGAAAAAAAGAAAAAAAAAATCATTAAAGAGGAATGTTTAGCTTTCACAAAGAAATTCCATTTCATCTGCTGAGTTCTTGCTTGATTATATATTTGGCTCTGAGAATGAAAGCAAGGTCATAGATTTTTTGGAAGACCTTTTACAAAATAAGAAAGATTTGTAGCTCAAGAAACCAGGATGTATTTGTACAGAAGGAAGAGAATGTTCCTCATTAATTCACCAAGTATATACATGGAGACAAGTTTTTACAGAGTGTAGCAAACTTATTCCAGACAACTGAGAGTTTACAGAAACAGCGTCTGTCTGTCTACCCGTCTTTATCTGTTGGACATTACTAGGTGCAGTGGGGTAACCTACTCCCTTATTACTGTTCACTAGACATTACTCAATGCAGTGGGCCGGTATATCCTGCTATACCATGTCAGCTCTAGAAAGAGATGTTAGCATTTCCTCACGGACCACCACAATGGTGGCATATCAGGAAAAACACCCACATTAATACTTCTAAATATTTAAACCACTTCGCTCAAGGTGCCAGTCTAGTGGTGAATAAATGAAACAAGGAAGTTAGAGCAAATGCAGGATTTCAGGATTTCACCTTTTTTGGACACATTTATTTTATTTCATAGTTTGCATATTTGAAACAGAGAGATACTTTAAAAAAAAGGTGATAATGCTAGAGATTGGATAATCCTTAAAGATATTTAACATCTAACATTCTTTTCAAAATTTCCACAAAATTATTATAATTTTATTGTCTCAGGGAAACAGCCAGATTTTTTATTTTGATTTTAAGAATGTTTGTCCCTAAAATATTTTCTCCAGGCTAAAGCATGACATATGTCTTACTGCTAAGCAAAATTTTTAACACAGAAAAGCACAAATTTTCATTTTACAGACCTTGAAACATAAGGGAAGATTACATTTTCAGATGGATTTCTGAATTCAGCTAACCAAAGAGCTTAGTTTTATAATAGGGATTATAAATTGTACTGGCAATTAATCTGTAATGTGACTAATCCTTTTTATTATCTCAATAAAAAATAAAATATGTTTCACATTCTCGGTCAAAAAGCATTTCAGGAGTTTTTAGCACAGGCACTCAGCATGCTCATGTGCATTCTCCTACACCATCTACAAGTTAATACCTTGATCTTGCAATAAATGTCATGCAGACAGAACATGGCTTTTAATCCTTTGGTACAACTGAAAACTTATATCTATGAGGCAAGTGCTTTATCTGACTGCCTTTACCACTGAGGAAATCGGTAAAAAAAAATAAATTACTGCAAAACCCGCAGTCATGAACTGTTGATTGATACAGACTATCATCATTTTCTATTAGACAAAAACAAAAACCTGTCAAGGAAGGGAAGTGAGTTATCTCAGTATTTCAGTGAAGAGTTGTTATAAAATAGGCAAAAAGTAGTCCTGTCCTTCTGACCCTTTCTTCTTGTCCCTGGTAACTGTACAACTGAAAACTTAGCGAAAGGAATAAATGCAAGTATTGGGCTAATATCTATTATTGAGTTGGCTTGTAGGTATTTTTTATAAGTCACCTATATACATGTGTTGGCACACTAAATTTCTTCCCAGGTAGCTACAAGAGTTGAAGTTAACCATGCTATGGTTCCATTCTACGAAATAATGATATAAACCAAAATCTTGATATAATTATTATTTTTAAAAAAGAAAATAGGTATCTATACTTGTGATTGTGAGTGTAAGCTTTGCTAACTACTAGATGTACCTCTTTAAAAAACTTAGTGGTAAAGCTGTGGAAACCTTACAGTCCAGTATGGATGGTATTTCTGTAAACATGCTAATTTCCAGGAAAACCCATGCAGAGTTTTTCTAAGAGTAATCAAATCTCTTTCTATCTGAAAACTGCCAACACATTAAAATATTTTTTAATATTTTGGTTTATGTTTACATTTGAATTTTTTAATATGTAGTTGAACAACTTTGTTTCTTTCAGTAAAAACTGTCTCTGCTGGGAGGACACTTAAATAATGCACATACTATTTTTCTACCACACAAGAATAATATCCGACAAGCAATTTTTTGTCAAGGACTGAATTCTTTTTTTTTTTTTTTTCTGTGTCAAAAATAAAGTTTGGCGGGTTTTTTTAAATTTTTTAGTAATAAGAAAATTCAGATGCAAGTACTTCAACAAGCAGATCCATTTTCAGATTATTTGATGAACCAAATATTGGAAAAAATGTTGGTTTTTTCATTCTGTATGATCTTTTGCTATTTGATCAGTATGTAGCCAATAGTTAATATATTTAGCTCTCATTAACGGTCTATAGAGCTTCAAATCATCAAAACGCGAGTGAAAAAGTTTACAGATGTATTTTCTGTTGTCAGGATGTTGTGTTGTTAGGTTTAAGTACCATCACACTAACTGTTTCTTAGTACATAAGTCAACAAGTCCATTTGTAATTTAATTTCAATTTATATTCAATATATTACTCAAGAATACTTAACTCAGAATATTTGCCACAACAGTGCTCTTGCCTGGACATTTATATCATGAAAACTTGGTATGAGTTATTAATTTATCAGATGACTTACAGCTTATTTTTCATGCATTTGTCTAAGTTGAAACTTATTTTAATACTTTGCAACTATCTGTTAACACTTCAGCATTAATAGGTTTAATTTGACACAACTGACTTGCAGAATTTATATACCTGCAGTAAATGTGTCATCTGAAGCTTAAAATCTTTTCAGATACCATCATTTGTTCTTCTACTGCCCGTATTATTTGTAAATGTATTTAACTTTGTTCACAGCAGAAACTTGAAATATGTTGAATAAATATTGGTAGCTGCTGATAACAAGCTCCAGTTAACTGAAGCTTGTACATTTTTTCCATTCAGCATTATGTCAAGTTCCAGAAATAGAAATGGATTGGCTAAGAAATTTTTTTTAATGTCTTATTAAAAATATATTTTTTCCTCTATTGAAAAAACTTCAGTTTCCCTTTTTACCTGTACCATATTCACTTTCAGAGTGATTTTACAATTTGATGAGTCCTTGCTATGTTTAGTGAATATTTTCTAGGGCTTGGTTTCATATTCTCCCATGAATTTTTTAATTCACATTTTAGATATACCATCAACTAACTTCTAACTTGTAGCAGCTGATGCATCCATCTTCTTGAACAGTGATGATACTCTCCTATTTCCAGCTTCTAATGTTTTTATAGCACTTACCCGTAAACCTAATTTCTAGCACAGAAAAACAGATAAACTTTGATTCAGTGTGAGAGACAGTCAGACATGACTGTTAGAAGGAAAGGGCTGTGAAATTTCATGTTTGTTTTTTTTTTTCCACAAACCTGGGATATTCTATTCACTCAGGTGGAGAAATAGATACGCAGTAAAAGGCAAAATAGACCCAATGAGGAGTGAAACCACAATTTGTCAGATGAAATAGTTATTATTTCTTGGTTTGGGTTTGTTGTTTTTTTTTTTTTTTTGTGTGTGTGTGTTTTGTTTTTTCTTTTTTAATATTATTTAATTAATACACTTAATTAGTGTATTGATTGTTACTAATACAACGGAGTTGATACACAAACACAATTTAAATTTAGTGAGCAGACACATGTAAAACTGGGAAGGTGTGGTAAAATAGAACAAATAAGCTGAAATAATGCCTTCAAAGGAACCACTTCAATGTTCCTCAGAAAAGTCAAATTTTAAGGATAAAATAAGCCATTATAAAGGGTTCAGAAATGAAGGGACTCACTTTCCATTTTTAAAAATCTTGGCAATTCAAAGTTATAATAAGTGACCAGCAACTGATTCTCTTTGACTGGAGACCTATGCAAAAATAATCCTTTTCAGTAAAAGTCTTGAGCAATTGATTTTAAATAATTATGCAAGTTCCACCTAAGGCTTTACTTTCTTTTCTATTTCACCCTTAAGATCTTCTGCTCCTTGTATTCTCTTAGGTTTTTCCTTATTATTTTTTCCTTAGTTCCTACTAGTTTATTTTAGTTTCAAACCCTAGTCAGTTTAGCAATATTAAGACAGACATACTTGTTCTGTATTGTGTAACATGTTGGGCCAAGAGACAGAAAAAATATCTTTTAGTAAAAGCATGACAACATGATATGGATAAGAACAGCCTTTCTGTCTTGATTAACAGGAAGAAGCATTCAGTTGTCCACAGCTAGGTAGGTCTGAAATGCTCGATGATAGTCTACTGGGCTCCCAGCAGGTGCTGCAAACTCTTTGTCAGTTCTGCAGGTGCCTCCAGTATGCTAGAGCACTTCTAGTGGTGTGGGATGCATGCTGGTGGGTAGCTGAAGAACACCTAGATATATGTTGGCTGGGCGGATATTAGGCAACTATTTAATCTGTTGACACCTACATGGTAACACCTAAATTTGTGTAATTTGAAAGCTGAATCACACTTGGAAAGTCATAACTCAAAGATATAAGTCAAAACTACTTTTATCTCCTTCTTTACCTGGATTCTTAATATGAGGATACATCCATGGGTTTTCAGCTGCTTGCAGAAAGATGAGGAGACATCCAGTACACATCTTTCTCTAGAATCTCTTCTTGCCAAGAAAATAACTGTACTTAAGAAGGTGTCAGATTTTGGGTCATGATTAAAAAAAATAAATACTGTATGTCTTGGTTAATACTGGGGATAGGGAGTTACGTAGCAAAACTAACATCTTAAAGAGTCTGTTCAGACATAAACAAGTGGTGTTTTATGATGAAAACAAAAATGGTTATATATGGACAATGTAACACCTTATGAAAGCATTTTAAATTCTCAGTTGTGTGCGACTATATTATTCATAGGAATCAAGTATTGTCCCTAATGCAACCCAGTCACATCAAAGATTTTATGACCATGTGATGAAATTTCAGAGTTGGGGGGGAAAAAAAAAGGAGGAAAAAGTAGGTTTTATCTAAAAAGACATACATTGTATTTTTAGAAAAAGCAGTTCTTGTGTTCAGCATAAATGGATTAGCAGAAGTGTTGAAATATATCGTAAGCACATCATAAGCTCAGAGAGACGTATTTATATAGGTGTACATGCATGCTCTTATTTTTGTAGTTAAAATGAGAACAAAAAGTAGAAAGGAGCCATAAAGTGCCTGAGGCTCTCACATTATTATGAATTTGAGGAGAACAAAGTGGTCTGCTGAGGACACCTGTCTTTCTGTTTCTGTGCAGAACTGTAACTCTTACACTTAAACATGGAAGAGAGAGTAGATACTAACTAATCTCAAAAGAATTTGACTCAATATTGTGTAGGAGAAAAGAAGCACATGTCCATGTCATCTCATTGCAATTTACCACTGCAGAAATTATTTTACTCTTAATTGGCTTCCAGAGCAAATACCTTTACGTGCTACATTGTTCAAATTACTGCAGAGCCAGGACTGAGGAGCATCTTTGCCAGCTTCAAATGACTGCAGATGAAATCTAGTGATAGGGAGTTGTCTGATGCCCTGTTTCAACAAAAAAAATAATGTTTTCTCCCTAATTTCTCAGGGAATGAGGTTTTGTAATGATGTCAAAGGTTTGTTTTACTTACTTTTTCTTTTCCAAAGCACCAACACAATACACAAATAAATAACATTAAAATCAGAAAGGATGCTTCATTAAGAGACACCCTAAGTGTTGACATCACGAGCATGTTGATTTTTCATAAACATTTGTGAAGGCTTTGATACAACATTTTCTTTAATGTCAGGAAACAAAAAAAATTATGCACCACTTTGAAATGTAAGGGTTAAAAGTTCCACCTGGCACTTCCAAGAATAAAAAGAAAGCTAATAGATGAGCTCAAATTTTATTCCTTCACCTGGCTTTGCTGTGTATAATCTCTTCAATATATTAGATAGATAACACTACATAAGTAGGATAAAGTCCATTTTTATGACTTTAGGTACAAATATCTTCTGATATTTACTGACAGGTTACATTCATGTCATCTACCCTGTGTAATTAGACAGATGTGCTAGAGGTGTTAGTGGGCTTTTGCTGTTGACAATGAGGAGTGTACCTCTAGTATCAAAGTAACAAATATGAAGTTTCACTGTCAATCTTCTCAAGACCATGCATAATATTTATTGCGTGCATATAATAAGAGGCAAAAGCATAATATGAGTCTGTTCCACTATGCAGTGCATGGCGGTATATGCAAAGAACTTTTCAGATATGAGAAATATCTGAATTTGGAACATCTGAATTTACTACGCTTTCTGATACCATATACTTAAAATGCTAGATGAAAAGCCATTGAAGTTAATAGCAGTCTTTCCAATGTTTACAGTAGGTATATTATCAGGTCTACTATACATATGTACAGATTATATGTATATTATGTACAGAACTTAACTGGTTCCCAAACCAAACATGTCTTTATATTTATTGAACTATTACAGAATACATGGCACTTGGTCTGAAGAATCCCATCACTTCAATGAAAAATGAATGAGATCCTTAAACAGTAGAGATAGAACATCATAAAATCAGAGAAAAAATAGTGACTAGCAAGACTGTAAATGTATTTTGTATGTGCAAAGTATACTACATACTATAGAAGTAGATGCTCAGACTAATTAATATTGTTGGCCAATAAATTACCTTTTGAATCACTTGGGCAGTATGAAGAGTATGCTTTTTGTCTGTTTTCTGTGTATTTTACCTACAATCTATACCAGTCTCATCAAAGTGATGTTAGATGCATGCATGTTTTCCATCACATGACTGAATTTTAAAGATGTTTGTTATTTACACATAATTAATTTCACATACTTTTATAGTGCTTACTAATGACTGAATTATTCTGCTTACAAGATTTTATTTTTTTATTTATATTGTGATAACTGTCCTAGAGAAGTATTCTTTTTATTTATTTGAATTTCATTAGCATATGCTTTCTAAAATGATTGCCATATACAACTATTATACAACTATGCACTTCTTTTGTAAAACCTTAGCCCATGGATAAATATGGATAAATCAATGTACAAATAAACATATTTTTTTTTGGTGATACCTACCAGGAGAAAAGAAAACACAGCAAAGAATCACCACCACCTGCACAGAATTCATTAGATACTTAGAAAAATTTTGAAGCTATTTTTTAAATTTTGAAAGCATAAACTAGAATTTATAGTATCTATATTCTATTAGTTTTGTACTATAACATTAACTTCCTTACTGTAAGCCTCTATATTATACACTACAATAAACTTTTCTTGGATAAGATGATGTGTCATATGTAAGTTGCCACTAAATGAAAATTGCAGCTCACTTAAGGAAAACAAGTGTAAAAGCATTGTCATTTCTTAAATTTAGAAGGACAAATAAATTAATTTGTAAATGTAGAATAACCATGTGGTACAATAACAATATAGACTACAATTTAGAATGTGATTACACTACACCATGAACTAGGACTTTGAGGAAAGATGAAATATAAAATAACCTTTAAAAAATGTATGGATCCCAGATTACAGCAGCTGACAGTGAATGTTATCTGAAAAGTAAAACCACAGCCAGTAACATGGCATAAATTATTGCAATAAAATGGATTATATGGTACCTGTCTGATATCTATATGACAGTTCTACAAAGATTGAAGCGATTAGCTTGTAGTGGTCTAGAAGCAAAATTATCTTTAAATAATTAAGGTTTTGGTTTGGTTTTTTTTTTATTTATCACAGGAAATAAGTTTACAAAAATAACCATGAAACAAATTTCAGACAGAATTTAATTTAGTAATATTTTCAAAATGTAGAATGCTTGAGAACTGTCAAAAAGGTAATGTGCTTTTATAACAGGTTTTCCTGTCATGTTTCATTTCTTATTAGTGTAATTTTTGACTATTAATGTTTGTCAGTAGGTTTCAAAGATATTTTTGAAATATTTTCTTCCTTATGAACACTGTGGTTACACAACTATGTGGTTATCTAACTCGTTATGATTACCTAACAGTAACCTAATGGTTACTTCAATATTCAGCATACAAAGATATTTTCTAAATTTACTGCTGGCATGGACAGGTGCATTTCTACATAACTAAATTTAATATGCATTGATCTAAGCTACAAAACTTAGGGTTTTTTTAAATGCATATATACCAAATGTTTATTTGAATAGCTGATTTATATGTGCAGAATAGCTGTATGCAGAAATAGGAGACACTAGTTGGCAATATTGTCTGTATTATAGGGAGCATATCTGAACTTCATCATGCATTGGAGTTTTTCTGGTACTGAGGTAATACAGTGTACCTAGCAAAACATCTCTCGACTTAGAAGCTGGTTGTCTAGACTTTAGAGGCGGTTGGAAGGGATGAACTGCTAACATAAACCTGAAGACCTGGCTCTGATATTTGGTATTTGACTCATACCAGCACATTTAATACCTCTATCAATTCACAGGAGCCATTCTTCTGGTGAGAAAATTAACTGAGCATGATTCAGTCTTTTCAAAATATGGTATAAATATGTATGGAAATACATACTGTACCTACATGTGTTTATTGTTTGTTTAGAGATTTTAACTCAGAAATGGGCAACCTGGACTTATTGCTGATTTCAGGTTACTCGAATTCAATATTGTATCTTATATACTGAACAGGAAAGTTGCCTGTTTCTCTATACATGAATCACTGCATAAGAGACTGAAAAACTGACAAAATCACATGGAGATTAATCAAGAAGAAACATGACTCTGAAACATGCAAATCTGTGAAAAAAAACCCCAGGTTTCTAGTCACTACTCCAAGAGTTTTCAGTCTTGTCTTCACCCATGGTGTATTAGTCACTGGATTAAAAAAACAACGCAGAGAAGAGGGAAGAGCAATGAAGTCTGCTACTTGCTAGGCATTATTTATGTGTTTTGATGAAAATGACGCACACTTTTTTTCTGATTTCAATTTTTGTTTCACATCTATCAAATAAGACAACTCCTATGGGCGATCTAGAATTCAATAGCCTAGGTGCAGTACTGACACCTATTGATTTACCAGTCTAAATAAACAGGACGCTTTGTGAAAAGCAAGCACTTTTTAGACTAGATAGTTACTGAAATGAGAACTTTCTGGATCACTTATTTGAACCTATGCACCTAAATTGATTCATTTCCAATATAGGAATCTATTAATTTTGTTATCAGGCATGTTCAACTCACTTTTGTCTTACAACTTTGACTGCAACCATAAGACCTGGTTTGCAATATGTTATGAAGAGTTGCTTGAGAGTCATAGATGTTCTATTTTTTTCTGTGAAAGATAATACCATCAGTGAAACTTTCAAAGCCTCCTACCGAGTTTGAGCATGACTTAAAGTCTAGAACTGTATTCATCCATACAAACACCTTCAGCAAAGGCAATTGGGTCTATGGTTATATTTTTCCCATATAATAAAGCATTACAATGTATGTGTTATGAAACAAAGTCATTCCTCATTCCTCAAAATGAAACTGATGAAAGTGTTTACCTTTTTGCTCTAGTGAAAAGTTTTATTTCTCCAGTACTGTAAGTGATTTTGTGGAAAGCATGGATTTTTTAAAAATGCACAAGTTCCCTGTAATCAGTGTTTTGTTCGTCTGATCCTATAGATATCCTAAATATATTTCTCCTTGATCTCACTGGGAAAGCCACATCCAGAGCAAAGGGAGAACAGACCCTTAATATTTACCAGGTCATTCATTTGTCTTAAGATGTTTTATCAAGATGCGGGTACTATGCTATATCTAGCTGTGTATAGCTAAATGCTATTTGTTTGCATATCTTCGTATAGTTGGAGAAGAATCTTTTGGTTTCTTCCTAAATTCATATGCATATGTTTCTTGTTAATGCATTCATTTAGTATAATCTGCATTACCACAAGTGATTTTTTCCTGATACAGTGGAATTTATATCTCAGACCTTCCTCTTAATTTTTTTTTTCCCCATTTGTTTCTCAATTTCGCCATTTATTTTGCTTCTTAATTCTTTTTTTGTTTGTTTGTTTTTGTTTTGTGTGATGTGGAGATACTAATTTTTTGTTTTGACAAATTGCAAAATCCATTTTAGATATATAATGTTTTCCTTTTTCTGAATTGCATGTGTGATTTTTAAAATATTTTTGTCTATAGGGCACATTACATTAATTTTTAATTACTTATTAATTTTAATAGCAATTTAAATGTGTTTACACAGTTATGTACCTGTACATATAAAATCCTAGGACAACACACCTGATCGTTTTTGAAAGATCCCTAGTTGCTCAACAATAGGTTTTAAAAAAGTTTTATACTAAAGTTTCTCAGATCTACAGTTTTCCTTGAGTGTTTATATAACTTACAGTATGTTGCCATTGACAGCAAAAGACTTACCAGTAAGCTTTACTTTTGCCTTGCTGTTAGTACCTTGGAGAGGCAACTGTGAGACTCCCAGACATCATCCAGGTTTCCTGACACCCAAGCATCCCACACAAATGAATAAAGAATGCCATGCATTCACCCGCTTTTCTATTTGGACTTCCCACACAGGAATATAGGATTCATGTTTGACTGTAATGGCTATACAAGTTAAATATGTGTTGCATATATATTTAATGCAGATGATTTCAATTTGCTTTTTTATGAATTAGATTTGTACTTCCTAAAATTGTTTTCTGCATTTTTTTTTTTTTCACTCTACAGCCTTCCAGAATTCATCACGCTTCTTCTCATCATAAGCAAAAAGAAATATTTTTTAAATCTGGTTGCCTAAGAGTAGGAACCGTCACACCATATTTAGGTATTCAAGGACATGGCCTGAATTTTTTGTGTGGTAATATTAATAAACACTGTAAATGAATCTTGGACAGTAATGCCAGGGGATTTTTATGCATTCTTTTATTGTGACATAGAATTATTTCTATATTAAATTTATTTCTATGATTTTAAGATCAAACCCAGTATTCTGCAAATAGTAAATGCTTTTCTTGTTAAGTCTGGAAGTAGAGAGGGTAATTTTAGAATGGGAGAATGTCTGTTTTAAAGTTAAGGTTATCTGCCTTCTTCCTTCTCTTTCCATTTCCTCTTTCCTTCTTTTACCATGTACAAGCTATTAGATTTTTCATTGCGCAGCTTTGCATATCTCTTGTCTGGCTTGCCTTTTCTGCTGTCAGTTCAGCAGTTTCAAAAGCAGGACCAGCTAAACAGCTTGTATGTGTACCAGTTCTGTTTCATAACAGAACAAAGCTATTCAAAACCCATTTCTGCAGGTAACTTAGCAGAAGTATTCACAGATCTTTAGGCAGCTTTTAAGGCCAAAAAGTACCAATAGAACTGTTACTCTTTTCATGAAGTAGAAGTATGATGGATCACAGTTGTTTTAAATGAACCCAGGGAAGTATTGTTTCAATGCAACCATCAGTGATCGCTTAACGTGCTCACAGCATGTTGGTCTAGTCAATGCTTAAGAGAAATGGAAGAGTTCTGTTACGTTGTTATTTTTTTATGTATATATTTTCCCCAGTAATATTGACTTAGTTGCTGAAAGCATTCAAAAATAACATGGCCTGTCAGACAGATAGACTATACACCCCCACAGAAATACCTACCTTGGATAGGTTTCATAATATTCTCTGCTCTAAAATGTAGAAATCTTGTATTACATAACCACTTTTTTTTTTTTTTTTTTTTTTTTTCTGCATCTGTGACAGCATTTCAACAACATTTTGATTTAATACTCATCACAAATGGCGGTTAACCCTGCAGGTCAGTTTCTGCTGTTTCTGCAGAGCTTCATACCAGGGGTGCCATCAGTCTAAATGAATTTATACTCAATAGAGTATATAATTCTGATAAAAACATAAAACCAGCTACATATGTGACACAACATTAGTCCCCTTAGTCAGTCTTACTAATTTACAAAATGGACAGACGTCATGAGAGGCACGTAGATCTTTAAAGCCAGAGCAACTTTACAAATATCTAACGTGATTTAGTTCACATCAACAAAGAACTTCACCTTTTTGTTTACGCATTTTATCTCTAATAAGGTGATTCTATTTGAACAGAAAGTTTAGTATAGCATCAGGAATTCATAGCATGAAGACCATTATAATTTCACAGTGTCATATGTTTTATTCCTATACTATACAGTCGTAGTGGATGACTTAGGAGAACATTCTATTAGTTTTCCTTAATTAGCAAAATTTAAAATATCACCAACTTGTTGAAGCGTAAAATGTTTACTTTTTAAAATAGCCACAAATGATAAACACTATGAATGAATCATGTCAAATGCAGTGTGGGCCTCTCTCCCTGGTGACTGTAAGTGGAACTTAATAAATTTACGAATATGTCTGCAGGTAAGATGAAGTCTTCAGTGTAATACCTCAATTAGATAAAATCAACAAAAATCCTTAGAAATTCATCACTATTTACCTGTTATAAAGGTAATTCTGCATTATAAATAATTTTCAGCTAATAGCTAAACCAAAAACTAGTCATCCGAAATTACAATGAACAAGGATTTAAGATAACCTTGTGACATTGCACTGAAATGGATTTGAAGTAGTCACTTGGTTTATTTTGGGGTCACAGCTGTCAGGACAGTAGCTTGCAGCTGAGGGGTGTAGTGGCATCTTCTTAAGCTGTTCCAGATAAATTACTAGACCATATTATTATTGTCCCCATCAGATGCCTCCTGCTATATTTATTATGAAGATTGCCAGCCAAAAATATCATGCCAAATAGCTAAGTAGTTCTGATTATATAATTTTCTCAAGGTACATGCTGCTTTTGTAAACTGTGTTGTTCCAAAGAATTTTTAGTCATAAACTTGAGAACTCTCTGGTCTAGTGTTGTATTTTTCCAGACATTCCCTAGGATATTATAATACTTTAAAAGCTATTGCTTTTTAGAAAAGCTCCAGATAAATGGAAATAAACTTTCCTTGTTGTCGTGGTTTGGAGTAGCCAACACTTACCTATGTTAAGTAAAGATAACAGAGGAACAAAATGTCATGCATGGCTGACACTGAAGTGGAGTACAGATCTATTTTATACATAATAAACTGATTACATTTTTCAGAAGATGTTAATTCTGTTACTCCTGTAGTCTGGGTCTTAATATCTTAGTGCATATGTTCCGGCCATGCTGGTATTACCCAGGTGCAGTTTCACCTTATGCAGCCAGGTGCTACAATATTGTGGAATTTTTCATGGTTTTCAGAAAGTGGATTTTCTTTTCTTTGCCTAGCTTTGAATGGAATTTTATATCCTACCATACAATTGTGACACAAAAATCCATACTGAAGATGAGAAATTGAGATGGGTAAATTAGAGTTCCTCCTTGCCATTTACACCTTAAATGACTTCTAATTGCACTTTTGGCACCAAAAATGCTAATATATTATATACATACATGTATAGGTAGATGGGTAGACATTGGATGGATAGATAGAGAGAGAGATAGAGAGAGAGAGAGAGAGACACTCTGTGCACAGGTGTGTATGTACATACAAACAAAGAGAAAAGGGTAGTTCATGTTTAGCAATGGAGAAAGGGTTTTGGAAGTTTTAAGACTTTAGAAGTTTTAGATTTTAGGAGAAAAACGGTGTTTTGGTAGTTTAGTTTTCATCAGTTACAATGAAAATACTGTTCTTGGAAAATATGCATCTTCATACACTTTCATGTGCAGTTATTTTCTACCTGGCTTCTGTAGAGTTTGGGATTTAGAGCTGACCTCTCAGCAAGGCTCTGTGGCAGCCTAGGTAGTCATGTAAAGAATAATCCTTACAATAAGGAAGAGCAGGGCTTGTTTCATAATAAACTAGATATGAAGAAAAAAAATACATAACCATGAAAAGTGAAGCCTTCTATAAATAGAAATATATATTCCTTTGTATATAGTAATCAAATACTAGTAAAAGGTAGTGGTCACCACATTTCTACAGCTAAGTTTATATTTGAAACAACTTGTATTGGCACAATATTTTTTTCTAACTTTAAAGAATATTTCTGTATGAAAGCCCATAAAGCATTTGATTTTAGGCAATTTATGAAAATGGAAATCTTATGAACATAGCAGCAAAACTATGGAGAGTTGCTGCAAGTGACAGAGCAACAGACTTCTACCTGTGTCTATGAGGTAGAAAATGGATGCACCACAACTCAAACAGCCAGCTGCTGAAGTATAATGTTTCTAGTGATAACACTGATGTTGGAATGCAACAGAAAACTATATCTGGTGTTTTTAATGATGTGAAAAACAGGTGCAAAACACTTTTTACATATGTAATGTTGTCCAGATGGTAGCCACTAGATGCAGTAGCAGATAAAACTGTTTCTGACACTTTCCTTCTTCATAAATCAATTAGTGTCCCAAAACTGGAAATAAAGGAAAGTCTGTTAAACTTTAAAAGAGGCAAGAGTTGGAGTCAAGAGTTCCTGAGAATATACATTATTCCCTGCTTGTATGCTGTGGATGACTTACTGCAGATTTGTGAGGAGGTTCAGGGAAGATTCAGGAATGGTTTTATCCTTTCAGCCTTTTCTTTGTGAATTCTGACTGAGTTGACTGGTTGTGGAGGGAATTATTACATTCTGCTAAGGGACAACATGTGATTGACTTAATCGGTTGTAATTTAACATCTGAAAGTTAGACATCTAAAATCTGAGCCAGGCATTTTAGGATCCCTTTATAGCTAATGGAGAAAAATAGGCTCCTCCAGGGATATTCATCTGTTCTATCTTCTGATGAGATTAATGACTCTCCAGAGGTGCTTGTTCCTTTCCATTAGCTATAAAGGGAACACAGTGATAGTACTCCCTAGGACATGGTAGGGATATTTTACTTTAACCAGACATTCTCCTTGGAGAGCAAAACTTGCTATAATTTTTTCTCAATGCTCAGTATACTCAAGCTCATGTTCCAATTTGTTGAGGCCACACCCACTAAATCAGTTTGTGCAAGTGAAACTGAGAACAGAGTTTTATTGTTTCAAAGCACCTCTGCAGTGTAAGGACAAGAGCTGTATTCCAGCACTGGTTGTAATGGGAATACAAAAAAAAAAAAAAAAGTTTTGTTTTGAATTCAACTTCAACTTCTACAAATATAAATGAGGGAAGTTCAAGACTTGGAAATTAGGACATCATGTCTGCTTAAGGCATAATGGTGTGGCTGCTTCTTGCACTCTGAGACTTCACGCAGTTCAAATGGGCAGGATTTTTGTTGGGGCCAGTGACCATGCCCAGTAATGGACATGAGTATATTTACATGATTTGGCATTAGCAGTTGTAAGCATACTCTGCCCATATTTCTAATTACTCTGTACTCCCAGTTTGTTCCAGAAGCTGTGTGTCTGTGCTATTATGACACAGTGTGCAAGCACACCTAATATGCCTTCCTTTTCAGAGGGCTCCTGCAGAACCATGCAAGAGCTCAGGCAGAGTGATGGACTGATGATACCTCAGGCGAATGCACAGGCCAGGCAAACCTATAGCTGCCTATAGCCAGTCATAGCCACATACCTCAGCCTACTCCTGAGTTAAAGTCTGCTGCTGCTCCTAAATATGAAGTTGAATTCCTGAATTTAGCTCACTGTAGCCTGAGAACAGAGTCCATAGCCATTCTTTAGACCTTGTACTTTAGTTTCAAAATTTTCCCAGCATCACCAGTTTGTGCCATGATAACACTGCAGAGGGTCTTCCTTCTTGGCAGGACTGAGCAACCCAAACCTTTCCAAAAGCACTCGATATCTGGCGTGACCTCAACTCTCTTCTAAAATAGAGCCAACCCTCCTTTTAATAGAGTAAGTATCCTGATGTTTAGAATTAAGAATGCAAGAAAAATAACAACCCAACTCAACCCAACCCATATATTTCCTTCACCAGCCTGAGGAATTCAAACTGTTATAACTCATCTGCAGGGAGAGATTTCTGGACACAACTCTAGTAGCTTGTGAGTCTGAGGGGTAAAGGGACTGTGATGCACACACCAGGGAAGAGAAATGGCTTATAATGCAGTCTGCAACTCGCTTCCTGATGCCCTTCTTTCTGAGGACACACAAATCTCATCAAGGAGTGGACAGTGCTGGGTAAATTGTTTCGGCAGCTCACAGCCAGCTCCCTGGGGCTCTTTATGCTCAGGGCTCCTTCTTTGTCACACAGTAGAAGTCCAGGGCTACAGCAGAGGCACATTTTGTCACTCAACTGGCAACTTCCAGCTTTGTGATGGGAATGTGTGCAGCTCCCTAGGCCTCCAAGGCTTTTCTAGCTGAAATACTAGAAATATCTAGGAAATGTCTAAGGCAGTCAATGTTAAATTCTTCTCACACATTGAATAAAAAGCTCGAACACTTTATGCAATATATAGGTATGACTTCAGGGTGTAACTTACACATGCTTCTGCAGGTAACTTGTAGTTGCCTTATTTTTTAAAATAGTTTTTATGGAGATGGATTTTTATAACGTTCACAAAAATATTCTTCCCATTAAAACATGAAATATACATCTTTATAAAGGATATGTAAGGTATTGTAAAAGGAAATGAGTATTTCACAATTTAAATCTGTCTCTCCATGAGAGGATAATATATTCCAAAATCCTGAAGAACAGTTGGTATTTCTTAAACGTAGTGGTGTAATGAGGGTATCTCCTCTGCCTAAAAAAAAATATGAGTGTGTGCTTTGATTGTGGATCACCGTGTATTAAGTTTTAATAAAGTGTAGGTCATTGAGGTCCTGTTAATCTCTGTCTAGAGGAAGAATGATTTAACAGGATCCATCAAGGTGAAATAAAATATGCATTCTAATCTAATATATAGGATAGAAATGATTAAATGTTCTCTACAAGATCAACGGTGAAATTAACTAAATTAAGAATTTCTTATTACCAGTGATGCAATTTTATTTGCAAAAGCTGACTGTTAGATATGCTGGGGCCTTATTATCTGGATTTAACAATGCTGGAAAATGCTTTAAAATATTTTGCTTGACCAAGGTTTTGAAATATAATTTCGATTGAATCAATTGTCTTTGCATTACAGAAAGACAAAATTTTACAGATGAAATGGCCAAAAGTGACCTGCAGTGGAGAGATACACTGATCCAGACAATCCTTTTATCATGCTGCCACTATTGGCAGCAGCATGTTGAGAGTGTGCTTTTATTTCGAATTTATTTGAATTAGTGAGGGTCTGGATAACTCCAATTCATTTAAAAGAAGCTTAGTTCCATTATTCTGGTTTATCACTCATGCAGCAGGGTCTGTAGATGTCTAATCTAGTAATTATCACACTATCTTCCTTGGCCTCTTAAGAAAACCAGAGCCGGTTTTCAAAAGAGGATGAATCAAGAAACATTCTTTTTAATCTGCCTGATCTGAATTTTCGACTCTGTAGGGCAAAGGGGAGGGGTGGGGAAGGGGGATGGGAGAGAGAGAAGGAAAGGCAAGAAAAAAAAAAAAAGAAAAAAAACCCTGTTTCATTTCTGCATGGAGTGATTTCTTGAGAGTTTTTGAACTTGCTTTACAATATTAAACAGTTTATTTCATAGCATATAATAGCTTTTTAAGAGTAATTCATTTTTTCTACTACTGTGGCAGTGAATAGTCACAAAACATTTTGCAGCTTTCTGGCACCTGCGTGAAGCTGTGACTTATGAATATGCTAATGAGACTGCAACCAGAACTGGCTCAGGTTCAACACTTGCACACAATTAGCACTCAGGCTACCAGCACTGCTAGGAGGACGACTACAGAAAGTAATATTTAGATTGGTCAATTCAGCATGATGCACTTTTTTTTTTTTTTTTTTTTTACAACAGAGACTTTAAAAATTACAGCTTAAAGTTATCCTGTGCGAACGTACGGAGACTTTTAATTTTAAGTCCTTTTTGCTAAAATGATTCAGTTTAAGGTAATCGGCATTGCATAAGTTGATCCTTGTAACACATTATGTATTTTAATATCAGAAAAAAAGAAACATATACTATAATGACTGCTCCACTTATTAATGTCTAGACTGCATCTCTTCCATAATATCCATGTGCCTGTTAGCCTTGAATGCTGAAAAAAGCTCCTTGAAGTGCATACAGAAATGTCTTCTGTATAACATCTGAAATTTATGCCTTTAATATAAAACAGTACTGTCTACAAGTCACATATATGAACTAGGCGTCAAGATTATGAGAAACTATTCCCACTCACTGCACATATCTAGAGTTAAAACATTAAAAAACCAGCCTTAGACTAACAAATATTAATATAATTTTCAAAAGTCTAAGATGTAATGATTTACTGTGCCAATATATATTTAGAAAATAAACCCAAAAATTTTCAGAGATGAACACTACTAGATTCTACTTACATTATTAAATGAGAGATGAGAATATTCTGTACATGCTATTTTTGGTAATAGACTGATTTTAGATACAGACATTTGAAATTAATTCAGTTAACATATCTGGGTAGACCCTAAGACTCAGGGTATTTAGGAACTAATTAATGTATATTTTTAAACTTGTAGGATAGCTTCAGATGAAAGGCCATACCTATTTTTAAGCGTGTCATAATTATTTGTTTAATTTGATCTTGATAATGCTACTATAGGTTAAAAATGAATGTGGCTTTACCTAGACAATGAGAACTGAGAGCAAAATATCTTCTATGTCCTATTTGCTTCTGGTAGGCAACTCATAAATAGAAAGCTGACAGACACAAAGAATTTCTAACAAATCTTACAGTTTTGTATTCTGCATTTCTTTTGTGCCCAAGGAAGCATTTTATGAGAACTGTGTGATAAGCAACACTCAAAAGGCACCAATATGAGCTTTCTGTTTCACTGAAAATGTAACAGAAAGCAGAATTGTTGTACCAAACAGTGTATTACTAGACATGGTGAGATGCCATGTTAATGCTTCCTCTTTGGTATTTTTCTGCAAATTACACACAACAGCAATTCTCCGGCTTATATTTCTTAGGCTCAAATCCCTTATGATACATGTTCCTTCTAAAACCTGATTTGCTCTCTTCAGTTTACTTATCACATTCCATGGCAGATGTTTTATTTCAGTGTGTATCAACAGAAAAAAAAAAAAAAGTAATTTCTAACAAATCCTTTGAGGCAAATATTGCTATGTGGATTTGCACATGGTCATTACAAATAACTAAAATATTCCTATTAGAGTAACAGAGTTTTGCACCTTTTGCCTAACACCAATTTTTTTCACCAGTCTAGTGTTCCCAGTTTCAAATCTGAAAATACGTAGCATGTCTAGAAGGGCAACACATTTGGCTTATTTCTGTCAGAAACTGCAAGCCAATGAGCCCTACCAGAAAACACTCTCCAAAACCCTAAATTGCTTGGTTTCCAGCTCAAACGGGTCTACACAATTTAGCAGTTACTTTGTGACAATAGAAGTAAATCTAAAAACTTTGGCATAGGAAAAGCATTGTCATTCCTGGTCAGTCTGCCCTGAGAAAGTGATGTTTCAAGAGTCATTATTTTACTATGAATTGCATGCATAACCTCACATTTGCAGGTATTCAAATTGTAAGAATCTGAGATGGTGTGCCCTTGCTAATTGTTTTTTAAGAATCACTTGTAGCTTTAATAGCTTCACTAATACATAGTAACATGTGAAACACAAATTTTTTATTGTACAGGGAAAAATGAGTAGTCACAAGGAACGATACCCTACTCTTTTGAAAAAATTTTAATAATTTTTTTCCAAAGAAAAAAAACCAAAAAACTTCCCCATGATTTCCATCAGCTTGATGACTGGTAAACTCAAGAATATTCTGTCTTCTTTATCTTTCCATATGCAAGAGCAGCAGTGTGTTTTTTAGGAACTGTCTTTAGGAGAGGCATTTTTGTGTTGCTTTTTTTTTTTTTTTCCTTGAACTGAGAAGTTTGGTAACTTGATTTGTCAGATCAGTGCTTTTTCTCTCAGATATTTGATGTTACCAGAATAATAAGTTTGAAAAGGGTTTAACACTTCATTTATAGTTAACAGTAGTAGTACACAAGCAAATATAACTTAACCCCATGCACAAGTATTTAATATCCTCATAAAAAGAGGTGGATATGATAGATATGGCATAAAAATTAGCATGTCAGGACTGACACCTGTACAGAAAGAGAAAGATTCCTTTTCTGATAGTCCCATGGATTTCTATTTTTTTTTCCTGTGCTTTAATATTCATTATTGCAATGGTGTGGAGAGCTCAAAGGTAACTTACACACCCACAAATGTAAGAACAAAGGAGTTGAATCAAAGACAGCAGCAAGATGCCTTTCAGCTTCAAATACGTTCCTTAGAACAAGGATAACCTTGAGCTCAGCCAAAGATCTAAGCATTCACCCAGTTTAGTGCTCTCAGATGTATTTCTTTCAGCTGCTGTTGGCTTTTGTTTTCTTTTTACTCATAAACCCAAGTGGGATTTTTTTCCCCCCATATTATACCATTGATGAACAGATGGAAAGAAATGTCATTAAATAGGGCCTGAATTAAACAAGGAGGATCCAGTTCTCATGGTGGATCCATGTGTTCTACCATGTGTGAAATACATATAGTGAGGCTCAGTCAAGATAAGTTTTCAAAGGCTGCCACATAAAACAAAGACTCTGGTTGAGAAAGATAGTGAAATCTTTTTTTCCAAGTTGTCTCACAAACAAGCAAAAATAAATGCTTTTCTTCCATTTAGAGGTGAGAAAAAACAACAGAGCTGAGAAGCAATGATATACCTGTTTTCTATAGCCAAATGAAGGGATACCTAAATATATCTTGGCTTCTGAGAAAAAGAAAAATGAATATCAACATTTTATGTAACTCTCAGGTTAAGTTTACAGTCTAAAGACACGGGTCATTGAAGCCTCTTTACTTATCTTTTAAATTCTATCATGCAAAGAATTCTAAAATCCTTTAGTCATCTTTCATTTCAGCATTATCATTTTCAAAACTGATTACAAATAGAACTCACAAATTAGATGAGTCTCCATCCCAGTATATTTATGTCTACTTAGAAGATACTAACTTTATTGTATTTGAGTATATTCACTCCAAGTGTTAACACTGTTTCTATGAAGTGGGAAAATAATCATGTAGTATGTAAGATAAAAAAAATTTCTCGGTGATCTAGTGCTTGGATTCTTCTTTGTCCCTGTTAAAAAAAAAGCTACATTGAATAAAACTGGTTAGTAAGGAGTGAAGTCTGCCTTACTGTTAGGTTAATACAGTCCCTGATTTGTAAAACTTGTACTGATTGCATATACTTGCACTTTTTTTTTTTTCTTCTGTTGTTCTATTACCTGTGTACTGTTTCGGAAGACATGAAGCTAGGCAGGCTTATTTTCATGAGTGAATCTATACCTGAAAACCCAGATGTCAAAAAGAGTCCCAAAAGTTGTGTAAAATTAAGAAAATAATAGCTCAGTCTCCAACAGGCTGAACAGGTTGTTACGAGAGAAAGGTCCCCTTCCGTCAGGGTCTCTGCCATTTTGCTGTAGGCAGTGGCATTAACTCTGTGCTTATAACATCTTCTTATAATACCTAAAATAGTAATTTTAAAAACTACAGTTACATATAATTTAATATATATATATGTTAGAAAATTATTTTTTTATTTGAATTTGATCCAGTACTCTTTCAAAGTTTTGAATTATATAATTCTGTCAGAATTTTGATATGTCATGGAAAGTTGCCCTGGAAAGATTGAAGGCAAAATACTTTCTCATGCACTTGGCTTTAAATCCAGGTATATAAGATGATTCCTACAATTAAGATCTTCTAGTTTGTTTAAGTGATAAGATAGAAATATTATTTAATATTACTTATACATTCTGTCAGTGTTTTTGATAGTAATCGAATGCAGAGATTTCAATATTATACTGCCTAGCTATTTAACATTAATTTTCCTTGTATAAAAGACAGGGACACTTCTATCCAGAACAATTCTAATCAAAAAAAAGCTAGATTGCAAACGATCCTTAATCACTTTGATTTAATGTAGTTCAGCGAGTTAAACTGCTCAGCAGTAAGAACTGTTGAAGAATCGGATAACATCAGAAGTCTACACTGAAGAACTGATGTGCACTCGAGTCTCCAGTGAAGACAAAAGAGGAACCATTCAAAATGTCTGAAGAAAGGCCATCACACTACCCTGTTGTCAGTATGGGAACAGGTATAAGTATTTGGAAATAGAAGGTAGGAAAGTACAAATCCTACTCACTAGTTCTTATTTTTCTTGTTGGTGGCATCTTTATTTAATGAGGCAGGCTTGTCAGTGATTAGTAGACAATATGGTTGCTTTCAGCAGGCAAAATCCTCTAATACTCCCAGAAGTCTCTGAATCCTTCCACAATCAAAATATAGCCCAAGGCATGCAATGTATACACCCATTTTCATACTGTAATAATATCACAGCCTTCATGTTATTATTCAGGCTGTGAACTGAGCACATACACACCCTGATTATGTCATACAATCACAGGACTCAAGAGGAAACCCAGGGCAGAATAGTGTGGACAGAGGAATGTACCTTATCTGCCCAGAGGAGCCCAATCTCAAGCAGCATGTGTGATCTGCTCTTCGTCTCCTGGGCTACAAGACTTAGCCCTTAAATGTGTGGAGCACTACCAATGTAGCCAGTATTACTCCTGCTTCAGTCTTGCCTAAATCAGAGGTCGCCCCTTTAACAAACTGCTGTGAAGGTTTCTTGGCTCTATGATTAGCAGTGCTAAAATCATCCTATTTCCTTTTGCTGTCATAGCTTTTCTACATGCTTCAATCTGAGAGATCACTAATTAAAAGTGATAATCCTCACATAGCAGTTTCCTTCTCTCAAGATCCAAAAGGGAAAAGAAGCATCTCCAAAATGGATGTACTTCTGATGTGAACATCTGTGTGAGTGTAGCCTCTGTGAATGAGAAATGCTATGGGCTAGGTGATGCAGTAAAAGGAAGGAGAAAAACAGACACAGAGAAGGGTCAAGATAGGGTAAGACCTGAAAAAAACAGCGTATACTTCGATACTGGTTTTCTTGCAGTAGTTTCCTTGCCACTCAATTTTCAATGGCAGATCTAATTTCAGATCTAATTCTGTCACTATACACTTGATTTTCTACTTATTTTGACTAACTTTTTGGTGTAATTATACAGACTACAATATTCCAAGAAAGAGTTAAAAAGGACAGTATTTTGTTACAACCAATCATGTGTCATGTGGTAATCCTGGAAATACTGATTCTGCAATCAAATGTAGGGGATACATATTGCAAGAGTTTATGAGGCCAGATGTTTTCTTGAGGGCCTTAACTGTGCACTAGCAGTTGTGCCTTTTTTTGCCAGCAGAGTAGGTAGATAAAAGTTGACGGGACATAGGTATGTCAGCTGAAGAAATGTTTTATCTATGTAACAATTTTGCTGATTTTCACCACACTTCACACACATGATGTTTTTTTAATAGGGGAAACATTCAATTTTCTTGATGACTTACCATTTCTAATAGAAATACTCTTGCTTACTATCAAATAAAGACCTGGGTTCTTTCAAGCATTTCTCTTTTTGCTGTCATGTTGATAGTCTCTAGCTTTCAAAGTGGGCAGATCTGTGATACTGTATTGGCTTAAAGCATGTGATGTATTATCTTTATGTTGTCCACAACATAAACTTTAAATTTCTCAATGCACTTTGTTATGGTTTAAGCTTTCACTATGATACCCATTTAAAAGAAGGATATGCTGGCTTTATGTTTTTCCACTGCTTTGGTTTTGGATACAGGGGGGTTTTGTGGTTTTGTTTTTGTTTTCTTTTTTTAAAATCTAATTACAATATAGCTGCAATAAGTGCATGAAGCTGCTGATATGTAACATGAAGATTCAAGAATTCATGATCATTGAACTTCTAGCAGGAGTAAACCTAAGATCTGTATAGCTTAGAATCTATAACTGAAAATAATAATTATACAAATAAGAAATAATGATTGTATGACTTATGCTGTATGGTCACACCATTTTGTAACAAAATGAAAATAATTTTTCCGAGTTTGTGTAGAAGGTGTCAATGAAAGTTACATAAAAATACCGTACTATAGTATAATGTATTTCTATCATTGATGGGAAAACAGAATTTGAAGGGGTCCATTGATACCAGTCTTGTGCATAGTCAGAATAAATTATTCAAACAGTAGAACATAAGAACAACGTTGCCAGATGCAGCAGCAGGTCAGTCAGGTCAGATCCACCAGAAGTTTCACATGTTCAGTGGTGTTAGCACATGAAAGAGTAGAAGAAGAGGTACAAGCAGACAGTAATATATTTCAGAATATTTTTTTATGAGAAATCATGCTCTGCATGCTTTGCAAATTGGGTTATGTATGTATTTAAATCTCTCAAAGACAATTTCTTCTATGGTTCCTTTTATAGTAGTTTTGTAGATCCACATAAACTTTTAGTATCTACAAAAGTCCTGAAGAAAGACATTACAGAACTTAACTATGCATTAAACTGCCTGCAGAGATGTTCCCTCTTGTTTCTTCTGAATATGCAACCATCTAGCTTTATCTGATTCCTGCTAGTTCTTGTATTATAAGTAACCTTAAACAATTTCTCACTCACAGCTTCTCCATGCCATATGAGTTAAAGACCATTATCATAATTCCCAGCCTTAGTCAGCCTTTTTACATGCTGAGGTGTCCCAGCCCATCTATTTGTTCCTTATGCTAAAACTTTAGTGCTCCTAATGATAGCATAGGCTGTAAGCATCAGCTTCGGGCTTTTTGGATGGACCTTGGTAACTGCTGTTCAGTCTGGCTAGCTATTAGCTACCCCACACTATTAAACACGCAGGGCATTTTTACGTAGGTATGATTTAGAGACTCCCCATGAGATAATAATATGAGGCTCTAGAAAGCAGTGTCCTGGAAAATTTGACAACTTTGTGCGCATATACAGCATACACATTAATAGCTTTAAAATCCTGGGATCCTGATGTTTGAATCAGCATGATATGGATGGACATCTGTTATGAGCAGTTTTAATGGACATGTATGAGATGAAGGTAATGTATCAGAAGACTGGGCGATCGGAAACTTTTTAAAAGAGAGAATCTTGAAGAGTGAGTTGTCTAAGTCCAATGGCTAATAACACAGATCATTGATTTCTGGGAAGCAGATTGTAGCAGCTGCCAAGGATATTCTAGCAGGGTCAGAATTGTGCTGGATGCTACAGAGCCTTCATGCCAAGCAATGTTTTTTCTTCCATAACTTCCTCAGTAGTGCCTCTTGAACTGCCTTGAATCAAAGCTCAGATGCCATGATGTAGGAAAGGCAAGGCTTCAGCCCACAGCTGTAAACAATAAAAATGAGAGAGAGATTGAAGTAAAATCTTGATTTTGACTTAGTTTGCTGCATATTTAATACTAAGTGAAATACAGCATTTGCATCATCAGGGAACATAGCAGCAGTCTGTTAGTTAAAGAGCGTAGATAGACAGGCAGATAGAAATCCATCCTAAATTTGAAAGATAACAATAATTATTTTTCAAACAAGCAGATTCAGAGGTCTTTGAAAGGGAATCTGTTTCAAATACCTCATCAACTTCCACTGAAATCACTTTCACAGTGTCTCCGAGCCCTAGACTTTCAGTTTTGAAGTTCATATTCAGTGAACATTTTGATTATTCTGTGGAAACCAATGAGACTTCTACTCATACTAAGTAAGTGTGGTTCCATGTGAGTAAAGTAGACAGACAGGATCTCTCACGTAGGCAAATATTTTTTCTACCATCAAGATTTCACAAGAGGTGCTTTTCTGGATTAAGTACTAGAACACTGCACTAGGGACAAAACTGTTCAGCTTCAAGATTAACTCAGCTTCTGTGTTAATGTCCAAAAACTGCTGTATCATCGTTTGTACTGAAAGTAGTGTATCTTTGGCAGGTGTACAATGAATTTCACACATAACTTGGGGAGGGTGAAGGAATGAAGACTCAAGGATAGGAAAGAAAAAGACTGTTTAACTCCATACTTAAAAAAAGAATATATGTACATATATACATACACTCATATATATGTAGTTATATATATATATTATTTATATGAACATATAGGTATCTTAATGAATGTATATAAATATATGCAGATATATGAAGTTGATTTACATATATGTACATGTAGTAAGTACTCTGTACTATAAGAAGTATATATATAAAAAACCACACACACAAACACATATATGCTTGTGTATACATATCTATGCACATGTTGTCTTTTTCTGCATACAGGCAGATCTAAATATAAAGAAGAAATGTCTACAAACACAGGTTGTTTAAGCTAGGTATTTATCTATTTCAAAAAGACCATCATGTTACGAACAGGCAATCTGCTCCAAGAAGCAGGGTACAAAATAATAACAATAATAATTATTATTATTATTAATAATAATAATCATAATAATCATCATCAACCCTCCATGATGATTAGCTTCAGAGGTAGGAAGTATTTTGTAGTTAAGACACCAGCATGTGCTTGGTAACATTGTGCCTGAATTGTAATATTTGAAAAGCTTCCAGTCTGATTAATCCAAATGTAGAGTCTGGCAACATCTTATCTCTATGACAGAGTAAGGCCTATGCAAGCAGCTTCTGCTACGCTCACATCCTCATTTCACAGAAAAGAAACATAGGCATGTTAGCTGGAAAGCTGATGGTATATATTTTTTCTATATATCTGATATGAATGTCTGGGTGACCAGAACTTACGTATTTTATATGTTTGTCAATATTCAGTACTGCCTGTGTCTTCAGTTTAGATGTTTGATCTCTCCATCTATATCTTCAGTAGTAAACTAAACAAGACGAGGTCTATTATTTAAAAGAAATGTATGGACATCTATACAATTCATAAGCACTATCCGTAACATATCCTGGACCAACTACCAAAAAATTGATCTGGAGCCTGACCAAAAAAAGACTGCCCCTTTTCAGAGGCTGGTGCGGACCAGGAACAATTCATGATAGTTGGCTGGATGTAGCCTCTCTGTTGTGGAGAGTAAGAGGATTCACTATATGGCAGTGAGTTGTAGTATGTTTCATGCCCTCATAGCCAAAAAATGAGGTCAGTCTATTTAATTTACTATTGCAGACTTTCTACAAACCTAGCAAGACAGAGATATACTTGGAAAAAAACCTTTTTTTTTTTTTTTTAAATCAAGTTAGCTCAAGTGGTAGTTCTAGAATCAAGAGAATATCCATTATGTTTCTACCACTTTCTCTATAGTTTGTTATTCTTCAATCCCCTTTGGTTTTGTTTTTCTCCTATTCCTGGTCCCATTGTCTCCAGACACCTAGTTTTTGGGTCATGGATTTTACCTTTACCAATTCTGTAAAAGCACCATGCTCATGATGGTGTTTTTAAACTAATAATTATAATTATAATAAATAGTCATTGCTCCTCTTGGTGCTTAGTGCAATATGATAACATGACTCACTAATTATGAATAATTATTTTGCCATTCATGCAGATGTACAAGCTTTGGCTGGAATACCTAGTTTCAAGGCATTTCAAGCACTATTTTAATGTTCTGTAGTTAAATTATCATTACTGAGAAAATCTGAAGGATCCTTGGGGAGCAGATAGAAATAAAGTAGGGAATTCAGTTTAAATAAATATTTATTGGCACATTTTGTTTTAATTTTCTTAGGGTTCCTCCTCCCCCAAATTTAACACAGTTTATGGGAGTCAGACTCAACAGATGAATTCACAGATAGTTCTAGATGTTAAGGCAACACAAGGTAAGATATTATAAATACAGATTGCTTAAGACCAACATTTTAAAGATACTTTTAAAAGAAGCCTTTAAGTAAGTGTTTGTTTTCCATAGGTGATCACCCTCAAGTATTTAGACTTAGTGGAGGAAGAGATTTCTAAGGCAATCTGGGCCTCTTTATTTATTTAAATACAGAGTTGCAGAAAAAGTGGTAGGTGAAGAGCATCTAAATTTAAGCATAGGTTTTAAAAATAAGGTTAATAGTGGTCCCAAATGAAGAAAACAGATGTAGAGCTAAGAACACAAACAACTGTTTCGACTCATAAATGTCTCTTTTAACCATCATCATTTTGCTACCATTAATGTATCATTTATTATGAAATGTATATTCAGCAGAGTAAGGAGATGGATAAGTGTTCAGATGTATTGGCATTGCCAACTAAATGACTACTGGAATATTTGATACTACATGATTTCTGTTACTACTTTTGAAAATTTGTTGAAATATGAGGGGTAACATGCTCTCTCATGCATGTCATGTAGGTTTGCCCTATGTATAAATTGAAAAGTTTTATTTTCAAATAATATGGTAAATAGATCTGAGGAGATTGCTGGGATAGTTGGAAAAAGTCTGCAGGTTTCACCTCACACCTACATTTTATCCTTGCTCCAGTCTTCCAAGCAGACACCCATTTACTTTGTGAGACTTTAATTTTTTAATATACTAGCTTACCCTTATAGTCAAGCACACAGACTATTACTGTCATGAACATGATGATACAGATTACACTGGTCACTCTAAATATATTTTAATATATACAGCTAATTAATTTTCAAATTTGCAGTCCTGTCTTTAAGGAATTCATTTTTTGTAATATTTTTCTTACTTTTCTGAATTTATTTTCATGCTGTAACTAGAACTACTTTAAGGACAGAGTATTGAGGTCTTTTGGCATTTATTTTTTCCTCTATTGTATCTACACACCAAACCTCACTTTGAATATCTTTACTTTCAAGGCACTTGGAAGTTCTTTCATCTTGCCATGTGTGTGATAGACTTTTCTTTCTCCTTTAGCTTTTGACTGAACTCAGGCAACAATGAACTTGGCAAAGTGAAGCATGAAAAGTTCACCAACTTCTTTGTTTATTGATTATGCTCAACCTCTGAAAAAAAAAAAGATCAATATATTTTCTTAGAACATTAATTTCACTGGCACAGCTCACCTCATTTTGCGAAATTCTGTCTTTGAAGACTGTCTATAACATACTGCATGACCTGTAATATTAAAGGACTTTGACCTGAATGGAGTTAACTTTTTTTTCATCACTACTCCCTTACCATGTGTCAAGTCTATCACTTTTCCTCTGAGTGTTTGTTGATGATGATGAGCCATGAAACTTTGGATCCAAACATAGCTGGTGTTCCATCTGTTGTTATAGAAACCAATTTCATCATCATTATTTTGTGTTTAATAACATACTTGAACTCATCATAATTATCTTCCTCTCTTGATTCTTCTTCATTATTTGTGTCCCCAAAATATCTTTGTTTACATGGTTCACTTGAGCTATCCTACATACAAATATTCCAATTTAAACCAATGATACACACATCATTAAATGTTTTTTAATCATTAGTAAGCATAAAGTTCGATTTTTCTCTAAAAATGTATGCACTGTATAGTTATTTACGTAATTCCTTGCCTCTTTGGGTTATTTTTGAGGGACTTTTCCATCATTCTTTTGCAGAAAACTGTCATTATGAATGCATCAGCAGTCTTGAAAGATGCTTCAGTAGTGATTTTCATTTTTTCTTAATGTATTTTTAAGGGAAAGAACTTGTTTTTCTTCTGGAGACCACATAGTCTTTATTTGAGGAGTACTACTTTTGGAGAAAGTGTCTTTTAATCTTCCACACATTATGATGACATAAGACTTTATCCTTTAATTTCCTTTTCTTTTCGTCCCTTGTCTTTCCTCATGAGTAAGATACAGTAGGTGCTCATATTTTCAGCAATAGTTTTCCATCTCACTTCCCTGCTTTCCTTCAAAATGGCACAATTATATTTGATCTTGGAGTGCAGAGGTCCATGAATCACAACTGTGTGTCCTTTGATTAAATTGAAACTAATATTCCTTTTATATCAGGTCTTTGTACATATTATTTACTTTTTCTCTGTATCTCTTTTCTTTTCCTACTGGCTGTTCTCATCCCATTCTCCTGCTGATAACTGAGTTGCTTCCAGGACAGATTGCTTTTCTAAGCCACATATAAGAATTTCCTTACTTTTCTTGTGTCAGTACTGAATGGATTCCTAGGGCGAGTGTGAGGAGAAAAAGGATACCCTGAGTTTTCATATCTGTTTTGCTCTTTGTTATTCCTTATGCTGAGTGGATAACCATTCTAAACTTTCCAAACTGCAGCAGAGATGGCTAGAGAGTTACACTCTTCAAAGTCATATAGGTTTTAAATTAACCATTGTCATAGAGACTTTAAAAGCAGGTGTTTTTGGGGGGCAGAGAGTGAGGGAGTTGTAAAAGAGGGAAAGGATTAAGCCTGTTAGCCTATATAACAATAAAAATTTTAATTTTTATTAAGAAGGGATTAATTTCTCACTGTTTCTCAGTGATGTATCTCCTTCCTTCCTTCCTTCCTTCCTTCCTTCCTTCCTTCCTTCCTTCCTTCCTTCCTTCCTTCCTTCCTTCCTTCCTTCCTTCCTTCCTTCCTTCCTTCCTTCCTTCCTTCCTTCCTTCTCCATCTTTGGACAATTAATTTTGAGTTAAGGATTGGGGTAAAATAATTAAAAATCCCCAAAACTTTTTGATTAAGTCCACAAAAATCTATGGATAATTTTGAGTGATTGTTATCTTGATTGTCAAAGGCTCGATTGTACTATATGTCTCTATCTGAATTAACATCTGGGTTGGGAAATCAGTAGGTTGAGGGTATTGAGATTTCATAAAAGCATATTAGCAATATTATCAGCAGCACTTGAACTAGATCCAGCATAGAGGTTCCCAGTGCACTGACAGAAGCCACAAAACTCACTCTGCTATTTCTGCCTTGTACCAGTCCAAAGCACTTGGCTGCTACTTCTCTTGAATAAATCCATCTGAGGTGTATGGCAACTGCTGTTGACCAGTGCAAGGAACGGGTGGCCATAGAGAGCAGGACACCATCAGCTGGCAGGATCTCTCCGTTGCTCTGTGGCAGGCAAAGCTTTAGCAGCATTTGGGTGCTGAAGCTTCATTTTCTGCCTGAATAACCAGTTCCTGCCTTCTCCAGGGAAAGACAGTGACCCAAATGGGAACAGTCTTTAAGCTGGATCTGCACAGATGGCACACATGGTTAGCTAAGACAGAACATTTGAGGAGCTCTGCTATATTAAACTCCAGTAACTCCAGTTGCTGGAGGCAGCTGGTCTGTATTTAGAGCTGCTCACTACTGTCAAGACAGGAGCTTTTTCTCATTATGTTGACAATCAAACTTGTGCACCTGAGAACTTGAAATACATGTATATAAATATCCACTTTCAGATTTTAGATATGTATTTCAACACCTATAAATGTGAATTACATAGGACTTTGCAGACTGCATTTTCTTTTGGCTCTGTATCATAATGGAATTGATTTAGAGGGGAAGAGGAGAATCGTTCAGTCTCAGACAGTTCTAACACAGTACAAATAAAATATAGATGACTGTACACAACTTCCTTATTCAAATGGTCGAAAGAGTTTAATTTTGCTGGCAAAAATCCTGTTCTCAATTACATAAATGGAACCCAAATCAATTTTAATAAGTTGAAACTTAAAGACCTGATCCATCTCTGAAATAAATACTAGTCATGTCACTGGCTCAAAAACTTCATTTTAGCAAGCAAAGCAAATGTTGGAGAGGGAACAACAGCTTTACAAAGTACATGTTCATTTCAAAGTTTTACTTTGCTGTGCTCTCTTAGAGTAACTGGTTAGAGATTCTGAAATTCTTCAGATTTACTTTGTAAGGGTGTACTTAGAGTATGAGAGATCTCATACAATTTTTACTAGTTTCACAAGAAAAGTATACACACGTTTTTCACGATGGAGCACAGAGTGGCTGGTTTACTCATTTCAGTATGGACCTCTGTTTTCTATTTTTTTAAAAACAAGTATTTTGATGGCCTTTGAAGACAACTAACTCACCATTAGTATTTATATTTCCTTTGATATTAACAGGAATCTCAGAGGCAATAAAATAATTATTTTTTACAAAATTTCTTTTCTTTTCTTTTCTGAAACATTCAATTATATGTCCAGAATCATTCAAACTTGCTGTTAGAAAACAAATTAATATATTTTGGTAGTATATAAAAGTGTGTATGTGTGTGTGTATGCAGAAAACTAGAGGAATGGTACACTAATTTCACTGAGTGTGACACACTGCTATCCAAAGAATTTTTATTTCCTGAGAATGAATGTCAGGCATATGAACATAAATGTCTTTGGATTTCTAGTAGTTATAAAAAATAAGAGCAGCTTGTGCTGAGGCAATTCATACTAAGATTTTATGTTCACTAAGCACAGTTTAAAATGCATATTGCACAACAAGGGCTTTGTCACAATGACAAATATGTGTGCACTCTTTGTGAACCTGGAAAGGAATTTAGAATGAAAGCATCTTAAATCAGATATCTGAACGCACCATGGCTTGCCAGTTCATCAGTTCAATCATGTTTATATATCCTCTAGCTCCTTGAACTGATCTCCCACTAGGTGAAAAATGGTAAGTTTACTGCACCTTCAAGGGAACGAGTTCTTCCATACAGCATGCAACCAACCTATTGGGTTTATTAATGGCACAAAGTAAATTTTATCTCTATATTATATTTATTCAGAGTCAAGGCCAATCCCTGCCCTCCTGAAATATTCTTCTGATGCAGTATTGCAAAAGGACCCCAGACTTTCTACAAGAAATGCACGAATGAGGTTTAAATTGAAACTGCAGGGTCTTGAACTATTTCAAAATAGGACCACATATTTAGATGCCTAATTAGGAATTTAAGATTCTAATTTCAAACACTTGTAATTCAATCTTTTGTGCCACAATATCCTTCAGAACAATGAAGTACCATGGGTACTCTGTTTTACATTAAATATATAAGGATAAAAATAATATTGCAAAAGAAAATTCAGGTTTCTAGTTTTCTCAACATACTTATCAGTCTTCCATTCTTTAATTAACCATCATTAAGATGCAAATAAGCATTTAAAAGTTGTCTGACAAACAATTCAGCTTCCATTAATCTATTCCCGTCTTTAATTCTAACATGTTGCTGGAGTTCCTTTTAGTTCTTAATTGGTCCCCAAACTGCAGCTGAGCTGCTCCCATACATCTGCTGTTGGGATGAGCTTTGAAAGCTGGTTGGACAGGTAGAAAACTTTATTTTCCTGAGTACCTTTGGGATAATTTATCACCTAACAGTATCTACAAAAGGGAGGCAGCTCTTATAAGTCTCCAAGTAGATACACTCTCAAATTTTTCCTAACTATGTAAATGAACTCGTAAAAAAGCACAGTAGCCTTGCAATAAGTGTGCGTTCTCTAAATAACTAACACCTGTTTAATCTGAGTTATAAAAGTACTTAAATTCTGTCCATTAATATTTACAGATAATTATGTTATTCTCAAGGTAAAGGAGGTATAACCAAAATTTAGTTAAGATATATTTTAGTCTCAGCTTTATAAAATATTTTTTCAGGTACACTTTATTCAGCTTTATAAAAATAAAGGGGTTGAAAGCAGATGAGAAATGTTCACAGATACTTTCCTGGGATCAGCTCATTCTTATATTAAGATTTTGATGTTATAATATAAAATTAACATAACAGTTATGAAAAAACACCTGTTTATTCCTGTAAGTTAGAAAGTGAAATATCAAACCAGTACATTTGTTAGATACTTTACACATTGAAATTATATGACAGTGCTTGTTTATTCTAAATAGTTGAAATTCAACAAAGGCACTCCAGGTACTGCTTTTGTTGTATATTTCTAACATCTAAACTCTATACAGTTAAAACAAAATTTCAATCTCAGATTTACAAAAACATATTTATCTTGAGAAAAGGTTTACTTTTTTCAATACAATATGCTTCAAGTTGATAAGAAGACGGCTTTACATCTTGAGTTTCATCTATGATGTAACTCATTAGATTAGCACAAAGAACTCAGGAATTATATTACTGATATATATTCAGCCATGTCTACAGATTTGATAGTCCTTCCCCTGTAAAAGATCCATCATTCAAGAAAGGTCTGAAGGGACAAACTTCAATGAAATTAAATTCCTAAAATAGAGACACACTCTTCTGAATCCCGGTATTGGATGCAAAAATGCAAAGGAACACTGCATTGAGCACTCTAATCAGTATTTTTAGTTCATGCCTCATAGATGTAACAAGCAGACTTAAGAAACCAGTATTTAATGCTTTAGGGCTCATGAGGCTGCTTCAATATAGAATTTAAATCTGTTCACTTCATTTGCAACGTTATGAGACAAAATATATAGGGGTATGTTTCAATGGAAAAGAATGAACTTAAAATATTCAGTGAAATTTAGGACTGATTTATAGTAAATTACAAATGGAAGAGGAGATTAATTTACCCCTTTTTAAACATACTCAGTTCAAGTTAATACACATTGTTACTTTATCAGAAATGTACTTTTCTACAGAAACAAGAGAAATGCTGAAGATTATTGACTGAGTTAGCCTATAGATATATTTTTTTTCCATAATCAAGTAAACTTTTCCAGTTTAAAAATGGGGGTTTATACCATAAAAGAAAGCATAATGTTTCATTTGCAACAGCGAAATACCATTTAAAAATACATGTATAAGGTTATATTCATGTATTCAGCCTTTGAATGCACCATCTTTTAGCAAAGAGTTAGAAAAAAGAATCTGATTACATGCACTAATTGCACCGTTCAAGCAATTGATCAACTATGGTCTATGATATTGCATTACACAGAGCTTTATTTGGTAGAGCTGTCCTGAATATACATAGCTAACTTCTTTTACTTAATGCAAATTGTTGTTACATAGGTTAAACTATGTATTTTTTAATACTATGGAAAACATAGAAGCTGATTCTTTCTATATTCTCTTCCTTTTGTACAGCTAAAAGGTTTGCAACGTTAGATGGGCACTGAGCAGAAATCATTAAATGGAAGTCTAGGAGCTGCAAAGCCTTACCTGTTTCTCTGTGATACTCTTGAATATTCAAGAGTATTCATGCTGCAGTGTTCCTAGGGAGGAAGGCAACAAATTTAAAATGCTTTTGCAGTTAACCTTAAATCAGGTCTTCAGGCAGCTGTAGTCTATTGTGATAGCTGAGAGAAACTCAAGCTGTAGATAAAAGTTAGTACAAAAAGGGTGAATAGAAGGATTTTCTCCCTAATTAAAAAGAAAATTTCTTCTTTTTCCTTTTTTCTTTCTCTGACATACATTCATATATATACAGGCACAATCTCCCTTTTGTGAAATGGATAAAACATATGCAATACTTTGGCAATCATTATGCCATTATTATGGAGTAGAATTTGAAATAAAACAGTTATTTACATATTTGAGATAAGTCTTTTATATGATATGTAAAACTGTTCTTGTAAATCATGGCAGCAGAAGCTAACACAGATGGCCAATCTGTGCATCAGGTAATATATGCTTATGCATTTTGCTGTTCTGCATGCACATGCACAAAATCTGTAAAAATCTCCAGTTCTGGAGATACATCATGATGAACTTCTATTCCTCTACTCTTCACTTTTTTTTTTTTTTTTTTTCCCCACACTTCTCCTGATTTAACTTTGGTTTCTTTTTTTGGGAAGAAATGTCACCTTACTATATCACAATCTGTGGTTTCCAAATTAGGATGACTATACTCTCATCTAGGAGCTTTGTTACACATGTTCAGAAAATGTGTCTTTTCACAATCTCTCACAAAACATGTTTAACGTGCATTCTCTGAGAGAAAAGGTTTGTGACACTGATCAGATTAATTGTAACCACTTCACTCATTTGATCCTTTAATGGATAACTCTTTATGGGGGTCCCATGGATATGTACTGTTTTTTATTGTCAGCAAAGATGAGAGTAAATAAGCTGAAGTTGGCTGATACAGGAAATGCTTAAATATCTGTAGAAAAAAAAAAAAAAAACAACTGGGAAAAAAACCCAGTCTACAAACTAAAATTGGGAAACTGATATGAAAAATACTCACTATTTTTTAAATACTTTTTAAGCAGTGAATGACATCATTCTAATGATAAACACAGGTGATCTAGAAAAATGGGTGAGTGGTTGAAAAACAGGTTAGAATTTTTAAGGAAATGACTTGTAAAGTGAAGCAGGAGGACTGGGTGACAAGGTTGTTGGAGAATAATATTGAGGATGAAAGAAAAGATGCTAAAAATATCTTGGCTGTCACATGACAGCATAGCTGTTTTAGAGAGAAGCTGAGGACATTGAAAAGAAATCAGGTAAATTCTGGATAGTACTAAAGGGCTTCAGGATATTAGAGGAAATGGAAAAATGTTTTTACAACTATGCAAAGCTAGCAAGAAGGTTAGAATTTGAATATGGAATGTGGAATAATCCCACAAAAAGACCCTTAAGTGTCAGAATTACATGAATAGTGAAGAGAAGGCTACTGTTTCAGTACTAAATTATTTTCCTTGAGAAATAAATGCAAAGTTGAGCAACATCCTTCAGGTGACGGAGCATAAAGGCTTTTTACCCTGCAAAATACTGTACAATACACTCATTTGACCATATATTCTATATGGAATGAGACCTTTCAGTCTTTTTAACAGACTGACCTCATGACTTACTCCTTCGTGGAAAGTGTCTGAATCTAACAAAAAATGCCAATCAAAATTTTTAAACTTTTCTCCATTTTTGTTAAGTTGAACTATGGATCAATCTGGATGTGTATTACTGTCTAGACAAGTGGTCTGTGCAGTGGGTGCGGAACTGGCTGACAGGCTTCACCCAGGTGGTGGTAAATAGCTCCTTTTCAAACTGTCAACCTGTCACAAATGGAGCCCCCAGGGATCGATATTGGGCCCAGTGCTGTTAAATACCTTCAGAAGTGATCTGGATGGTGGGATCAAGTGTATCCTGATGAATTCTGATGATGATACCAAACTGAGTGGGGAAGTGGACACTTTGGAAGGGACAGCCACTCTGCAGGAAAACCTGGATAGGCTGGAAGAGTGGGCTAACAAGAACTTCATGAAGTTCAACAGGAACAAGTGTAAGGTTTTGCACCTGGGAAAACATAATCCAGGAGTGCAGAACTGGCTGGGAACTACCTGGCTGAGGAGAAGTACTGTACAACAAGCTCCACATGAGTCAACAGGGAGCTGCTGTGGCAAAGAAAGCCAGCAGGGTGCTGGGTCACATCAACAAGGACATCACCGGAAGAGATAAACTCATTATCTCAGTCCACTCAGTGCTTGTCAGGCCATACCTGGAATACTCTGTCAGTTTTGGTTCCTGCTATGCAAAAATGATGTGGACAGGCAGGAGAGGCTTCAGAGAAGGGCCACAAAGATGATCAGGGGACTGGGAAGCCTGTCATATGAGGAAAGACTGAGAGAATTGGGTTTGTTCAGCCTTGAGAAGCGAAGGCTTAGGGGGACGCATTATCACCATGTTCCAGTATGTAAAGGGTGGCTACAAAGAAGATGAGTACTCCCTTTTTACAAGGAGTTATATGGGAAAGACAAGGAGTAATGGGTACAAGTTACTTGTGGGGAGATTCTGATCGGACACAAGAAAAAATTTTTCACAATGAGACAGTCAGCCACTGGAATAATCTCCCAAGGGAAATGGTGAGTTCCACAATGTTGGGCACTTCTAAGATTCAGTGGGACAGGGTGCTGGGCCATTTTATCTAATCTGTGCTTTTGCCAAGTAAATTTGGACCAGATGGTCCTTGAGGTCCCTTCCAATGCTGTATTCCGTGATTCTATGAAATCAGGAATGCTAAATTAATGAGTAGGAAAAATACAGACTTGAAGAAAAAAAAAAATATTACTGAATGATTGATTGGGCATGCAGAGCTGGGTAGAATTTTATTTACTTCAAACTTGTGAAGGGTTTTTTGCAGTGATGAGAAAGGGAGAGTGGAAAAACAGAATGATGGATCACACAGCCAACCTTACATGCACATAGTGGTCTGTGTCTTATCAGAATTTCTGATTCTCAGAATCATTCCTAGGTGTTTGAAAGGAAATTGAATTAAATGGATATCAGTTTTCCTTCCTCCCTTCCTCCCTGCCTATCTTCATTGCTTCCTCCTTCCCTCAAAAATAATAATAAATTGGAAGCTCAGCGAGTATGGGTTACTGAAATGAAAAAATTAAAAGGGACCATGGAAATATACTCTCGTCAAAGTAAGTGTGAATTATGTCACAGAAGTGTATTTGTTACCTGGGAAGAGTATTCATTTCTTGTATTATGGTGGGGGTTTTTTAACCACATGCATACATACCTGTTTGCAAATATATGTCTGCTTTCAATAAGCAAGCTAATACATTCTTGTTTTCTAAGAAAGGTCTAGTTCATATTTTTTTTTCTACATCTTTGTCTTTCCAAGTTTATTTAACAAAATTATTTTTGTCAGAGATTGAGTTGTTATTCAGAAGCTCAGTCTTCTTTTTTCAAACAAATAAATTTTCAGATTCACTCTTTTATCTACATTATCTAATTCTGAAAGTTACAAAGCAAAATGTTATAGAATTCCATCAAATGTATATGTTTATGTATAATAATGAGTATAATAAGGGGAAGAATAAGACTCAGGACAATAACAATAATCAGGATTTGGGACTTTGGAAAAACCATGCCAATAAATGCTGCAGAATACAGACCAATTATACCAATGGACAAGAAATAATAAGAAAAATATTGTATGCATTACATAAACCAGTCATGTATCATACCATTCCTCTGCAAGATTAAGGAATCATTTAAAAAAAAAAATTATTGAAACCATTAATCCAGTTTGTAGCTGTAGTTGAAAAGGTAAATAGGATCATAGCATGAATAAGCAAAAGTACTAACACAAAAGAATCATTACTTATATGCAAGGGTTTGGTTATGTTTAACACTTATTTAGAATAATATGCTTAGTTCCTTCCATTCACCTTTTTACAAGGACATTATTGCCCTGGACAAAATAATATAAGGTGATAATAATATAGTTCAACAGTCTATACAGTAATGAAAATTGTGGATTTATTCTCTTTAGGTGACCTAAATAATGTCATTCAGAGTAATGACATTTTGATATAGTGAAATAAACTGTTCAGTCTAAAGAAATAGCAAAAAATAAATAGAACAGTCAAAGAGAGGAAATTCAGGCAGAGACTAATTTACTTAGGTAGAGAAAATTATGAACTAAGACAAGTAGAGTAGTGAAGCAAAAGATATAAAGGGAAAAAACAGTCAGAAATTTATATTTTTTTATATGAATGAAGATATTAAAGGACACAGAGAAAAAGATGGAATGTGAGACTTAAATAAACTTAAAGGAAGTATTTCTTTTGACCTTTCATGCATGTGCTCTGTGTTTACAGTTTTATGTAGAGTACCTAGATTATCTTCATTGTTTGTTTATTAAAATATGAATAGTCAATAGTGGTTTTATAAGAACTACTTGTCCAAAAGAACAACAAATTCACAATTAGTCTCATTTGATGACACATGTAACTTTTACTTAGGATATACATTTATCACTGGAAACAAGAAGTCTGACTGTGATGTTACCAGAGAAGAGGAGGACTGCAGGAAAACTGGGTCAATTCAGTATTATTTTATACCACATGGGAGTTAAAGAGGCAGAAGCAATGATAGTAGGATTCATCTGACCAAGTGAAGACATTAAAATGCTGGCACATAGAGTTAGATAGGATGAATTTTACTGCAGTGACTTAAACCAGGTTTGTCTGAGGCTGAATTTTTTCTTGGACTTACATATCTGGATCATACCTGAATTGCAGTGCAGGACCTCATGGCCTTCATAGTTTGGATTAAAGTTTATTTTCTAAACTCACAGATGACCAGAAGTTAACTTTAAGATATCTTCAGTAGCATCCTTCCGTTACAAGAAAAGGACATTTGTGGAAGAAGGAACATGATGATACAAACAGGAATGTCTGCTAAAGCAGGGTGAAAAGAAGAGATCTGAAAAGCCTTGGGGATGTTGGAGCATTAATACAAATTAAGGGAATGCTATGTTATGTTTTTCCAATCCAAGTCCATTGCCATGGAAAAGAAAAATCCCAAGATCTTTTGAGATTATTTGTTAAAAAAGATAAATACAGTAGCTACAGTTTATTTATATCAGAGATCAAACATAAATATTGGAATAAAACACATTACCTGGCATTAGCAACTGCTTAAAAAGACTCCACAGTAAGTGGAGTAATATCTATGGCAATAAGTGACTAATATCTATGGCAGTAATTCCTTCTGTTAGGTGTTGAAGTTTTTTTCCCCCCATCAAACTACAAAACAAGAGTTTTCTTCTTTTTCCTTGGATTCAAAAGTTTCAGATGTATTGAAAGAAAAATGAAGGATTTCTTTTCCTCAGGCTCTAAGAATGGTATCATTAGAACAGTAAGTATAGTTTATCCTGAGGCGGACCTTGTACCTTATTATATGAAGCTAAGTATTCACTTTTTTAGAGTAAAATGCTGGGAATTGCCTTCTTACTTCTGAATCTGAACTTTGGACTTCATTAAGATGGATAGAAGCATGTTGTACAAATTAAACAGAGGAATGTGCACACCTTTGGATTTTTTGCTAACTAGATCTCACACAGGTTCTTAGAGAAGATTTTTTTTTTTTCTTTTTTATTCTGTGAGGTATAGTTAATTTCTTTTCTTATGGTCTAATTCAAAGACAGGGAGTAGTTTCATTGACTCTAGGCAGGTTGTTAGTGCACAGAAAAGCGAGTGATGTATATGAGCAAATCTGTTATAGGGTAATGAAGTCCCTACATATTTCACCATTTTTTATAACTTAGCATATCTACTTAGAGATGTAAGGATTTCTCAAAACTCTTTATTGACAGAAAGTAGGAAACTACCTTGAAAAATGGTACTGTGAATCATCTAAAATTAAGCAGAAAACAAGAATGTGGTCTCTGTGATATCGGAAGTCACAACAAGGTATAAGGTTTTGCTAATGAGTTAAAAATCTATTAATAAGTTGAATACTTTAAGTCAGTAAATTGCTCATTGCAAAAGAATTAGACTATGATGAATATTTTTTTTCCTGACTTTAACAGGGTAAACTGATGAATTTTTTTATATTCTGTATCTCTTAGTCAGCTCTATAGACACACCTACACATCATATGGTGTACACTTCAGTAAACCATGATTTTTTCCCCTAACTCTAACATTGCTTTTGTCTTCGAATTTCAATAATATGGAATAGGCAAGATTAGTCTTATGACCTATGTAAATTAGAATTTTGAAATAGATACCTGAATATGTGTGTTTTCATTGGCCAGATAATTATTTCATAGCAATTTTCCTGTTAACCTTCTGGTTATTTATTTTAAAAGATTTTTAAAATGTGTGTGTGTGTATAGATATATATTAAAAAATATTTTATATATGTACTTGGCAAAAATCCAGTCTTTTCTGTGGAAAAAATATTGTATACATTCAATCCTTGTAGTCTAACTGTAAAGTATTATTATGTATTAAAGCTTCCATACTTTTGAGAATTCTGATTCTAAGTACAAAGCAGGCAAATGTAGATGAATTGTACCCAGTCTTCAAAAACAACTCCTTTCAGCCTGAGAAGCTAGGGTCTAGAACCAGTGAGACATATCTTCCAAAGAGTTTCTTATTAGGCACTTAATTGGTGTGGCCAAGTTTTTCAAAAGGAGCTCTTGCATATCGAAGACTCCTGTAAATCTGATTGCTAAATTTTTATTCCTTACTTAGAACTAACTGTTCTTTTTAGAAAGACTGCAGCGCTGAGGAGGAGAGAACAGAATGACTGAGGATGAAGAAATCTTGGGGATCATAATTCCAAATTAATAAAAATCCTGTACATGTAGCACAACAGTTATCCGAATGGGATTTAGGAGTAGATTGTCATTCAAACAAGACATAATATTTCTGTTCGTATTAGTTATTTCCTACCTCCTCTCCTCTCAGAATGTGCCTTTTCTATTCCACTGTGCTACAGATGTGAAAAATACTTCAATACAACTACTTAAAGGTTCAGATTATAGAGATGAAATTGAACCTGATATTCTGATGAGATGATGGCAGTATGACACGCCACCGTAATAAAACTAATTGGCAAGGGATTAATTGGGGTTTTCATTGTGGAAGAAGTGAAGGGTCTGTCTTAACTGGAAAGAAAAAGTTATCTGGCTAATTTTTAAGCTGCTAGGACACTCAGTAGGATGCCATATATCAGTTGTAACCTTTAAATGTTCAAGTTTATAAGCATGTCAATGAATGTGTTATCCATTGTGCAGACTGCACTCTGAAAGCCAAATTTCAAAGGTCAGCTAATCTTGAATCATCCTTTCCATTGTTCATCTTGCATCCCTTTCCCTCTTTCATCAGTTTTAAATAGATATCAAACTACTTCTGAGTCAATCAAGTATATCCACCATTTCAGTCACTAATCAGCCTAGTCAGTTCAAGTATCACTAAATTAAAAAGATTATTTTTTTTAACAAACTACGGTGAAACTATGATTTTTTGCATTCTAATTTAGAAATAGATATGTCCTAATTTCTCTTTATGAATATGGAAAAACAGTATTGCAGTGTAAGAGATGTGACAGTATACCATACTCAGAGCTCAAATTAATGAGAACAGAACAAAACCAGCCCACTGTCTATTTGATAAGATTACTTCTACCTTCATTGTTCTATGCTGTTATAGACTGTAACACTTATGACCAGTGTCATCTGGTAGAGTTTCTTTGAGAGGTTAACCATACTACCCATTTTAACCAGTTTTGGTCACTGGGAACCCATAGAAGTCTTTTCAGTATCTCCACAAAATTAATTGTGATTGCCACTTCTATTTCTACAGACACCGATTCCCTCTGGATACAGACAAATACAAGAGTGCTGAGAATAAGCAATTTTATAATTAAACTTGTAAACACATCTTTTTTTTATTTTGCTTTAGAATATCAGATGAGTTCCTGATTCATCTTTACTGAAGCCAAAACAAATTTATTCTTCCTCCATATTTTCTTCTAACCAACTGATCCTTTTTTCCTCTCAGAAAAATAGGACTTTCAATCACAAATTAATTCTTATAATAAATTTTTCTTGTTTTAGCTTTTGCTGCTGTTTGCTGACCATAACCATTAAAGCATAAGCAAGGAGACTCTGCACACTATAATTTCAGTCCTCTGCAGACTTCTGTTTTATTCATAACCATCTAGATGTTTCATTAGTTTGCATTCTGATGGTCTGACAATCTCTATTCCCACCTTCTCCTTTAGAAGTGAATGCTTTTCTCGCTAACTTAAGGTAGAGATGCACACATCCCCTAGGTCCCTGGCAGTTTTCAGCAATTAGCTGAACTACATACAGTTCTGACCCATGCAGTCATTACTGTTGAAAACAACTAAACTTCAAATAACAACTTAATTTTTGTGGGTTGTTTGTTTGTTTTACAAAGTCCTGATCTCACAGATCTTGTAAAAGTTAAAAGATGCACAACAGATTAAAAAAGATAATGGTTAAGATTTTTAGTAAAAGAATGTTATTCTAAATAAACAAATACATACACATTATCTTTGCCATTATCTTTGGTATTAATTAATCCTTAAGGCTTTTGTGTGTTTGGGGTTTTTAAGGGTTTATTGTATTTTACATTTTTTTACAAGTGCAGAAAAAAAGGTGTCATCATCAGGTGCTTTTTTGAAAGAACTCACACGGGCAGCACCTTTTTTTGACAAATGATCTGATATCCTGCAGTGCACACTAACAACCAAACACTACATTGTGACCCTCTTAGTACATGTTTCTGTGGATTTGTTGTCTTTCCTGTATTACTGATAAAAAACCCCAAAAGCCTAGCCAGTGCATCCCATCACGTAGACCTATCATCTGCTTACCAAGGTTAGTGCAAAGGAGATGATTGTGAAATTTAGTCTGCATCTTACTCAGTGTGTAGGCTTTTAACCTGAACTCCAATGCTTTAAACTGTGACACTGTTTCTTGAAAATTATTAATCTATTTCAATGCTGTAACTATTATAAGAAATATTAGCAGGGAAAGAAACCAGCCTATAGATTCTTAGAATCATATTAATTCCTGAAACTTCAGTAAAATATGTAAAAAACACAAGCAAACAAATAGAAAACCCAGGAAACAATGACACCTAAACAACAAAACCTCTGAGACATCAAAAATATTTTTATTGTAATGTTCAACAAAATACCTGTGTTTTGTTGGGGTTTTTAATAACACGTTTTAAAAAGATCTGGAATCATTATTATTATTATTATTATTATTATTATTATTGTTATTATTGTTATTATTATTATATTGTCATGTCACTCACTGCATCTGGTTTGCAATTTTGTAAAGTAAAAATGTAGGGACTTTCGTTGTACTACCTGCATATGTAGGTTTAGTTCATCCTTCTTTGGTTTATTCTACCAAGCAGCAGGTCTCTGAAATCTGACTATGATGTCTTTTATGTTTGTGCTACTGTTCACAAGTTTGCTAATGATATGCATTGATTACAAAGGAAAACGTATATTGTTTTAAATGGTTATTATGTGTAGGTACCTATTGCTCCATATTCTTTACAGATATACCTACCTGGTAATTAATAACTGGGCCGAATTATAATTATTCATTACACAGATCAAAACCAAAAAAATATTTCTGATTTGATACATAATCTAATAAGATATCAATATATTTTTGCTTGTTGTAAAAAAAAAAAAAAAAAAAAGAAAAAACCATGGATTTTTCAGCTCTAATATATTGTGGCTGTTCAGCCAGATGACCAGACAAATATCACATGCTGAAGATTTTTATGTTTGTGGTGCTATGAAGAGAAGTTATATTGAAGAACACTGAACAAAGCTTTGGCTTCCATAATTTAAAAAGAAAAAAAAAAAAAAAAAAAGAACAACTTTAAAAGTTGAGTTGCTACTTATGTTAATCCTCTTGAAATAGTAGGCTGGTCTTGGTCAGACTCCACTTTCTTTTTTTTTTTTCATTTCACATTTATGGATAATTTAGAATAAAAAGCTAAAGGGAAAGAAAAAGTTGACTGTTGGTATACTGTTGGTCAGCTGGATGGATTACCTTGTCATAAAAGGGAATATATTAATATATAAAAGGAAGTATACATGCTTCAATGTTTGAATTCACCTCGACATAATTTATTCTAAATGTGTGACCATACTATGTCTGTCACATTGCAACGGCATTTTAAATCAAGATTTTGATTGTCCCTTTTTTCAGTTCACACCAGCAAAAAATACTCCAGGTATCTGGTGAAGTTTTTCATAATGGATTCCAGATATCTTCTGATTTTTTCTGATGTGATAATCTATATTTTAAGAAATACTGGATAGGTTAAAAAAACCCCCATATTTGTGGTATCTTTAGTATAGCTAAAGGATTTTTACTAACAGAATGTGCAATAAACTTCATGTTATGAAAAATTGATTTGTTAATAAGTTTAAGAAGGTTGCAGGCACATCTAAGAGTTTCAATTACATAGATGTTGCACTGAGAACTATGTACTGACGTCACTATGAAACTTCCACTGCTTCAAAAGACAGAAGAATTAGGCCAGAATTAACTCTTAGACATATAAACATCAATGCACTGTGTTTATTTCCAGTGTCTGAAGTAATTGTGGGAAACCTTTGAGTTTTTACAGGCTTTGTAATGTATTTCCAGAGATACCTTATGGGGTCTAACAGAGATTTTGTGTTATCTCGTCATTATTCTTTTGAAAGCTCAAAACATCCTTTTTTTGCTTTTTTTTTTTTTTTTTTTTTTGGGGTTTTGTTGTTGTTGTTGGTTTAGTTTCATTTTTTATTTTTTGTTTTCATGTTGAGGGGAGAGCTGAAACGTACAGAATAAGGCAAAGGTAAAGTTAAATTGCTAACACTGTTTTCAAATACTTGCTTGGTGATTTTTCAACAATTTGCATGCTCATGTTTAGAGTTACCTGACTGATTTCTGAAAATGAAGGAGACTGTTTGGACTGTTGAAAAATGTGTTAATAATAATGTTGATAAGAAGAAAATACTTTTCTGTTGAAAACAAAGCTTTTTAATAAGAAAAGGTCAGCTTCAATTAGTTTTTGCACTGGATTTTTTTTTTTAAGGGAATACTAGGTACAGAAACGAAACATTTAAATCAACAAAAGCCAATTTTGTCTTTTCACAAACTTTTCAAATTTTGAATTGAGACAGTAGGTTGTTGTTTTGTTTTTTTGTTGTGGGTTTTTTTTTTTTTACTCTTCACCATTTTCTATTTTACTTGGTTTAAAAATCTCTTCTCCTTCCACCTTTATTCACAAATAACTATGAAAAACCCTTTTCCAGCTTTTCCAGTAATGCATTAAAAAAAATTAAAACGGCTTCATAAAATTATTGTAATTTTAAGTGCGTCTGAAACTCTCACCCAACACCAAAGGAAAGGAAAAAAAAACCCCAACAAACCACTCAGAATTAAAACAAGTACAATAGCAAATGTTTATTTAAGTGATGTATGTGTTTGTAACTTTAGAAGAGGGGGAAAAAAAAAAGACAGTCATAAGGAACTATGAAGGGCCATTAACTGTAAATTTTAATTTTAATATAACTAACCCCTAAAATCAGGACAAAAATGTATTGATTCTGGTTTAGCATCTCTAATCAGCTAAGATGAAGAGACTCCTTCTTCTTTGCATAAACGAATTGCAAAATAATATTCTCCCCTAATATTACATTCCTTATTGTTCTTTTTGATGCAAGAGAATTTTAGATATCTTTACACCAGTTAGAAATACTGTTCTGTGTCTGAGACAAAGAAAAGCTAAGAAAATGTGAGGTCTGAAGACTCTGGACTGGCGCCAGATCTGCACACCAACAAGTAGCTCATTTTTAGCATGCTGGACAAAGCACTTCTTTCATGAAGAAGCAGTCTGTTACACCCTCCCCCGCTTTCCTAGCTGAAAATCCCCTAACACATCATTTTCACTGACTGTTCAACACAGTCAGTGTCATGATGGATACTGAGAAACCATAATCAGCTTCTTTCATTATAACTTCTTGTCTGTCTGCAATGTGAGGCACCATAACTCTAAAGATTATTTTGACAAATGGCTGGGATAAATGGTTAACCAATGCCTCACCATCCCTCTAAATGGCAAATAGCGTATGAAGGCAGAGCAAAACTCTAAAACCTCACAACTCACAAATCTCAAAGTAATTATGAAGTTCTGGAATTCATTGTCCTGTGGAGGTAAAGAGAATTTGAAAGACTGTTACTGGAAACTGATAAAAAAACCCAATATTCTCTTTTTGTCTTTGAGTTCTGGGCAATCTTGTAATTTGAACAAGAACTGCAACAAAAACTGAGAATAAAATCAAACACTAACAAATTTATAGTAATAATGTTGATGTTTTTTCCCAAGAACACAACAAGGATTGTGTATTGTATTTGATGCTGAGCAATCATAAAAAGTCCATACTTTGCTCTCATGGATTTACCAAATGAATTTGTATTTCTTTTTATTCCTGTACACTGTTACAGGTTTTGGTTTTTGTTTTTTGGTTTTTGTTTGTTGTTTTTTTTTCACTGAATTGTTTTGGGTTTTGTTTTTTGTTTTGGTTTTTTTTTTTTTCACTTATACACTCAAAGAAAAGGAATTAGTCAAGCATATAGGGACACTGATAATAAGGTTACTGTTTAGCACAAACCTTATTCATTGGAACTGAAGCCAAAATAAGTAGGTTTCTTCCTTGATTAACGTTTACAAAAGAGTCATTCTTTCTCTTCATCACTCCAAAATATGCAGTCTACGTGGTTATAAGGGGTACATGAACCCTACGTATCCCTTTCTCTTATGGTTGTAAAGAGTAGAAATGTCTCTTGTTTCTGAGTGCCTGGGCTATCAGGTGATCTAAAAAAGACTCATGCCTTCTGCTCCACAGGGGAGGGTTTTGCATAGTAATGTGATCAGCTAATGTCAGTCATGTCCCCTCCCAGATCTGGTCAGGTGAACAGGTACATCTCACATATAAAAAAATATAAATATAAATAAGAAACTAAAGCTTTTTCTGTGTATACATGGGAGAAAGGGATGGAAAACAAGACCTCTGACAACAATATAAAGCCAAATACTCAAACTCCAAACAATATCAGAGTAGAATTTCCTATAGGGCTTTGGTTTCAGCTGACTGACATACGTGTTATGATACAGACTACAATTATACAACCATTTAATTTTTCTTTTTTCCTTGAGATAATTCTGGCCGAAGGACAAAGAATAGAGTATATGCACAAAATAGCTAGCTATCTAGCCAATTACTAGACATTACAACATTACTTTGAGGAAGGATAATACTATTATAGCCATCTGAGATACAAGGAGCTTAATACTGGAATATTCAAATGTCCATTAACTCTGGATGGTCCCACTTGATATGCCTAGAGTCCAAATTTTCAGTGTATTTAGTGTTTTAGAACATTTTATCTGTTCAAAGAGCAGCTCGAGCAGACCTCCTCCATGGTTCACTTCTCTGTTCTGCTTTTTCAGCCTTTCTTCTCCTTTTACTCCTTTGTTAACAGTCAGCATTTCTCTGCTTCTTGGCCCCTTGAAATTGAGTTTGTCCTTTTCTCCTTCCCACCCACAGCTGCATCTTGCTTAGTGGTAAGAAGATGGTGAACATGCTATCAAAATGATTTTTGGCTAGAGAAAAGGCATCAGTGAAGTTTTGCTGAGCCTATGCCTATTACAGAGACATAACAGACACTTCAGTCTGGCCCTGAGGATGAGTTAAACACTGACTACTTCAACACTGTACAGCACGTAAGCCCCATCTCTTACCCAAGTGGCCCTTGCACAGTCTTTGCCATTTTCAATACAAAGGATTGAAAAATTGTGAGGGCTGTGTTATAACCCATCAAATGATGGTTATAAGGAGTGAGACTGATCTACCTGAGGCATGATCTGTGTGAGCTAGAAGATATGCAAGAGGTTTTGAAAATAAAATTTCCTGAAATAATGTTACAAGATTGAGCAAGGTGAATTGGACCAAATGTATCGACTCAACGATATTACCCAATGGGAGTGGTCTTGGATGCCTTTGACTGCTTGAGCTGTGCTTAGGCACAGTCTCAGAGATCACTGGTTCGTGTGAATTGAACCATGCCAGGGAGCATGCTAAAAATGCATAAAAACCGAATGAAAGAATGGGACTCAGTACTCAGCCTAGCCGCATGGGTCTGTCTCTCTTTTTTTTTTTTTTTTTTTTTTAAAGTATGGGTGTAGTTTTACAGTTTGATCAGAACATATGAGAGCAGAGAGCACAGAAAGTGCTCAAAGAATCATCTGAAAGTTTCAAATAAATGTAATTCAGCTGCTTCACCAGAAAAACAAAACCAAAAAAAAAACCAAACAGGCATCTTGCTGCACATATTATCCCACTTCAGTGTATTAAATCCATTCATCAATTATTTGAGACCTTTTTCTTAGTGAGAACACAATGACATTATGGGAAAATCATAGAGCAGATCCCCCTGGAAACCATGCTAGGACACATGGAAAATAAAGAGGTGATGTGACAGCCAACATATCTTCACTACGGGAAAATCATACTGGACAGATTTGATGACCTTCTATGATGGTGTTACAGTCCTGGTAGATAAAGGAAGAGCAACTGACGACACCTGCATGGACTTGTGCAAAACATTGGACACTGTCTTGATTGATATCTTTGTTTCTAAACTGGAGAGACGTGGATTTGAGGGATGGACCACTCAGTGGGTACAGCATTGGCTGGATGGTGTCACTCAAAGAGATGTGGTCAACAGCTTGATATCCAAGTGGAGATCAAGTGGGCCTCCTCAAGGTTCAGTATTTGGACCAGTGCTATTCAACATCTTTGTCCACAACACCAAATTGTGTGGTATGGTCAAAATGCTTGAGGGAAGGGATACCATTCAGAGGGACATTGACAAGCTTAAAATGTAGGCCTGTGAAGACTTCATAAAGTTCAACAAGGCCAAGTGCAAGGTCCTACGCATTGGTCAAGGCAATCCCATACCCAGTTACAAGCTGGGTGATGAGTGGATTGAGAACAGCATTGCGCCAGAGGACTTGGGGGTATTGGGGGATGGAAAACTGACTATGAGCCAGCAATGTGTGCTTGCAGCCCAGAAAGCCAACTGTATCCTGGGCTGCACCAAGAGAAGTGTGGCCAGCAAGTTGAGGGAGGTGATTCTGCCTCTCTGCTCTTCTCTTCTGAGACCCCACCTGGAGTACTGTGTCCAGCTCTGGGGCCACCAACATAAGAACATGGGCCTGCTCGAGTGGGTCCAGATGAGGGCCATGAAGATGATTAGGGGGCTGGAGCACCTCCCTTATGAGGACAGGCTGACAGATCTGGGGTTATTCAGCCTGGAGAAGAGAAGGTTCTGGGAAGACCTTATAGCAGCCTTCCAGTATTTAAATAGGGCCTGCAAAAAAAGCTGGAGAGGGACTTTTACAAAGGCATGTAGTGATAGGATAAGGGGTAATGACTTTAAACTGAAAGAGGGTAGATTTAGATCAGATGTAAGGAGGAAGTTCTTCACTATGAGAGTGGTGTGGCACAGGAAGAGGTTTCCTGTAGATGTGGATGTCCCCTCCCTGGAAGTGTTCAAGGCCAGGTTGGACGGGGCTTTGACTAACCTGACATAGTGGAAGGTGTCCCTGCCCATGGCAGATGGGGTTGGAACAAGATGATCTTTAAGGTCCCTTCCAACCCAAACCATTCTATGATTCTATGATTCTATGAAATGGTTCTAGTTGAATAATAAGGAAAACAAACAGCAAAAAAAGCCCCAAAACTCAGATCAATTTTTAAAAGGACTTATAGCAGAAAATGTCAGGCAGCCATATCTATTCATGAAATATCAAACTCTTTTACAGTATGTTGTGCTTAAGCCTAGTTTTTGTGTGATTTGAAATTTAGTGGAAATCAGAATTGTGACAATAACACATGTTTTGAGCTGGTATAAATAGTTACATTTTTCTTAGGTTATAATTCTTATTTTAATGGTACTAATAAGTATCTATATATTTTTATGCATACAAATAACATTGGATTTATTACTAATAATAAGTAATATCCAAATATAAGTAATAAGTAATAATAAATAATAAGTAAAAATTAATTACTTCATTTCAGGGCCAACAAAGAAAAATTTTAAAATTATTTGTTTATTTAACTGAAAAGACAACCAGCGGCTAGCATCTTCCACTTTACATCTAATTTAATTATTTCTTTTCATGTGCATTTCAACTTTAAAAGAAGAGGTAGATTTTGCAAACAAAATATTAGAAGCTCAAAAGTTTATTTACAAAAAAAGAAAGAGAGAAAGAGAGAAAGAAATGAAAGAGAAAGAGAAAGAGAAAGAGAAAGAGAAAGAGAAAGAGAAAGAAGGAGAAAGAGAGAAAGAAAGAAAAAGAAAGAAAGAAAGAAAGAAAGAAAGAAAGAAAGAAAGAAAGAAAGAAAGAAAGAAAGAAAGAAAGAAAGATACAAGAGAGATTTTTGTACAAATAGAATGTGATGTTACAGTTTATTAGAATAGAAAAGGCAACCAAATCAAGTATGCAAGAAAGAGTCTTTAGTTCCTAATGTAGTCTACTGCGTAACTCATTAATTAATGAAGCAATATCAAATGTTGACTCAGGTTTATTCTCATATTATGATTGCTGGGTGAAAAAGGACAGAAGAGAGTTGTTTAGAGCTATCTCTACAATTTCTGCATGGCTTTGGCCATGTTTCAGATACATTACAGAAATCTCAGAACTGTTCCCGTTTCTTTTTTCCTTTTTTCCTTCTTCCATTTTCCCTATTGCTCTTCTTTTTTCCTATCACCTTTACTTCCATTTCTCTTTTTTTGTTTTCCTTTTTTTTCCTTTTTCCTTTCTTTTTTTTTCCTTTTTCCCTTTCTCCCTTTTCTCCCTTTTCCTTTCCCCTTTTTCCTCTTCCACCTTCCCCCTCCCCCCCTCCCCCCTTCCCCCTCCTTCCCTCTTCCCTTCCCTTCCCTTCCCTTCCCTTCCCTTCCCTTCCCTTCCCTTCCCTTCCCTTCCCTTCCCTTCCCTTCCCTTCCCTTCCCTTCCCTTCCCTTCCTCTTTCCATCACTCTGGGAAGTGATAGGAATACAGTTTCATGATATACTAACCCTCTCACTCCTGCAAACATCACACTGAACCCACACTGGCCCTAAGGAACAATACTTGCAGGCTGCAGGTATACCACATTTTACCGCATAGACATCTATCATGGTGGAGTAATTCTAATTCATCAAATTTGTTATGAAGATGAATTCCATTTTGTCAGTATCTAGAATCCCTAGATTAATAAATTAATGAAAATTTAGATTGACCAATGTATTCCTAAACTACTTATCTCACTGTGGACTTCATTAATATTTAGGATTTCTAACAGCTACAATTATTAATTATGGATTATTTTTCACCTTCCAGTTTTTCCAATATATCACTAATCGTGTAGAAGGTAAACAGATGCTTTCATTAGGACTGGGTAAGCAGAAATTCATGCATATGGATAAAATTGCATAATATAATGCTGAGTGTGTAAATTTAGAAGTCATGGATTTTACTTTGAAATTAAAGATGCTTAAAGTTTGATATTGGAAAATTCATCTTATTAATTTTAGACCTTTCCTGAACTACTTAATTCTTGAAATTTCAGGGATGTTTGGAGACATGTCTGAAATTTTTGTCATTTTTTGTGTATATTGACGTTAGCTACATTCCCTTTAGTTACTGTTTTCAGTGAGTCAGGCATCATTCAACCTTTCCAAATCAATTTCAAAATGGAGAAAGGAAACCCACTGGAAAAAAAAACCCAAACCTTCATAAAAGATGCAGAGAAGAAAATTGACATAAAAGGCTGACAGAAGCACAATCATTCTCTTTGGAGGATTGGAAATGTAAATAAAGGCATCATTCTTCCCAACATAAATTGTACTCATGAAATATGGATGTTAGCAATATTACACACTGGAACATATTATCATGAAGATCAGTATACAATCTTTAGATGATTTTCAAAGGCCATTAAAATAAAATAAATGTCTGTATGTCTGCACATCATCACATAGTACATCCATATTTATGCTCTTTGCTGTATATTTTCTAATTTAAATGACAAGACTAACAAAGTAAAAAACAAAAAAACCAACACAGAAAACCCGACCCCAAACTGAATGTGCATTACACGTGACTACAGTAGCTTTGGCAATAAGACCATTTAAATCTTTTTCTATGGATTTCAGAAGATTATTTTTTTCCCTTTTAGGGTGGCAAAGTTTACGCAGTGCTTCAGAAATATGTTTAAGTGCCATTTCTGGGAGATTTTAGTAATGGTTCTGAGTCAACACGCAAGGCGTTTATTCTTATATGCAAAGGAACTAAGTATTTCCTGCATATGCATATTTGCATTTGAATTTAATAATATCAACCCTTTATATATCAACCCCTTTGCATAGATCTACTAATTATGCAGATTATTTTAAAGCTATATTGGCAGAAAAATAGAGGACTTCTCAATAACACATTTTCAGAACTATGTAAAAATGTTGTCAAGTAGAAAAAAAAGGATTTATGAGAAAAAAAAAGAAAAGTATTTAATTGTTGGGAAAAAATGTTTCAAAGGAGCTATAATGCAAAATACTTTTAAACATTAAAAAAGAGAATAAATGTTTCTACAGATTGATTCCTGTCCAGACTTGTCATATTTCACTTTATTTGGCATATTTACCATTTTACATGTTTATTGAATTGTTGTATTTTAAGTTACTTAATTTCAGTATCACTGCTATAAATATTTACTTTCTATGGAAATTATGGATAATTTGTAATTTCTAAAAGACAGATTTTAAAAGAAATCAGAGTCCAATTTGGATTTTGGAAGAAAAATTTTCTTTGATAAAAATTTTATAAATCATCCAAAAGGAATTGTTCCAACAGACTTCATGTCAGTCAGAAAGCCTAATTTTATTTCACTAAGAGAGAAAAAAACACTCCAAAGATTGATGGAGTTTATTTGTGCTATACTTGGTTTCTACTTGAGGAAGAGTCTTACTGGCTCAGATCACAAAGACAAATTTGTGATCTGGAAAACAGCTAATAATATTAGCAAATAGAAGGTAAAAGAGATGGTGATGGTTTGCAGGCCAAAGCACACTCTTCATCTTCTTCCAGTATATTTCACTGAATCTGCAGGTATGGAAGTTAATTTGTTGGTTTCCTTTTGTTATTAAACACAATTGCATTGCACTAAACATGTATAAATCAGTCAGTTATTTGAGAAGGTTAGAAACAGTTTTTTGATTCTAAATGTCCTTAAATAGAAGCTATTGGAGCTCATGCTGTCCACTTCAACTATTTTGTGTTTTGTTTCCCTTTGTCTTGATTGGTAAAGCTTTGCATTTAATATGTTATATAAATTACATATTCTTTTTGATCATTCTTCAAAATGTGTATAAATATTTCCTAATATCTCCATATTATATCTGTGACATAATCTCAATTTATTTTCTTCATCTCTACATGTCTTCTTAGAAGTCCATGTTTTTCCCATCTCATTTTTTATAATATGCTTGGTAGAGCCCTGTAAGTCTACTATGAAAGGCTGGTTCATTTTATCTTTAGGGGAATGAACAAACACATAATCCACAGCAAACACAGATATGACAGTAATTTGGGTACAGTCTTGACAGAATTAAATTGCACGCCATTTTTCTGAACCATAATTTGTATTGTATATACTGGAATATTTCAACAAGCTACCCACAGCCTTTGAAGCTAACCAAAAGCCTTTTTTCTGAGAGGCTTTTCCTAAAAGTGGTATCAACTGCTGAAACTAAGAGAATAGCAAACTCACCATTTTCATTTTTATGGCATTCATATCACTTTTATGTTTGATTTACACCCCTGTTATTAGGAAATTCCAGATAAGCAGGTTAAAAAGTTTTGGACTCTGTTCCAGAAAAATAATGGACGTCCTAATTCAAGCTATAAGGACCACAAAGGCTGATTTCAAGCTCATGTTAGCAATTCCTACTTGACTTGAGTGTTTATTTGATACAGAAGCACATTCTACATGGTATGCTGAGAGCCTTAGAGGACATAAATGTGGGTGTATTTCAGTGAAAGAGAATTACAAGAGTTATGCTTGTCTACTTCACAGAAAAGACAGGGGCCATGTAAACTATTTGCCCAGTCATAATTATGTGTCAGGAACTTAAGAATGGTAAATGAAACAAAAGAATTATTTTTAACATATAACTGATATGTTTAATAAATTACTTTTTCCAGGATTTGATAAGGGATAACATAGAGAAAACTATTAATTTTTAAAGATTGCTCCTGTTTTCTAGGCTCACTTCAATATCCTACTTGAATATGTAAATATTAAAGTGAGTACAGCGATAGTCTAAGGAAACAGCTTTGAGATATTTCATTCTTTCCTGGTGTGTGGTAACCTCATGTGACAGGTATGTTGCCTTTAGATCCCAAGAGTAGCATCTGGACATTCACCCACCCATCCAAATGACACCTCGTTGAGAAGCAGCTGTGACTCCTTGGCAGTACCATCCCTCTCTCTTCTAATTCTTTCATTTGGAGCTTGTGAACAGAGGGAAAATTTAGTGAATTAAACCTTTTAAAAACAGAATATTGCTCCATTACTGCAGAATAAATCAGTCATAAGAAAAGATATTTTATCAGAACATGGTTTCTAGATTCCCACAGGCTTTATACTTCAGAGCTCAAAATTCTCATATCTAGAACAGGGCTTTGAGTCACTTTTCCAATTGTGGTGATTCATCCTCATGCAGAGGACTTAAAGACCTCCAAAATCCAAAAATCTTCATTTTAGTACTCCTGTTCGACTTCTCATCTCTCTTCCACTACTCCATAGAAGCTGAAGGTAAGTATGGTTATTAGACTGACATTGTTGTTTTTCTAAGCATCTATAAGATTCTTTATTTTCTTCCTTCTTGTGTACATACAAGACACACATAAATCTTCTTCAAATATTTCTAGCCTGGAGTGTACCAAGAGGCTCTAGGTGACCTGACCAGTCTATAACCATCTTTCTCTATAATATGTTGTTGCTCCTTTCAGGGTTTTGGCTACCTGCATGGAAGGCCAGCTCTAGTACAGCTGTGTCACCTTGTATCAGACTTCTATAAATATAGCTAAGTCACAAGAAAGATTACTGGGAAGTGGAAACTAATATACTGTGGAAGAGCTGTCAGATGCCTTCCCTGGACCTCCATCCATGCACATTATTCCTGTTGGTGTGAGTGCCACATTTAAGCTCAGTCCTTGCCTGAGTCTATGTCATAGGTATACTGTGCTGTGCTCTGTTTCTTGTTAACCCGAAACAGCTTGCTGACTTGACTTCCTGGCTTGGCCTGCCTAGTCAGTGAAGGCTTGCCTAGTGATCACCATGCACTGAGCTGACCTCAGTCATTGTCCCCAGCCCAGCCCTGCTCTCCTAGTGGTTTACTGTGGGACTGAGCCCCTCAGTGAGTTGATATTTCTCACCCTTGCTTCCCTGCCTTTAAGAGCAGCCCAACCTCACTACTCCATGGCAGACAATACCCAAAAAACCCTTCCCTAAGCTTTTCTTAAAGAGCTAAAATTGCCAACATGCAATGCCTATGAATAATAAACTGGAGTTCAATCAAACTGTATTGTCTAATTAGTTAAAGTCCAAATCTATTTAATCATTTTTTGGTGACTTGATGACCACTGATACAATAAGGCTTAATGAAAACCACAATGATTTTTAGAGTATCCTTAGTTTGATCATACTTACATGTTTTTGCTACCAGATAACTTAATTCTACGTTGCCAAGCTTTAGAAGTCAGAAACTTCCAGCAAGAGATGACTCCTTATGACTTTGTTAATAAGCAGTACAGCCATTACCTGCTGATGAAATGAATGTCTGTTTGTGCAGTTAAGACATCAAGGACTTTTATGTGCATAGAGGAATGAACCTTTTTAGAGTTAAATAATCTAGAATATTACATATATGCTTATATATTCTACCTACTTGTTGTGCAGTGTTTTCTGGTAAAAACCTCTCAGTTCATGAGAGCAGAGTATCCTATCCACTTCTATATGTTTTGTAATTATTTAGATGGTGATAATTGTGTAAGTAAGATTCTCTATTTTCTTTAGAATCATGAGTTTATAGAACAAGTCAGGTAGGGAGGTACCTCAAGAAATCCTTGGTCCATTTAGCCAACCTGCTCCACTGTTCAACTCAACTCATGGGGAAAAATGTTTTCAATATATTCAGTCTGAATTTCAGCTCTGTCAGGTTATGTCCAGTTGTACCTTGTGTAGTTGTCATGTAAAGCTGTGAAAAGTCTGACTGTCCCGCTGATGACCTTCCTCCCTGTAGACACCACAGAGAGCTGCTGTTAGGTCAACCTGCAGCATTCTCTCCTCTATGCTAAACAAGCCCCATTCCTTCAGCCTTTGATCACAGGGCAAGTGATCCCGTCCCAGCCATCATGGGCTGAATTCACCCCAGTTTATTGATGTCTTTTTTCCTGTATTGCAGGACCCACACTGAGATGCTGTAAATATCTAGATGTGGTCTAATGGGTGCTGAGAAGAGGGTAAATATCCCTTCTCTTGACCAACTGCCTGTGCTCCTATTAACACAGCCTTTGATGGTGTTGTCTGTCTCTACCACCTGGGTATACTGCTTGCTGTATGCCAGGACTTCTTCCCCAGATCTGCTCCCCAGCCCATCAGTGTCCAGATTCTATCACTGCCAGAGAATCTTCCTTCCTGGGGGCAGGATTTTGCATTTGTCCTGGTTGAATTTCTGGAATTTCCAATGTCCAGGTCCCTCTGGATGCAGCCCCGCTCTCCCGTGTATTGATTGGTCTCCCCAGTTTAGTGCCATATGCAGATTTGATGAGAGCTCATACTGAGGCAAAGGAAGCATAGATACCTCAGCTTTATCTGGCTCCATTGCCACCATCACCCGCTTCATTCAGCAATGATAGCACATTTTCCTTGTCCAGCTGTCCAGCCTTTCACTACTAATGTCACCCCTTATGTTCGTGGTTTTTTTTTTTTTGACTTTGACTTTGACTTTGACATCACTTGCAAACGTTTGCTCCAGTTGAGCTTTGGCTTTTCTATGTGCCCAAGCAAAATTTCTAAATTCCTTCTTTATAGCCTGTTTCTACTTTCACCTTCCATATACCATTTCTTTTGCATTGATGCTTAGTCATGTACAAGCTGTTCCCCTGATACGTCTACTTGAATTTCCTGAGGATTGGTATGGACCATTCTTGTTTTTAGAGGATGTTGTCCCTGAAGACCTGCCAGCTTTCCTGAGCTCCTTCAGAGTTGCCTCCCATGGAATTTTTCTTGCTAGTTTCCTGCATGTCAGTCTTTTTTCCTGAAGTCCCAGATATGTTCTTACTCATTAATTTAAGCACAGCAGTAAGTGATGTTGCAGAGATCTTATTGTTAACTTTTACAATATAAACTTCATGTATTCTCATTAGAATCCATAAAGTCAATGTTAATTTTTGCATTTTACCTGATACCAATGAATAAACTGGTGTATCTGTAAACGTTTTAAGCAGTATTTGTAAAATAGTTATTATTTATATAGCCCCAACTAAGGTGTTGGATTTTGAATCCCAAGGTTTCAGAGTTCTCCCTAACCACCTCAAAAGATTTAATTGTTATTGGAAATGAACTAGTTGAGGGAGTTTAATGAAGGTATTGCTATTATTAGCAGTCATAATGACTTTAAAATATCCAAAATACAATTTTTAATTTAAGTAAACAATTTAAAGTTTTTCTAAACCACTTCTGTTTTCCCCAGTTTTACTATCTGATTCTATTTTATTTATAGGTTGTTATGTGGAAGAAAAAAATCAGAAGTAGGTGGAAAAGGTGTTGGATTGAATTTTAGCCACTTATATTTTCTTTCTTTTAGATTTTTTAAAAAATAATTTCCAGAGATGATATATGATCTGTAGGACTTGTCTAACTGTTGTATTGTAAATCACATATGGCATTGAGAACACATCATTACAACTTCAAGGTCAAAGACAAATCTTTATATTGTTTGACTTCAGGACTAAAGTAACTTTACAGGCTCACTTATGTGTACGATAACTTCAGTAATACAAAAGCAGAGAATAACTGAAGATGCTGTTGATGAAGAGAAAGACAGCAAGAACAAATTCACTCTATTTTCGTGGTGTGTGTATATCTTAATTAAAAAAAAAAAAAATCTTCCCGCTATTCAAAGTTATTTTGAAAGATTAGTCTAAAATAAAAGCCAAAGTAGACATTACATTAACACAAAGGCTATATTTATACATTTCTTCATATGACAATGATGGAAATATACATATAGTTATGTACTTTCTTGCATTATATAAGTATTAGACTTCTTAAAAATTGAAAGAACCAGAATCCATATCTTCTACTTATATGAGTGTCTTACCAACTAGGAGTAAGGATAACTTTCATTTTTCTTCTGTCCTATTGTTTTCCATGTTCTGCTAGTAAATAGTTTCAGTGGTAAATGCCATTTCTTAAATGTCCTCTGGGCATGTCATGAAAAAATGACAACTATTCTCTTTTCTTTCCTGTATCCAAACTTTTGTCTTCAAACCTTTGTAAAAACAACATCTTCCAAGTATGTATTAGTTTTATTTTAATTTCTTGTGCTTGTCTTTAAGAGGCAAAATGGAATCTTGATGAGCATTTTGGTTAAGCCTGGGAGGAAAGTCCTCTGGATTTGATCTTGAACATAGATAGAATGCATTACTTTGAAAAAAAATTATCACACAGTTTTCATATTTTGTAGCCTGACTCCCTATTTTACTTCTCTATAACTAAGTCTGCATTATTCAGTTAGAAAAATACATTGTATTCAATAGAAAAACCTGAGGAAAGAAAACAGTAATTTTCTAGCATTATGAAAAACTAAACAGTCTTTAGAAAAGTTATTCAATACTCCACAAGTTAAAGAACATTTTCTCATCTTTATGCAAATTGTTTAGTATCTGTATGATTCAGCAAATGATCTCCTTTGTTGCTAAAGTTATAGGCCGATTATGGCTAATCAACTGTGATTGCAAGATCATAGCAAAAGTTTTGACAGTTTGGCTGTAGGCGTTTTCATGTAAAATTATTATTCCTGATCTAAACTCTTAATTTAATAAGCATTGCTAACAAATGGAAGATCTGTAGCTCATCAGGAGTTATTTTACTTGCTACAGAAAAAGGCCATTACACCAAACTGAACACAGAAATTTCTTCAAAGTGTGAGCAGAACTTAATTTCAAGGAAATTTTTTAAATTTTATTTTTCATTCAGGGTTTGTCTGGAGCTATTTAAAGTTTATTTGTAATTTGCTTAAGGGTGTCATCACTAACAGAATGATCTCAAAATCATTTGATCTGTAAAGTTGCACTAGACAGGTTGTTCTTATTTCTACTCTTATTTCTTGCTTTGGTACATTTGGCAGAGCTAATCAGAGTGATTGATTGATATATGGTTAAAAGGATTATAGAGAGGAAGTTAGCTGAAAATGATGCCTGCATGCTAATATTTTCTTAAGCTGACTTATATCCAGTCTCTTAGCACACACTGCATAGACACAAGATCAATGCTTTAATAATAATGATTAATAATTCACGATGATGTAACGCATGATGGGAAGAAGCCATTTCCTGATACCTAATGGCTGGCTGCAATATTTCAGGGCCTGACACAAACTCACAAATATAGCAGTTCCCTACAGATAATCATTACTCTTCTATAGTATTAAGAACATGTTCCAGAGAAGAAAAATCAGATTTTAGTATTTAGATAAAGTAAAAGTTTAATTTAACATTCTCAGGTTTATTGTATTGTGCTTAAAACAGTTTTTCACCTGTTACCTTTCAAAGAACCAGACAATGATGAGAGAGAATTAAGCAGCGCTTCATTTACAAAGTTCTATTAAGTTTAAAATAAGAAAGTGTAGTAATAATAGTTCTACTTTGAGACTAGATATAACTGACTTTTTTTCTTCAATAGAAGAATCTTTCATGCAAGTAAAAGAAGAAGTATCACATTGACTGCGTGGGTGTTCACCATGTGGAACTCAGATTCTTACTAGACAGAACTCCAAATGAGAGAAATCTCCAAGGTTTCTACTGGCATGTTTATATACCTGCAGTGCTTTCCCTTTTTAGCTTGTGTTGACAGCTTTACAGATCTGTTTTCTCTGGAGTGTCTCTCTTTTTTTTTTTTTTTTTGTTAAAAAAAAGTTTTTAACTCCAACTTTTCAAATCTCATCTTTAAAGTTTAAGATTTAGCTATCTGAAAGTAATTTGATTATTATTAAATAGGCCATATGACAAATCTAGACATATTCCCCTGTCTTCGATAGCTTTTGTTACTCTGATTTCTGGTCCATTAATCTTCTCTCTGTCTCATTCTGTAGCTAATACCTAATAAAGTGAAAAATTAGAAAAGAATACTCTAGAACGTTGAATGGGAAAAGCAGAAACAGTATTAATCTTATGTAAATTTAGCTATTCAAATATTGTGAGTGTGATTACACTAACAAGACTTTAGATAACTACAGAATAGATGTCTGAAGTTAACAGTCACAGTAGGCTCTCTTCCTTTATAGACAAGAAAAAAGAAAAAAGCATTTTCAGGTAATGGCTCATTTAACTTGGTTTAAATATCTACTTTAGAATAAGAAGAATCATGCCCTTGACTCCGCTAACTATATTGACCACATCTTTACTGACTATGTAGGTAGCCAAGGATGAAGAAAGACCTCAAACAGATTTAGATATCAAAATCAGACGGTGAAATTTATATTCTCATTTTTAATCTCCAGGAAAGATCAAAATAGTAAAATATATTCCCATCTGCCCTGTTCTATTAAAAATATTTCTCTAAATAAGAGAATTCTATTCTCTTTGTATATGCAAAATTGTATATAAGAATATGATAATGGGCATACAAAAAATTAACTTTTCAACAAGAAATTTAAAGTTAGGGTTTTTTCCTAGTTCATTTTCCAATTGCACAACCTGGTTGTCAAAGTAAAAGATTTGAGACAATGGCATGATAAGTCAGAAATAACAGAGGGATAGCTAATAGAAATACTGAATATGACTTTAATCTTACCCTTCTGTTTTATTGGTACTCTGTGGTGTTTCTCACCACTGGTAATTCATAGCTTGGCAGCCTCACCCTCAGATGTAAAGGAGCTCCTTGAACACATGCATAACATCATAAGGCTGGTGTTACGTCATGGTTTTTATGTGATATCTCAGTCATTAAAGTGCTCATCAGCAAAGTGGGATATAATTTTTTTTCTTATTTTCACAGTTTTTTTCTGTGGAAAAGTGCTGAGCAGCAGTGGCAAGATAGAAGTGTGAGAAAGAAGCAGCAGATTAGAAGAGAATGAAGACATATATATGTATAAGTGTTTGACTCAGAAGCCTCATGTTGAAGCACTCAGATAAATTATTACGATGAATTCTTCTGGGATTATTACAGTGTTTCCTCATTAAATATAAAAACATTCCTTTGATCAAGGCCTATAACTTCATCTCCCAATGACGGATCTATCTACAGGGTTGTAGAGTCATGCTGCTTCCTTACTGCTGACTTAAAATCAAGACATCAGCTAAAGATCTAAATGATCTTGAGACAGATTAATTGTACCCTAAACCAGCATACTGCTTCGCAGGATATGGACAATATTTAGTGTGGTTTCTTGACTCTAGCTGAATTGAAGCCAGAATTATGTCCCTGATATTTTTAGTACTGCAACAGTAGTCACTAACACTGCATCCAAACTGTATCAAGGTGTAGCAGGGGGAACTCTGAAAGCTTGATTCTCCAATCCTCAAACTAAGAGGCTTGCTGGACCCTGCTGACACTCATTTCCTGACTCTATCAGGAACCTAAATTACTTTCTCAATCTGTTCTTTCAGTCCAGATGGTCTTCAAGGCCGACAACACAATTATATCTTTAAGTAGCTCGTAACTGTTCATTTGATATTATGATTCAAGTACTTCAAAGGTAGCCACATGGATGAACTGAAACCCCTAAGACAAAAAAGTGTCCATAGCATTTTCAGTGTTTAAAGCAATGGTTTCACGGTATCATGGGGTAATTTTGCCTATTTACATCTTCAAAGAAAAGAAGAATTTTCTGAATGTTTAATCAAAATGTGAATTAATAAATAAAAGATCTATTTTGATATAATCTCTTAATATTTATGTGGTAATAGAATTTCTGTAATGATTGTTATTATACTTACTAGTAGTTAGTATAATAATGACTATAACAAGAAAACCAGTATTTTGACATTAATTTGCTTTAAAGACTTCTCTGTGTTCCACAAAAAATATTTTATTTTTTAGTTTGAGAAGAAAACATTCACAAGTTTAAAAAATAAGGTAGTATAATGGGGCATATTTTGTCATTCATAGACATACAGGATGTTTTAGAGAAATGCATAGTTCTTTGCAAACGGAATGAAATCACCGCTTTAACGAAGACAAGATGGAAGATCTAGGCTGAATTTTATCTATCTGAGGAATATATAGCAGACCATCATACACACTCCTGTTCTTCACTGCTTCACCACTCAATGCCTGTTTCGATTTATAACATTTGTTTTTCAGTCTGAACCTGAATGAAGAGGGAAAGGAGGGAAGCAGTATAAAATGGAATACCTTATGAATAGCTTACTAGAGTATGGCTGGATGCCCTGTAAGTCACATCTCTGTGATTGCAAGGATGTGTTCAGGATATGCACAGCTCTCAAAGGACTAAGCGGGGATTTAATATAAAGCTTGTACTACAAGGGTTGAAGATGATTCTGCAGATTCTTCGAGTGGAGTTTCATAGTGTCTCTTCTATACAGGTATCTAACATTAAAGGAATGGTCCTATGTCCTTTAAATAGCCATCTTTTGAGGCAAAAAGGCTAGTCTCTCTCTAGAGATATGTATTAACATAGTTCCTAAGGATAAAAAAAATAAAATTCGTACTTCTACTGCATTATGATTCAGATTCTGAATCTAATACAGATTCATATGATACATACAGTGCAGAACCAGTCTGTCATACTTTCTTACAGTCTGTTGACCAAAGCAGTGGTACTGTTTTGTACAAGAACCCAAGAACACAGTTCATCTGGTAGACTTATATCAGAGGTATTAAGCTTTGCTACATAAAAATGAAAGTCAATTAGAGTGTTGACAACACACACACACACACACAAACATAATATTAAAAGGAAATTAATAGCATGTTTAAAATAGGAACATTTTAGTCTTACAGTGGCTAAAATATCAATTATTAACTTGCCTTCAGCCAGCTTTATATTCACAGAACAGACATTATGGCTCACTTTATGTTAACTTTATAACCGGCTAGGAACAATTACTTCAAACTTGCTCATAAAATCTTAATGGAAATCAGTCACTGAAAAAAAGAAAATATATTTGAAAATAGGTCAAAGACAGAATTATACATTAAAAAAAAAAAAAAAACAACCAAGAAATTGGATACAGAGACATTTTTGTAAGGGAAGAGTGTGAAGCAAATGCTTTTGGGAACCTGGTTAGCAATGCATTTTGTCATCTTTAATGAAATACAAAAACTATCCAAGGCACATACTGGAAAACAGTATAATCTCTTTTATCATTTCGCCTGCCACAACTGAACTATTAACTTAAGTCAAGAGAATGCAACAGTATCAAAGTACCAGTTTATACCCAACATTCATGAACATGTCACCCATCTACTTGGAATGTCCTGGTAAAGGACTGTGAATTGAAGATTCATATATGATTATCTTGATGGTCTGACAAAAAAAAAAAAGAAAAAAATGCTTCCAGTCTCTTTGGAATTTACTGAAATTCATAGATAAGTATTCATATACTTTAGATAACTAGAATGAATGAGTTAACCCAGTAATTTGAAAACTTGTGATTCTGCCTAGTCATCACAAAATGGAATATTAGAAGGAAAAAAATTGTCTCTTCAATGCAGTTCTTCTCAGTACTCAAGAGAAAGATTATAAGTAATTTATTTTAATTTACTAGGAATAGAGTATAATCTTTAAAGCAATTTTTAGTGAGTCTCTTGGCTCACATTAGATATGGAACAAATGTTATTTTAAACATAATCTGTAACATTTAATTGCAAGTCCCTGTTCTGCCAGATATTTAACCTTTTTTATAATTATTAGTATTGTTCCTGAGAGGTCTGTACAACCCACAATCTCTTCATTGTTCCATTACCTAAAAGGAAATGAGTGAAAAAACCTGATTATTTCCTGTTAAAAGTTATGAAATATTTTACAAGAATATAATGTAGCAAAGGAGGAATTCTGATACATTTGAAAAAGGATTTGTTAAAAAAAATGAGCCTGTAAGAAATTCTGTTTTGATATAGTGTCATAATAACATTAGCTAAATCTCTCTCTCTTTCACTCTTTCTTTCTCTCTCACTTTCTCAATAGTGTTTTATTTTCCATTAATTTAAATGGAGAAAATCATATTAGAATTTTAATATTAATTTTAAGTATTTGTAATCTGTTAATGTCCTCAGGCAGATTCATCTGTAGGTGTTATTATCTCCCATTTAAATCATATATCCTGAAAAATACTGATGAAACATTTAATTTATACTTATAAAAAGCATTTGTTGAGTCAAGGATACTAATAAATCTCACCTTTGTGAGTGTGGGACCAAAGAATATCTTATTAACTTCTACTTAATGGACTCAATCACAACTTCAGGAGATTCCATAGCATTCATTTTGGGATGCATAGCTGAATATTCAGGGATCCTGACTGTCAAATGTGGATATCAATAGTTTTTCTTTAAAGTTATAATACTAACAATACTGAAAGGGCTCTGAACTGCTGACGTTATATTTTATTGAAAGATAATCTACAACATGATGACTTCTGTGGAACAGAAGCTCAGATCAGCTGAGCGAGATAAAATCAAAATGAAAACAGTATTAGAAGTCCGACTTCCCAGTTTCACCTCAGAGACAGGTCCTACACTTCAATCTTGCTTTCAGTACCACAATGTTTAGTGGCTTGCTGAGCTGTGAATAATTCTAAGCAGCGTGCTGGAGACCTCTGGAAACAATCTGTGTATCACTGCTGCATCTTTATAGTGTCTCCTTCCTGTTCCTGGGAATACACACTTGTATACAGACCTGGGAGTCCTCCTGCTTTGTCTCCCTCTCTCAGGAGAGGGCTGCCTCTCCCCTCACTCCAAAGGACTGTGCAGTGATCCAGTATGTGACAGCCAGCAGTGAGCAAGTACGTGGACTTTCTCCCTCCTGCTGAGCTTCACCTTCCAACAAAAAACGACTAATGGTAAAAAAGGAAACACAACAAACAAAAGGTATGTTATCACCCTTAATATGAGATAATTTGTACATATATCAAGCCATTTCAGAGTCTTCATTGAAGTTGTCACCAGCAGAAATGTTCTCTGCCTCCACATAACACCATCTCTCCTGAAACCTGAAGCTGAGCATTATAAATGCCATTTACAAAGAAGTGATTAGCGTACTTGCTTTATTCTTAATGAAACAAAAAAATTCAATCATAACAAGATATGAAGTTAGAATAGATGATTATTTTAACCTTTGTAGTTTGGAAAGACAAATATTCTTAGAATTAACTTGTTAAAAGCTGCAGCTTGTTAAAATATAAAAAGGTCACTCTTGTGCTTCCTCAAGGAAATGAAACCCTGATCAGAGATTATAGTAATTGTCAAATAAACTTGAATTGCACTTTTATTTAAATGAGATGTTCACTTGCAAGTCTGTTTTACCAAGGAGGCGCCCCAAGGCCTGGCTGTCCCTAGCCAACCCCCTGGGTCTCCTGCCACCCTGTCCACAGCCCATGACCCCATTTCAGCCCCCAGGGGTTCAACTGCCCAATGCTGCAGCAGGGCCAGTCTCCAGATGCCCACAGCCCTGCCCTGCCCAGCCATGGGCCCTCCTGAGCGGGGCCCACCTGCAGGTGCATGTCTCAGCCCAAGCTCTGCCTATCCCCATCCCCAGGGAGATGCTCAATATCTAGCGCTGGGGCTGCCCTGATGCCCCCGCTGCTGCCCTCCTCCTGGTGGGGGCCATGGGATAGGCCCTGGCTGACAGACCCTGTCCTGACATGCCCAGGGGAAATCCCAACACTTGAGTGCCCTAGCACCAGGGAGCTGCTGGCCCTTGCAGTGCCTTAACACTTCAGACACCAGTCAGACCACACAAAAGAAGTCATAGCTCCTTTTGAGCCAGACAAGGTATAGTAACTTAGAAACAGAAACTAGAATTGTTTAGGATGGAAAAGACCTTTACGATCAAGTACAAACATAAACATAACACTGCCAAGTTCACTGCTAAACCACATCCCTAAGCACCACATCTACATGTCGTTTAAATACCTCGACGCAACCACTTTTCTGGGCAGCCCATTCCAATACTTGACAACACTTTTGGTGAAGAAATTTCTCCTCATCTCAATCTAAACCTCCCCTGGTGAAATTTGAGGCCATTTACTCTTGTCCTATTGTTTGTTACTTGGGAGAAAAGACTGACACCCACATCATTACAACCTCCTTTCAGGTAGTTATAGAAATGAGAAGGTCTCCCCTCAGCCTTCTTTCCTCCAGGCTAAAGAACCCCAATTCCCTCGGCCGTTCCTCATAAGACTTATGGTCTAGACCTTTCAGCAGCTATGTTGCCCTTTTTGGAAATGCCCCAGCACTCTTTCCTGTAGTGAGGGATTTAAAACTGAACAGTATTTGAGGTTGTTCTCCTTATTGTGGGCCACACTTCTGGACATTGTGCCACTTGAAAACTTAATCTCTAAAAACTTTACCAGCAGTGACTACTTTTCTTCCATGTATACTGATTTGTGCTGAGTCAAGAATAAATCTTTTTGTCACCCCGCCAGAAACTCCTGCAGTTTGCTGCAATATTTCAGCAACAATTATTTCTTCAGATATACTAGACACGCTGCGTTTTTGATGAAATATATGTTGTACTACAAGGCTACGTTGAGAAACACCATTTCTGACTGCGTGGTTACAAGGTGCTGTAACCTATTACGATTATCTCCTTCAGGAAATATAAATAAATACACTTAATGTGATTATCTTCTTCTGGAAATGTAAATCTATACACTAAACATACCTGTAATGATAATTCTCTGAAAGTAATATTTTAGGGAAGGCATCAGTACTGGAAGAAGAGCAGTTTATAAGACAATGAAAATAACTTTCCACATTTTAGGATAAGACTATTTTTTTCACTTAGATTCTAGACTGAAGTTGGCAATACTTTATTCACTTAAAAGTGCATGTATTAAATAAGTGTCTAAAAATAGAATAACATAAAAATGAGATTAGAGCAATAAAAAGTAATAAAATTTAAAATTTGTTCTTCTATGAGGAGAGAACTGTAGTACTCATGAACTACAATATTAAGTTTATTATTTGTCACGGGTACTTGGAGAATATATGCAATGTTTCAACTGTACATTTGAAAATTGCAAAGGAATTGAAACACCATATAGAGGCTTGTGCAGTAGAAACTAAAATCATTATACCAGCTTTCTAGCCAGTCTTTCCTGAAATCACCCTTATATAGCACCCGGGTTTGAAAAACATATTTCTGGGGGGTATAACTATTGTCACATGCATTTGGTGTATTAGACATTGAACAGTCTGCTGTGATCAAGGTTTTATTATTCCTTGGGAATTCATGGAGACTGTTCAGAAAAAACGTATTTTTCATACCAGATCAGAATTGCTGTGACTGCAAATCTTATTCTGGTGCAATATAAATCTAGTTTTTATAGAGCTATCATCTTCAGAATGGTTCTTTTCTATGAAAAAGAAAACTTTCCCCCAAACTCGTGATGTTAACATTTTCTAAAGCTCCAGAGTTCCAGTAATTCCTTCAGAAACATGGAGCAATTACATTCTTGCCCTGTAAAGACACAAATAAGTTACTATTTGCACAAATTAAGAACTCTTTAAATAGGAAGCACAAGGTCTTCTGTAAACACTTCAGTCAGCCAATTATAATCAATAATTGGATTTTTCTACTTGAAAACAAAGAGATAATTGTGACCTTTGTAAATACTTAACATTCAAAATAAGTTTCATCAATATGAGGATGACATCTCTCATTACAGCTGTAGCCTGACAGCAAGGTGCCTGCTTGGGTTTTGGTTGCAAAATATCTTTCTGAGAAATAATTACATAAAAAAAGGAGCTGGTCCTAAGGAGATAAAGGCATGTAATTTTGATCCTGATTCCAACACATAGTTTAGAAATGGGAAAAACTCAAACATAGTCCTAACAGCTCTGCTACGAGCTGTTCATCATGTAGCATTTCTGGCTGACTTTTCTCAGGTGCTCATCGCCCATGTAGAGAATTAGATCAGGTGATCAGGATCAACCAAGGTGAAGCTAGAGGTTTAATTGTGAGATATTAGTGCACTGCGCTTTTCACACAGTCCCACAGACTGGGACCTCTCCATATCATCTGGTCCAACAGCCTTGCACAAACTGGGTCACCTAGAGCAGGTTGTTCAGGAATATGTCCAGATGGCTTTTGAATATCTCCAAGATGGAGACTTCACTGTTTCTCTGGGCAACCTGTGCCAAAGGTCAGTCACTCTCACAGTGTAAAAGTTTTCTTATGTTCAGATGGAACCTCCTGCATTTCAGTTTGTGCCCATTGCTTCTGGTCCTGTCACTGGGCACCACTGAAAAAAACCTGGTTTCATCTTCTCATTTGAGGTTCCTCTGGATAGCAGAACAACCCTCTGGTGTCTAATCAACTCCTTACACTTTTCTCTCATCCTCACATTTGCTGAGTGTATCCTCTGCCTGTCCTCTAGATCATTAATGAGGATGTTGAACAGGCTTGGACCCAATATTGACCATCATTGCATAGAACCATTCCTTCTGTTGATCCACTCTTTGTTGAAGTCCTTACAATGGCTTTGATAGAAGTAGAAAAAAGCTGTTTGGTTTTCCCGGCAAGTTTATGTAGCATGTCTAGGGTGTTACCCAGAAGGAGAAGGTTAAAAATGAACAAACGAACAAACTAACTCACACACGTACACAAAATAAAAAGATATATCCTCAAATACAGTGAGATTTACATTACAGTGTTCAACATTCTGTGTTGACCACAGTAGTATGCAGACATGCAGGCATTCTTTTTCTCTGTGTTTTCTCTGTTTAGGGGCCAGTCCGTGGCATCTCCCTTCTCCCAACCATTGTGCAAAATATGTTGTTTTCCAAGGGAGTCCAGAATCTATCAGAAGAGCCAAACATGTAAAAATGAGGAACTGAAGATTCCTAAATTCTCAGACTGAAAAGAATCTTGATTGTGAGGAAAGAGTCAAATTCTCTTACATATATTATTTCTCTTATTCCCAGTGAATGTATGGTAAATAGTGCGATGATGCTGTGCCTTATGATCTCCATAAACTGCAAATTACAATGCTGAGCATAGCTTTTGTAGAAATTTAATATACAGTCTGTGTTGGCAGCACAATATCAGTTAAAAATGGTAATTAGATACAAATCTGAGTTACAGGGTTCAGGTTATAAGTCATTTGAGTTACTTATATAAACAAGTATTAAGTAATGATGACAGTTATTTTCTAGTTAAGATTTGATTCGGTTTCTTTCATGTTGTCTCATTTTCTGTTTCTTGTATATATTTTTTTTCCTGTTTTCTTCTCCTAAATAAAGCAGATTTTGCATTTTCTGTACTTTTTTCCAAAGCAGTTAATGAATTCCTAATACTCACTACAATGGATACTGGGAGACATGTCTGGTATAATGTTACTTGAAAGTTTGGTACATGGATTATATCTAGACGTATGTGCCCTTTATATAAGCCTCACTCACCATGCTCACTTCCATCAAATTCGTGAAGTAATATGTAACACAACAATTAGAAATAAGACAACGATTTAAGCCTTAAACTCTGCCATCCTGTCATCTCATAAGATCAGTTGACACTTCCATGTGGCACACAGGTTCCCATGCATGCTAGAAAGCTTGTTAGCTTGTAGAATAGATTCTATGCTACACCTGAGTTTGGCTGCAATTCAGGAGGTACTGAATGATGTCCATTTCCACTGGTGATTAATCTGTTAATCTTTCCAGGCTCTCTTCATTTCACTGGGGTGCATGGGGTTCAACTGAAAGCTATCAGAATCTTTTACATGCTATACTTATACAGCCAGTGAGTCATTTGGGTAAAATTTCTTTCTAAATAGATTGCAATCACTGGTTCCCCACTGCTGAAAAAAGGCTAAATTTGTAGACTACAAAAAAATTGGTGTTGGGTTATTGATGTCTTTCCTCTGATGTATGAATTATTGGGGGCAATGGAATGTAAGAGCCATGCAATAACAGGAAAATAACCAGAAATTGCTTTGTGATCTGTCTCTGATAAAGGGTTATCTGCATTTTTATTTGTCACCAGGTTAAAAAAAAAAAAAAATTAAAAAAAAAAATCAAGAGCATGTTTTTGTCCATGGTAGCTTGTCATGGTAGCTTGACACACACATACATATATACACATCAAATGCATTGTCAAGTCGTTTGTTTTTAAATTGTTTTTTTATTTTTTTCTGCACACATTTCATCCTCTTTTGATGGATCATCATTGCACCTCCCTTCTTTTCACCATTTTCTCCACAAATATTACTATTTCTCATGTGAAATTATGCTAGACATGATATCTGGTGGGGAAACAGAAGATAGTTCTGATAGTGCGCTTTTCTTCCTTGGAACACGTTACATTTTCTAATTTGAGACTTAGATTTGGTTTTCCCCTTCATAATATTTTTTTCTTAATACTACATCTATTATTTTTAATAAACTCTACATGTTTTTTAAATCTAAATGTACACATTTTAGCCTAACCAAATCTACAATTCTTTAGATCTTCATGGAAATTTTAAGTTTTATGAAGGAAACACTAATTTTTGATGGGAAACAAATCAAAACTTCTGGAAAATTTTACAGCTAAATTATTTCTATCTGCAAGTCAACTGATCAAACTTTTCCTTGGAAATGTTTTTAAAGGGTCCATATTGTTGAATCTCATGCTCTCTCGAATATTCAACTTTGATAATCCCTTTAGCATGATTAGGAAAAAAAATATTCTATCTGCACTGCATTTTTGCCATGTAGTGAAATGTGTTTGAACATAATATCTGAATTTTATGTAACTCTTCTGAAATGTAAATATGAAAAAAAATAGTTATATAGTTGTTTTTGAAGGAATGCACCATATCTGCTAGTATCAATTATTTTAAATAGAAAACAGATACTGAATAATGATGCTCTAAAAAGCAAAATTTTAGATGTTAGTTTTGTAAGGACTGAAGAACTGGAAAACCAGATAGAAGAAAAGAGAGTTAAGCAAGGTGCAAACAGCATAGCTCTATAACACAAAACAGCAGAATTTAAAAATATGGAGTTTAATGGCTGAAAATTTGGGCTTATTTTCTGACAAGTCATAGAGAAAAATGATTTGCTGTGTAAGTAACCATTTCTGATATGCACAAGCAGTACAAATTCTGAATTTATCATAGAAGATCTAGTTCACTGTGAGTAGAACATGTACATCAAGGTTTCATTTAACTGTTAAATAAGGTCTATTTGGAGATGGGGGAGGTGATAAGGCAAAGAAGGAAAAAAAAAAAGGTAATGATTGTATGGAGTGTCAAGAAAGAGTTTACTGACAAAAAACCCCCAACAATCTAATGTATAAAGAGTAATAAAACATTCTACTCTTCACTGAGGTCTCTGTATAGGAAAATAATTGGTCTCCGTTAGGAATTGAAGCTACATGGCAACTATTCTCAAGCATATTCTTTAAAGCTTAAATTCAGTGGCACATGCCTATTCACAAATACGTTTCATCCTCTTAAGGACCTGTGTGGACTACTCTGTGCTAATATTTAAAGCTCTATTTCTGACTAGTTACCCTTTTCAACCTGGAGAGAAGATATGACAATGTTTCCTTCAGATCAGTTCTTTGATCCTGTAAGAAGAAACTAGCAAGGTTCTAGTCATGCAAAGCACCAACAACTTTTACTATATGCAAAATGTTACAGTTCATATTATCTAGCTGAACTATATTCAGTTTGCAGTTAAGCAAATTATACTAGTCATCAGTATGTCAACTGCTTTGACTGAATTCTGCATTACATAACTTATGTAAAAAGAGGTAATGAAATAGAATATGGATTCTAAATTAACTGAGTTAATTTTGATGAATCTTTCAGTGCTAAAGGGTCCTACTGAGCTGGATCATGCTAAAGATTCTTTCACATGTAAATATCCTGAATAGATTTAGAAACCTAATTTTGATTGCTCCCCTTTTCTTGTGTATTTGGCTGATAGGCTGATTGCTGGGTTTAATTTTTCTGATTACGCAGCCAATTGCACATAAGTGTGTTTTGCAAATCAGCATTTGGTCCATAAGGAATTTCATAGCATACGCCTTTATTTTTTTTCTTTCCTGGTTATGAAGAAAAAATACCCACCCATGTAATAATAATTGTTGTCAAGTTGCTAGGTGATGGTTAATTTTCTTACAAAGCACTGTAATTAAAATGACCTTTAATTAATCATGGAATTGCCACATACATAATTTTTTTTTCCAGGAAAAAAGTTCTATCACATGAATATGTACATTTTCATGAAGGAGTTATATTTAACAACCCTTAGATTATATTCCTGTTATATATTTAAATATAGAATGAAAACACTTTCTTCTTGTGTGTATGATGAAGTTGTTTTGATCCTATTGGTTTGGTGAAGGATGATATAAAAAAGCAAAAGTTTAGATAAAAAAGCTTCAGGTCTGACTTTTTTAAACAATGTTTTTGATGCGCAAAAGTGTGTTTTGCATTACCAGAGAGCAGCTAAAAATGTCTCACTCCATATGTTTCAGCAGAAAAATCTAGAACACCTAAAATAACTTGATGATTTTATGTAAAAGAGTAAGCAGCAGTAATTTCTCCTCTGAGACATGAGGAAGCATGAGAATTATGAGAAAGTTACGGATAAATCAGTTGGATCTACTTGGCCAGATAGCAGGTCCATCTTTAATGGACTTAATGAAGATACAGACTTTGTCTTAGTGATAGAGGACAATAATGTAAATAGAAACATCTTCAAAGGTTTGATAAATATTAACAGTTAACTGTTTTATAGTCTAAAAGTATCTTTATTAAGTTATGAGATGTTGTACAGGCAATAAACTCAAAAATTTTGTAATATAGTATCTACCTTTAATATAATATGCACCTGCTGTCCCTCAATATGATGTGATATGTCTCCATCTCCAGGAAAGCAGCTCTCCATCACATGTAATGGGTACATGGGAAGACAAACACCATCACTCCAAGCATCCCTCCTCTTCCTTCTTCTTCCCCCAGATTTATAATATGAGCATGACATCATATGGTATGGGATATCCCTTTGGTGAGTTGGGGTCAGCTGTCCCAGCTGTGTCCCCTCCCAACTTCTTGTGCATCCCAGCCTACTTGCTGGTAGAGTGGTGTGAGAAGCAGAAAAGGCCTTGACTCTCTGTAAGCACTGCTCAACAATAACTAAAACATCCCTGAATTATCAACAGTTTTCAGCACAAATCCAAAACACAGCCTAATTCCTTCATTTAGTTTTATGAATATTTAGACTGTAATGCTGCAGATAAGAGGTGATATTTATAATTTTAAGGTATGTCTAATGGTTATCCTTGCAGGTTACTTTGCAGTAATATATTCTTACATTATTTTTCAGTGATAATGTTGTGCTCCCATTTTGAACAACCTGCTATATAATCCATTTTGCCAGCAGAACCTATGTTACCTTGAACCTGAATATTGATGGATTTGGCTTCTGGAAGTCTCTAGTTAAAATTTCAATAGTAAGTTAAGGGGGATAATCTACGTCCATTTACTTGCTTATTATGATTTTAATTTCCTGTTGAAGTAAACATTTCCATCAGGAGAGGTCAAGGATCTTGTAAAGGCATATCTGAAGAGAGCTGTTCTGCCCTCAGTACACCCCCTTTCAAGAATTAGTTGTGTGGTAGTTAAATGAAAAATAATAAATCCATGTCCCTCACAAGGATCCATATTCCTTAAACTCCATTTCACATAACAAATACAGTTTGTATAGTGCAGTGTAACACATCAGTGCTGTCCCTGCACTTTCCTTGTCCACTCACTACTTGCACAAACTAAACTAGTGCATTTTTGCATCATTCTATTGGAAAATTCAGACCAGTGCTTTCAATAATTTTCTTCTGTATTTTTTTGCTTACTGACTTTTGATAAATATGTGTGATCCCAAGTACCTTATAAGATGTGGGGTTTTATTATTCATAAACATAGTAAGTATAAAAGTTTATTGGTGCAATAGACTTCACTGACAATATTGACTAGGTCTCCACTAACCATGATGTGACCATCTAGATATCTAGCTCACAAAAAGACACCTGCATCTAGCCACTTTGAAGCACGTGTTATAAGGAGCCAAAACTTTCTGGAGTCATGGCTTTAACTCTGTTACCTAATCCAGAAACTTACTGATATTTAAGGGATTATGGTGTATGCAAGACATGTACAAGGAATAGCATATTTGCTGGCAGACCTATGGGTGATCCCTGTCTTTCTGGACCAGCACCTTGAAGCCATGCACAAAACCTTTTTTTATCTCAAATAATACAGATTTACATGTTTTGGCAACTGAATTAAACTGCAAATTTAGGCATGTAGAAACTCAAGTCCTTTTTTCTTTCTCCCCTTTTCTTCTTTACAAGAATCTCTGAACATAATATAGCTATGAATGGGTGCAGAATGCCTCTTCAGCCTAACAGCATGAAGAGGTGACTCTGGGAGCTACATACGTAGTGACAGATGAATGAAGGCCAGAAAATAAGATCAAAAGTTGGACTCTTGACAGATCATATTGCTCAGGTGTTAGCTTACTCCTTGGATCTGTTTTGTACAGCTCCAAAGCATTCTATCCAAGATAAATTTGCTTATAAGGCAATAGTCTTAAAAACTGTGAATGCACAGTCATCAGTTTCTTACTCTGCGTTATGTAACAGGATAGACACAGAACAAAGATCAAAAATAAAGGCATAAATAGGTCTATAAATAGGCCACTACCTAATCAGAATAACAACAGCAAAAAAGAACCATTTTTATCTAAAAATGATTTCCTTTTTTTTTCTTTTTTAATTAGTATTTTTATGTGAAACAAAATATCATTTTCTGGAGGCATGTTAACATTTTGAAATGTATTGGTCAAGGCATCCTTCAGATTCCTCTTTATTCTTTTTCCCATGGAGATTCTGACAGCTGATGTGAAAATATTGTCAAGACTGACAGTATTTATCAAATAATTAACATTTTATTTGAGAACAACATGAGACTTAAAAAAAAAAAAAAGAAAAAAAAGAAAGATGATACTTCAATATAGCACATTCTTCCAGGGCACATTGTAGAAAATATCTCCACTATCTTTAAATGTCCACAAAACTCACTTCAGGTATAAATTCAAATGGCATATGTTTGCTGTCTATCTCAAGATGAACTCAATCATTCTCTAGGGGACTCAAGTAATTTATCTATATATAGGTAACTGTGCAATTTTGAAATCTGAAGAGTATTTGACAGTCTTACATGTGGCTGGCAGGTATGACAAAGGACCTACAGGGGATGTGTGTTCTCCTGGAACGGCAGCTACAGACCAAATAGGATACTTCACCATCACTCACCCAGCAGTTGTCACCTACATATTCAATCAGCTGGATCCTGATGATGAAATTCACGGTTTAATTTTTAGGATGAACTAACAGCTCTCCAGATTCCCTCAAATACAATGAGTGGGGGATGGGCTCAGCCTTGTATATACAGAAGTGTCTAAAGACATTGAGATGCTTACAAACCTGACCTGGATTCCACATGCCAATGCAGACAGGCATAGGTCTTCCATGAATCTGTGTCATAAGCTGAGGTCTCATATAACCTAAGGTATTTCAAATGGCACTTAAGACCTCTATTTAGGAAAATAGTCAGTCCCCAGAACTTGACTGATGACAGTAGGAACTCAGGCCCTTAACTCTCATGTATCTTAATTGAGATATTTAAAATTAGGTCCAGACTGTGGGTCAGAACATCACTTTTATATATAGATGAGGTGAATTCTATCCCAGATTCTTGACACTAGTCATCCTTCACAACCCAGATGGCCAAAACATACAATCAGAGCTAGTAATGAAATCACTTTTTTTCCGTACTCTGAACAGTAAAGTTGGGTTTTGTTTTCTTCTAATATGAAAAATCAGATCATGTCTTTCATTAAATTCTGAAACAGAAGATAATATCTCTGTGCCTTTGTTGTTCATATGTACAGTGGAGAGAATGATGCATACTTATCTCACAAGGATATAATTAACATGCATTCACTAGTGTTTAATGTAATGTTCTATATTATAATACAGGTGGGCATGGAAAAATTCCAGGAGGAATTGTTCCTGTATTCTGAATCTGCTTTGAATATTGTGTTATAAATAAGACATATGTTTATCAGGGAAAAGAAAGGAAGTTATTAAGTTGTTACTTGCCAGATAAGCATGGCCTGCTTCATATACTCAGTGATGCTGGCAGCTTCTGGAAAAATCATATAAGAGTATTTAATTAAAGAAGAGAGGTATACAGAAGAACCAAATTAAGGTCACAAACAGAACCTTATCTGTAGCTTTTTAACTTTTGTGAGTGGTTGGCTTCCTAACTCACACAAAGAGTCATTTAACCTAATTTTTGTAAGTCTATAATATTACTTAACTCAAACTGGGCAGCTAGTGTAACCTACAGAAAAGTAATTGAATCGTGTGCATTAGAAACCCACAGCTATATAGAGTAACCCTGCTTGTGTCACAACCCACTGCTATTCCTGTATTATTTTAAATTGTTTAATGCACAAAAATTGCTGAAATTGGTCTTTTCAGATTTTCTTTGGCACTAATGGACTGAATGGCATCTTTTGAAGTTCATATTTATAGCAAAGTTATCTGCTCTTAGTTCTACAGTTCTAAAGCCCTGTCAGAACTCTGAAGCTCTTACTGCTTTCTTCAACTCAGAAGCAAGTCACTTTCATGCACTGAACTTCTTAATGTTGAAGAACACCTTCTGACAGTAATGTTTTTTGTACAGCTGCCCTTGTCTTCCTCTTCCCATTTACAGTGACTCTAAAAACCTATCAATTCTGCAGGCATGCTTTAAAAGTTGAATCAAAAGCTCATGTATAAGTCTTTCAGTCGACTATATATGCAATGAACTAAATGTTCTTGGGCTCATTGAACAGCATAACAGCATTGTCTGGGTTCACCTTTTTTTTTTTTTTTTTTTTTTTTTTTAATTCATATGGATGTAAAGATGATGTCCAGAGCCAGTCTGTTAAGGATGCCTGCCAGCTTCTCTTACGAAGTGTAAAAATCACACTGGAAGCACATGATATTTTTTATCTTGAGGAGGAAGTATGAGAGTACAGGTGTATTCACTGTCAGATAATTCATTGCCTTTGACTAAAAACACCACCTACAAACCCCAAGAGAATTATAAAATAGATCGAAATGTAAATCTAATGCTTTTAAGAAGTACAATGATTAAATGCTTTTACCTGCTCCTAAAACTAAAATAATAGATAAATCATTTTCAGAATTATATGGAAAAGATCTAGCATTTCCGGGATAATTCACACAATTTGAGAGCGAGCACTAGTGGTACAATAGCAACATGATGATAAATGGAAGGATGTGGCAAAAATCACTAGTCATACAAGTTTTTAGAAATAATATGATTAGAATTCATATAAAATATTTGTTAAAGCCATTATAGCATTAGCAGTGAGGACCAGGATATATTAAAAGAAGACAGAATATAGACAAGTCAAAATCTTGTGACGACAATTATCAAAATTGTTAGCTTTTAGAAGCTTGACATGATAAAATAAAAACACTGTGGATCCCAAACCAGAAGTATTAAATGTTTTTTACTAGAAAAGCTTACCTTACACACCTGCTCTTTCATTTCTGTAAATAAGCAGGTGAATGATGAACGGGGCATGAATTTTAACATCAAATTATATGAATCCTTTTCTCCAGCTGTGTACATTCCTCAGATATGTGCATGTATGTAGTCCATTATTCTGACTAATATAACTGTAAATATTTACACTATTGTTGCATTTACAAGCCTCATTTGAGACTGAGATGCTAATTGGTTGAATGTTGCACAAACATAAAAATGCAATACTCTGTCCAAAGATATGCCCAAAAAATTTCAGATAGAAGGAAAATTTAAAGTTTGGGACACAACATCTGCTGATTAGTGTAATAAAACAAATGGAAATTATTTATTAGTTGAATTTGATAATGAAGAAAATGTTTGTCCTGAGTGTTTTCCTGTTGGCAATGAGAACTATTATAAAGGAGTCTGAAAAATGAAAAAAAAAAAAAAAAAAAAGGGGTATGGATGAGAATAGATTTAATCTGAAACCTACCACCTACTAACCAAATTAATACGATGGACTTCTGGTTTGGAACATGCACCAGCTAACATAAGCACTAATGTAATTCGAATGAATATGGCTATTGCAGATGTCAGAAAATATTTCACTGATTAAATTTACTGAAAACTTTTACAATTAAGATCAATGCAACACCTTTTATGGGCATAATTATGCTATGCATTTTAATCAGTCCAAAATTATTTTGGAAGAGAACTAATTTTAAGAAGAAAGCTGATTCTTAAATAAAAGCTATGCTATGATTTGTTTTTAATGACATAAAAAAAAAATTAAATATTTTCAATTGTAAATTCTTGTTGTTAGTGAAAACTCTGAATATGTTTCAGTTTTCTTTAAAAGAGGATGTCTTCTGATTCTTCTTCCCTTGTTTCATGTCGTAATTCTTTTCAACCTTAATGAAGAAAATAATTCAGTAGCTGCTTCTCATCACTAGCAAGGAATATGTGCTAGTGAAAAACTACTATAGACTGGAAAGACCAGTTTCCTTATGTTCTTTGTTGTCACTGATGAAAGAAATCACTAAAAAAAGAATTCAAGCAGAAGCTTAACATAGTTAGTCTACATCCCTATCTTTTGGATGCTGTTTCTCTCAACATGTTTCTCCTCAGTGAACATGAAGGAGTCTGGAGAGTTGAGGATGAAGTTAGCATCTCTTATCTTCTATGAATCTAATTGGTGGATCATAATAACTGAAGTACAGGGGGATGAGGAAAGGAAGGGTGAGAGGAAGAATTCCCCTTTTGTACTCATGGTAGAACACTTGGCATCTATGGTATAAGCTTGAGAAGCTTAATATCTTTTAAATAACTTTTTTAGCTTGTAATTTCTGCATTGTATATCTTCTCAGTGTTCTGAATGCACACTATTAAAAACCAATAGCAATGAATTAAGAAGGAGACAAAGCTGCTACATAGCTGCCTACACTGTGGTGGAACAATTCAGATGACAAGTCAAATATATACAGCTTGCTTTGAAACTGTATTTCTTACATAACAAACAGGTTAAGTAGTTGTGTGAGTTCTTCAGAAATGTTATTCCCTGTACGTTATTCATGCATTTTTTGTTTGGAATGTTGCAGTAAGTTTCTTTCCTAATAGATAAAAAAATACTTAACTGAGAGATGATTACTTTGTTCTTTGAGACTTTAAGTCTACATTTCAGGCGACAAGAGTATTTGATCAACATGGTTAGATGAAACAACTCTGAAATTTAAGACCTTCATGCAAAGAAATTAACTGTCTAATTTTCATTCTAAACAGTTAAAGCAATTTTACTAAGGCTACATCTAAACTGCAAAATAAGTACACTCTGTGCTATGAGCCCTAGTCCTTGTTTTATGGTCATCCAGTTTAAAAAAATCTCTTGTTGCACCCTTTCTCTCTCCTTCCTTAGTCTGTTTTTTCTTCCAATGCATTTTATGTACAATAAGAAACTGCACATGGCTTTATGACTATCATGAATTTTAGAAACAGCCAAGATGAGCACCTGGACTTACAAGATGGGAAATGCTCCTTTGTGTCACAGTTCAAATGTCAGCAAAGTCTTGTTTCTATCCAGCAAATACTTTGCCTATATTAAAATTCTGTTTAATAAAAATGTGCTGATAACCTGAAATGAAAAGATGTCACTAATGTGAAATATAGAGCAGAGACACTGTTCAGAATCTTAAAGGAAAAAATGATGTTTGAGTTCACTGATAGTTTGGTTATATTGAAAATACTTTCACCCATTTCTAGGGGGAACCAGAAAATGGCAAGCAAAAGTAATGATAAAGACAGTCTGTATTTAAACAGTGAAAGAAGAATATCCCTGACGCAGCATAAATGCAAGTTAAAAGAAGTCTTGACACTGATTTCAATAGAATCTAAAATAGTTTTATAGCTTTATTTTTGAAAATGCCTTTATATCGTAGAAAATAGACTAAGAGTTTTAGTTACTTTTTAATGTAACTTTGATTGCAGTGGAAGTCTTCTCATCACCATATGCTAAGCCTACTTATTTTTCTGATTTACTACTTTATTCTAAAATTCTTTCAGGTTTATAGTCAAGCTGTTCAAGTTTCAGCTGACTGTGAGTAGAACAACTTTTTAAACAGATTCTGAAGTGTCCATTAAAATCACTGTAAAAAAAATCGTTGTGACATTATGATCTAAAGATGAGACATTCTATGTAGCAACATCAGTAGCTTTTAAACAGTCCAAATGACAAATTTTTTTCTTAATGATTCATATATCTCTGCATCTTACAGAAACCTTCATGTTTGTATTTATCTTGATAATTAAATGAAACACAGGTTTTGCCACATAAGATTTCAGATTTTTATATAATACAATAATTTATAAATTATATTTGTTTCTGGAAAAGAAAAAAAAAGGAAATCAATTTGTGAATATGTCTCAAAGAGGATCTCTTCTAGGAAAGAAAGGTGTTGGTCTTTTAATACCAAGATTAAATAGAGAAAATCCAAAATAATTTTCTTGTCCTCTTCTGTAGTTTATCCCAGTCTTGATCAGACCTAAGTCTTCAGTAGTCATCTTACCTGTGTAAAGTATGATAAAGTCAAAAGGAAAGTCTTCAGAGAGGATGCTCTTATTGTAAAATTTGTGTGAGCAAATGTAAAGTTAGGAATCATGACAAAACTATGATTACTGTTTATAAGAAGAACTAAATGAGAGAAATAATAGGAAAAAAAAATATTTAGGAAGGAAGGCTGATATTCAGCAACACTGTTGAAAGCTACAAGTACTTTTTATAACAATAGATAAGTGGGAGGAAGCTGACCTTTGAGCAATTCTTCATTGACTATTTAATATCAACAAGCCTTGCTACAGAAGTTCACTAGAAGGTCAAAATTTCAATATTACATAATGTTGAACATTACTAGGAGTGCAGGACTAAATATTCCAAGGTGTGAAGTGAGGCAATGCTGACCTTTAAATGCCTACCTCCACCGCACACCACCACCTTCCGGAATCCTCAAAGCCAGATCAGTACATTAAGACAGAGCTTGCAAGAACACACAGTATGGAATGAGCAACAAATCAAAGCTGTGGAAATACTGAATAAATCATGAGGGAGAGAAATGTTTAAGAAAACAGTGGGCTCACATGCTTAAAAAGGATTCCTTGGTCAGAAGTAAGACATCTCTTGGCCATGAAAAGGAGTGTAATACAGAGCAGAGCCTACATTCATATTCCTAAGGCAACCTGTAACAAGAAGATATTCTTGTTCACCAGGCCAAGATTTTCAGAGTAGACTGTCCACACTGTGTATCATTCTGCTTAAGTCCTCTCTGAGAGACTGTCTTTTTCACTTCAAATTTCTCAAAATTCTTTGAGAATCGTTTCTGAGTTTATCAGACTAGTGATTTTACAGTGTGATGCCAAAGCTATCTGCTAGCTATCTTGACATAGTCGTGTGTCAATATTGCTCAGTGATCCAAAGTCTGAGTGTGCAGTGTTATGGAGGGTTGTGAAAGCCTGAGTCATGATGTGTAGAGTGGTTGAAGGAGAAATAATTCCTAAAACTGCAACCATATTCAGATTCAAAGGAGGTCAATTGCTTCATCTAAAGAGTAGATCTGGAATAAAGCTGTATACATGATTTTTCAGAAAGGAATTTTACTTCAAATTTTAATTTCTTATCAAGATATTGGTACGTTTCGAACATACAGCTTAGCTATGTTTTCTCAATGCTGTTCTTATGTGTTTGCAACTTCTTTTTACAGCATGGAATGTGAGACAGTGGAACCAACAGAAGCAACAGTCATACAATCCAGCTTTGAATTTTTGATTTATTTACAGATTTGGGATTGGCTGAAACAATTACCTATTAACTGAATTAAAAAAATAAATTAAACCTGTTAATAAATGCAGGGCTATGGAGTCAGTATAACCAATGGAGACAAGTTACCAATAACATATTAGTTATGGTAAGACCCACCCATTTTGCTACATACAAGAACGAATTACTGTGTTGTAAAGTGAAAAAAACTTTTATGCAGTTAACATCTCCTCCTCTTTTTAAAAGTACTGGATACTTTTGTGGTAGCTTTCCTTTCAATGAAAGAGAAATACCATCTTATTGTGAAAACATGAATATTTAATATAGAGTAACTGAAGTTGGTTTCTTTTACATTAACTTTTCCCCATATATATCCTCTGAACTTAAATGTCAGATTAGTCGTCTTGGATTGCATGAACACTCTAAAAAACCCACTATAGCCTCCTCAACTCAGAGCTGTTAACTTGAGAAGGTGGTAGAACTAAGAACTGTTCCAAGACTGTAGTTGATGTGTTCAAGTTTATGCAAGAGTAAGCTCAAATTCCTTTAAAATGCTTAGGTATGACAAGGCCTGCTTCCTAGATGTTGACATGAAAGAGTGAGTTACTCCATTACATGTTATTATTGAAGTATTGCAGTTTCCTGTGGTTTTGCCAGTAGATGATTATTTAAAAAAAAAAAAAAAAAAAAAAAAAGCTAAAAACTAACTCTGCCTTTAGATTATATTATGATACATTATAATCTATATTGTAAATGTACTGTACCTTAATTCCTATATAAATGTAATATCTTGGATTTATCTCGTATTTGTTTTGTAACTGTCACTGTCACTGGGCACCACTGAAAAGAGCCTGACTCCTTCTTTACACCCTCTCTCCAGGTACTTATACACACTGATGAGATTCCCCTTGAGCATTCTCCAAGCTGAAGAATCCAAGGTGTCTCAGCCTTTCCTCATAGGAGAGAAGCTTCAGTCCCTTTTCATCTTTGTGGCCCTTTGTTGGAATTTCTCCAGTATGTCCAATGTCTCACTTGTACTGAGGAATCCAGAACTGGACACAGGACTCCAGATGTGGTCTCATCAGTGCTGAATAAAGCATAAAGATCACCTCCTTTGACCTGCTGGCAATACTTCACTTAATGCAGCCCAGGATACCATTCATCTTCTTTGCTGCATGGGCACATTATATTGTTTGTCTTTCAGTCAGGAATCAGAAATATCTCCTTCTCAAAAATTAACCCTCATAATTCTAACTCTCCATGTCAGGGAACATTAAACTTCTTAAGCAATTTACCTAACATTGTTATGTTTTTTTTAAATGGTCTTTAAGTTTGGAAGGAATATCTGGTCAAAAAAAAAAGAGACTTTACAATTAAGGTGTCTGCAATTTTGTGATAATTATCAAAAAATAGGGGAACACAAACTCCAACATCCCAGAAAGAACCTTATGTAAGGATAATAAAAGAAAACTTTTTTTTTTTTTTTCTGAAAAGAAAGTTGAAATATAAAGCTATTTCAAAGTTGCAGAGGGGAAAAAAAAGTGCTTTTTCAAATAACATTTTTCTAGAAGAGTCAAAGTGGTGGAATACTATTCACTCCTCTCTTACTCTCATCTGCAGTGTCCCATATTATCATCACTCACATTTATTAGACTTTGATGGGTTAGAACAAACCATGATGTGCTTGAATGAAGCAGAATGGCAGTCATATTTACCTGTTGGTTCTATTTCCAAATGATAATTGCTACATTCAGGCAAACCTACAGAAGTGGAGAGCAGTTGGCTCAAGATAAGTCCAAGACAAGATCAAAATGTTGATCACTGGAAGAAAAATCTACTTCAGTAAGTTGGACAAAATAGCGTCTCACTTTTCATCAAAGATCTGCAGCCTATTCACCAGAGTGAGGTCTTTGAGTTTTCATTATCCTCACTAAGCATAGCTGATTAAGTATCTTGTCTTCTTAGTCTGTATCAAGGAAGACTCACAGCTAGCTTCCAGAAAGTAAGATTTTTCTTCTAAGTGTTCACTTTAATTTCCAGTCGAGTTTATCAAGCTTCATTTATATCTGAAACCAAACACAGAAAATCATGGCAGCTGTATTTGTACAGGAAGATCCAAACCATATACAGAAGTTAAAAAACATGTGAGAGCTTTTGACAAGACATACTGACAAACATGATTTACCTGAAATCATGGCTAACTGGGGAGATTGCATTGGAATGGAGGGTAGAAAATGTGACACCCATCTACAAGAAAGGCAGAAAGGAGGACCCAGGAAACTATAGACCTGTCAGTATGACCTCAGTGCCAGGGAAGGTCATGGAGCAGGTCATCTCGAGTGTCACTAAAAGTCATATAATGGACAACCAGGGGATCAGGTCCAGTAAGCATGGGTTTATGAAAGGCAGATCTTGCTTGACAAAACAGATCTCCTTCTATGACAGGGCGACCTGCTTATTGGATGAGGGAAAGCCTGTGAATGTGGTTTACCTTGACTTTAGTAAGGCCTTTGACACCGTTTCCCACAGCATTCTCCTGGCAAAACTGGCTGCTCGAGGCTTGGATGGGCACACGCTTTGCTGGGTGAAAAACTGTCTGGATGGCCAGGCCCAAAGAGTTTTGATTGAATGGAATTAATGGAGTTAAATCAGATTGGTGGCCGGTCACGAGTGCTGTCCCCCAGGGCTCGGTTTTGGGGCCACTCCTGTTTAACATCTTTATTGATGATCTAGACGAGGGGTTCAAGTGCACCCTCAGTCAGTTTGCAGGTGACCCCAAGTGGGGTGGGAGTGTTGATGTGCTCGAGGGTAGGGAGGCTCTGCAGAGAGACCTGGACAGGCTGGAGCCATGGGCTGAGGCCAACTGGAGGAGTTTCAATGAGGCCAAATTCCGGGGGCTGCCCTTGGGCCACAACAACCCCCAGCAGCGCTACAGGCTTGGGGAGGAGTGGCTGGAGAGCTGCCAGTCAGAGAGGGACCTGGGGGGGTTGATTGACAGCCGGCTGAACAGGAGCCAGCAGTGTGCCCAGGTGGCCAAGAAGGCCAATGGCATCCTGGCTTGTGTCAGCAATAGCGTGGCCAGCAGGGACAGGGAAGGGATCTGACCCCTGTCCTCGGCACTGGTGAGGCCGCCCCTCGATTCCTGTGTTCAGTTTTGGGCCCCTCACTCCAAAAAGGACATTGAATGACTCGAGCGTGTCCAGAGAAGGGCAGTGAAGCTGGTGCAGGGTCTGGAGCACAGGTCGTACGAGGAGCGGCTGAGGGAACTGGGGGTGTTTAGTCTGGAGAAGAGGAGGCTGAGGGGAGACCTCATCGCCCTCTACAGCTCCCTGAAAGGAGGCTGCAGAGAGCTGGGGATGAGCCTCTTTAACCAAGTAATAAGTGATAGGACAAGAGGGAATGGCCTCAAGTTGTGCCGGGGAAGGTTTAGACTGGATATTAGGAAGCATTTCTTTACCGAAGGGGTTGTTAGGTGTTGGAATGGGCTGCCCAGGGAGGTGGTGGAGTCCCCATCCCTGGAGGTGTTTAAGAGTAGAGTTGACATAGCGCTGAGGGATATGGTCAATTTGGGAACTATAAATGTTAGGTTAATTGATGGATTGGATGATCTTCAAGGTCTTTTCCAACCTAGACGATTCTGTGATTCTGTGAAACTTTCAGAGAACTACAAGTGAATTTCTAATCAAAGAAAAACTTCAATATGTTGGTGTTCTTTAACAGAAATTCATATATTCAATATCCATCATAAATTTCCATTCCTGGAAAAATTCTGAGTCTGTAACAAATCATATATACTCCATGAATTCTAACAAAATCTTCAGATTTGTAGTTGATTTTATATGGACATTACTAAATATCACAGTGATAGCTAAATCATCTAAAACGTGAAAGAAGGTTTTAGGTAAATCATAAATCTCCCTTGTATTAGATTGGAAATTTGCAAAAAAGAAAACAAAACCACAACAAAACCAAGCACTTTCTGCAATTTATGTGTTTTGTCATTCTTTTACTATCTTAACAAAATTCCAAAATATGTTAAAGCTAATATCTTTTTTTTTAAATTATTATTTTTTATTATTTTATGTGAAGGTGTAGCTAAGGACCATTTTACAAACATAGTCATATTCATTATGACAGCATTTCTGGACTTTGAAAAATGAGTTTTATTTACATTCGTCAACTTGTCACTACCAACGGTGGTTATTTCTGGTCCAAATAGAATTAAAATCAGTTTCTATGTGTTTGGAAGAGGAAGATAGACAGGATATCTTTGTTTAGTATTAAAATACAGTAGCAGTCCTGAGGATGCATCTGAAACTTTGGGAAAATAAAAAGGCTTTAATTGAAACCCTTTGTTTAGTTGTAAGAATAAATGCTGCACAAGAGGAAAATACAGTGTCTGTTCTTTAAAAGAAAAATAAAATTGTTCAAGGGAAGCTTGGCAATTCCCTGTAGTGTAGAGTGGCAAATGTCATGCTTGGGGTGATTGTGCAGCTGAATGTGTTTTAACAAGGCTCACCAACTGGTACATGTTCCTGAAACACTGGAGTGTATATTGTGCACTATACTTACAGGTATTCAGATCAGTGTCACATTTCTAGGAATTTTAGATGTTGCCAGTAGGTTCTAAAAGTTAAAAGGGGTAGCCAGTCTTGCTCTTTAATCTGTAGGGAAAGTAAGAGGGGATATGTTTATATTTGAAGAGTGCATATGATTAAACCTGTGCAGTTCTATTTGAAAAATTATTAGGGAAAAACAACAACATGAAAAACTAGGTGATCTCATTTCTGTTGGTGTTTCTTTTAGAAACACAGGCTAGATTCACACAGGTAAGTTTAACATCATAAAAATAAAAAGTTACATGATTAATTCTGGGAGCACAGCTGAATAAAGGAATGCATAGAAATCTGTTCAGCACTCATATTCTCTCTACAACACTTGGCTCAAGTCCTCTACCATACACTGGAGAGAGTTTAAGATCTCAAGTTTCAACGGACATCTGTCTTTGAGTAAACTCAATCCTGCTCCTAAATGTCAATATTAGGGTGAAATAAATTGATTTCTAGTCTCTAGTGACAATACTGATTAGATCTGTGTTGACTACAGTAGGAGGTTAAAACCTAGTTCACATGTACACATCTGCTTATATCCACCTAAATTTAGGTATTATGATCTCAAACTGAATCATGTCTTGGAGAAAGCCTGTACATGTCTATGTGTCAGTTTGGTGGCTTAAACACACACACATCTAGTCATTTGAGATGTTCTAGAGTATACGAAGCATCCACCTGATGTTGTTCTAGAAGGACCCAGGTCCACACAGGTCTCTTTGCTGTATCTATTTGCTGACCCTTGGGTATGTCTTATATACTAAGGACTCCACATGTAGATGTATTCCTGTAGTCACAGAAAAGAATTTGGTGCCATTTGAGAAGCTGTCCTCGCTATTTTAACTGTCCTCCAATTTCTACTTCAGAAAGATGAAGTAGAGGTCTCTTATAGACCTTGTGCCATACTTGACAGCTCCATCTGGGTGTCTCAGGTACTTTTTTGGCCATGACTGCACAGTACTGAAGATTTTTACATAAGCATGCATTGATTCAAAGAACAGTATTAGATATGGTGCTAAGTTGCTGCCACAGATATGTGGTTGTACTGCTTCCAGATTCAAATCATTAAACCTGCTTAACCTGTGCTGCACAGTTTTGACTCATTCTCTGTAAGGGTGAGGATGTCACTTGCCTTTTGTATGTTCATATTCTTTCCTCTGGTCTTGAACAGTGTCTAATATCTGATATTTCCGTAAAAGAGACTTAGAATCTCCACCTCCAAAATAAAACAAAATGCCAAAAAACTGTAGAAATGTCAGCTAGCTATGTAGAGTGATTTCCTCCATGTCTTGCATTATGAAAAGTACATTTATTTGCATTAGTATCTGAAGAAAATTCTAAATAAAACAATCAGAAATGTCCTGATGACACCTAGATTAGCCAACATTTTTCTCAACATGAATATTGGACAGACTGAATGATTACAAGAGTAATCTTTGAAATGTGTTTGAAATTATGAAAATTTTGCAAGACAGCAAGTTTTTGGGGGTCTTTGTTACTTTTCCTCTTTTTGTTTTCCTTTACTTCAACTGATGTGATTGTACATGAATGAAGATAAACTTTTTTTTTTTTTTTTTTTTTTTTTCCCACTCCATGTAACGTAATTCTAATATCTCAGGTAAGTTTCATATAACTCTTCTCTCAGGGTCAGTAATTTTATTTCCTGCTGATTAGTTTCAGATAGTCTTCCTATAAATCTCCTATATATGTGTGGATAGTTGCATACATTATATTATTTAGCGTAATAGCTGGCAATTTGGCACTGACAATTATTAATAGTAGAATAGAGCACAATAACTCAAATATTTTAACAGACATAAAGTCATCAGCTAATGATAATGTTCAATACAAGCGTACATCGGAAATTGCTTCAAATTAAAGAAGGCAAAATCTTAACCAAAGTTTGACTTACATTATACTTCATAGTGGTTAAATTATTTTGACTTTGAGATTGCTTTGAAGGTTCTTCTCATGACATACTCAGTGTTTTCTCTTTCATAGGTATTGTGTCCTTTTTCACATATTTCTTTTTGACATAACTTTACTGATATGCTTTTTAGAGATGCCATTATCACTGATTAATGTGAAAAATAAAACTAAAGAAAAGTTGGTAATATTGCACAAGATTACTATTTTAGGATGTCTTCACAGAATAACATTCTCACAGAATAGTTAAGATCAGCAGGGACCTCTAAATATCATGTAGTCTAAACTTCTGCTCGTAACAGGGTTAGCTACAACAGATTGTTCATGGCTGTGTCCAGTCAGGTTTGAATATCTCTGGGAATGGAGCCTTTACCACAACTTTTCTGTGCAACCTGTTCTAGAATCTGGTCACCATCACCGTAAAAAGATTTTTTCTGATGTTGAAACAGAATTTCTTGTAGGTGAATGTGTGCTCATTGCCTCTTGTCCTGTCAGTGGACTTCATCTTCTTTACACACTCCCTTCAAGTATTTAAACACATGAGTAAGATCCTCCCTGAGCCTTCTCTTCTTGTGGCTAAAGAGTCCCAGCTCTCTCAGCCTCTCCTTCTATGAGAGATACTTCAGTCCCTTAACCATCTTTATGGCTTTTCTCTGGACTTGCTCTAGTATGTCCATGTCTTTATTGTACTGGAGAGCCCAGACCTGGACACGTCAGGAGTGGCACTACCAGTGCGGAGTAGAGAGGAAGGATCACCTCCTGTCACTTGGTGTCTTTGTTCTTCCTAATGCAACCCAGGAAGCTGTTGACCACCTTTGCCACAAGGGTGCATTGCTGGCTCATTTCAGTTTATTGTCCACCTGGGCCCCCCAATACTCTTTTGCCAAGATGCTTTCCAGCCTGTTGGCCCCCAGCCTTTATTGATGCATGGGCTAATTCCTCTCCAGGTGCAGCATTGCATTTTCCTTTGTTGAAATTAATAAGACTCCTTATGGTCCAGTTCTCCAGCTCATCAAGGTTCCTCTGAATAGCAGCAAAACCATCTTGTTAAGGGATGTCAGAATCAGTCACCATCTCCAGCAGCTCCAGGGCCAAGACTTCCTCCTGAAGGAATGAGGGTGGAGCCCTGCCTAGTACACCTGGGGATCCAGGTCTTGAACACAACTACTGCTTTCTCATTTACAGGTTCAATCATTACTGAAGCTGAACGTGCATCCCAGACACACACATGCACACATGTGCTCACATATGCACATACACACAGAGAGGACACTGACATGGATGGCTATGTATTGGACTCCCATGAAACATGAGTATGGACAGCCAAGTCACCTTCCTCCTTTTCAGCTGGTCAGGACTGAAGATCATTAATGCAAGCACACATGAGACACCCTCCAGGTTTACAAACACATGCACATTCACAGATCCCTCAAGAACCAGCACACCCCTCTGTCTGCCTGACACCCCTGTCTAGATCCTGAGGCTTCTTAACCACCATACAGGTCTCCTACCTGCCAACTAGTCCACCTTGGTGCTCTCTACAAACACACAGCACTCACACACTTGTCCCACATGCACTCTTTGTAAATGCCTTTGGGCATTCCAGCATGGAATTTTGCCTGTCTGATACCCAGGCCCTTCCCCACACTTGCCGGCTGGTCTAGCTTGAAGTTTGTTGGCAGATACACATGCACACCCTGTGCACAACAGGTATGGGGAAGATAGAAACACTTGGTCCCCCCACTGTTATCTGAAAAGAGGATTCATACCTGGAGTGCAATAAACCAATCTTAACATGCTCAGGACAGATACTGTATTTATTCAGACCAGGGCGCTCAGTAGACTTTTCCACAAATCAAGCACACCAGTGGCAGGTTTTCGTGCTCTCTTATACACAAAATCAAAGGTTAGTACTTTTCCAAACACACCTATTAGATACTGATTGGTTAGTGATTAACATACAATTGTAATACATCTTATACACTTCTTCTACTACTACACATGCTCAGAGGAAGGGTCTTAACACGGGCAGAGGTCTTTTTGATCTGTGGGTGTGATTTTTAGTATTATAATGAAAGTTGTTCACTTTCAGGACACTCAAAGTTAGTTGTATTGTCAAGTTAAGTAATCAAATAGTCACTTTGCGCAGTTGTCAAATAACTAATCTTCAACACAATCCCAGACATTCTCTTTTATGGTCCAGGATGTTCTGCTTATTTTCTAGGTTTTAGAGATCAAAGCTTGTTATTGATGAAATTCCTATCTTTGATCAAGATCAACTTGACCATGCTTCAAAGTGTTGCTCTACCAAACTTCAAAACCTCATAATTGTCCCCATATGTGTGGTAACTATAGCTACCAAGACAATTATTAACCATGGCTGCTAGAAAATATGAAGTATACTATATCACCATTAAGCCAACACCAGGCTGTGACCCATGGTCCTGCTCCAGCTTCCAGTGCTAAGATCCTCACTCACCTCACTTACTCTGGTCCCTCCCAGTAGCTGAAGCTGATACCCCTACTGCAGTAGCTGACATTACAGCTCAAGGGCACCTACAAGCCTGGTGTCCAGTAGTTGGAACCTAATTCATTCACACTGCCACCCCCCCACCCTACCCAGTAGCTGCCATTCTGGGCACAAAGTCTGTAGGACAGGACTCAGCAGGGCTGGAGCACCTTTTCGATAAGGACCTCTCTTCCAGGGAGACCTTACAGCAGCCATCCAGTACTTGAAAAGGGACCTACAGGAAAGATGGAGAGAGACACCTGATCAGGAAATGTAATGATAGGACAAGGGATAATGGATTTAAACTGAAAGAAGGTACATTTATATTAGATATAAAGAAGAAATTCCTCACTGTGAGGGTGGTGAGACACTGGAACAGGTTGTCCAGTGAAGTTGTGGATGCCTCCTCCTGGGAAGAGTTCAAGGCCAGGTTGGATGAGGCTTTGAGCAACCTGGTCTAGTGGAAGGTGTCCCTGCTAATGGCAGGGGGCTTGGAATTAGATGATCTTTAAGGTCCTTTCCAGCCCAAACTATTCTATGATTCTATGTTTCTATGATTCTATGACATGCCCAGGAGAGCTATGGCATCTGCATCTACTGATGCTGAGACTCCACTTGCTCCAGTTACTGGCATCACAGGCATGGTAGCACCTACTTTCTCTGTCTGACTCCTGTAGGTGGTCTACATCCACTCACACTGGTCCCCCAAGTAGTTAGGACTTACTCCTGGAAGCACTCACACACACACCAGGTAGAGAGTCTTGTACAGACAGATAGTTAAGAAGGTATTTAATAAAAAGATAAGAAATACTACAGTGAGCAAGTGGGAGGCTAGCAGACAAGCATATTGACTGGCCACAATGTGACTGGTATCTTTTATATCCCTTTTTGTCTATTCCCCACTTTGTTTCTTCCCAGTCCCATTTCTCTAAATACTCCTTTTTAAGTTTTGCACAGTTCCAGAACTTCCTCCATCAAATATCCTCAAGTTCCTCTTTTTTCCTTCCTTCTTATCACTTATATTGTCATTTTTGACCCCTCCAAATCTGTGTCTGAAGCTTCGTAGTGGCCCATCAATTAGTGACTAGAGGCTTTTTGTCTTTCCTATTGTCTAAGTTAACCCTTGTCTTTCAGCTTTGTGTCTTTCTGTGTTTTTTCTTCCCCATTTTCTTATTATGCCCTTTGCAATGAAAAAGCCCTTGACTGGGCAATCTCAGTGAAGCAGAGAGTGAGTTTAAACATGTTGTCATTATAGAGCACGGCCAATAATAGAATTCTATATTGTTAGACAGGCCAGGAGAGGGGCAGCACAACTGCCATCCTGGACTCCCAAAGGGCTGACTTTGACTTGTTTAGGCACCTGCTTGACAGAATCACTTGGGAGATGGTCCTGAAGGGTATAATGGTCCAGGAAGGCTGGGCACTCTTTAAGAAGCAAGTCTTAATGGCACAGGAGAAGGCAATGCCCAGGTGTGATAAGAGAAGCTGGTGACAGAGAAGACCACCCTGTCTAAACAGGGAGCTTTGACTGCAACTGAGGGAGAAAAGGAGACTTCATGGTCTTTGGAAGAAGTGGCTAGCCACTTACAATGATTAAAAAGATGCTGTGAGGTTATGCAGGGAAGAAATCAGGAGGTCTAAAGCCCAGCTAGAAATTAATCTGGCCTCAGCAATCAAGGATAAAAAAAAATGTTCCCATAAGTACATGAACAGCAAAAGAAAGACCAGGGAGAGTCTCCATCTCCTGCTCAGTGCAGGAGGAAACATGGAAACGAGTGATGAGGAGAAGGCTGAGGTGTTTAATGCCTTCTTTGCCTCAGTCTTTAATAACAAGACCAGTTGTACTGAGGGAATCCAACCTCCTCAGCCAGAAGACAGAGACTGGGAGAACGACCCCCCTGCAATCCAGGAGACAGTCAGTGACCTGCTGCATCACACAGACACACACAAGTCTATGGGACCAGATGGGATACACCCGAGGGTGCTGAAGGAGCTGGCTGGGGTGCTCGCCAAGCCTCTTTCCATCATTTACCAGCAGTCCTGGCTGACTGGGGAAGTCCGGACTGATTGGAAATTGGCCAGTGTGATGCCCATGTATAAGAATGGTTAGAAGATGATCTAAGAAATTACAGGTCTGTCAGCTTGACTTCTGCCAGGGAAGCTGATGAAGCAGCTCATCCTGAGATTCATCAAACAACACATGTGGGACAACCAGATGCTCAGGCCCAGTCAGCATGGGTTTATGAAAGGCAGGTCCTGCTTGACAAAACAGATCTCCTGCTACGACAGGGTGACCTGCTTATTGGATGAGGGAAAGGCTGTGGATGTTGTCTACCTTGACTTTAGTAAGGTCTTTGACACCGTTTCCCACAGCATTCCCCTGGTGAAACTGGCTACTCAAGGCTTGGATGGGCACACGCTTTGCTGGGTAAAATAACTGTCTGGATGGCCGGGCCCGAAGAGTGGTGGTGAACGGAGTTGGCAGCCAGTCACAAGTGGTGTCCCCCAGGGCTCGGTTTTGGGGCCACTCCTGTTTAACATCTTTATTGATGATCTAGACGAGGGGATCGAGTGCACCCTCAGTCAGTTTGCAGGTGACCCCAAGTTGGGTGGGAGTGTTGATGTGCTCAAGGGTAGGTAGGCTCTGCAGAGAGACCTGGACAGGCTGGAGCCATGTGTTGAGGCCAACTGGAGGAGTCTCCTTAAGGCCAAATGCCGGGGGCTGCCCTTGGGCCACAACAACCCCCAGCAGCGCTACAGGCTTGGGGAAGAGTGGCTGGAGAGCAGCCAGTCAGAGAGGGACCTGGGGGGGTTGACTGACAGCCAGCTGAACAGGAGCCAGCAGTGTGCCCAGGTGGCCAAGAAGGCCAATGGCATCCTGGCTTGTGTCAGCAATAGCGTGGCCAGCAGGGACAGGGAAGGGATCTTACCCCTGTCCTCGGCACTGGTGAGGCCGCACCTCGATTCCTGTGTTCAGTTTTGGGCCCCTCACTACAAAAAGGACATTGAATGACTCGAGCGTGTCCAGAGAAGGGCAACGAAGCTGGTGCAGGGTCTGGAGCACAGGTCGTACGAGGAGGGGCTGAGGGAACTGGGGGTGTTTAGTCTGGAGAAGAGGAGGCTGAGGGGAGACCTCATCGCCCTCTACAGCTACCTGAAAGGAGGGTGCAGAGAGCTGGGGATGAGTCTCTTTAACCAAGTAACAAGCGATAGGACAAGAGGCAATGGCCTCAAGTTGTGTCAGGTACAGGGAAGGTTTAGACTCGATATTAGGAAGTATTTCTTTCCAGAAGGGGTTTTTAGGCGTTGGAATGTGTTGCCCAGGGAGGTGGTGGAGTCCCCATTCCTGGAGGTGTTTAAGAGTCAAGTAGACATAGCGCGTAGGGATATGGTGTAGTTGAGAATGGTCAGTGTTAGATTAATGGTTGGACTAGATGATCTTCAAGGTATTTTACAACCTAGATGATTCGGTGATTCTTTGACCAAAGCAAAAAATGACATTTTGTACCTCAGTATTTTCTTTTTCCTTTGTCATCAGATTTCTCATTCCATTCAACAGCAGGCCCATATTTTCCCCAATCTTCCTTTTGCTACTGATTTATTTATTAAAGCCTTTCTATCACTTCCCTTGCCATATTCAACTTCATATGGATTTGGGCTTTCCTAACCTCATCCTTCTGTGCATGGAGACTGACTCCATATTTCTCTGAAGTCACCTGACTCTTTCTATATTTTCATCCTTCTTTTCTACTAGTCTTTATATGCTAACCTTTACCATGCTCAGCCTCCCCAGTTACGAGGAAGGAATCTGTGGGTTGAAGCCAGCTCAAGGCCTTTGCTTTTTTCAAAGTTCATTTTGGGTTTTGCTGTTTTGATACTCTCTGTTGAGCTGAGCAGAACAGTTCCCCCATTCTGGTGTAGCTAGCTCAGGAAAACATTCACACCTTTTTGATTTACTCAGGGAAGGCTATTTACACAAACAGTTGATGCATTCAGCTGTTACAGCCATTGTCTAAAATAAAAGCCACCTTCTATTTACCTTTGAGCTGAGATAAATTCAGCTGTCTTTGCAACAGTCAGTCACTCCCTACTTCTTCCCTGAGCTTCATGAGTACAACTCTGTGCCCATCCCCTCTGCACCTTCCTGATCACATTGACTTAACAGGTCCTCTCCACTTCATCATTAGAAATGTTTTGGAAAGGGAAAATGTTTGTTTTGTTTGTTTTTTTTTCTCTTTTCCTCATTAAGTGCTTTCATATTTTTTTATGAAGAGGTGAAATCTATTTTAGAAGTTCTTGAAATGCTGCCTTGGGAAGGGGAGGGCACATTACATACAACACAGCTGTTCTAATTAGCCAGCTGAGTCTAAGATGTCCCCCTCATAAAGAGAGTAAACTATTAGCTTTGTGATTAATTTTCCACCTTTTGGTTTTGTGAAATAAATTATATTTCAGTCAAGCTTGACTGTGCTGTGAAAGCAGTTCTGTCAGGTGGTGAAGGATGATGCATGGAAGACACATTGTAATACTACTCTTGTAGCAGAGGAGTCTGGCTGTTATAGGATAAATACTTCTTATAAAAAATTAAGGGAAGAACTTTGCCTTAATATTTCTTTTAACTGAAAATCATCCTCCTAAATAATTTATTTTAACCTTTCCCATAATGTCAAGGGTAATTATAATGAATCTGGTAATACTAATGAACAATGCTGGAAAAAAGCATGGCCAAACCCTTCCCTTGTTTTCTGAGTAGGTTTATCTTCCATGTGGTTTGGTAGGAAAAGAACGTGGAACTTAAAAATTGACTTGCTTTTTAAAAGGGAAGAACATATTTGAACAGGCTGTATATTTTCTTGTGTATCCTTATCCTTTCCCATTATTCTAAATTAATAAAGCTATAGACTTGTTATGTCTTATATGTTTGCTTTTACCTCTCCTCCCCCAATCATAAGTAAAACATCAATATAAGTAAACATCAATAATCATAATAACATCAATAATATAAGTAAAAAATCAATAACAATCATGATATAAGTAAAACATAAAAAAACCAATCAATTCTTTTAAATGTTTCAAAGGAAACTCCACAGTATGTATTTGACCACAGTATATATATTTTTAATGAACATGAATTAAAGTGTTTCTAGTGTTGAAACAGAAAACTGAATTCATATGTATATCTCTTTTTTTTCCACTTTCTAGTTTTTAAGGATAGGGTTTACACAGTTTTACATTTTTGCAGAAAAGGTTTTACATTAGTACAAAACTTGATATGTATTTATGGATATCAGACAAAACCATGCTACTGAGATTTAATCTTTTTCTGATTTAATCTTTTGTTAGTCTAATTTCAAACAGCAGCATTTCTACATACCCTGAAGTCTTACAAGATTTGATAAAAAAGCCTTGTTGAAAAAGGATTACAGTAGTGAATACTTTATGTGATGAAGCCCCGAACCAAAGATTCTCTATCTGCTAGGGATAATAATAAGGTTGAATGAAGCCTTATTACAGAGGTACAAGGCCCCCCAAAAAGAAGAAGAAGAAGAAAAAAACCCCTACAAAACAGCAGTAATTTTCTTTAAATGCTAGCAGTGGACCAATAAAAACATTGAGAAATGCATGAATTTACATGCACTTCTGCCTTTGACGTTAAATGACAAAATAAAATCCTAATGATGCTCAACGGAACCTATTATTAGAGAAAGAAAACGGTTAATAGTTGTTCATCAAAGCAGATACAAAATAATTCTAGGTTGGTTTTAGATAACTTTGCAAATAATGCTATTTATGTGGAGAAGAAATATCTGATAACATGTAGAACGCCAATTATATGCAGTATTTATTATGCCTTACCGCATATCAAAATAATATAGATGAGAATAGTTAAGGTAAATGGAAAGGCAGCAAGAGCAAGATAATGGTTAGATCTAACTTAGATATTTAAATTAGGATCCAAAGGGAAGAGTTATCTCACCCCAACTGTCAGGGCGCCAAGGACAGCACTGGACACCACTCTCCCTGATGACCCTCACCTGGGACACCCACCCTGCCCAAGGCTAGCAACCCATTTCAGCTCAGTAGAATCCCAGCCTAGCCCCAGTAATGATTTGGTAGTACCTGTGCCCATCCCTGTGTCTGGCCCTGCCCCTGGCTGGCCTTAGCCAGCATTGTGAGGAGTTCATCTCCCGGATGAGCCACTCAGGCGCAGCTCTCCCCTTGACAAAAGTATTGCGATGCCCTATTACCAGCTGCAGCTCTGCTCATTGCACTGAGCAGTGGGGTAAAAGGCTTTAAAATTGAGGAAGTTCTTAGCTTCGGAGTCATAGAACGGTATTTATTATTTTCTCAGATTTAACTGTGTTTGATTCTTAAAACATATCTGGCTTTAGTTCTAATACAAATATTCACAAAACTTAATTTCTTATTTATGTACTTGACAGATGCTTGCATTGTTCCTACTGGGTCAATGAAAAACTTTTAACATTACACCAACTGGATTAAGCCGGGGATTTTTCAGCTAACTGTGGAGTAAACAACAGCATGTTAATTTAAGGTTGCAACAACGTATCAAGTGAGTTACAATCACTTAGCCAAGTAATCTACTAGCTAGAGCATCAAACTGATTTTATGAATCCTGTAATAAAATATCCAGCTGAGAGGATTTGTAACAGATTTGCAAATTCAGGGATGCTAAAATACAAAGAACAGAATTAGCTAGGCCTTCCATGTCCTGAGAGAGTGTTCTACAGATCAGATATAGCATGAAGAGACCACAGTGCTTTCTTTCCCTTCTCATGACTCATTAATGTAATCTTTAAAGTGACACAGGGAAAGTTGTGTCTGGCTCTGAAATTTAGTAAGCATATAGGATTTCTCAGAGGAAAGAGTCATATGCCAGTATACTTGCTTTCTAGCCATTTGTTCCCTAGCTTAGATGCCTAACTCTCCTCCAGCCCCTATCTGAAGAACTTTGAGCACCTATCTCCACAGAGTGATTGATCTGGGAGACAGTTCCCATAGTGCTGAGCATCATGGTAAGTAGTCCTTGTATCAGTATCCACCATAGGTTTTAAAACTTGGCTCAAGAATTTAATTGAAAATCCACAGGATTTAAGCAATTTTGGAAATGTTATCTATTAAAATTAAAACACTGCAAATGTATTTGCATGCAGAGGAGTTTTCTAGGATTACTAAGAGAAAGGATGGCATCGATACACCAGAAGATGTGAATGCAAGGGGGAAAGTAGTAGGGAGGACATGTTAGAAGTTTACAAGAAAAAAGATGCCTCTCTAGATGCGTGGTAATGTTATTTTTTTCTCTCATATCCTCAAATACTTCACTTTTGCTTAGAGCCGAAGTTGGAGAACTTTTTCTGCTCTCAATACAAGGCTAACAAATCGTCAAACCAGTAATTTCAAGATAAACAAATAGCATATTACTTTAGACAGAATTTCAGAGTTCCTACCTGACTCTGAATGAAGTACGAATGCTAGTTGCCCTTGGAGTTCCTATCCACCGGACTACACTGCTGGTTGCATCCCATAAGATTGGCTACATCTCCAAACTAGTCAGTTGTATGTCCAAGGACAACATGATGGAAATACAGTAACTGTTCTTGACCACACAAGAATCCCAAGACAGCTGGTTATGACACCTTTCCTACTGCTTTTCACTGTGAGGGCATGGTAGTGTTTGGGAGAAACATGTTCTACAGTTATTTGTCATGACTACTAACACATTGCTGACATTTCTAAGTGTAATATCCTTCAAAGTTTGCTTAAAGAACAAGACAATCCTTTTTTAGGAGAATTAATGAGGCTAATAACCACTTATTAGTAACTATTGCTAGCAGGAATAAAACCAGAAATGGTGAACAAGTGCTAGGTACTTAAAGCAGTGTACTGGATCAGAGATTTGCACATTTACATTAATGTACTGTCTTTCTAAAGATGTTTTGTATCAGATGTTATCTAGTAAGCAAGAAAAAAACCTTCAGTAGGCAGATACAGTACAAGGCTCGGATGTGTTTTGCTTTTGAAGGTGTTATGAGATTAAAAGAGGTTTTTTTATAAAAATTCAATTTTAATATAACATCTTTTCTGGATTAGCCCAATTCTGTCCTTACAATATGTCTGAGCTCAGAGTCTTAAACTCATGCACTTACAACTGAAAAAAAAAAAAAAAAAAAAAAAAGCCCAAATCAAAAAGAAAAAGGAAAAGAAATCTTGCAAAAACCAGTACTTCTTACAAGACTGTCTTGACCAAGAAGTTCTGCATCATTCATTCCTCTCCTTTCAAAAATAAATCTCTGCTTGCCAGTAAATACAGTTCATTGTCTGTTGCTGAAACAATAAGGAAAAAATAGAACAAATCTTATTTTGCTACCCATTTTAATACATGAGACCCTCTAGCTGTTATTTGCCTTTCGACCTTTTCCATAGCTAATGCTAATTCCAGCGGCAGTGTGAACAAAACAGCCCTTTGCAACTTTTAATGAAAACATGCAGTAGCTGGTATAGTTAGGACAAAGTCTGTAATACTTCAAGATGTCTCATACAAAATATTTTTTTTTTGCTTATGCTTTTATGTTAACTTTGAAATCTGTCTGCTTGGACAGTGCTGAATTGTTAATAAGTGTTTCTATAGCATGTCACTCTCTGCCTTATAACCCATCTGATCTCAACCAGTTTATTCCTTCTGTGTCTCTGTTACTGGTTAAAATTTTATTAATATGTTCACTTTCTGTTTTTATATTACTATTGGCTATTTTTTAAAAAAATATATATACATCATACGTTTTTATTATTGATATTCTTGCCCTCTTTTTCATAAACATGCCTGAGCTTAGTAAATATGATGGTATGTATGGCACATTAACAGACTTCATAAATTTACCTCAAACCAGCAGTTAAATGTAGTAGAACTAGGGGAAATGTGCCTGTGATTAGGTAGTTAAAGGGATCATAACTGATAAAGCTTTACTGTTTTCCAGTTGAAGATTGTGTAGGTGTTTAATCAAAAATTACCACTTTCTTTTTTTCTCTTCAAATTTTCCCAGAAACTTTTTTTTCCAAAAAAATTTTAAATCGGTATTCTGGGAATTTTCACAAGGTTTCTTTTTTTGCTATGCTTGCCTCTTGGTCACTGAATTATATCAGAATGAGTATCGTCTGATCTCAGGGTTGGTTTTGCTAACAGCTAGTTTTCTTCCTTTTTTCTCCTTCCTTACCTAGTTTTTTATAACATCCTCACTAAGAAAATGAAATGGAATAGGCAATAAAAAAAGGATTGTACAAAGACACCTTCCCCATTTTTTTGATGGCACTCATTAACTGCAGCAGGAAGAAAGTTTCTAAAAATATCTAATACACAAGAAATAAAGTAATAAAGCCACTGCTCTGTTATCATAAGAAAAATAAATATCTGCACTGATTACTAATAGTATCTCTGAAAGATTAATGAGCATAATTTTCATACTAAAAATACATACACAATCAAATTATTTTCAGAACCTTTGAAATAATTTTGTATAACAGGAACCAGAAGAAAATTTTCAAAGTTATTGACAGATTTTGTTGGTATTTTTTTATTTATACAGTTTTTACATACTTTTTAATGAAGAGATAAACTGATTTACAGACATAGCTGATTCTAGCATACATATTTTTTGTTCCTTTTTCTTTAAAGAGTTGATTCCAGCTGTGCTTGCCTTAGGTTAGAATGACCTTGACATTGTTTGGTTAATGTTTTACATTTATACTTCTTCTATTAATGACATATGTTAGAAATAGGAATTGTTCACCAGAAAAAAAAACAGAAAAAAAAAAAACAAAACAAAACAACAAACAAAAAAAACCCACAAAAAACAAACACACCCCCCCCCCCCAAACTATTTACTTCTTGTTTTCATAAGCATCCTTAATAATCTTCAGAGGATAGTTTTTTCCCAGCAGACCATGTTGCAGTATTGCTTTGATATGTTGTCAGTGACTTTATGTCTTGATTCTCTTCTGTTATGTGAATGAAGCTTCTCATCACACACAGAATCTTCTCTGACATTGCCCTAAGCAACTGGAGGCTTTTAAAGGAGCTTAATAGCTGGGGAAAAAAAAAAAAAAAAAAAAAAATATATTAAGGGACAATTCAGCAGCAATTCTGTTTCTGTAGAAAGAAAGAAACATAAAAGTAGTAAAATGATAATGGCAGAACAGTTCCAGCAAACACTGGTGCAATTCAAATCCATGGAAGCACAGAGATTTCTAGTTTAATTTGAGCATCACAATGTGAATATCATGTTAGTAAAAAAGGGGGAAAATGAAATAAAAAATGAAAAATTACTCTGTAGAAAAAGAAGCATCAAAAGAATCACCACAGAAAGATTTTTAACAAGGAACCAGAGAGCACTGTAAGGACATGGCACAGATAAAACCAAAAGAAAGAATGTGGAGGAAAGAAATGATGTTGTGACTACAACCAATACAACTGTTTGTTGTTAAGAGTTAGTGAGAAAGAGCATGTTTGTTTTTCTTTTAAAGTCATTATCTTAAAATAATTAAAATTTATTCAGATAAAATGAATTGAATACTGAAGGATTATTCAGAATGATGAAGCAGTCTTGAAAGTGAGAGTTGCAAACCTAGTGAGGGAATTAAAACATCCATTTTTAGGTATCCGGGAACAGAGAACATATCTGTAAAATTACTCTAATTAGTGAATATATAAAAACTGAGACAAGACTTAAAGCACTTTGCACAGGAGCCAACCCTCCTGTCCCTTCTGGAGTTCAGCAAGAGTGATGCTGGTTAGTGTCTCCCCAGAAATACAAATGTGTTTGTTAAATATATACATGTAAGTTTGTTTAGATCTGGTCATTAGAAAGGCTAATTCCATTGAAAGTGTCAATATAGTTTTATCCATTATTTTAATAGGGACCGTATTGGATTCTTGATAACCAGCCACCACCAAGCAACAGAAGTGTTAGCACACAGAGACCATGTGAAATTGTATATCTGACTGCCAGCTTTTTGACTACAGTAGTGGAGTTCTTGTGTGTTATGAGGCAGGCCTGCACATTCTGTAAGGTGCTTTCAAATATCTCTCCCTGAAGATAAATAATGGAATCCTCTTTAAGAGAAAGAGATACACACTTTCATATGCACAAAAGGGGAGAAAATTGGAGACATAAATGCTAAACAAAGATAACTTGAATTATTTTCCTTCTGGTGGGTAAATACTATCATGAAACATTACAAACTTCAACTGATTATGTAGTGGAACACTATACCTTATAGTGGAGCTATAATCAAAAACAGAAATACCATTATTATCATCCCCAAGAAAGAGGACATGACACATATTACATTTATAAAAAGGATGAGAAAATTAATGCTGAAATTATTTGCGTAAAGTAATGCAGTATGAATGTACTTTAAGGCATGCACTGTGTCTGAAGCATTTGGTAAGGGAAAAATAACACACTAAAAGAAAAATGTTTATGTTCATATGAAAAATTCTGGGTAAGAATCTTGCAATTATGATAAAATTGTAACAGACAATTTTAAAGAAACTAGAATTATTATATTAATGCATTATGTACCAATGAGAAATTATGTATATTTTTTTCCCCCACTTAATGGTGAACTAATAACTGAAGATAAATGGTCTTTTTAGTGTGCTGGTCGTTATACATATGCATTTTTTTCACACTAAAAAAAGAAAAAAATAAGAAGACATAAACATAATCCTTATGCTGAAGGAAAAGGAGATGAGCAACTGTTAAATAGCTATCAGAAACACCACACTGGTAAAGCACAGTAATGATAGTTCTAAGATGGTTTAGTTTAGTAACAGCAAACAAAGTCATTCACATCTTATAACTCAATAAGAGATCCCCAAGTATAGTTTAACATGTGGCTACATCACACAGCAGACATCCATGAACTGGAAGGGTACAGAACCTGAGGCCCTTCTGTTCTGGATCACAGTTTTCTGCCCCTGCCTCCAGAATAATTGCTAACTGGGATAATAGCTGTCATCTTAAAAGGGGAATGGTCAGGTTTACAAATGTATGTTTTCATGTCTACTGCATCTTTGTTGCACAGGAATTTGACCATGAAATATAAAATAATGGCCATGACATTTCAAATTAAAATGTTTGTAGTTAAACAACTTTGACTGGTATTGTGATATAAATAATTATTCCTCCAAAAAATCAATATCTTCAGAACTAGATTAATGAAAGAACTATTGTCTCCCACGTTCTTTTTTAACAAAATATTCCATGTTGCCAAGTGAAAAAAAAGCATCGGATTTATTCTACAGATTTAATTTAAAATAGTGTATTACTGATGAAAATTTAAAAAAAGTTTTACCCAGGTAAAAATATTTTCTCATAATAAATACAGCAACCACCTCATAATATTAAGCTTGAGACATGCAGAGTGATAACGGAAAAGTTGATTAATAGTATTTAAACTCTGAGAAACATTGAAAACCAACATAATTCAACAATCCACAAAAAAATATTTCCATCTCTTTATCTTTGGGTAAAGCACACTCAAGTATCTCTCAAACTTCTATTATCAAAGTATCTTCTGCAGTGAACGAGAAATTGCCAAATACAGGTGATTATGAACCAACTAGAAAAGGAGAGAGATGGCAAAGTACAGACTCTGTACAGTGGATTCCCCACTCGTTTATTTGTTTGTATATTAATTTGTTTTCCTCTGAAGGATTTCTAAGTAAAGACAGCTCTCTGTGATAAGAAGGCATGAGGTAAGACCTTGACTTCACAGTTCGTCTTCTAAAGAGATGTTTAATATCCGTGAATTTCACTTTAATCACAAACCTATGTTGACTTTCTCATGCAGATATAAATCTTCTCCCTTTTCTGATCTTCATTATTTTTGGCAACTGGTTTTCTTTCCTATAAACTCAATTCTCCATTAAATATTTTACTTCTATTCAGTTTCTCAACACATCAGCTGCTTAGAAATTTTCAGTCTTCTTCCCAGACAATGTTGTACAATTCCCACAGGATCCTGCCTTTCTTCTCATTATTCCATTCACGTATCCATTCCTCCTTCATTTTTTCTATCAGAGTCATCAGTTTTTCCTTTTCCCAGGCTCACTGTGTTCATTTTCAGAGGTGCAAAGGAACAATACAGAGAATTACAAAATAGTAGAAACTTCTGCAAACAGAATGTATCTATTGAAAAAAGGCCAAAAAATTATTTTTGTGACTTAATTGCTTCATTTAGAAAATTTAAAAAACCCCAGAGCTTAGCAATTTACACAAAAATATTTATTTTCAGGGACTGGAGAAAAGACCATACCTTACACCTATTTAATTTCATGATTTTGTGTCCTGGCATCTTTTCACTGCTTCCTTTCTGTTACATACAACACATTACACTGCCTCCATTAAAGTAATATATTACTTATTCTACAGCAAAATAAAAATTTTCTGAATTTTTTTTCTTTTGGCTTGTTTCCTGTTGCAGTCAGAATTAATAATCAGTCCTCAAGGGGGTGGACCAGATCATCCCATGAAACATATGTGGGCTACAGAAACAGTACTTACATGGGAAACCAAAAATCTATTATAATCTAACTGATATCATAACAGTCTGATCAAAAAATTGCTATTATTGAAGGTTCAATTAGTAGAGAAAAGTAAAGGAAATTTTTAAAAATGGCAGTACAGAGAAAGTATCAATGGTAGCTGAAATTGTTATCCATACACTTCCTAGTGTCATCATCTTTGGTAACGTCTTCATTCTTACCCTGTGACTCAGGGTCCTAAAGAATGTTTTGTTCTAGGGGAAGGAGAACAACAGTGAGTGCCTGGAGTCATTTGTGGGAGGAATATAGTGTTGGTTGTGGGAGTTTCTTTTTCTTATCCTTGAAGAGTCTGGTGATGATGATAAGTTCTGTATTCTTGTGCTGACTCTGCTTAGGGTCATTTTTGTATTTATTTATATATACTAATCACAAATGTTCAATTACTTGTCTCTAGCAAATGCAACCTTGTAAATCAAATAAAAGCAGTTTAGGAATAAGCTATGAAGAAAAGGCAACCAAGTGTGCATAGCTCATCTCTAAAACATTTTTATTCAGTTTGCAAGGTTTAATTTACCAATGAAAAGTAACTACCACAGGTGATTAGTGCTTATACCCCTTGGGGCCTATTAGCGTTCTGTGCATGCACTTTCAGGGCTTCTGCTATCACACTGGGCTTGCATTTTGAGAAGGTTCTATCAGCCACCTCCCCGTTTTCTTTAACAGCCTTCATATTATTTTTTCCTGGTAGTGTAACTAATACTGTATTAACATAAACTAGTCAGACATGCATCCTTGCTTTACATCATTGAATAGTTTCTTTTTTAAAAATAACAGTTTATTAAAAGACATATATATATGTATATGTATAAGTACATACAGAAATACAAATCATTGATATCTACTTGTTATTGCCATCTGCTACTTATAACATTATACTTTATAAGCTCAACAATAGCTTACACTTTAGGTCGAGTGCACTCTAGAACATCTGCAAAGTTGTTATCTTCAAAAACTCCCACTAGTGACATCGCAACTGCACTTTACGACAAGATCCAAATATGCATCACTTCCATACAATGCCTGATCTCATGAAGAGAGAGCTAAAGTGCATTTTCTTAGGGTCAGGATGTCAGGATGATTTTAACACCAAGAGGCTGTAACCTAGTAACTGTGTTAACTGGGGTTTCTAGAGATCCCCATACACAAGAGTATCCAAATTAGGAATGTTTCTATTTGTTACTACCCTTTGTGAAAGAATAGAATCATAGAATTTTTAGCTGGAAAAGATCTCTAAGAACAACCCTTTTAGTGAAGACATTTTTCCTCATACCCAATCTAAACCTCCCTTAGTTCAACTTGGGGCTGTTTCCTCTTATCACTTGTTACTTGGAAGAAGAGACAGACACCCATCTCACTACAGCCTCCTTTCAAGTAGTTGTAGAGAGTGAGAAAGCCTCCCTTCAGGCTCCTTTTCTTCGGGTTAAACAACTCTGGTTCCCTCAACCACTCCTCATAAGACACGTGCTCTAGACCCTTCACCAGCTTTGTTACTCTTCTTTGGACATGTTCCAGCACCTCATTGACCTTCTAGTAGTGAGTGGCCCAAAACCAAACACAGTATTTGAGGTGCGGCCTCACCAGTGCTGAGTACAGGGGGACAATAACTTCCCTAATCCTGCTGGCCACATTATCTCTGATACTAGACAGGATGCTATTAGCTTTCTTGTCCACCTGGGCACACTGATGGATCATATTCGGCAAGTTATTGACCAACACCCCCAGATCCTTTTCTGCCAGGCAGCTCTCCAGCCATTCTTCCCCAAGGCTGTAGCACTGCATGGAGTTATTGTGGCCCAAGTGCAGGAGCCAGCACTTAGACTTGTTGAACAGCATACAAGCTGGCCTTGGCCTATTGATCCAGCCTGTCCAGATCCCTCTGTAGAGCATTTCTACACTCAAGAAGATCTAGATTCCCACTCAACTTGGTGTTGTTTGTAAACTTACTAAAGATGCATTCTATTCCCTCATCCAGTTTGTTGATTAAACAGATATTAACCAGATCTAGCCCAAACACTGAGCCCTGGGGAACTCCAATTGTGGCTGGACACCAACTGAATTTAACTCTATTTACCACTAGAACTGCTGGAATATTTTAGCATGAGCAATGATTTTTCTCTGTCAATTATTATGTAGTTCTCTTTTTAATCAGCTGCATAGCTAGTTAAATCAACAATTTACGTTTTTCTTTTTGCATACAGCAAATTATTTCTTCGTTAATATGGTATTCCATCATCCAGCCAATTCCAGCTGATTCAAGACTTTTTCATAAATATGAATGTAAACAGAATCTTATTTACCAGGTTTTCTACACAGGCAGAAAGATTAGAATAACATTAACTACTAGCTCAAATACACAAACCCCAAGACAAATTTAATTCCACAGAAGATCCACTTAAATAAATCCATGGGAATAAAATAATAATTGGTTGGATGTATTTTTTCAGGTGGAATGAAAAGTAACTCTTTGGGGTTTTTTGTTTGTTTGTTTGTTTTATTTAATTTGCTGTTACCTACCTTTTTAAATACATGTTAAAGTATCCTCTTTCTGGCTGGCGATTAGCCAGGCTTATGTGACATCATAACATATGGCTGACAATACTACAGACATCTGAACAGATGTATTTACTGAGTCATTTGAAGCATGAAGTACCTAGGCTATTCCTAGGCCTTAGGGATTTGGTTTAGCTGACCTCTAGGCATTTCAAAGATTGCATAAGATGCTCCATCATAAGAAAACTTTCAAGATGAAAGAGCTACTGTTCAGTTTGTCATTTTAATCCCACAGAGTGAATTAAAAGATTACTTCTGTAAAAGTTATATCAAACTGGCTTAACAACATAGACCAATGAGTTATTTTGAGGAATAGTAAAATATTATGCAAGCATTCATATGAATCTTTAGATGATATTTACTAAAGATATATAACTCTGACATTCCTCTGTGCTAAAACATGAGTTATTTAACATGAAATTTGTAAAACAAAAGCACAAGTTTCATTTTTTGCTTCTTAATGAGTGTATATTTATCAAAACACTGTTATTTATTAGTGGAAAACCATGGGGAGGATTTCTACTTTGTTCAAATTAAGATTTAAAATATTTTATATATGTTAGGAAAGTTGTTGAAATGTTCAGTAAAATTATTCACATGCCTTGTTATGGTAAAAATCTTCTTATGGGAAACAGGGAAAACACCTATGCAGACCTACGGATTTGTTGTTAATTAAAGTTTTAGTAGTATAATCACAGAATTGTCTGGGTTGAAAAAGACCTTGAAAATCACCTAGTCCAGCGATTAACCTAACATTGACAGCTCCCAACTACACCATATCCATCAGAGCTGTGTCAACCCGACTCTTAAACACCTCTAGGGATGGGGAATCCACCTCTGCCCTGGGCAGCCCATTCCAACACCTAACAACCCGTTCTGTAAAGAAATGCTTCCTAATATCCAGTCTAAAACTTCCCTGCTGCAACTTCAGGCCATTACCTCTTCTCCTGTCACTTACAACTTGGTTAAAGAGGCTCATCCCCAGCTCTCTGCAGCCTCCTTTCAGGTAGCTGTAGAGGGCGATGAGGTCTCCCCTCAGCCTCCTCTTCTCCAGACTAAACACCCCCAGTTCCCTCAGCCGCTCCTCGTACGACCTGTGCTCCAGACCCTGCACCAGCTTCACTGCCCTTCTCTGGACACGCTCGAGTCATTCAATGTCCTTTTTGGAGTGAGGGGCCAAAAACTGAACACAGGAATCGAGGGGCGGCCTCACCAGTGCCGAGGACAGGAGTAAGATCCCTTCCCTGTCCCTGCTGGCCACGCTAGTGCTGACACAAGCCAGGATGCCATTGGTCTTCTTGGCCACCTGGGCAGACTGCTGGCTCTTGTTCAGCCGGCTGTCAATCAACACCCCCAGGTCCCTCTCTGACTGGCAGCTCTCCAGCCACTCCTCCCCAAGCCTGTAGCGCTGCTGGGGGTTGTTGTGGCCCAAGGGCAGCCCCCGGCATTTGGCCTTATGGAAACTCCTCCAGTTGGCCTCAGCCCATGGCTCCAGCCTGTCCAGGTCTCTCTGCAGAGCCTCCCTACCCTCGAGCACATCAACACTCCCACCCAACTTGGGGTCACCTGCAAACTGACTGAGGGTGCACTCGATCCTCTCATCTAGATCATCAATGAAGATGTTAAACAGGAGTGGCCCCAAAACCAAACCCTGGGGGACACCACTTGTGACTGGCTGCCAACTCAATTCACCACCACTCTTTGGGCCTGGCCATCCAGCCAGTTTTTTACCCAGCAAAGCGTGTGTCCATCCAAGCTTTGAACAGCCAGTTTTGCCAGGAGAATGCTGTGGGGAACAGTGTCAAAGGCCTTACTAAAGTCAAGGTAGACAACATCCACAGCCTTTCCCTCATCCAATAAGCAGGTCACCCTGTCGTAGCAGGAGATCAGGTTTGTCAGGCAGGCCCTGCCTTTCATAAACCCATGCTGACTGGGCCTGAGCATCTGGTTGTCCCACATGTGTTCTGTGATGGTACTCAGGATGAGCTGCTCCATCAGCTTCCCTGGCACCAAAATCAAGCTGACAGGCCTGTTATTTACCAGATCATCCTTCTGACCCTTCTTACACATGAGCATCACACTGGCCAATTTCCAATCAGTCCGGACTTCCCCAGTCAGCCAGGACTGCTGGTAAACGATGGAAAGCAGCTTGGGGAGCACCCCAGCCAGCTCCTTCAGCACCCTCAGGTGTATCCCATCTGGTCCCATAGACTTGTGTGTGTCTGTGTGATGCAGCAGGTCACTGACTGTCTCCTCCTGGATTGTGGGGGGGTCGTTCTCCCAGTCTCTGTCGTCTGGCTGAGGAGGCTGGATTCCCTCAGTACAACTAGTCTTCTTATTAAAGACTGAGGCAAAGGTGGCATTAAACACCTCAGCCTTGTCCTCATCACTTGTTGCCATGTTTCCTCCTGCATTGAGCAAGGGATGGAGTCTCTCCCTGGTTTTTCTTTTGCTATTGACATATAGAAATATTTATTTTTATCCTTGACTGCTGGAGCCAGATTAATTTCTAGCTGGGCTTTAGACCTCCTGATTTCCTCCCTGCATAGCCTCACAGCCTCTTTGTAATCATTGTGAGTAGCTAGTCCCTTCTTCCAAAAACCGTAAATGTTCCTTTTCTCCCTGAGTTGTAACCAAAGCTCCCTGTTCAGCCAGTGTGGTCTTCTCTGTCACTGACTTCTGTTACAGCACCTGGGCATTGCCTTCTCCTGTGCCATTAAGACTTGCTTCTTAAAGAGTGCCCAGCCTTCCTGGACTCCTATACCCTTCAGGGGTACTCGCCTCCCAAGTGATTCTGTCAAGCAGGTGCCTAAACAAGTCAAAGTCAGCCCTTTAGGAGTCCAGGATGGCAGTTCTGCTGCTGTTCCCTCTCTTAGCCTCTCTAACAATGGAGAACTCTATTATTTCATAATCTCTGTGCCCTAGCTGTCCTCCAACTGCCACTTCACCTACCAGTCCTTCTCTCGTGACAAAGAGGAGATCCAGCAGGGCACCTTCTCTGGTCGGTTCTCTCACCAGCTGCATCAGGAAGTTGTCTTCCACACATTGCAGGAATCTCTGGGACTGGTCTCACTCTGCTGTGTTGTATTTCTAGCAGATGTCTGGGAAGTTAAAGTCTCTCACAAGAACAAGGGCAAGCGATTGTGAGATTTCTCCTAAGTGCCTTTAGAATATTTCATCCACCTCTCTGACCTTGTTGGGTAGCCTATAGTAGACTCCTACAACAACTTTTGCTCTGTTGGCCTTCCCCCTGATTCTGACGCAAAGACACTCCACCCTGTCTTCACTACACTTGTACTCAAAGCAATCATAACAGTCCCTAACATACAGCACCACCCCACCACCTCTCCTTCCTTGTCTATCCCTCCTAAAGTGCTTGTAGCCATCAATTGGTGTGCTCTAGTCATGGGATACATCTCACCATGTTTCTGTAATTGCCACTATATTATAATTTTCTTGTTGCATCATGGCTTCAATCTCCTCCTGTTTGTTACCCATGCTGTGTGCATTGGTATACATGCACTTCAGATGGGCTGATGTTTTGTTCCCTTCCCCCTTCAAATCTAGTTTAAAGCTCTGTCAATGAGTCCAGTTAACTCCTGCCCCAAGATTCTGTTCCCCCTCCAGGACAGGTGCATCCCATCTAATGACAAAACATCTGGCATCCTGTGTACTAAGCCATGGTTGAAAAATCTGAAGCCCTGATGGTAACACCAGTTTTGGAGCCACAAGTTCAAGGCAATAGTACATAGTTATACTTTTATTTCTGTCATGTTTGTAACACTAACAGTATAAACTATGTTATTATTATAGAAAATCCTCATAAACAGTATAATCTGAATTTCTGCACGTGTATTTTTTAGTATTTATTTGTGGGGTTTTTTTGAGTTATGCACACAATTCACATGCTGCTCTCAGTCCTGAGGTCAACAGGTATAGCCTTGCTCAAGAATAAGACTGTTGGGGAACTTCAGCATATCATTGTCATCCTGAGTTCCTCACCAGAAGAATATGATTTTGCTGTTGAAGTTTTCTTTTTCCTTAATCCAGTCTATTTGACATTACTTTTACGCATTTATAACATATAATACAATCCACTTATTTTTTTCACTGATTTCTCACTGAAGTCTGATTATCTTCACCTATAACATTAAAGTTATTAATATAAAGGTTTAATAATTTTTACTTATGTTTATTTGATTTATGTAGTCACACTAATAGTCACCTGACCACTAGGCAATTGCTATGACAGGCTAAACTCAGCTCAGGCCATGAGAAACCCAGAGAAGTCCTGAGACCCTGCACTGTCAGGTTAAGACAAAACTTGTGGACTTTTCCAAGTAGTGGCAATATATGGTCTACAATATAAAATAGGCTAAAAGCTAGGGGAGATTGTTGAGGTATGGGTTGTTATGATTTTTATTATTTTAAGATAAAAAATGTTAGTTGATTTCAGCACTAAATTCATGAAAGTATATGAGGATTAGATGGAAATGATGTAATTAAATTTAATATTGAAATCTAGGAAAATAACTCACACAAGCTGGTCCTTAGCTGTAGGACACTTGAATTCCCTTGACTTACCCTTTCAAAGTATAGTAAGGATTCTTCTTTCCAATGACATCTACTCTTTCCAACCACGTCCATAAAGCATCTGAGTGGTCCAACACTCACTGCCATGCACATTTGTTAGGAATTTTCTGTCCGAGTTCCGAGTATCAGGTACTTACTGAAAACAGCTGTGTCAATTTTCCCATCTTTGTCATAATAGATATTCACATGTCATAATAGATCTTTGCATCTTTGTCATAATAGTGTTATAATATTTACTGAGAATCCAGGAACAAACAGGAATTAAATGAGCCTATGAATAATCCAAATGTCCCTTGACAATATATTAAATATGTGCTCTGTTGTTAAATACACTGTATACAATGTCTGGGCTTTGATACAAAAAAAGAAATGCAATAGGAGACAGAGAGAAATAACTAGAACCTATTTACTTTCCTAGAGAAAGGATATGTCACACTTCAAACACTCTGTATTCTACCTATATACTGGCAGGACTGGGTTTGTAATTTACTTAATACCTTTTTTACATAAAATGAAAGTCAGGTCATACAGTAGGAACTGGAGAAGCACATGAATGTAGGCTATTATCCAAATTTTTAAACTAGAGAAACTTAGTATTTCTTTTTGTTTGCATCATTAGTTGCTTTCAACAAAGAGGAAAGGGTGTATTCCTCCTTCCTATGGCCTATAATCTTGAAATTAGGGTGCTGCCTTTTTAGGAGGAAATTGTGGGTATGAGAAGAACAAAGAAACCAGGTGACCCATTTTCTGTCTTCTATTCTTAAAATATATAATACTGTTTAAAAATAAGAATAAATTTTATGTAATTTTATATGTAATCTAATAATTGATTTATCTAACTGATAAATGGTTAAGAACACACAAAATATGTTCATAATTCCATTCAAAAATGTTGTATATTGTGGCACATACACTGAGCAAAAGAAACCGGTGGACAGGTTTATGTAGCCAATGTGGTGTTTACACTGCTAGTTTGAATTACTTTTCTTACATTACTATGAAGATCCCCTACCTTTAAAGTGTGTCTTGTCATTTTATCTGTGCCCCTTTTGCACTTTTTCATATCCAAGCTAGTCATTTGTATCTTCCTGAAAATTATTGTTCAGATATAATACAAAGGTAATCAACAGACATCAGGATAATCAGACATTTTTTCAAATGAACTAAGATTTCACATCCACAAACTTATTCTACAGAAAGAGCTATATACTTCTCACATTATATTTAATAGATTTTTTTTTTTTTTCAGCTAAAGTCAAAGAATAACAGATTAGATATTTATATTTTCTGTATTTGTCTAGGAGGAGGCAAAAAAGTATCAGGATACTTTAACAATAGTTGTACATGTAGACAATTTTAATTGTCTTAATAATATTTGAGCAAAGTTTTATTACAGCCTTTATTCACAGAAATTTATCACCTAATCTGATCTATGTTATTACTAATGCATATGGTCTGTAAAAGAAATAGGCAGTAGAACAAAGTGTTCACACAAGTCTGTAAAAAATACTGTCTTCAGTTTGCAGGAGACTTCACAAAGTACATCATCACTGTATTTCTGGAACAAATTTTGAAAACATTCAGTAAAAGATAGACCTTTAAGACAGATACTGGCTTTCTCTCTCTTTTGTGTTTTTTTTTCCTCCCTTTCCCCTCCCTTCCCACTCATCCCTCCAAATTTGGCGGCTCAGCTATAAGAGCCTTAACTGGTGCTCATTTGTCATGTAAAATGGACAGATGGATTGGATCTTGTCAAACAGAGATAAGAGCAAGGAAGATAACAATGGAAACGTAGTCAAGGGACATTTCCTTCTACAGATGAGTAAACTCAAAATTACACAGAAACAACACAACTGATGAATTTATGATATACAGCTTTCCTGTCCAATCCACATCTGTTGTTCTTACATTGTTACTGATGATTTATCTTGTATTCTATTATCCAATTAAAATTAATTTTTTTTCATTGTATGCATGCAGTTCTAAGCGTATGAGGAAGTTAGTGGTTTTATTACCTTGATACACGTCTCTTCATGAACACTTACTGCATATGATGAAATGATTATTTAGTTACTAATCAGTTCTTTCTAAAATAACAAATTGTATCTAATTAGTTAGAACTTTGAAAGAAGCAAAATCAAGATCTCCACAGATAGTCTGCTCAGGTGTAACAGAAATAATCTTTCTGACAGCCACAGTCTCCATGTACAGTAAAAACATTTTTGGTTAGACATTCACCTTCTTCCAGAAAAGTACATGTGAGATATTATTGAGCTTGCTCACATAGCAACCTAGTCTAAAAAAACAGACACCTCACTGATTAGTCCTTTCTTCACAGCATTTGCAGTAACAGGAAGACTGCTGAACTCTCCATTAAAGGAAAGCTCTAGTTTTCTTTGTATCTATTACAGATTAGATTTTACACTCTTTTAGACAATTACCTATTAAAACAGAACACAAAACCATCTTTTCTCATTAGGCTTATGTTATATAAGTTAGTGTAAAAGAAATAAATAGACTCTTTTTTTTTTCTTTTTCCTGATGTATTTTTTTGAGTTATCCTCAGACACTGGGCTGCTAAAAATCTTCAAGTATGTCTCTTAGATATAGTTTTTAATCCCTTAATTTATGTCTTTTGAAAGCTTATGCAAAAACAAACCCCCAAATCCCCTCATATAATCATGTAAGCCTTCTATCAGAATTAGGATAAGCTACGGAAGTATTTCAAAATTTCTAGAGCATCTGGCTGATAAATAGTGAAATACTACCTGAATACCTTATCCCTTAAAATTTTGTTTTGATGTTAAATAATTTAACTTTTTTAGATTTATTTACTTCAATTATATATGTGCCCATTTTTCCCCATAGCCTTCATTTCTCTTATATTTGCAGTTAAGAGAGGAACAGCAATGGAATTGATAAAAGAGTCCTCCAGTGCACATACAGACACACATGCACACTGGTAATTATATATTTCTATAAGCTATAGAACACCCCAAAAATAGTACACCAGAGGTGGGATTCACCTCACTGAACTCTACTATCCTACAGTACAGAAATCCCCATCTGAGTTGGCAGTTTAGCCTCCCATTTAATTTGGCCTATTTTAGCTATCTATTTTAAGATGAGATGAGCTGAGCCCTAGTATACCCACCTGAAAGACAGTTACCTTGAAGATTGTATTAGAGGTACACAGGGAAGCAGACATTCAACTGAGGGAACACGACTGAAAATTAGGTAGGGAATAATGTAGAGTTAGTGCATGAATTACCTTCACAGAGCTAGGTTGTTAGCTTGTCACATAGGATGCCTTAGGTAATATCTTGTTTAGTTTTACATAAAAATTGGATTAAACATGCCTCCTACCCCTCTTAAATTTGCATTGTGGTGCATACTTATTCATGCTCTTGTAAATTTGATTAGGACAGCTGAGTTTTCCGTCTGTATTTTGTACATGTTTGTTTTTCAGATTATTTTTTAAAAATACACATACTAGAGACAAGTCACAAACAATGTTTGTTTGTCCAGGGTAACTGGGGAAGCAATACAGGAGCTGTTCTAGTATCTCAGAGAAAAGTCTTCAAGTAGCTCTTCTGTCCTGAATTTTTCATTTCAGGTAGACGTTTAATGTCTCTACTTTCCATAACTGCATGAAGACCTGCCTCCAGCATTTTCATTTGTCTTTGATTCACTGCAAAAATGAAAAACATTTAATGTCATCTGCATCATGGTGAAAGATGCAACAAAATCCTCAGTACTCAGTCCTATGCAGCACATCTCGGACACCTAACCCAACAGAAGAACATATATACGTACTATATACCTGTTTTTAAGAGATCTATTCATGAGGATGGATTATTTGAATAACAAATAAGCATTATCTCTTTTGTCTGTCTTGTCTCCTTTTATTAACTGTAGATGTATTTTGTAGCATTTATATAAAAATCCTACCCCAAAAAATATGAATTTAACACAAAACTGATTATGAAATATCGCTACTGTATGTAGTGCTTATCTTTGGAAAAGTCTCATTTAGGGAGTGGAAGGTTTAGTCTCACATGACTTTAGCTGCTGAAAGGCGTATGTCTTACACAAGTCATTTACAGTGTGTTGAATTACCTTTCAAAGGTGCTTATCTTTCTGTACCAACTATGTAGAGACCTGAAGTGACTTGCATAATCCAGGCTCCTACCTTTTATTTTGTTAAAATTTGTTTCAAATGAGTTTCACTGAAATAGTGTTCTTAAATTAAGAGAGTAGAAATTGTTCCTACTTACGTTTGTGAAGTATCTAGCATGTTTTTAATGCAACTGTTGAATGAATTAAATGATGTATTGTTTCATTATTATATTTATTATTATTAAAATTAAAAGTAAAGAAATATTTGGAAAAGTTTCAGTAGTACAGAAAATTTATATTTAAATAACCTTATGTTAAATGATAGGTAAATTTGATGCAAACAGAAAAGTTTAGTTATTAATTGTGTATTGTTATTTATTGGTTAATATACAGGGATTTCACAGGTGATGTATAATTTTATACACAAGAAAGCAAAGATATTTTAACTGGTTTAGGTGGTTTAGCCTTGATTTACAGACAAATTCCCACCCAGTCACTCCTTCCCTCCCTCTCCTCAGCATGGCAGGGGGACAGAATAGGATGGGGAAGGTAATGTGTTGACATAAAGACAGGGAGATTGCTTGCCAATTACTCTCATTCACAAAACAGACTCGACTTGGGGAAAATAAATTTAATTTATTTTAAATTATATTTGTGTAGGGAGAAAAAAAGAGAAATGTAATAATACCTTTCCTTGCCCTCTTTCTCAGGTTCGATTTCACTCCTTCTCTCCCAACGCCTCTCCTAACAGAGGCCACCCCTGCAACCCTCCACTGCCAACATGCTGACATCTGCACCCAGTGTGCTGTTATTTCACTCCCTGTTTTAATTATTTTCCTATTTTTATTCTTCTCAGTCTAAGAATGGATAAAGAAGGCCTTTTGGCAATTAGGTCCTGATGCTTCTATTTTAACATGTACAATATAAAGAATTCTAAATAAAATCTGAAAATAAGAGAAGTAGAAAATCTCTTCACTCCTCCTATTCAACATTTCCTGTGCAGCACTGTGAATTTTGTAAAGATTAATACTATCCCCTAACACTGGCTCTGATACACATGTACAGCTTTAGGAGATCCTTGCATGCCTACAAGAAAAGATTTATCTCTTGAGAAGGAATAAAAAGGTATAAGTGATATTCCTGTATTTATATTCAAGTGTGAGTGGTATATGGCAAGCTCACTAATGACAGCCAGCACTCTGGAGACTATTCGCTGAAGAAATAGGAACGTATTCTGACACTGTGTGCATGGAAAGCAGCATCAGACTGAAACTATTTTCTCACTTCACTCACTTCAGTGTTTGTGAGCTGCTGACATTATTTTCCATTAGCCTCATGCATTTTATTTATTTATTGCTCTGATGTTATATGTCATCAGAAATCTTTGTTATTCCCGGGATGCTGATGCAGTAAAGTGAAGATAAAATAAAAGCTCTAAGTCTGTATTCCAAAGTTGAGGCTGATCCAGTAATATAACTTTTATTTCTAGAGCTTAAACTTTTACTGTGTTTGTCATAAGCATGTTGAGGCTACTTATTTCTGTCAAAAGGCCAGGAGGCCTGACACTCAAATGTCATATTTAATTTCCCACCATGGGTTTAAAGAAACAGAAGGACAACAGTCAGTACTATCTCAGTTTCAGAAATGATAACTTTCAGCCACAGTTCTTATCAATAGTACTTTCAAATTGAAAACCACCATTAAATATATTTTCCCATGCTTTACTTGCAGAAATGTCTTAGTAATTGGGTATATTTAACTGTGAATTCACAGAGTCTGAAGTAGTTTTTGGAGGTGCAAAACACGATGGACCTTCATACATCATCAATACACACAGAAAAAAAAAAACCAAAACAAACAGTTTAACATAGCAGTTTATATATAATATCTCATTATTCTCAATACAATATTCTGTAAGAGTAATATTCTCCTCCATTTCTGGCTCATTCTAAGTTTTGAGATTTGTCATGTTCTTGTGTTGACTGATGTTACCATGTAATTTCTATTATTGCAACAGAAAATGTTATAGGTATTTTTCTACAGGTTGAAACATGACTCAAACACAGTAACTTCACAAAGACTTCGAAGTTCTCTGTGGTGCTATTTGAAAACATGAAATCTAAATTCCGGGTTTGTGTTAATTCAGCACAAACTACAACATGGTTAGGTCATATAGCTATTTCAGTAATGTGATTTCTTAATGTGATTTCTTTTCATGAAAGGCGTAATGTGTCTGATTCTAATCTCACTTATCTCATATTTACATGTTTTCATTATTTTAAAGAGAGTTTTTCTTTTATCATTGTTCAACATGTATAAGCTTTATAATACTGCAGTGTCATAAGTCTAATACACTTCACAGAATTAATTATTAGTATTTGTGGAAAAAAAAAAAATCCTGCCTAAAATTACAGAAAAATATAAGAAAGTATAGTTATCAAAATGGTTAATGTTATATTGGAATAATACTGAAAACAAATCAAACATGCAAGGAATTGCAGTTACATTTAAAAGGAGATTGCAAAGAGTCTACCTAGCAGAAATGTCATACAGGCAGCCATTTATAAAAATGCACTGCTTCAATATGTTATTCAGTTGTGAATGTGTTGAACTGATGTGATGTAGGCTTTCATCTTCTAACTAAATTTCAATACTTTTTTCTAAATCAAAATCAGGGATAAGAATAAATAAAGCACCTTAATATCTTTATAAATGTACTTTTAAAAAAAAATTCCAAACCTAAAAGAAAGGTATTTTGTACATGACATATTTCTGGAATATTGGATCAGCTAGGGATTTAAGGTAATCCTCATCATTACATACCACATATATTTAGCCCAATTTAAAATTCCCTTTGAAACCAAACTCCCATTAGAGGTAATCAAAAGGATGCTTGAGTAAGTTGTTCAGGACTGGGATGATCACAATTTGCTGCCAGTGATTTTAAATCGTGCAAGCGGAAGAATGATAAAATACAGTCTGTGTCAGAATAGAAATGTGTGAGTGTTCACAAAGAAAGGCTGCTTTCTTTTACCTGTCTCCAAGATAAACCTTCAAATGCAAGGAAGACTGCACAGCTCCCTGGGGGCTGCAGTGAGATATAAGTAAGAAGACTGAACAAGAAAAACAATCAGTTTGAAATACAAAAGTTTAAAGATGTTATTATGTCACTCTTCAATGTGGGAATATCATTTGCACATGAAAATAGGGACATATTTGAGGCTAAGTTAAGTGTGATAAAATTCACTCCAGTGAACAAGTAGAAAAAACAGCAAGGAGAAACCTCTAGAACCTTTTGCTAGTGCAGAAAGAATGTTTGTTTTTGTTTTTTTTTTTTTTTAAATAGACTGATGAATATATCTATATTTTGCATGACAAGGACCTTGATGCCCCAAGATTAGCTTCCTGAACAGATTCATCTTGCATTATCACATTCTAGCTTTAGACACTCAAGCACACTACCTAGAGTAATTTAAAGTTCTCTTTGGCAAATATGCTTCACAAGTTAACATACCCAGATGGACTATCACCAGACAACCCGAAAGTAGTATACCGATGAGAAGCAGTCATCAAGATAGGATATGATCGCAAGGCAGGTGGAAATGCTTGAAATGCTTACTGGTGTTGTTTCGAAAAAAAATATTCAACCTAGCACAACTGTGCACCTACTTCCAAGTTTGCCGTAACAGGTCATAAACTAATTATATTTGTCATTCTTTGACTTTTAATTTAACTGAAACGGAGCTAAAAGTGGTTTTTTTCATTTAAAAAAGACAGAATTTTGTTTTAAATCTGTACACAATTAATCTATTTTACGACACCATATCATCGAAGTGCAGTGCATCATTGCATACCATCTAGCTGATAATTACATTTGGTACTGTGAAATGCAAAGCTCGCATAATGTGAAGTGTCATCAGCTGGTGCCTGACTGGCCTAATCACTTTGTCTGCTAAAGAATTTACACTGATTTCTGAAGACACTTTTAAATCTCACTTTAAGACATATTGTGTTGTTTATGCCCTTTGTCAGTTTATGTTATCCCCTGACTCCTTACTATCACTGCTGCAAATTTGGTTGACAGCAGTGATGTGTGTTTCTCATGGACCAACAGGTGGTCCACAAAGCTGCCCCTTAGGTCAAGTCCCCAGTGCTCTTATTGTGCTCTCATTTTGGAACTAATCCAAGAAAAAATTGGTCTCAGTCAAGATTTACTGAAATACTGATCCCTGGTTTTTGGTTTACAGTAGTCAGCATTTCAACAGCTTCTACATTATGATGACATTTTCATAAGAACACAAAAAAAATTTAAGGATTAAAACTAAGGATAGATGAGATTTATTTCACCTGTTACTTTAAAAATGAAATATTTATGGAATAATCGCCTATCTTCAGTATAAAATTCACATTAAAAAGCTCTGGTAAATAAACAGCATACTCAAACTTCCTTAATGAAAACAGTGTCTTCTATACTGTTTCTCTCTATGGGATATATTATACACCTCAAATCTCTGTACTTTTAAGAAAAATATTTCGTAATAATAGTATAAACTATTTAAAGAGCAGTTAGTGTTATCCTTCTTTCTTTCTCTCTCTCTTTTTTTTTTTTTTTTTTTTTTTTTTGTTCACTAGAGTGCTGGTTTTCACTGGAATAGAGTTAGTTTTCTTCATAGTAGCTTCTATGATGCTGGTTTGGATTTGTGACCAAAATTGTGTTGATAGCACAGGAATGTTTTAGCAATTGCTGAGCAGTTCTCACACAGCATGAGAGTCTTTTCTGCTTCTCATACCAGTCAGCTCGTAATTAGGCTGGGGGTGCAGAAAAAGCTGGGAAGGGACACAGCTGGCAGAGCTGACCTCAGCTGACTAGAGGGATATCCCATACCATATGTATGACATCATGCCCATAAGTAAAAACTGGAAGAAGAAGGAGGGACATTTGGAGTTATGGCATTTGTCTACCCAGATAACTGCTACACGTGATAGAGCCCTCCTTTCATAGAGATGGATGAACACCTGCCTGCCAATAGGAAGTGGTGAATGAATTCCTTATTTTGTTTTGCTTGCATGTGCAGCTTTCCTTTTACTTATTAAACTCTTTCTCTCAACCTACATGTTTTCTCACTTTTACCCTCCAGTTCTCTCCTCCATCCCGCTGTTAGTCAGTGACTGAGCAGTTGTGTGAAGCTTAACTACCCACCAGGGTTAAAACACAACAATATAAATGCTTTGTACAGTTGCCATAAAGGTAGTTGAACATTGGCAAGGCCTAATGAAGCCAAATGTATAATCTAAGTTTCTCTACACTAATAAAATGGAAATATTGATTATTGCTATAAAGATATACACTCAATTTAGCTGAAATGTCATTGCCCTCTACATGGTCACAGAATCACAGCATCAAAAAATCATCTTGGTTATAAAAAACCTTGAAAATCGTCTAGTCCAACACAGCATAACACTGACCGTTCTCAACTACACCTTATCTCTAAGCGCGTTATCAACCTGACACTTAAAAACCTCCAGGGATGGGGAAACCACCCTGGTCACTGTCCTGGGCAGCCCATTCCAACGCCTAACAACCCATTCTGTGAAGAAATACTTCCTGATATCCAGTCTAAACCTTCCCTGGCACAACTTGAGGCCATTACCTCTTCTCCTGTCACTTACAACTTGATTCAAGACACTCATCCCCAGTTCTGTGCAACCTCCTTTCAGGTAGCTGTAGAGGGCGATGAGGTCTCCCCTCAGCCTCCTCTTCTCCAGACTAAACACCCCCAGTTCCCTCAGCCGCTCCTCGTACGACCTGTACTCCAGACCCTGCACCAGCTTCGTTGCCCTTCTCTGGACACGCTCAAGTCATTCAATGTCCTTTTTGTAGTGAGGGGCCAAAAACTGAACACAGGAATTGAGGGGCGGCCTCACCAGTGCCGAGGACAGGAGTCAGATCCCTTCCCTGTCCCTGCTGGCCACGCTATTGCTGACACAAGCCAGGATGCCATTGGCCTTCTTGGCCCCCTGGGCACACTGCTGGCTCCTGTTCAGCCGTCTGTCAATCAGCACCCCCAGGTCCCTCTCTGACTGGCAGCTCTCCAGCCACTCCTCCCCAAGCCTGTAGCGCTGCTGGGGGTTGTTGTGGCCCAAGGGCAGCCCCCGGCATTTGGCCTTATGGAAACTCCTCCAGTTGGCCTCAGCCCATGGCTCCAGCCTGTCCAGGTCTCTCTGCAGAGCCTCCCTACCCTCGAGCACATCAACACTCCCACCCAACTTGGTGCCATCTGCAAACTGACTGAGGGTGCACTCGATCCCCTCGTCTAGATCATCAATGAAGATGTTAAACAGGAGTGGCCCCAACACCGAGCCCTGGGGGACACCACTTGTGACTGGCTGCCAACTGGATTTAACTCCATTCACCACAACTCTTTGGGCCCGGCCATCCAGACAGTTTTTCACCCAGCAAAGCGTGTGTCCATCCAAGCTTTGAACAGCCAGTTTTGCCAGGAGAATGCTGTGGGGAACAGTGTCAAAGGCCTTACTAAAGTCAAGGTAGACAACATCCACAGCCTTTCCCTCATCCAATAAGCAGGTCACCCTGTCATAGAAGGAGATCAGGTTTGTGAGGCAGGACCTGCCTTTCATAAACCCATGCTGACAGGCCTGATCATCTGGTTGTCCCGCATGTGTTGTGTGATGGTACTCAGGATGAGTTGCTCCATCAGCTTCCCTGGCACCAAAATCAAGCTGACAGGCCTGTCATTTACCAGATCATCCTTCTGACCCTTCTTAAATATGGGCCTCACATTAGCCAATTTCCAATCAGTCCGGACTTCCCCAGTCAGCCAGGACTGCTGGTAAACGATGGAAAGCAGCTTGGGGAGCACCCCAGCCAGCTCCTTCAGCACCCTCAGGTGTATCCCATCTGGTCCCATAGACTTGTGTGTGTCTGTGTGATGCAGCAGGTCACTGACTGTCTCCTCCTGGATTGTGGGGGAGATGTTCTCCCAGTCTTTGTCTTCTGGCTGAGGAGGCTGGATTCCCTCAGTACAACTGGTCTTGTTATTAAAGACTGAGGCAAAGAAGGCACTAAGTACCTCAGCCTTCTCCTCATCACTCGTTGCCATGTTTCCTCCTGCATTGAGCAGCAGATGGAGGTTCTCTCTGGTCTTTCTTTTGCTGTTGATGTACTTATAGAAACATTTCTTTTTATCCTTGACTGCTGAAGCCAGATTAATTTCTAGCTGGACTTTAGACCTCCTGATTTCCTCCCTGCATAGCCTCACAGCGTCTTTGTAATTACTGTGAGTGGCTAGCCCCTTCTTCCAAAGACCAAAAAGTCTCCTTTTCTCCTTCAGCTGCAGTCAAAGCTCCTTGTTCAGACAGGGTGGTCTTCTCTGGTGCTGACTTATGTTACTGTACCCAGGCATTGCCTTCTCCTGTGCCATTAAGCCTTGCTTCTTAAAGAGTGCCCAGCCTTCCTGGACTCCTATACCCTTCAGGGGTACTCGCCTCCCAAGTGATTCTGTCAAGCAGATGCCTAAACAAGACAAAGTCAGCCCTTTGGAAGTTCAGGATGTCAGTTCTGCTGCCCCCTCTTCTGGCATCTCTAAGAATAGAGAACACTACTATTTCATTATTACTGTGCCCTGACCGGCCCCAACCACCACATCATCCACCAGTCCTTCTCTGTTCACAAAGAGGAGATCCAGCAGGGCACCTTCTCTGGTCAGTTCTCTCACCAGCTGCATCAGGAAGTTGTCTCCCACACATTCCAGGAATCTCTGGGACTGGTCTCGCTCTGCTGTGTTGTATCTCCAGCAGATGTCTGGGAAGTTAAAGTCTCCCACAAGAACAAGTGAAGCAATCATGAAATTTCTCCTAAGTGCCTTTAGAATATTTCATTCACCACACTGTCCTGATTGGGTGGCCTATAGTAGACTCCTACTACAACATCTGCCCTGTTGGCCTTCCCCCTTATTCTAATGCAGAGACGCTTCACCCTCTTTTGACTATACTTGTGCTCAAAAATGATGTCTGCCTTTAAGTAACTTGTCAAACTGCCTGACATGAAAATGTTATTGATATATTCAAATAGAAACAGTAACTTGTTTTAGTCTATAATCTGCTCAAGGGATTCTGTCACAACAAGGATTTGGAGAAATATACAGTGACAAAGTGTAAACAACTCAAACTGTTCCAGCTTTTACTATCCATATAATAACTTCATGGAGGCGTTTACCAGTCATCTTTTGCTACCACAGGCTTGCAAGAGGCAAATTTGGGTAGATTAATTATTATAGTCGATATCTGAAAGGAGTGTTAAGTTAATGACCAAATAACCAATGCTTGCCTGGAGGTGTGTGAATGTAATGTCTAAAAGTTATATGAAGAAGTAAATAACTGCCTGATGATTAGGACCTGAAAATAACATGAGTAAGGAATCAGTTACAGAAGATGAAAGAGTTAATGACTTGAAATCATTCAAAGTAATATTTTATTGCAAACCCCATGTAGTTCTCTGTCCAAAACAATGCTGATATAAAACTATCATTGTAAAACAAAGTTGATGTATGTGTTTGTATGTGTGTTTGAGAGAGGGAGTGAGAGAGATGGTGAGACATGTGAGAGTAGAGGGGTATTCTCCAAAAGGTCTGTATGAACAGGTATTTTATTTAGTAAAATTACTTTAGTATTTAATTGGGGGGTTTTTGCTATGAATTTTTTCTGGTAAATTTGGTGGTCTTCTATGATGGGGTTACACGCTTTGCTGGGTAAAAACCTGGTTGGATGGCCAGGCCCAAAGAGTGGTGGTGAATGGAGTTAAATCCAGTTGGCAGCCGGTCACAAGTGGTGTCCCCCAGGGCTCAGTGTTGGGGCCACTCCTGTTTAACATCTTTATTGATGATCTAGACGAGGGGATCGAGTACACCCTCAGTCAGTTTGCAGATGACACCCAGTTGGGTGGGAGTGTTGATGTGCTCGAGGGTAGGGAGGCTCTGCAGAGAGACCTGGACAGGCTGGAGCCATGGGCTGAGGCCAACTGGAGGAGTTTCCATAAGGCCAAATGCCGGGGGCTGCCCTTGGGCCACAACAACCCCCAGCAGCGCTACAGGCTTGGGGAGGAGTGGCTGGAGAGCTGCCAGTCAGAGAGGGACCTGGGGGTGTTGACTGACAGCCAGCTGAATAAGATCCAGCAGTGGTATCCTGGCTTGAATCAGACATAACATGGCTACCCTTGTAGTCACTACTGGTGGGGCCGCACCTTGATTCCTGTGTTCAGTTTTGGGCCCCTCACTACAAAAAGGACATTGAATGACTCGAGCGTGTCCAGAGAAGGGCAACGAAGCTGGTGCAGGGTCTGGAGCACAGGTCATACGAGGAGCATCTGAGGGAACTGGGGGTGTTTAGTCTGGAGAAGTGGAGGCTGAGGGGAGACCTCATCGCCCTCTACAGTTCCCTGAAAGGAGGTTGCAGAGAGCTGGGGATGTGTCTCTTTAACCAAGGACAAAGTAATAGGACAAGTGGGAATGGCCTTAAGTTGAACCAGGGAAGGTTTAGACTAGATATTAGGAAACATTTCTTTACAGAACGGTTTGTTAGGTGTCAGAATGGACTGCCCAGGGAGGTGGTGGAGTCCCCATCCCTGGAGGTGTTTAAGAGTAGAGTCAATTTAGCACTGAGGGATATGATGCATTTGGGAACTGTTAATGTTGGGTTGATTGTTGGACTGGATGATCTTCAAGGGATTTTCCAACCTAGACAATTCTGTGATTCTCTAATTCTGTGATTCTGTGAACAGGTGCCAGCAGCCTGGCTCCTCTGCAGAGTGATTGTGTCAGAGAAGGAAATCTTACCTCACATGAGGATGTACTGGCGCCTAATTTGTTCTGTTATTATTTGTTCTTGTTCTTGTTTAAATGGCATTTTATTCAGTAAAATTACTTTTATTTAGGGTTCTTTTGCTGTGTAGTTTTTCTGAAAAATTTGGTCATCTTCTATAATGGGTTTAGAGAACTGGTGGAGATGTGACATCATCTACCTGGACTTGTGAAAAGAGTTGGACTCTGTCCTGCACAACATCCTTGTCTGTAAACTGGAGAGACATGGATCTGACGGGTGGACTACTCGGTGGATGAGGAATTGGGTAGTCACATTCAAAGAGTTGTGGTCAATATGTCGAAGTCTGGGTGAAGAACAGTGATGAGTGGTGTTTTCAAGGGTCTGTATTAGGACCAGTATTATTTAAGAACTTTGTTGGTGAGATGTAGAGTGGAGTTGAGTACAGCTTCAAGACCGTTTGTGGATGACACCAAGCTGTGTGGTGTGCTTCCACTGGAGGGAAGGGATGCCATCCAGAGGCACATTGACAGGATTGAGAAGTGAGCCTGTGCAAACCTCATGAAGTTCAACATAGCCAAGTGCAAGGTCCTGCTCATGGGTCGAGGCAATCCCAAGCACAAATACAGGCTGGGCAAAGAGTGGCTTGAGAGCAGCCCCACAGAAAAGCCCACACTTGGATGTATTAGTGGATGAAGAGCAGACTATGAGCCAGCAATGTATACTCACAGCCCAGAAAGCCAACCATATCCTGGGCTGCATCAAGAGAAGTGTGACCAGCAGTTCAAGGGAGGTGATTCTCCGCTTCTACTCCATTCTCGTGAGACCCCACCTGGAGTGCTGTGTTCTGCTCTGGGGCACCCAACATAAGAAGGACATGGATCTGCTCAAACAGGTCCAGAGGAGGGCCACTAAGATGATCAGGGGGTTGGAACACCTTCCCTATTGAGGACAGGCTGAGAGAGTTGGGGTCATTCAGCGTGGAGAAGAGGAGGCTCTAGGCAGAGCTTATAGCAGCCTTCCAGTACTTAAAGGTGGCTTATTGGAAAGGTGGGGAGAGACTCTTTTCAGGGAGTGTAGCGATAGGATGAGGGCTTTAAACTGGAAGAGGGTAGATTTAGATTAGCTATAAGAAAGAAATATTTTCCTTTGGGTGTAGTGAGACACTCAAACAGGTTTCCTGGAGAAGTTGTGGATTTACCCTCCCTGGAAGTGTTCAAGGCCAAGTTGGATGGGATTTTGAGCGACCTGGTCTAGTGGAAAGTGTCCCTGTTTATGGCAGGGGGGTTGGAACCAGATGATCTTTAAGGTCCCTTCCAGCTCAAACCATTATATTATTCTACTTTTTTTTTTTTCTTTTCTTTTTCTTTTTTTTTTTTTTTTACTATTTATTTTAGTTATTATTGTTTAGTTACTATCTTGATTCAGGGCTCATGTAATTCCCTAGTATAACCACACCTACTAACTGATTAAATGTCACAGACCATATGTGATACCCAGAGTATGGGTACAGGGCTTTGAAGGTATTGATAGCCAACACCATTGCTACTGTGTGACAAATATGGAAGCTAAGTTGTCAGAGAATCTGACAACTGTAAATAGGAACAGATTCATTATAAGTAAATATATCACTTAAGTAAAAGGACATTAAGAATACAGGTGTGCTTATTCATCAGAGCAGTCTGATGTGTAAACTTAACAAGCTTTATTTTATAATAACTCAAATGTAATAGTGTAAAACTTTTTCCAGTTTCACTCCATGGTTCAAAAGCTGGAACTTGGTTTTCTTGAAGGAAGAATTTGCTGTTTATTAATGAATCATGAGTGCCAAAAAAAAAAAAAAAATTCTAGATTTATCTTTTTAGTTGCCTATATCTCTTCACTTGCTCCATATATTAAGTGACAAGACAGAATCAGCAATAAACATATTTTTCAGACAAATACAGAAATTTGCATCATGAATTCTGGTTGAATTTTAGTGGCTTTCTTGCCATGGACAGGAAGGAAAAACAGTAAGTTATGAAACAAGTAGCTTATGAATCAAGGACTGCTGCTATGCAACTGACTATCATATCATTGCTAAAACCTTCTGTAAGTGTAGGATGACAAAGCTCATCACTGACGTGGTAAGGCAGAGCCAGTATTAACAAAAGGGCAGCACAGCCTAACCTGGGAATCTTTAGAAGCATTGGAAAAGCTGCCTACAACTCAAGTGCCTGGTGCAAAGCCTTGTAAAAAACCTTTTACTGGGTCTTTGTGTTAGTGTTCCAGGCTATTATACTTTAGGTCAATTAGCAAACCCAGCATCTACTTATGTTTGTAACTGTGGAAAGACACAAGCTCTTAATTTGTTGAAAAATTCTGTCCTGAATCTGCTTCATGGGTCAAAGATAGAAGTCAGTTCTCAGGACAGACTGGGAAAAAGATATAAATTGCCTGCGTCACTGAAGGGAAGTGGTCAACAGGTCTAGCAGCAGAGGGATCCCTGCAAGTTCTGTTCTCTGTACCTATGTTCAACATTTTTAAGCAATTTGAGGCTTTCTAGTTTTAACTACATTTACATTTGTCAGGTGTTCCTACAGTCCTTAATCAAAAGACGAATGTACTTAAGAAGTGTGTGATTCACCTTACAAAAAATGGATATCTGTAATTAAATGCATAGATCTATGCTGGACACCTTAGACACCATTTGTCCCCCTTTTGAAGCAATTGGATACCCATGAAGCTTCACTAAGTTTTCCATAAAAATTAATAATTTATTTTAGTTTTAAAAGCGTAGCACTAAGCAAAACTGCCTTAACACGATATAAACAGAACATTCACAATTAGGAACACTTAACCTTGAAATTATTTCTGTATCAGCATATTGTCACAATTCATTGCATGTTTTCTGATGCTGGTAAGTTTACTTTTCCTTTCCATTTGGCTGTGCTACTTTTCTCTCACATGAGTAATGCAAGTTAGAAAGTGATGAGCCATCTATTTTGGCTCTATACCAAGTCTTGAGAATTTGTTCTTCATGTCTGACAGCTTTTAATAGAAGCTGGATTAAATCCAATTTTATACACTAAAAAGAAAAATAGAAAACCTTTTTTTGCTAGAGTTAGCACTCACAAAAGCACTTTGTGAGCACTGTGGTTAACATTATTGGCCAGTGACTTCTTAATTTTAGCCATAGATCTAGAAGCAGCAGTGGTTCAATTTTGCCATTTGGCCCAGACTGTATTCTGGGGAGGAAAAAAAATAGCTCATAAATCTCAGAGGTCTTGAGCTATCTCAGGGGTATTCAGCACACAGTCTCTTTTATGAAATTGTTAATAGGAATGCTAATTAAAAGAATGACTCTGTATCAACAAGTCAAATAAATTCCAGGTTATGTAACTCCATCAATAACACTTTTTTGCCAACTCCCAAATATTTTAATCTGGAAATTAACTGAGTTGGCTCATCTTTCTCATGGCATCTCACTCTGTGACAAGTGGTTTGTAAGAAAGAAATCTGATGTAAGCTCCAGAGCGCAGAAGTTAAGTATTCCTGCACATAATACAGCAAAGTAACAGAATGATGCTATTCTTTCAAACTTCTGTACAACTTCTTTTGATGCAGCCCAGGATATGGTTGGCTTTCTGGGCTTCATTTGCACATTGCTGGCTCATTGTCAGTTTTCCATCCACTAATACCCTCAAGTCCTTCTCCATAGGGCTGCTCTCAAGCCACTCATAGTCCAGCCTGTATCTGTGCTTGGGATTGCCTTGACCCGTGAGCAGGACCTTTCACTTGGCCTTCTCGAACTTCATGAGGTTTCACAGGCCTGTCTCTCAAGCCTGTCCCTCTGGATGACATCCCTTCCCTCCAGTGCACCGATCACACCACACAGTTTGGTGTTGTGGTCAAACTTGCTGAGGGTGCACTCAATCCCACCGTCCATGTTGTCAACAAGGACGTTAAACAGCACTGGTCCCAATACCAACCCTTGAGGAACGTCATTCATCACTGCTTTCCACTTGGACATTGAGCCATTAGGCTTCCTTTTTATGTCTGAGCTTGGCCAGGGTCTACTTGTTCATATTGCCTTCATTCAAGTGGGTTTTTTTTTTGATTCATATTATGAAATCTTACAAAAATAATCCACTCCACTATGACATTGTTAGTGGTTTCTTCCCTGTGGTTTTCTTCTATGAGACTTAGCTAACACATAACAGCAACTAGAACAAAAGTCTGTTCTATCATCAGGCTTGGACATATTTCATTCCCCTTATCTACAAAGCACAGTGAAGTTCACAATTCTTTTTATACACACACTAAGTATGGATATAAATGTAAACTATCATACAGAATATATCGATACTGTATGTGAAGTTCTTTAATTCAGTAACAGCAGACAACAAATCTCTTACCCTCATCTATATTTTTTTTTGTTATAGCCTTACTTTCCAATATTAATTGTGTTCCTCTCCATTATTCTGTCCTTTCTCATTATATGCTTTTCTTTTAATTTTCTACGCTTTCCATTTTTCTTCTTTCTAACTCTTATTAAGTTATACTACAAGATGCATGAAGAAGAAATTAAAATTATAAATGCTCAGCGATGGCAATTTGTGACTGAGGAGTGATTTAGCACAAACAAGGGTTTAAGCTGTCTGGCAGCAGGAATGCCAGAGACAGAAGGACTATCTGTAAATGAAGGAAGTTTCCCTTGATGATGAGATAAGGAACAGTCACAACAGAGTCCTGTATCCATCCTGGAATGAGAGTACTCAGGAACCACCTTTGGGCAGTAGAGCTGGTGCTGGGGAATGGACCCAACGTCAGACTGAGGCTCCCTGTGCAACACTGGCAGGATCAGTGCTGGTGTAAGTGTATATAAAGAATTGGCCTGTGACACGTCTTTGCAGACTCCTTGCAAAACAGTAGTGGCAGTAGGAATCTGTGCCATGCACTGGTTTTGTTCTGGTTTGTTGGGTTTTTTTGTTTTTTGTTTTTTTTTTGTTTGTTTGTTTGTTTGTTTTGTTTTTTTTCTTTTTAATGTATATTTAAGCATAAATGTGCTTAATTTGCCTCAAGGGGTACAACAAAAATTCCCGAACATGTATCTTTCTCTATCTCTTTGATTCTTCCCCTTTCTTCTCCTTCAGCTGACCTATTCTGAACTAGGATGCTGGAAGCAAATGATAGGTCTACCATCAAGTTTTCTCAAAGCCTATGGATGTTCCAGAGTTAACTCCCCCTTTGAAAAAGTCTAATGTTAATCACATTCATATCAAAAAATATTTTCCAGAGTGACATTTGAATTCTGACATAAAAATTAATCTATTTTTTATTGTGCTTCAAAGCCATTTAAGTATGACATGTTATTAGTTAGCTCACTTTGTGGCATTGTTTCTTAATTTAGGATTATTTCGTCAAAAATAATATGAAATTCTAAAAGGATTGTATTGAGAACAGCTAAAGAATTTTGCATGGATTTTGCTCCAGAATTACAAATAACTGTTACATATATACTGACTTGTGTTGTCTATGTGCTATTTTTCTCCTTTTTTTCTGCTGTGTTTATAATTCTAGAGAATATTAATATATCTGAATCTGTAGGCACTGTTTTTTAGGTTTTAAAGATTCACTCTACCTAGGTTTCCACCTATGCTTGTTCTTTTAGTAATTTTCAAACCAAAAAGAAAAGAAAACTTTCCACATGAGGATACAACATTTCTCCTACAGTTGCCCAGTGGAAGCTTGGTACCCATTTCCTCAGGAAGGCAAGTGTTATAGAATGATATAGCAAGAGTGCTAGGGGCTACCTGTTTCCTCATCTCTTTTTTCTTTCCTCTCTCTCTCTCTTTTTTTTTTTTTTTTTCTTTTTTCCTTTTTGTACGTATGTATGTGTCTGTGTGTTTGTCTTCTACGTTTTGGTTTTTTTTTTTGGTGTGTGTCTATTCATGCTTGATGGCAGTTACCTAACCAGTCAGTCATTCTGGAATTAAAATGAACATGTTCTGAAGGTATCCTCACTGGTATTTCTGTAGTTCAGAATATAGACTTGGTTTTGGGCTATTGCACTTACAAATCGACAAATTTAAATTAATTAAGTTTTCACTGAGTAAACACTGAGTTTAATTCTATTATTTCACAAGCAATAAAAAAAAAATCCCTAGATATTGCTCATTGTTTGCACAGTGGATAAACCAGAAAGAGCCAACTTTCTAATGTTATGCAAACAATTTAGTTATTTCTGTTATAGCAATGTTGTGTAAATGCTAGCAGTAGTTTTATTGCTAACTGCATATATTTATACAACTGAATTCTACTAGCTTTTCTGCTGAATTCGATTGTGTCAAGCCTTATCATATTTATTATATTTGTGCTGCCCAATCAGACCTGCTGAACACTCACAAGTTACAAATCAACTTGCCATATGAGAAGCCATGAACTGTGTGGTCTAAACACTCCACTTCTCACTTCCTTTCACAGTTGTCTACCTCAAAATAAGTCCATTCATGAAGGTTCAGAACATGGACTCTTTTTCATATTTTCTTTACTTTCGGAGAGGAGAGGAGAGGAGAGAGAAGAGAAGAGAAGAGAAGAGAAGAGAAGAGAAGAGAAGAGAAGAGAAGAGAAGAGAAGAGAAGATATATGTTCCTGTTTTATATTTTCATCTGAGTTTTAAGGTATTGCAGACAAGAATGTGTTTTCCTAGGGTATAACCTTGAATTGGATGGTTTTCTTTGAGTGTCATCTTGGTATGTATACAACAGCACTAACAACAGTAGTTCCATCACCTATTCTGGTGTCACTCATAAATACAACTGTAAAATAACAGTTACATATCTGTTTTACCTTTGGTTACATGAGCTAATAATGTCTGGAAGAGCATAGGTTTATTTTTAATGTTATGAAATTGGATTGATGAAGGCAAGGGCATTTAATTCATTGCAATCACGTAAATGCAGACTTTTGAATGTGTATCTTTTATCACATTATATATATATATAGTTCATTATAGTTTGCTTATGAGGCTGCAGTCCTTGTAGACAACAGAAAAGTAAGGCTTGGTCAATAAAGGGTTCTGCTGCTCATTTAGTGAGTTGGAAACAGTAATTTCAGGCTTATCATTTTTCACATTCTCCAGCAAACATGATAGATAACAGAAAATCATACTCAACAGATTTAGGTTGTATTTTTGATTTAGCGTTTTAAAACCTTTGTGAATAGCTATGTCATAGCTTCATGAAAAATTCTCTACTTTTGCTCTGAATTATAACAGTTAAGGAAAGGACTTTATATCTCACAATGCTATCCAAAGGCTGCATTTGGATTCACAGTAATCTGCCTTGGCATTTTCTAATTTGATAGTTGTCGAGCATTTCTTTTGTGTTGAAATAGTAAAACTGTATGGTAATTGATCATTGTTTGTACTGCTGTACTTAGAAACATTTCACTGCTGCCATCATAATCCTAGTATTTTTAGGGCTGTATAATTTATCCATGAAATTTTGCTTTGGGCTAAAACTCGGCATGCAAATTGTGTGTCCATTTTTAGATTATATGAGCTTCAAAAAAAAAAAAAACACTGTCGTTATACACTTCCCCCCCCCCCCCCCCCCCCCCTTATACTTTGTAACTAAAAATAAGTTAATGCCTGACATTTAGAAAACTGAAATGCAGTTATGGCTCTGGGACCAAATTCCATGAAGGGATGCAAACAGAAACTATATTTGTAAGAGGGCATGCATAAAAACATGTGCACTATTTATTATATACAGCTCCTGCTGTGTGAAAAATAGACTTAGTCCATGCATGATGCTGCATGCAAATGTGACTGGTAAGTGTTTAAAGAGTGTTCTGGTTATTGGAAGATCTGAGTCTTCATATGCAGCACTCAGTAATACTATATAGTGGTTTTTAGTACCAGTGCTCTAAAAAAGCACAGTAAAAAAACCAAAATCAGCAGACACTGATGTTAAAAATCAGTTATGACAGTGCTGGAACACAAAAAACCCCCCATATTTTTGTCATACTGCTGTTGAATCTATGAATTCTAACACAACAGGTTCTAGGTAGTCTGATGTGTCAAAGTGTTCTAGTAGAGGTTGCAATGTCTTCTAAATCCATGTCACAATGAAGTGGAAAATAAGGAATAGTTTGAACTGCAAAATAAACCATTTGCTAAACAACCACAGAGATTGTGTACTGAATTGTCCTCCAAACACCAATGATTTCAATGCAGGACCCCTCTGGCAAAGCCTACAGGTACTTCACTTATTGTGCCAAAAGCTCTGAAATGCATGTATGTACTTGCAGCTCATTAACTTGATATAAACATCACATTAAAGGTCAGCTACAAACTAAACATAGTAAACATAAGCATAAGAGAAAATAAGTGGCAGGTATGTGAGCACTTAACAAGTGTTCTGTTTTTGTAAGTTTATTGGAATTTTTGTTATGATTTTCACAGAATCACAGAATCAACTATGTTGGAAAAGACCTTGAAGATCATCTACTCCAACACTTAACCTAACACTGACAGTTCCCAACCGCACCATATTCCTCAGCGCAATGTCAGCCTGAGAAACACCTCTAGGGACGGGGACTCCACCACTGCTCTAGGCAGCTCGTTCCAAAGCCTCACATCCTATTCGGTAAAGAAATACTTCCTAAAACCCAGTCTAAACCTTCCCTGGCACAGCTTGAGGCTATTACCTCTTCTCCTGTTGCTTATTACTTGGTTAAAGAGGCTCATCCCCAGCTCTTGCAACCTCCTTTCAGGTAGCTGTAGAGGGCGATGAGGTCTCCTCCAGTTGGCCTCAGCCCATGGCTCCAGCCTGTCCAGGTCTCTCTGCAGAGCCTCCCTACCCTCGAGCACATCAACACTCCCACCCAACTGGGTGTCATCTGCAAACTGACTGAGGGTTGCACTCGATCCCCTCGTCTAGATCATCAATAAAGATGTTAAACAGGAGTGGCCCCAACACTGAGCCCTGGGGGACACCACTCGTGACCGGCCGCCAACTGGATTTAACTCCGTTCACCACAACTCTTTGGGCCCGGCCATCCAGACAGTTTTTTACCCAGTAAAGCGAGTGCCCATGCAAGCCAAGAGCAGCTAGTTTCACCAGAAGAATGCTATGGCATTACTAAAGGTCTTACTAAAGTCAAGGTAGACAACATCCTCATCCAATAAGCAGGTTGCTCTGTTGTAGCAGGAGATGAGGTTTGTCAGGCAGGACCTGCCTTTCATAAACCCATGCTGACTGGGCCTGAGCATCTGGTTGTCCCGCATGTGTTGTGTGATGGTACTCAGGATGAGCTGTTCCTTTGGTTTCCCTGGCACCGAAGTCAAGCTGACAGGCCTGTAATTTCCCGGATCATCCTTCTGACCCTTCTTATACATGGGCGTCACATTGGCTGATTTCTGATCTGTTGGGACCTCCCTGGTCAGCCAAGACTGCTGGTAAATGATGGAAAGTGTCTTGGTGAGCACCCCAGCCAGCTCCTTCAGCACCCTCGGGTGTATCCCATTGTTTCAGTTTCACATTTTCTCTCTCAGATAAAGTATAAATGAGATACATTCATTTTTCCATTAGCCTTTGGAGGTTGGCATATTTATCTCAAAATTAAATATGAATCAGCATTTGCAAATCTCAGTTTTGTTGTATCAGAATAGTTGTTATCCCATTCAATGTAATTCATTAATGTATGTTTAGAAAATAATTTCTGACTCGGGAAAAAGTAGCAGAAGATCAGATTTACCTGTTTAGATAATATCTTCCAAATAGTCTTGTCTCAAACAGAAACCATGAACAGATGCCTAAGGAAGAACACTGATGAGGCAAGTATGTATCATAGTGATTATTCTACCTGCCTCCCATTGTTTTCACCTTATGGGGCATCCTGGGGCTGATCAGTTGTATCTGTTGAGAAATTCTCATCAGAGCTCTCCTTAAGTACTTATTCAATTCCTCCTTGAACCCATATAAATTTTTTGTATCCACAACATCTTTTGGCAAGGATTTTATCTCTTGCATGAGTAACGACTTCCTCTACTTCCTGTGCACCTAAATCTTACTATACTTTCTGCACCCTCTAAGAAAAGATAATAAATTTCCATGTCCCCTAGCTTTGTGCCACTCATGATTTTATAAACTTCTGCTACATTCATCTCTATTTTCTTCAGGCAGAAAAGTCCCATTATACTGTCATTCAGATGCTATTGCCTGGTTTTGGACATTCTTTGTGTCCTTCTCTGAACATTTGCCAGTTCAAACTGTTCTTTTTGAGATGAAGAGACAAAAACTGCATCTAGTATTCTACATGTGAATAAAGCAAGGCAAGATATTGAGCTGTATTAAAATTTTTCTATTACTTGTGTTTTGTAAGAAAATTACTTTTCTTTGAAAAAAGCCTAAAATATTTTATTTGAGGAGAAGCATTGGTGCCACCTGTAGGAGAGAATACTTTTTTTTTTTCTTTCACCTTTACATAACATTTTTTCCTGTAATGATTTCTACAAAACACTAACAAGTACCATATGTGCAAATTAATTGATAGTGCCCCTTACTACATCTTTGTCTCTAAACTGGAGAGACATGGATTTGAGGGGTGAACTACTTGGTGGATAAGGAATTGGCAGGATGGTGCACTCCAAGAGTCAATGGCTCAATGTCTGCATAGAGAGCAGTGGTGGATCCCTCAGAGGTCCTTATAGGGACCAGTATTGTTTAAGAACTTTGTTGGTGAGATGTAGAGTGGAGTTGAGTACAGCCTCAAGACCGTTTGTGGATGACACCAAGCTGTGTGGTGTGCTTCCACTGGAGGGAAGGGATGCCATCCAGAGGCACATTGACAGGATTGAGAGGTGAGCCTGTGCAAACCTCATGAAGTTCAACATAGCCAAGTGCAAGGTCCTGCTCATGGGTCGAGGCAATCCCAAGCACAAATACAGGCTGGGCAAAGAGTGGCTTGAGAGCAGCCCCACAGAAAAGGACTTGGATGTATTAGTGGATGAAGACCAGACTATGAGCCAGCAATGTACACTCACAGCCCAGAAAGCCAACCATATCCTGGGCTGCATCAAGAGAAGTGTGACCAGCAGTTCAAGGGAGGTGATTCTCCCCTTCTACTCCACTCTTGTGAGACCCCACCTGGAGTAGTGTGTTCAGCTCTGGGGCACCCAACATAAGAAGGACATGGATCTGCTCAAGCAGGTCCAGAGGAGGGCCACTAAGATGATCAGGGAGCTGGAACACCTTCCTTATTGAGGACAGGCTGAGAGAGTTGGGGTCGTTCAGTGTGGAGGAGGCTCTAGGCAGAGCTTATAGCAGCCTTCCAGTACTTAAAGGTGGCTTATTGGAAAGGTGGGGAGAGACTCTTTTCAGGGAGTGTAGCGATAGGATGAGGGCTTTAAACTGGAAGAGGGTAGATTTGGATTAGCTATAAGAAAGAAATGTTTTCCTCTGAGTGTAGTGAGACACTCAAACAGGTTTCCTGGAGAAGTTGTGGATTTACCCTCCCTGGAAGTGTTCAAGGCCAAGTTGGATGGGGTTTTGAGCAACCTGGTCTAGTGGAAGGTGTCCCTGTTTATGGCAGGGGGGTTGGAACTAGACGATCTTTAAGGTCCCTTTCAATACACATCGTTCTGTATTTCTGTGATTCTGTGATTATATGTACTACTATGAAGGTATGAGCAATTTTTTAGTTATATGCTGGATTTCATTTTCATTTCAGTGAATGAAGTCCTTCAGAGTTACATGAGGACTTCTCCTTTAATATTGTGGTGGTTTAAGCCCTGATGGGACCGGAGATCACGTTGCCGTTGTCCCTCCCCCACCCTCTGACACAAGTAGGGCACAAACCCCAGGTTAATATAAGAAGAAATTTAATACAACGGTGTAATAAGCAATCTGAACAACAACAGTAGCAATTATAACAACAGTAAACAGCAATAACAGTAAGCAAGACAAAAGATATACAGAAAAATATAGCAATGGTTACGGAACAAGCCCACCGTGAGCTCCCCGTCACCAAAGCCACCAAGGAAAAAGTTCCCAAGCTCCCGTGCCTGGACCTGACATCAGCATGGTATGAATAACCCGTCTGGAGATCCCTTCCCCCTCTCTCTCTTAATCCTATCCCAGCTGAACCAGGACAAATATCTACTCAGTAATTAGCATGTGCTAGAATTTTTTGCTTTCTTTCTCATATGAAAATTAATCATTTAAATAAATGGCATGAAAGTGCTCCAATAACTTAAAATCATATACTTGAATAAATACAATTTAAAATTACTGAAGCATCTTATAAGCACTTTATTTTTGCAGTGATTAAGTTTAGGGAACAAGAAGTCAGATTTAATTTCATTGTACTGCTTTAAATTTATAGTTGTTATAATGAAAATTAAAGGATCATAAGTTTACACAGAATCACACAATTGCTGAATCAAAGAACAGCTGAGGTAGGAAGGAATCTCTGACAGTCACCTTGTCCAAGACCGCCCTGCTCAAAAAAGGTCACCTAGAACCAGTTGGCCAGGACCATGTCTAGATGATTTTTTAATATTTTCAGGGACAGAAACTCCACAACTTTCTGGGCAACCTGTGCCAGGGCTCAGTTGTCTTAACAAATAAACATATTTCCTGATGTTCACAGTGAGCCTCCTATGTTTCAGTTTGTGCCCATTGCCTCTGGTCCTGTCACTGGGCACCACAGCCCAGTCTGTCCACTTTGTACCCTCTTTTCAGGTATTTATAGACACTGATAAGATCTTCCTGTGCCTTTTCTTCTCTATGCTAAACAGTCCCAACTCTCTCAGCCTTTCCTCATGAGACAGATGCTCCAGTCCCTTCATCATCTTAGTGACCTTTTGCTGGACTCTCTTGAGTATGCCCATGTCTCTATTGTACTGAGGAGCCCAGAACTGGATAAAGGATTCCAGGTGTGTTCCCAGTAGTGCTGAATAAAGGGCAAGGATCACTTCCCTCAACCTGCTGGCACTACTTTGCCTAATTCAGCCTGGGATGCCATTAACCTTCTTTGCTGCAAGGCCATATGGCTGGTTCACGTTCAACCTGGTGTTCACCAGGAGTCCCAGGTCCTTTTCTGCCAAGGTACTTTCCAGTACTGGTACCTACCACCAGTACCAGTACTCACTCCAGCTGGGTGGCCCCAGCATATGTTGGTGCATTGGAATGTTCTTCCTTAGGTGCAGGACTTTGCACTTCTTGTTGATGGAGAGGTTCATGTTCATGAGATTCCTGTTGGCCGATTTCTCCTGTCTCTTGAGTTCCCTCTGGATGGTTGCACAACCCTCTGGCATAGCAGCCACTCTTCCCAGTTTGATGTCATCTGCAAACCTGCTGAGTGTACAGTCTGCCTCATCATCTAGATCTTTAATAAAGTGGTTAAACAAGCTTGGACCCAGCACCAACCCCTGAGGTACACCACTAGTTACCAGCCTCCAACTACACTTTGTTCTACTGATTACCACCATCTGGGCCCAGCCATTCAGTCCATTGTTAATGTACCATTCTTTAGGCTTTTCCATCCTATACATCAACATCTTCTCTTCGAGGATCTTATGGGAGACAGTGTCAAAGGCTTTACTGAAATCCAAGCAGACAATATGCACTGTTCTTCTCTCATCTACCAGGCCAGCCATTTAATCATAGAGGTTTATCAAGTCGGTCAAGCATGACTTCCCATTGCTGAGGCCACGCTGACTACTCCTGATGACTTTCTTGTTCTTAATATGCCTGGAAATTGTTTCTAGGATTAGCTGCTTTATCACCTTCCCAGGGAGTGAGGTGAGGCTGAGTGGCCTGTAGTTCCCTGGGTCCTCTTTCTTGCACTTGTTGAAGACAGGAGTAGCATTTACTTTATTCCAGTGTTTGGGCACTTCTCCCAGTCACATGATTGATTAAAGATTATTGAGTGGCCTCACAGCGACATCTGCCAGCTCCCACAACACTTGTGTGTGCATTTGTATTGGTTTGTGTGGCCCATAAGGGCCCATGGACTTATGTATATTCACAGTGCTTAACTATTTCCTGATTTGATCCTCTTCCACCAAGGGTACTTTCTCCTTGTTCCAGCATTTCCCTCTTGTCTCTGTGATCTGTGATTCCTGAAGACCAGTATTGCTAGTAAAGACCAGCAAAGAAGGCATTCAGTACCTCAGCTTTTTCTATGTCCTGTGTAACCAGGTCCCCCATTTTGTTGAGCAATGGACCCACATTTTCCCCAGTCTTCCTTTACTCTTCTACGTAGTTATAGAAACCCTTCTTGTTCCTTTATCCCTATTCAAAAAGTACTCTATTTAACAACTGGTAAAAGGAAAAGAATGAAATAGAGAAGAAATTGCTTTGGAATTTAACCATAATTGCAATTATACTGTCACAATAACATCTAGAACCCCATTAAGAGATTTAAAGTAGATGATGTTGTTCATACATAAATAAGCCATGCACCTGTGATTATAAGGGTTATATTTTAAATGTTACTTATGTTTTAACTTCTTTTATTGTGGGGTAAAAACAGCACAGAAGATTAAATTAATAGCTGAATGATGCATGTCATGTATAAGGTGGTGATCAGAGGCTTATCTTGTAAATTTTTTTTTACCCTGGAAATACCCAGTATATTATTTTACTATCAGTGCTACCAAAAAAACCCCAAACAAAATAAAAAAACCTCATGTCATTTTTTAAAAATTAATTTTTATTTTTTAGAAGAGGAGATTGTTTTGTTTGTTTCAATGTTTTTAATGTTTCTTTTAAATCATAAGTGCTAGTAGACAGTGAATGTGAGTTGAACACACAACATCCATAATTACGTAAACTTGTACTATACATCATAACATATTGTAGCTGCAATAATTTTCTTTTATTGCGTCTTCAATGCAACAGACATTTTAGAGACCATTAAGTTGAGGATTTGCCCAACAACCCATGATGATCCATTATTAAGAAAATATATATAATCAGGATGCTTTTACAATACAACACAGATTGGGCAAACATATAATTAAGAAACTATTAATTTTAGCAAGGTAGAACCAATGAAGATTTCTGTGCTTAGGTTTTCATATCTAGGCTTTACTAACAAATGATGAGCTACACTTCAACAATTGTTCCCAAATGTTATGCACTAGGTTTTGCTAAAAGTAATCCTGATAGTGAATTCAAAATGTTTGTTATTTTCTTTTGCTCATAATTGCATATTCTATGCAGTCCATCTAAAAATAGAGAAAAATTAATTTGTGCCTTTCCTGTACTATAAGACATTCAGTTCAGAGGAGGCCAACATATTCTTGCTGTTTTATGCATGAAAATAGTGAATGAACACACAGTTTCCCACTACATGACCTAACTTCAGGACTTGAACATGCAAATTCCAATCTACTAAAAGCTCTGAATATAGATTCCTATAAAACACATGGTCCATTTCAACATTAAAGGGGAAATAGGCAATATTACCTGAAAGACAGACTGATCATCTATCTGAGCACTCACCTGTTTATTTTAAGCCCATTGGGAATCTCCTGGAAGCCACAAGTAATGCTGAACCCAAACACAGAAATCTTGCATGAGTGAAGCCTTCACAACTCCTAGACCACGTAACTCAAAGGAGATGATAGATTTTTGAACATTACAAAATAGTAGATATTTTTAAATTTTTTAATTCTACTTTCAGAGTTTAATTTTTACTATTTTTTCTGTTGTTATTATTACTAATAATTTCTACCTCAGTACATACTTACCCTCTTTATGTTAAGCCTACTATAATAATACACAAATTATTTGAGAAAGGTCTATCTTCTTAACTGTTTCCCATAAATAAAGATATTGAGCTGGCTGTATATTAGCTTAATCACAGGGCTATAAAAATGCAGCTGTATAATTTTCTGGTTACACTTGGGCTTGGAAGCCCTTATAGTTATTTTACATTGGACAGGGACCAAGTTATTAAGTTGTGCTGGACCAAAATAATCTCCATGCAAAATTACATGAAGGCTGAAAATCATAGTAACAGTTCTTGCCTTGTGGTCCCCTGTACTTACAGCTATTATCTTGAGAGCAGCACAATATTAATGCTAGACTGGGCTCATCCTTGTGCCAACATAATGAGCCCTTCTTAGAGGATGTAGTATGGAGACATCTGAGCAATTCTGCTTGGTCCAGGCTGCGTTTAAAACAGATTACAAATGCCGTCTCAAAGACAGCTACACTAGATCCGTAACTGCAGTCTGTACACCAGGTTCAGTATTAGCAGGCTGATATTATTCTGTGGCTATACTTCATACAATGGAGAACTGGCCATATCAAATTGACTTTAAACACAGTTTGCATCTTGTTAGTGAAAATGCAGTCATTCCAGTCTCTTTTAATGCTGCACAATGCTTATATTTTGTGGTGATGTTTTGTTAAGTATTTACAGTAAACTGAATGTAAACAATATCCTCACATTGGAATTGCTATAAAAATTACTTGCTCATAGTAAAATTAGAAGAATGTAATATCAAATGAAAGTGAATAACAACACAGTAAATAAAACTTTATTCAATATTTGTGTATCACCATATATTTGCAGAAATTAGATCTTATTAACACATAAGATGGGTAATGAAAAGAAGATATCTTACTCTTTTGTAGTACTGCTCATGGAGGAATCATCCTTTAATTTATCACTGTAGAAATATAAAGTGAATTGTAAAGCTTAAGATTTGTAATTCCAGAAAAGCCTGTTTTACAGCTAAAATCAGTTCTGTTTGGCTCTTTATACATACCAGCTGTATAACCTTATCTAACTAACCTGTACCAAAGAGGCAGTGAAGTAGTTTCTATCAGCTTCAATAAGATTTGGGTTAGCTCTAAAGTGGAAGTTGTTACTTTTTCTTCTCTTTATAACTGTGAGAAATGATCAGTGCTTAAAGGGATGTTTCATTAGAATTACAGAAAGACAATACAAAAAAGACAAAAAAAGTAGAATTTTAATCTTCTACAAAGTTAAAGAAATACAAAAGGTAAGTCAGTGGAGAAAATTCTTTAGAGCAGAAACAGAAAATATTTATGCAGAAATAGACAAGATAGAAATGATACATTTAAAAGACAGTATCTGACATTCCGTCAGCCATTGCTGTTGGTCTAATATATCTACTCTAAAGGAAAATTTGAAGAATGTAATATATGGAAAATTATCAGGGCAAGGGATCACTTTCTACATAACCAGGAATAGGACTAAGGCTTTCAGATCTGCTGCAAATATAGTAAAAAAAAAAAAAACAAAACCTTGGAAAAAGGGAAAATAAGGAGACAGAATGAAAGAAGTGGAAGAGAAGATGGATCATCAGAGCAAGACAGAATAAATTGTGCACCTACCATACAGCCTCTTCACATGCACATCATTTAACTGGATGCCACAAACTCAGACTCCAGAATGCTGAATCTTACAGCATTTGCCTGGGATTCTCATGCTTGTTGCATTTTGAGTCCCTTTGCCAGCTGTAGCCACAAGGTCTGCATCTTACTTAAATTCCTTCACCATTGCTCCAGGTGTGTCCTGATCCAGTAACGGAGGAGGTTTAAATATGGTTCCAAGAATGAGATTAAGACACAAATGAGGTCAAATGCCCCAAACAGGTTTTTATTATTAAAGAAGTGAAGAGGGGTAGCAATAGGACAGAATGGAAGAAGACAGAAATCAAGAAAGGATGTGGGATAGGGCTGCAAGAATAGTCACCACCATGGATCCAGTGATGTCCTGTTGGTACTCAGTCTTCAGTTCTTCAATGTTGGGTGCACACAGGTCTGGCTTTGATGGTGGATGCACACTGAGATAAATTTTCTGTTGTCTTTTAAGATCATTGTATCCACTGATTAGCATATCTGCTCGCATTAAGTGTTTGTTTGGTTTTGGTGTTCTTTTGTTTTTTTCTCTGGTCCCACAGATTTTGTTGCATCCGGCTTCAGGACAGGAAGGTTTGCCTCTTGTCAGTCCATCAGCAATGCATGCATGGGGTCTGGCCTACACAATAGAGACATGAACGGCTACAGGATGGGGCCAGCTCAGCACACCTCTGCCCCTTTGAGGCTTGTCTAAAGAGTCCGGACAATGCAACCGCAAAGAAGTGTGTGGGGGTGCATCCTTCAATACACTGCGCTCTGGGCAGCATCCCCCAGACCAATTCACAGGCCACAGCAGCTTCTCTTGAAGGTTTGCACAGACACAAGCAAGCTTTGAGACAGTCATAGGACATTTCAGTCTCTCACAAGGTGACATCTTCTCACAGTAATAACACAAGCAGAAATTTTGTGAAGGGAAAAAGGAAGGGCTAGGTGGCACTTTGGGTACCACCCAAAGTGTTGGTACATAAATGATGATTGGAGATATGCTTTAAAGACTCTATCAATGCTCTTTTGAGAAATGTTTAAAAGAAATTAACAGCTCCCAACACAAACTCCTAAATGGGCTTCTGTGCGAATACAAGGTTAGTCACAGCAATATAATAATGTATGAGTCATGTTGCTGCCTCTATGATTGTCTGAGGATAATAGCTAAGACAGACCTTGTAGGGAGAGGTAGTGTGTTTATTACACTAGATAATATACCTGGAAAAAGCAGAACTGCTTTTCAGTAGCAAGCCCTCCTACAGGTTTTATGAAGGTATGACACAGATATAGATATATATCTGAAGCAGGTCTTTTGACCATGAGAACTTTCTGTTTTCTTATTGGATGAGTTGGTTTAACAGACAACATCACCTCTCCCTATAAACCTGCCTAATAAAATGACTTACTTCATCACTGAATAAAATGATCTCCTTGTTTATCCTCTGATGCCTGGTGGACAAAGTTGTCTTTCAGAATATCCTTATTGTATTCTGTTTTTTCACATATGTTCTATGAGTTACATATAGTTTTAAAATGGTTATAGGAACAAGCTCTTTATATTTTAGTAGTCTACATTTTGATAAATGGCTTTAAGAAAATAGTAGCTAGATTTAACTCCTCCACAGCTTTAGAAAAAGGAGGGCACATTCAAAGGACTATTCCTTTACCTATCATTATCAGTGACTCATATTGCCATCAAAAGCAGAGCCATATGGAAATTATACTGTGCATACTGAAATAAACACATTAGAAATAGAGTGCAGCATTGAAGCAACTAGGCAACAAAAAATTGGGAAGAAAAATAACCCCTGTCTCTGAGAGCAAAGAAAAAGAAGTGTACAACATTGTTACACAGAGAGTAGTTACAATGCTGAGAACTTTGGTGTGACAGCACAAACAACTGTTGCCTGCTTTTTAAACATTTATATGACGTTGGTTAGTGTTTAACACCTAGTGGTTAACATGTAGTTATTAGAGCTTCAGAAAAAAACACTTAAATGCTTCATGTCTCCTCTATACCCATAAATCCCACAGAAATACTCACTGATGAAAAATAGCATGTTGTTTGCTCACTTTTATAAGTGAGCTTTAATGGGTGCCAGACATGAAAATCCATGCATGCTGAAAAGAGAATATACTCCATGGAGTCACATTCAGCAAATGCAGTCCACCTGGCCACAAGCTTCCGAATGTTTGTGGATTTAAAGAATTATATCCCTGGAAAACCAATTAACTATCTTAGTCTTACAGACTTTTCTGCCATAAGGATGAGAATAATTTTTAGTGAAGTGTTCTCTAATAAAAAAGAAAGATCTGGGAATTAAAAAAAAACAAAAAAACAAAAAAACAAAACAACCAAAAACCCCCCCCACAACCAAAACCCAAACTAAACAAAACAAGAAAACCCCCCAAAACCACCAAACAAGCAAAACCCCCACTAATTTCTGGCTAACCCATGTTTTCATCACTAGATCAAAGCCTATTTAGTGCCTCTGCTTTTGAACAATACATTGAAGAAATGTTACTTCGATGTAATGTCAAGCCACTGTCTTTCAATGAGTAGAAGTAGGATAGAAAGCTGTATTGTATCAGGGTGACAATGGAATAAAAAAAGAGGGAAAAGAATTTCCATAAGCTTTTCCATTGCTCTCTGTAAGGGTGTGTGAAAAGAGAGCATCTACTTCTTCAAGGATATGCTGTCAAAGGAGCCATAAACCAGAACATTCAGAGACAAATGTGACCAAGAAATGATAAGGAAGATTGTGATTAGAACAAATCTGGTCAGACACACTAATTGGTAAAGAAATTTAGAGTGTGAAGATGTCTATGTTTTCAGCTGGGAGGATAAGGAAAGGGAAGGAGATGACCTGGACTTCAACCCCAAGCCCCAAATTAAGGCTGACATATGTGTGATTCCCACAGCCCTTCACAAAGAGGGAGTGAGTTTACCTCTGGCCTTCCCTCCAGGGTGATGCCGGCCTTGCAGACAGAGCCATTGGGTAAATGAGCCCCAGGTGTCTGCATTAAGTAACCAAAGGTCAGGTGTCCCACTGAGGGGTAACAGCTGGGACCACTTGCAGGCAGGGGCAGTGTCTGTCTGTGAGGTGGATGTGCTTTGCAGAGTTTTCTGTTGGGGAAGGACCTCCTGCCTCCCTGGGACTGGGCTCCAGTCAAGTCTGGCTTTTGTAAATGTGGGCTCTGTAGGGATTCATTATGTGTCTTCCTTGGTCTTATGTATTTGGCTGGTTGACTCAGTTGTCTCCTGTCCCTTCTATGGGAGACTATATTTCACCATTTATTCCACCCATTGTTGGTCATGCAGTGTTGTTGTTGGGATCAGTGGGTTTGATGTCAATTATAGAGGTGTATAACCAGATTGACTTGTTTGTACCCCCAGGGATCACCCATGTACTGACCCTTTTGTGTCAAATACAATCTGGTTATTCGTTCATCTTTATGCTGGCTGTGTCTTTTATGCTAGGCCTGATAATTGGCAAAACACCTGACCAATTAGTATTAAACAACTAACCAGGAACAACCCTGATCAGTCACACTAGGTGATGGGTTCTCAAGAAACTGCAGACCAACCAGGACTTTGCAACTGAAAAAGATTCTAACATGTATGTTCAGGAAGTGATTGGTGTAACTGTGTCAATTGATGATGCAATATGCAAGAGAAGAGGGGGATCAGAGAGAAATGAAGGAGTAATAGACAGAAAAGGGTATTGTGTTGGTTTAAGCCCTGCCCAGGACTATAGACCATGTTGCCGTTGTTCCTCTCCCACCCTTGGACACAAGTAGGACACAAACCCTGGGTTAAAGTAAGAAGAAATTTAATACAACAGTGTAATAAGCAATCTGAACAACAACAGTAGCAATGATAACAACAATAAACAGTAATAACAGTAAACAAAAGATATACAGAGAAATACCGCAATGGTTACAGACAAGCCGTTACATGCTTCCTGTCACCAAAGCCACAAAGGAAAGCTTCCCGCATTCCTGTGCCCAGACCTGACATCAGCATGGTATGAATAACCCAGCTGGAGATCCCTTCCCCCTCTCTGCTGGGGACACTTAACCCTATCCTAGCTGAATAAGTACAGGTATAAAACAGAGGCCATCAGTACACTTGTCTGGCTGATCTCTGTGCCTGATCACTGCAGTCTCTCATGTCTTCTTACATGTTCTTACTAAATCTTTCCTCCATGTGTGTGTGTGTATGAGCTGCAAGGACTCAGTTTCATCTGCTGGAGACACCTCTGTGTGTGTGAGCGAAATCTGGTGCTATCCATTGGAGAACAGGGGGTATGGTGCCCCTGGCCTGTGATGTCAGCTACTGGAGTGAGTAAGGGCCCTAGCATCAGCTGCTGTAATCAGTGGAGGTCTTTAACCCCCAACCACTGGGACAGAAGCAGTGTGTGTTCCCCAAACCAGCTCCTGGGGGGAGCAGGGGGAATGAGGTGACTGATGGGCTCAGCTATGTCAGCTGGAGCAGGACCATGCACCAATCACAGCCCATGTGCCTGGTGATACAGAGAAATGATTACTTGTTTTGAGACTTATTTACTTATAAAATTCTAGCAAACTGCTTAGCAACTTATTTACTTACTTATAGCAACTTATAGTATTACTTATAGTCTTTTTGAATATTGCTAAGAATCCTGCTTGCCCAGACTGTTCTGTGGAATTTTACCAAGGACTGCTGTGTTCATCAAAACAAAGCAGTTTACTGTGAAAATCTACCAAGAACTGCAACGTTCAGCAAAATATGGTTTTGTCCTTGGGAAACAGATGTGCTCTAACTAGTTGGGTCTTGGTAATGAGTAAAGATTACCATATACGGACGGTAGAAACTCCATTGGTTCTCTTAGATAAGATAGAATGAATAAACCAGCTGAAAAACACTCTTGTTATTCAAGAAATTGGCCAAGAGAATCTGCGTATGCTTTGGGGAAAAGTACAAGGTGAAAAAGACTATGAGCCTTCCCCGCGAAGACGCCCACCAGGAGGCAATGTGCAGGTGCAAAGAGAACATAAACTGCTGACATCAGCCTTTCAAACTAACCCAGCCTTACTCATGCATATGTATGTTTGTGTTATGTAATCCAATGAATATGTGTATCCACAATCTATAAGTTTTTGGTAAAATGTGCTGTTGGTGTTCAAGATTTGTGGAGAAATCCCCTTGAACTCCAGTGCCAGAATAAACATACCTGCTTTATAACTCTGTGAGTTGTAGAGTCTGTTTTCCACAAGTCACTGGTGCTGGCTGATGGGGGCAAGTGTCCCCTGTGTCCCCTATGTCCCCCAGACTGAGTGTGTGTGAGGTGTGCCTGTGTATTTGCGGGCAAACTCCAAGATAGACCAGCCAGCAAGTAGGGGCCCAGGTCTGGGAACGGGTTTCAGGCAGACAGAGGATCTGTGCTGGTATGTGGAGGGACCCACAAGTGTAGGGTGCCTGTGGGATGAGTGTGTGAGTGCTGCGTGTTTACAGAGAGCCCCCAGCTGGAAGCAGCACCTTGTCTGTGGCCATCAGTGTGACCAGCCGTGTTGATATCGTTTGTGTGTGTGCAGGAGTCTGTGTCTCTGGGATATGTGCTCAGTTTTGCTGCTGTGGAGGCCTGAGTGCCGAGGCACTGGGGTGGGCTCCTAGCTGGGCAGGAGGGGTCCCAGGACAGAGCGGCTGAAGGAGGTGGCCTTTTTCTTAACATCCCTTAACACCTAGGAATGAAGGAAGCACTTTCTCTTGTTTGGGGAAAGCATTTTACTGTATGCTTCTTTATTATCCAGTTCTGCTGATGCCACTGAAAAAAATTTACACCTTGTTACGTCTTTTCCCCTTGTGGTTTCAATGCATAGAAGACTTTCGAGGGACATGAATTTGTTAGGTACCTTTTAGACTTGAGTCACAGATGAGGGTCAAGAAAGGTCTTTTTCCCTCTTACATCTTTATGCAATTTATGGCTTAACGACACAGTCTGTTAATTTAGCTGAGCCTACCAGACAGGGAGAGCTCAGAACTGCCAACTAATGCTTGCAAACACCAGAAGAGAAAGAGCATCTCTGAATCAAACTTCACACAGACTCAGTTGTGTGGCTCTTTTTACCTCACACTTAAAGTTTCTGTCTCTCCCTTGCACCCAGATTTTTACAATACTGACTGTTCAAAAAGTTGTAAGTTCTGTCACGTATTTTTTTTATATCCAGCCATTTAAAAATATTTCAGAAAACTTCCAGAAACAGAATATAACTTCTTATTATTTTATAATCAGTATTATTTTTTTGTGTAGACAACATATTGGAAATTGACTTGCTGATCTCATGGTAGGATTAACATGATATTTGCTGGACATACTTGTTCATTAACACCTTCAGCACCTTCCAAACAGGTTTGGTATTTTTTAAACCACTTTGGAATTTGATTACTTATCTAAAAATCTTTGCTCAATCTTCTGGCATGCTAGAAAAAAATTCTGCTCGAATGTAAATCAAACACTTAGTTTCCAACATTGCAAAAGACTTTCCAGATTTAACACTGTCACAAAGTAAATGCTTCACACTTTAGAATATTGTCTGGCAAACATTTATTTTTTGCACCATTAGGATTGAAATGTATTGTTCGTACATCACAGAAAAAAAAATAATATCTCTGTACATCAGTGCTGGCTTCTATCTTTCACCAGATTATTTTCAGATTTACTGTTAGCTATTTCTAAAACTGACTTGGCTTACAGGTCTGAATTTAATTTTTTTGAATATTGCTTCCTGGGGCATATAAATGAAAAGATGTCCAAAAACCTCTTTAAGGAAATTCTTGCTACAGTGACCAAAAAAAGGAAAAGGAAAAAGAAAAAGGGGAGAGGAGAGGAGGAAGGAAAGGAAAATTTGTCTGGAGAATTGAGAAAAAACATGCAAAAAGAGCAAGTCTTCTGCTCTGTGGCTGTGGTTGAAAGGAAAATACTGTTTAATACTCTCCAGGGTGGCTATACTACTACAGCTGTAACTTTGTCACTAATCAGAAGGTGAGTCTGATAACATCATAAAAAAACCCTACTATATCTAATACAGTATTAAATAGTACGTTTTCAGGAAAAGAGAAATACAGTAATGAAGCACAAGAAAGCAATATGTCCACAAAAACTTTACCACACATACAAAGAATGTACGTATTTATTTATCTAGACATATTGCACGCATGCAATAGTCTAATAGGACTAGATGATCTCCAGGGTCCTTTCCAACCTAGACCATTCTGTGACTCTGTGACTCTGTGACTTAAAATTATAGTAGTCCAACAAGACAGAGAAGTTGACCGATCAAAATGGAGGAAACCCTGCAAGTAAGAAGTTTCTGTTCCACTCGATTTCGATTTCCTTTGGAATCTTGTAATTATTACTGCTTTGATCAGACCTGGACTATGTTCAAGGAAGGCATTAGTTTTCAGGGGGTTTAATACATTCTTAAAATAATCTCCCTATAAAAGGATTTGCTCATTTTCACTGAAATAAAATGGTGGTCTTGTTAAAACAAGGCAATGCGTGATTGCATATAAATGACCTGTCAGGTTATAAACTCAGCCAATGTGGAATGCTTTGAGTATGCTTTTAACTGCTACACGACTGCTTTCTAAATTTGCTGAACAGAAATTAAGTACCACCAACTGCCTTCTCAGTGTAAAATATGAAATGTAAAGTTTTTAGGTAATTAATTAAGATTTTCCTGTCACCACTTAACCACTGGGATTTTGAAGAAAATGTGGTTAGGAATAATTGTTGTTAAACTTTACAATCACTGATTTTTGCAGGCTCCACTATTCACTAAACAGAGTAATCTACCCCATCGCTTAAATACCAGCACTGTTCATTAAGCTGGATGACTTCCAAAGTCAGGTCTAATCAGACTGCCTGAAGAAAAGCAGGTCAAAGGTGAGTTTACTGAATCTGTAAATAACAAATTGATTCGCTGAATGCACCATGTAATACAATGCCCTATCTGTACATAAGATGATATAGTAAATGCAATAAAACATATTAATAAAACATTAACATTATAGTTATGCATTTAGAAGTCAGGAATCACTTCAATGTCAGTTATAATGATGTCATAATAATGTCATCTAATGCATTTTTCTCCAGTAAATATATAAACATGTATATGTAAGTATATAAAATAAACAGCATTTTGTGAAATATGTGTACCATTTAATATAGTGGAATTTGGGACATTAGAATAATGTTTTAATATACCCTGAGGGATCATTGTAACACCATTTTAGCTATGCACAACTGTAAGATTTTTTCCTTGCTGTGACAATCTATTTGCACCAGACTGTAACTTGTAGTGAAGCTGCTATTTGTCTGTTATCTCCTATGAAGCAAGTGGATAGGAAGGAAAATGAGAATGGACAGTGAGATGCTAGCCACAACTTTCTTATACTTGTCAGAGAGAATAGATATGAGACAACTGGAGGGATAAACTGTTTAAAAAGGAAAGTGAACTGATTTACAACTGAATCTGAAATGTGATATACAGTATTATGACTCTGAAAGATTAGGATTTTGATTCTGGAAAAAGAAAGCAAAATTTAAAAAATAAAACATAAAAAACAAATTTGGGAAATATAAGACATATTTTTCCACCTTGGATTTATTTTATCAATCCTCTTTAATGCATCATAAGAAAGAGTTCCTTATAAAAACAGATTTTTACTTGCCTTCTCAAATGTTTATTCTTACTGCTTCCCTTTTGCTAGCACTGGTATTCTCAAGGCCCTGCTGGGAGCTGTATCGGGTAAATAATTTGGCTGAAAATTAACCTTGCTCTCCATTCCCTTAAAGGATCAGTTTTTAGCAGCAGCATATATTTACACTGAACTGTGACTGTGGAACCCAGAGGCTCATAGCTGAATGCTCACAATCACAGTTTAGCTAACACATTTGCACTGAACAAGTTCCGGTTTTTTGCAGTACACCATTAAACTCAAATTAAGAAAATCGTCCTCACTTTATCAAATAAATGTAGTGTGTGGGAGAAATAGCAAATAGCACTGGATTATAAAAAGAAAATCTATTAGGAATTATAGCTGACTGCATAAATACATTGTATTAAAAAATGTCCTCTTTTCCATTAGGACCAACACACAAACTCCCTGCAACTTAGTCCTTACAGCTTTTGCTCTTGGTTGACCTAGGCATATGTATTATGTCATTGTTTTCAATCTTTCTTTTCAAGTCCCTCATCTGCAGCAGAAAAAATAAAGGGGAAAAAAAAAAAAAAAGCCCACCTATTTTATAGTAGAAGGTGTTCTACACAAAAAGAGTAGACAGAGCTGAACAGTGAAAACTCAACCATGAAGTTTTAAAAGTTCTTAGCAACAGGTGCTGTTTGTACACACAGAGATCTGTAACAAGTAAGGCCTTTCCACAGTTGCTTCTCAACACAAGAGGGGAAATCATGTAGCACCACAATGAACACACAGAGAGAGATCAGTTTCTGTGAAGTACCAGTCATCAGAATCAAAGCCACTCAGGTAGGGAGCTAAAACACAACTTCAAAATGCCTCTCTAGATAATCATAGAATGATAGAATGATTTGTGTTGGAAGGGACCTTAAAGTTCCAACCCCCCTGCCATGGGCAGGGACACCTTCCACTAGATCAGGTTGCTCAAAGCCCCATCCAACCTGGCCTTGAACACTTCCAGGGAGGGGGCAGCCACAACCTCTCCAGGAAACCTGTTCTAGTGCTTCACCACCCTTACAGGAAAGAATTTCTTCCTTATATATAATCTAAATCTGCCCTCTTCCAGTTTAAAGCCCTTGTCCTGTCACTACACTCCTAGAAAAGAATCCCTCGCCATCTTTCCTGTAGGCCCCCACTAAGTACTGGGAGGCTGCTATAAAGTCTCCCCAGAACCTTCTCTTCTCCAGGTTAAATAACACCAACTCTGTCAGCCTGTCCTCATAAGCTACAGGCCCCGATCATCTTAGTGGCCTTCTCTGCACCTGCTTGAGCAGGTCCATGTCTGTCTTATGCTGGGCAACTGACCGTATCCAATGTTGTGGGAGGTTTCGATATGATCCCGAGAGTGGGGATTAAGACACAAACGTGGTTAAATGTGGTATAACCAAAGTAGGGTTTTATTATTTAAAGAAGTGAAGAGGGGTAACAATAGGACAGAATGGAAGGAAAAGACAGAAATAAAGCAAGGATGCGGGATAGGGCTGCAAGAATAGTCACCACCATGGATCCAGCGGCGTTCCATTGGTCCTCAGTCTTCAGTTCTTCAATGGTGGGTGCACATGGGTCTGGCTTCCATGGTAGATGCACACTGAGCAAAGTTTCTGTTGCCTTTTTAAGTTCATTGTATCTGCTTATTAGCATATCTGCCCATCTTTAGTTTGTGTTTTTTTCTCTGGTCCGACAAGTTTTGCTGCATCAGGCTTCTGAGCAGGAAGGTTTGCCTCTTATCAGTTCATCAGCAGTGCATGCATGGGGTCTGGCCTACACAATAGAGCCACAAATGGCTACAGGATTGGGCCAGCTCAGCACACCTCTGCCCCTTTGAGGCTTATCTAAGCAGTTTGGCAATGCAACTGCAAAGCAACAACGAGGTGCATCCTTCAATACACTCCCCAGACCAATCCGCAGGCTGCAGCATCTTGTTCCTGAGGTTTGCACAGACACAAGCAAGTTTGAGACAGTCATACGACATTTCAGCCTCTCACACCACCCCAGAGCTAGACACAGTACTCCAGCTGGGTTCTCACAAGAGCAGAGTAGATGGGGAATATCACCTCCCTCAATAAGCTGGTCATGCTTCTCTTGATGCAGCCTAGGGTACGGTTGGCTTTCTGGGCTGCAAGTGCATATTGCTGGCTCATATTCATTTTTCCATCCACTAATACACCCAAGTCCTTCTCTGCAGGGGTGATCTCAATTCACTTGATCAATCTTTTTCTTCCCTCTTGAATAAGAAGCACAGCAGCAGCAAGTTTCATGTGGGACTACTCTCATAAACTGAGGTCACCTCTCATGGAATGGTCATGTGCATACATTCAGTTCGCTTAATCTCCAGAACAGGCTGGCAGCATCCAAAGCGCCTGTTTCAAATGGTCCCTGATGCAGAGATTCTTTGAAAATATACTAGTTGGCTATAGACAAAATACATGAGAGGGACTGCTCTAAGAGTTTAACAGTACAATGGTCAAGTTACAGGCTTGGAAATGTCCTCTAGTATCACTTTTCTGGAATATGTATAGCACATAATTTTATCTGCCTGTCTGGAGGAATGTGGCAGAGCTGAGATTCTTTGGAATTTCAGGAACCCAGATGATGAGACGGTCTGCAACAGGAACTTAGCTCCTGGTTAACATCGGGAAGTCTGTAAGACCTTGAACATGCCCAGATCCAGGATATTCAGAGTTTTCAGGCTCCAAGACATAGACTTGCTGTAGATCTACAGAAAAAGCATGTGATTCTTTTTTTTAACCAAATATATCAGTAAGGCAGCATCTCAACTATCTGTTAAAAATAAGTTACAGAAGATAGAAGGATTAGACAATATGCTAGAGAATTAAAGGACACATGACAAATTAGCAAATCTGAAAACTAGTTATCTGAGCAATAATTTGACATCTCTGTGTTCTTTTCCAAGTGAAACAAGACATCATTTGTATTTCCTCTCTCTACTCTTAGTTCTTTTCTTTCCAAATGAACAGAGGTCCCTCCAAGTTTTTCCAAACCTTTCTCCATGTTCTTCCTTTTCACCGAGGAAATGGTCATGACTAAAACTGGCAACAAAATCTGATTATTAGCAGTTAAGACTGACTAACACTTTCCAGTACAGAAACCTAATTTTCAGGTGCTTACAAGTGTATCAAAATTTCAGGGCTTAGGCTGATTTTTTTTGTTTGTCTATTGTTGTTTGTTGTTGTTGTTGTTTTGTTTTTTGTTTGTTTGTTTGTTTCAGATCTTTATTTCTTAAGTTCAGCTGTTTCCAAGAATAAGGTTTAGGTAAACTATATTACTTTTCCTATGTTAAAAATTTTGTATAATCACTTTGTTGAGAGCATTCATCTTACAGATAGAAAATTAGAAATTGGGTCACCCTCAGGGTAAAAGCCAAAGTTTTCTGTCCCTATAAAAATTCTGCCCATGTCTGGCATGTATTTTCCCCGTTTCTCTTTTTTTTCCAGTGACTAGGGTCTGACATTAATAACAAGCTCACTGTCCTCATGAATAAGCTCTCCAAAGCTAGAACTCCAATGGTAGACAGGAAAGGAAGAAAGAACAAGGTAGAAAACAATGTATGGTGGGCCAAGGTAATGATATAGTTAACAAATACAGGAAATGCTAGCAAGAGAACAAAACATGACAGTGACTGATCTTAATGTACATGTAAGAGGGACACAGAATTCCTCGAAATCTAAAATACAAAACACAAAATGTTATCTAGAATTTTCAGTCTGCAGGGAGTAATTTTTTAGTTTGGTATGTTTTCTGCTTTGTAGATTATATTAAATAATAACAAAGAAGATAATTAGTCATATCATTTAATAACTTAAATGAAGCAACAGAGGCTGTCACCTGAACACAGTGGCAAACATTTAAGCATGGGTCTCAGCAAAAGTGGTTCATCTTTTTTAGTTGTTTAAAATGAGTATCTCTAGTAAAGCTGTTTTTCTAGGCTATCTTCATCCTCAAAGGGAAGAAATAGGAATCTCCAGAAGACATCTCACCCAAAGTGTTGTAGGCATCTATATCAGGATAAGCTGCATTACACTTTGGAAATACATCTGCTATGGAGTGTGGGGGAGATGGGAATCTACACTACAGTTCAGAGGTACAATCATATCTTTGGAGATGAGTACTTCACCTAATTGTTGATGTTTAAGTGTGGCAATCTGTATTTGAGTTAGTTATCTTAATGTTCATGCTTTATAGAGGAGAATGAACATAAAAATGGAGATATTTATCTGACCTATTTTAATCATGGTTTATTTTGATGAGAAAACCCACTTTTTCTACAAAACTCATTTTTTCCTTGTCAGGGGTTGGCAAATCTTTCTAGAGGCCTGGCTGTCACGGTTCCATGCCTCCACATCAAACCAGTAGCAAGTCTGAGCATATATTTCCAACAGACACATATGTAAGCACATGTATATAATACGTACATAAATATATACAAAGCTGACTATGAAGATCATTTCACACAGAAACATTCAGCACTCTAGGAAACACAGGCAACACTGACATATTCATCCTGTTCCCCACTCTGGCTGATCAGAATGAGTGTCCATTAGTATCAGAATGAATGTCCATTGTGTAATTATGTAAATATGAATCCTATAATAGCTGACTTTGGACAATATGTTTAACCAGTAGCTGGCCTTGGATCCTTTCATGTCCAGTTGCCTCACACACAGATACACCCATGCAAATATCTTTCTCAGTCAATCCCCATATCCTACTGTTCCTCTGGAAGTGGATCTGGATTTCCTGGTCCCTCTAGTAGCCAAGTTCTCCATCTGTCTCACTCAGAGATATGCACATAACTGGACTCAACCTATGGCTACCTTAATTCATCATTTCCAAGCCATTTATTTTGCTTGCTGATTAGTCCAGTTTGATATTCACCAGCAATCACACACCAACAGACGTAGCCTCACTTGTCCTAGCTGACATCCCTGGAATCACCTGGGCTCCTGTGACCTATGGACTAATTCTAGTTACTGGCACTCTGACCTCCTTTTGCGTGTGCACACACATGCACACACACACACACCCCCACAGAGAATAGACAATTCTCTCACCAGGAAAATAGGTAGAAATGGAATTTAATAAGTTAGAACAACCTCTGGTAACAAAGAACAGATCATGACCAGAGAAGTATATTGACTATCAGTCTGTTTACATGCAGCTGACCCCTTCTATTCCCTTGCCCTTCTATTCCCGTACTTGTTCTTCCCCCAAATCACCTTGATCCCTAACTTTACTTGCACTAAATATACCATACAATATCTTCTGCAATCCAAAGATGATACCCCCCTACATCCCATGAGTTCCATACTCTGATCAGTAACCCTCTTTAGCCTGAAAGGTGATCCAGATGAGTGCTCCTGTTGACTTATCTTAATGGGTTTCATACCCGGATCATGGAGGTGATGGCTTTATGTGGCAGCCATGAGAGTAGCTGGGATGGAGTGCCAGCTGATTAGCTGATTTTCTGATTAGCTTATTCTGATTCCCCTGCCTGTGACTGTGCTCCTTTGCATGTGCAGAGGCAAGCCTTTTTTCACATAATCCAATAATCTCCAGCACACATACAGAGATTTCAGAATGAATAGATCTATGCAGCTGCCCACATTGTTTACATGGTGGATGTCTACTTTTGCTAAGCTGACTACCATCCTAAACACAGGAAATTAGGAGAGGTTTTCCTGTCTTCTGTTTCTGGAACTTCAGGGTGTAAATCTCACCTAGTTGGACTTCAAGCGACAAAACTGTTTATAGAATTCCTGCCCATGCAAATTTATTTTTAAATACTCAACAGAATATATTCTAGTATTGGCATCCACAATATGTCCAAATGCATAAGGCATTGCATGAGCAATAAAAGCTGCACATTTCTTTGAAAAATGTATCATATTATTACACACTATGCAACAACTGGCTCCAATGACTTTTCATTGTATTTTTCCTGCACCATCATGTTCAAAGCGTTCACTATACCATATTCAATGAAAAAGTTATATTGTCAATTTTCAGTATGTAATTAAAAATGAATGCAGACTTCCTCCTATATATCAGTATGTGTATTGACTTCTATTTAGAAAATGAATTATTACTGAAATAAGTTTCATCTACATTGACCATACGTAAAGATCAGTAGTTGCAAAAAGAAAGCAGTTCACCCATGGTTTTTTCTTTGCTGCGGTCTTTTCTTCAAAAACTCATTGGAACCCAAGAAATTTGGACACAGAAACAGCCCATCAGTTATTGCCATTCCCTCAGTTCTATAAATTTTATCTTTCCTGTGACTGAATCTGTTTGAATGCATTTCGTTTTATTTCTGAAAATTAACTGAGATTTAAAACAGAAGTTCTGACAGATCTGAGCAACAGTACCTTAATAAGAGCTCTTGATAAAATCGGTCGATTAGAGAGACATATGTTCAGCAGGTCTTTTCTCTTATTTTTCCTATTTTTCTTTATCATATATGGAAAATGTTAGAAAGGGAGTGTGTGCTCATTAAGTGCCTTCCCTGAGAACAGACATGATGAGCTTAGATCATGCACCTCTAGGTCAATAATTTGAATACCTGCATGTAGGTACAAAAACACCAAACTGAAATATTCACAACCTTCTTGTTTGTAAAGCTGTTGCACATGTGCCACACAGTTCTCCATGATATGAAAAGAAAAATAAAAAGGATATATTGCACAAGACTTGAAACGCTGCAACCTCCAGACAGAGAAAATGTCATCAGGACTTAAGGGATCAAAGTGGTAACATTCAAAATGCAGAGGGATCAATACTCAAATGAAGAAATAAAAGGGAAACTGTATACTGATTATATTTCTTGTAACAAATGTGATAAAAAAACCTTCAGAATAACTTAAGGCACAATTTGCTACATCAAGAATCTTATTGTGTCTATAATATGTAAAGGAAAATGCCTTACAAAAGGACTAGTCCAAAGAATATAGTAATAAATTATGTCATCTAAGAATTAATATATGACAAATTTTTTTTACTACAATGAAAATAATAAAAGAAAGAAGAGACAAACAAGAAAATATTTAAGAAAATATGTCTGTAAGGTGGTCGTAACCTGGTCATGGGATTTTCAGTTCCTGAGAAGATTGCATGCGTAACAGCTGTGCTATCATTAGATATGGGTGTATATTCCAAGCATTAATAAAACATTATTTTCTTTCATTTTCTTTAAGGAACTACAGGACCAGGTTGTTCTGAATTTCTTTCCAGTAAATGAACAGCCATTATATACAAGACATCATCATGCAGTGATGAAAATCTCATCAATCTGAAAACTGGAAATGGAAATTATTTAGTATATAAACTGGGCTTTAAATTAGAGTATGCTAAAGCAATGAGAGTTGTGGTTTAACCCCAGCCAACAACTAAGTACCACACAACCACTTGATCACTCCTTCCCACTCCCAGTGGGATGGGGAGGAGTATCAAAAAAAAAGTAAAACTCGCATGTTGAGATAACAAGAGTTTAATTACTAAAATATAATATAGATATAAAATAAAATATAAAACATTTAATAACAATAATAATTGGAATGAAAAGGAATATAACAAAAAGACAGAGAAATTAAAAAAAAAAAAAGTGATGTACAATACAATTGCTCACCACCTGCTGACCAATGCCCAAGCATCGATTTGCCCCGCCCAGTCAATTCCCCACAGTTTATATACTGAGCATTATGTCTTGTGGTATGGAATATCCCTTTGGCTAGTTCAGGTCAGCTGTCCTGGTTATGCTCCCTCACAAATTCTTGTACCCTTGCTTGCTGGCAGAGCATGGGATACTGAAAAATTCTTGGTTTGGGATAAGCCTTAGCAACAAGTAGAACATTAGTGTGTTATCAACATTATTCTCACAGTAAATCCAGAACACAGCACTGTACCACCTACCAGGAAGAAAATTAACTCTATCCCAGCTGAAACCAGGACAATGAGTTATTAAGTAATTTAAACGGGTTGAAAATGTCATACATCTCAGTCTGACGAACAGAAATATAGAACAACTTTTTTGCACATTTTGCAAAAAAGATGCAAATAAAAAATAACCCCCAAAATATGTCTCTAGAACTTCAGTGCTGTAAATCCTTCAGCACAGGAGAGAGACTTATAAGTGCCACAAATGGACACAGTTCAAGAAACTTCACGTTTGAGCTGCTGGCTTGGATCTCAGCTATTTGCGGCTCAATTCAGTTGTGTAATCATCGGGTCCGTAATGCCTTTTCACACATTCCAGAATAACTGTCTTGGCCTTCTGCAGCTGATCATCTCCTAAAATCTATGTGGTTGTAAGGGAAAAATGAAGCTGTCACTGTCTTTTCTGCAAGAGAGAAATAGGATTTCACACTGACACCTAAACAAAGAAAATCCAAGTTGTAGTACCTTGTAATACTTCCACCATCACTGCTCTGATAGCACATCTTAGGAAAAGCAAGTTAACTCTCTGTGATCCACGTATATTATTCATACAGAAAGGCAGTGGTATCACCTGCCATTAAAAAATTCTTCAATATGCATGGAGGAAAAGCAGCACATCACAACTAGGTACTGTCAATGCTGTTCATAGAGAGAACACGCTCTGTGCTTGCCAGTCTGTGTTTATGGTGTTCCTCAATAATTACTCACACTTTTCTTTGCTGTAGTCATGGCTTCACTTCAAAGACAAAAGAAAATAATGAAAGAATGCCGTTATGACTGTATATTTTGTTAATTAATAAAATGAAACATAGAGCCACTGTTAAATAGTCCCACAAAAAACCTTACATGGTAATGTCATTCTATAAATTATTTTATGTATTTATGTAAATAAATCTTTACATATTTATGTACATATATGGTGTTAGATAGGTGATAAGCTATGAGAAAAACTAAATGCATAACAGACACATTTTGATACTTTGTATATGTCTTTGCAACTGAACAAAGTGAAGAATTAGGAAAAGAAACTGCTGAATCTGGATTGCTATTTGTTATGAAATCAGTAGAAGAAAAGTTTCTGGGAACACTGAACAAAAATAATATTATAACTTGAAAAAAACCTTAGAGTACTCAAAAAAATTTTAGATCAGCTATACTTGCAGCAATTCCAAGTGTTAGAAACTATTTTAGGAGTGAAAATTTGGAAAAATACAGCTTCATTAGCACAACAATTTTGTTGTTTTGGAGTTTTTTTAAGTAAAGGTCATGTCTTACTAATTTGTTGGATTTCAGTGTAAATCAAGCTGCCAGAAGGATGGAGAGGTGCAGTAAACATTGCTTAACAAGATATTTTAGAGATCCCTTGTGAGAAGCCACATCAAAGACTAATATTTAATGTGATGAATCGTCTTGAAAAAGGGCTGATGAAATGGAGTATATATTAGTTGAAGCACAGGGAAGATACAGTAAGTATAAATGGAAATATTTTCAGTATACCATAAGAAGTATATCATAAGATTGTCAACATCTAGTTTACAAAAGGGATGCACATTGAAATTAGGCAATATACTGGTAGCTGTTCAGATCTGCATTATGTGATTTCCAGGGGACAAAATCCTTTGGTGCACATACTGCTAAAGTATCTGAGATATACCTGCTGCTACCTTCACAGCTTTGCCTCATTTTGCTTGACCTTGCCATACTGAACCCTGCACAACTCAAGCCTGCTGTAATATAACTAGCTTCTCTTCCATTTCTTTTCTTTAAACATGGCACTGCTACCAGTTTTTCCACTGCGTCAGCGAGAAGAACTGGAAACCCTGAATAGTTCCCTCTGTTCTACCTAACTCCAGCTGCAATATTTCTTCTTTTCCCTGGCAAAATGTTGGAACAAAACAGAGCACTGGGAAATCAGTGTGCAATCAATAGATATTAGGAGAGGAATTAATCTGTACTAGGATAGTGTTTCTCATACCAAAAGGATTTCCTCTGGGGAGATTTTCATGTTTCTGTGCAATGTCTCCATCAAGAGAGTAACAACACTCAGGGGAAGTTCCAAGCTCCTATTCTTGATGAAAGATCAAATTATCTCTGCAGAAAAAGAGAAAGCAAGCGAGAGTGTTAGTAAAAAATGAGAAAGACATCTTCCCACACACAGTATCCTGAATCCTTCTAATTTATTGTATAATAGCTTTTATAGTATTTTGAACTTAGATGGTATCAAGACACCAAAGATTGACTAATATATGAAAGACTTAAAAGATGTTCCTCGCTGCAATAGGTATCTCATATACAGTAAATTAATAAAATCTGGTGTTAGGCAAAATAGCTGGTGACTTAAAAGGACTGATAGAAAAGTTAAATATAGAGACATTTTTTACTGTTTAGCTATATGGTTCAAATTATGACAGATTATGTAATTGATTTTATGACTGTCACAGAAAAATGCGTAACATAACCACTGTGGATGAAATGGAATATGAGAAAGATTTAATCTTTTTTCATGGATTTATTTGTGTATTGTTAAATCAAAGAAGAAAATCTAAGATAATACCATTTAACAATTTATACCACTTAGATTTTAAATATAGGTGCAACATGTGTAAAGAAAACAATAGTTCTGTAAGAATTTATGTACTGTTTAATGAGGTGCAATCTCACATTCAGCAAAAGCCAGCAGTCAGCAAATTTTCTTTGTCCTAGTCTCTGTTTCAAACTAGAATTAAACTAGAAGCCTAAACTTCAGACTGATGTCAAATGGATGTTGTAATAATGTATCTATTGACTCTTCTAAAAGTAGGGATGATTCCTGTTGGAATTCTGCCAGTTCAAAAATTAATTCATCTTTATATCAAAAAGTAAGAAAGCTTGACTGTAATTGATGATGAGATCTCACAACTTGAACTGAATTACTGAACCATTGTGGTTGTAGCTTAAACTAAGAACAGAAAAAATTAAATTATTTTGCTTAATCTAAAAGATAAAGAAATTCAATTTAATTTGGAAAGCAAGTGATAATTTCTCTGTTACACATGTCTTTGTATTTTCAAGTTCACATTGTAATTTTTTTTTAATTTAAAAATTGCATTGAACAAATTTTTCCATGCAGCTTTAAAATTAAGTGATATATTTTCCTTTAAAGGAGAACATACAGACTAGCTAATTTACACCAAACCAAACCAACAAAAGAGTATATGAGTTTAGGAAAAAAGGATTTGATGCTCGCGTGTGTTCTGCAGGAATAAAATAGTGCCATAGCCCACTGAGGTGCTAGCTACTGATTTAACTACTGCTTAAGTATTCATTCACTACAGGCATATCTTAGTACAAAGGTCAGATAATTCAGAGAAATCTTGCCTCCTTAGACCACCATGCAACATGGTCAGAGCAGTCCCTTCAGTTCTTACAATGTAAAGTTTGTGGAAACAGCAACAGAACAGTAAAAAACTGACCAAACGGGAAAATTATCTGCAGAAGCATTGATAAGGAAAATAATATCTGATGAAGTGATCAGGATTTGAGTATGATCAGATATGTCATGACTATATAATGGATTGTAGAATCAGCTACTGGAGCTAGATTTTCAAGACAAATGCCCTGCAGTTCCTGGAGTATGCTTGACAATTTTGTTCTAGTGGACAACTAAAGAACAGAAAACAACAGTAATCCATTGATTTGTCTTTATTCAGCTATAGTGAATAGGGTCATAAGCCTGAGTTGAGATCTGAGTCTGAGGTTACAACAGTGAATTTTACAGACCGAAAGAGAGAAACTCAGGGATTCAGATGGAAATAATAATAAAATAAAAAAAAAAAAACACAACCAAAACTAATTTAGTATTCTGCCTCTAACAGTTGTCATTAAAGAGATGTTTCATAGTGAAATTCTATAAATGAGTGACAAAAATATAAAATCTCCAAGTTCTATGATAATGGGTTTAATAAATTTTACTTGTTTTATCTTCAAAATTTTAATCATTCAGTCTAACACTTCCCAAAGTTGAAAATAAATTAAATCAGGATTGCTAATTTTCACCTTCTTTCACTCTGATAATTACAACTATCAGTATTAAATTTCTTTTGTTTCTTACACTTTTTTCTCCGAATTGATATATTACCCCCCATCTACTGGAGACATTTACATAACAAAGTAGTTTCTACTAAAGATGTGCTGAGTCTAAGGTTTTTTTATGAAGCCTGAAATAAGGTGGTTCTTGGTTTTGTATTTATTTTTAAAATATATTTTGGAGTTTCTTTACAGCAGTTTCATATAGATGTCACTATGAGCCTGATGATCAATAATTCTCTTATCTCCTTTGAAGAGGTCCTTGTGGGAATTTATCAGCAGCAATTCAGTAATAATCCATATGATCCTTCAGAGCAATTCTCCCTTTGAAGTATGCTTTTTCCTTCAAATCAGCCAACATTTACAAGGACATAAAGTTTCCTTTCCATTTCATACACTAAGATACATGTTTGCATCAAATAATGCAGTTAGCTGAAGTCTATATCTGGACTGGTCTCTCTCATGTAAGCTCTTAATTCTGCAAATTTAACACTACCTTCTATAAAATTGGAGAGCTAAGACATGAAGTTAGCAGCTGAATTATTTGCAGGAAAAAGAAGCAAACTTCTTGCCTTGACTACAGAAGTAGTTACTAAATTAAATAGAGCCAGAGCCGTAAAAGCAAACGGCAGGGCACAGAGCATGTCTGTATGTCTGAAATCTGTCCCATAGTGTGTCTCCATCTCCCAAGTCTTGCTTTGTAGGGGGAGGCGCTCGGAAGATCTCACGATGTACGGGAAAAACAGAGGCACATGAAAAGATCTCGTGATGCACGGAAAGAACAGGGAACTAAAGATCTCGCGATGTACAGAAAGGGGTATATAAAGCAATTGCGCAGTTAATAAACCGAACAAATAGCATCCACCATATTGGCGTTTGTGCTTTCTTTCCCACGGAGGTTAACCTCCTGCAAGGGTTAGCTCTGATCTGAGCACCACACCCCTGTGGCTAAGCAGATGGAAAAAAACAGCTAATGCCTTACCACTACATTGCTTAAGCAAACTAGCAATTAAACAGTGCCTACCACCACAGGACAGTCCATGAACCAATTCTGTGACCATGATTCATTTACTAGATGCGAGTATCCAGGGTATCAAGCACTGAGTACAGTTTTAATAGGTAGCTACTGTATCCTTATCTCACTGTAATTTTGCATGTGAATTAGGTCTTGCTGTTGTGTTGCAGTAACATGTGTCCTTTGGATCAGGAATCTTGAGGTAGGAAGACTTTGGTCCCATATTTTGTTGTTTTTTTGTGGTTTTGGTTTGTTTGTTTGTTTGTTTTTAATTTAGAAACTCTTTTAACAAATACAGACAAGTGTTTAGAATGAAATCATCAGGTCTTTGTGCTGTAAACCTGTTCAAATGTTCAAAAATTCTGAGAAGCCATCTTCTTCGGGGAAAAAAAAAAAAAGTAATAACAATGATGGTTCTTAATGTATTTACTGTGCATCAGAGATAATTATCGTATGACTTCATGTTATTTTTCCATTCTTGAATCTATAACCTTTTTAACGTGTTAGTTGGGATGCTTCCACTAGGAAAAAAACATTCATGCAAAGCATATTTTTCCATGTTATTCACTGTCCTTGTATTGTGTTGAATTTCTACCAGATTGCATACAAGATTAGACTTGCTATTTAGTCTGTTTTCTATGTTTATATATTATGGTTTATATGTAAAACATAAGGAGACCCTGTTTTACAAATGGGAAAAACATATATTAAAAATAAAATCATATTGGTTTTGAGCATTTTTGGACTCTTAAAACAAGTGTTGAAACAGATCCGAGTGCAGATACATATAATGTTAATTCCTAGTTTTAGAGGGGAATCAGTGTATGACGCTGAGAATAACTTAGATAATTTTGCCTTTCCAAAATAAGACATATATGTCGTCAAGCTGAAAATAACTCTGAAAGTTTTCTGGAACAGAGCAACTAGTTCAACAATAGACAAAAATTTTGTACTCATCATGTTCATTTTCATACTATTTAGTATTTGCTTTCTGAATGTCACTCCACAAGAACAGTGAAATAAATCTTCATAGCAGAAGGAATCGCTGAGGCAGTTTTGAATAGGATGTGCCTCTTACCTCCTCCCAAACATCCCCCTTGCTAGAATGGATTAAATCAGGGCAATAAACCCCTTACACATCATTTTCATGAAGAAGATAATATTGACAGCACACTAGTTCTGCAAAATGTATGGGTACTTAAACAGTTTGATCTAAATCTTGCATCTGTCAATAACCACCTACCCATTGCTTTCCGCAATTTTTAAACCAAGATCTACAGGCTTCCTATGTTTCCACACAGATATACAATGAATATGTATGTAACGTCTTCTTCTATCCTCTCCTCCTTGTGCAAGTGTTAATGAATAGGATATACCAGATGACATTCTTCTACTCAAATGTTTGTGTGTACACTCAGCTCATCCTACTATAAACATCTAAAATTATGATAAATAAAGCATAATACAAGTACTTGTTTCTCTCAATTATAGAAAGACTCTAGGATGACTAGATCAAATATAGGTATTTTTTTTTAAAAAAAAAAAAGGTAAAACAAGCTGTAAAACAAAATCCAAATATTCTGATCTCTCCTTTTAAAGAGTCACAGGTTATCAATAATATTCTGCAGGGGTTTTTTTGAAGCATTTTTTACTTATAACAAAAATAAGTAAGCAAAAGCAATGAATCATGATCGATGTTTATTTGAAAGTTTACTCTGTCTAGGATATAACCAGTACATGGTGAATGCATTAAGGAGAAATATATCTCACTTAACTTCAGACACCTACAATTTGTATCTAAACTAAGGTCAATGGTTTCCTTCTAGTGAAGGAATAAGAAAGGAAATTAAGAGAAGAAGGAGACCATCTGTTTTTTAGAGTTGCTACAGGAAATTATAAATTCCCCCCTGAAGTTTTTTTCCATTGTCTTCAGAGAGATTCTGTATAACTAATTAAATCTAGATGCTCAATTTCTAAGGGATTTAAGTTACTGAAATTACTCCTTTTCCAGGCTATGTTGTGCCTTCATATCATATCTGTCAACCAAAATGGACTTCTCTATTGCTTTATTTACAGTGTCATGGCAATGAAGAATGGAATAGCTGAAGAAACATACAGTTAAATAAGTTCAGTGTTAAAATTCCTTATGATGGTCTTAAATACACAAATTTGTTTTTAAGAGCAAGATGACTATTACTAAAACTGTAAAATGGATGCTTTATTTTCAAATTTGGTGTTTCTACTCATTTTTAAAGCAAAAACACATGAAGGGATAAATTCTAGACAATGTAAATAGAGGTAAACTAAGTGGAAAATCTCCACATTCTTCTTTGAAGATAAGAGTTACTTTTAAAATATACACACCACATTATTATTCTCTATTGTGGTATAGAGCTATTTAAAAAAGAAAAAATAAAATAAAAATTCTTGATTTATAGTATGGTCTCCAAATACCTAAAACATACAAAAGTGCTATACATTAATAGCTGTATTGGGTTTGCATGGCAAGGTTTTGGTAGTGGGGAGGCTACAGGTGTGGCTTCTGTGAGAAGCTTCTAGAAGTTTCCCCCATGTCTGATAGAGCCAATTTCAGCCAGCTCCAAGACAGACCCACTGCTAGCCAAGGTTGAGACAATCAGCAATGATGGTAGCGCCTTTGTAATAAAATATTTAAGGGGAAAAGGTTACTACATAACTGGGCAACTGTAGCCAAAGAGAGGAGTGAGAATATGTGAGACAAACAAACCTGCAGACACTAAGGTGAGTGAATAAGGAGGGGAAGGATGTGCTTCAGGTGCTGGAGCAGAGATTACCCTGCAGCCCATTGTCAAAACCATGGTGAAGCGGGCTGTCCACCTGCAGCCCATGAAGTTTAACTGGAGCAGATACCCACCTCATGGAGAATGCCACACCAGAACAGGTGGATATGCCTGACCCCATGGGAAGCCTGTGCTAGAGCAGGCTCCTTGGCAGGACCTATGCACCTGTGGAGACAGAGGAGCCCACACTGGAGCAGGTTTCCTGGTGGGACTTGTGACCCTTCAGGGGACCTGTGCTGGAGCAGTTCATAAACTCTAGCTGGTGAGAAGGACTCTCTTTGGAGACAGAGGACTGTCTTCAGTGGGAGTGACTCCACGCTGCAGCAGAAGAGTCTGAGGAGTCCTCCCCCTGAGGAGGAAGGAGCAGCAGAGACATGTGATGAACTGACTGCAACCCCCATTCCCTGTCCTCCTGTGCCGCTTGGATGGGAGAAGGTAAAGAAAATCGGAAGTAAAGGTAAGTTCAGGAAGAAGGGTGAGGGGAAGGTGTTTTAAGATTTGGTTTTATTTCTCATCCTATTCTGATTAGATTGGTAATGAATTAATTTTCCCAAGCTGAGTCTGTTTTGCCTGCGATGGTAATTGCTGAATGGTCTCTCCCTGTCCTTATCTTGACCTACAAGACTTTTGTTGTGTTTTCTCTCCACTCTTCACATGAGGAGGGTGTGATAGAGTGGCTTTCATGGGCACCAGTTAGGGTCAACCCAGCACACCAGCATTCCCGGGTAATTCAGTTTTTGATAAACTAATTTTCCTCCTAAAAAGAAGATTAAAAAGCAAAAGCTGAAAAAGCAAACAAGAAAATAATTCCAAAATCCTTGAAAAATGTTACTTGAAAAATTAACTGCAGTGCTACACCAAGATTTTTATTAAGTGAATACATTGTATATCACTCTGTACAGATATGTTTCAGCAAGCAACAGAGATGTTGCACAATGTCTGTTTCACACACAGAGGGTTGCAATATTTATGGGTATGTGGGGAAAAAGTGGTTGAAACTCCTCATAAGATAAAAAATCCTGTTATATTTGCTGTCATATCCTTCTTTATATACTACTTTTGTGAATATATTTGTATAGATTTGGATGAATGCATGTTGTGAACTAAAAGACATCATCATAAACTGACTGGAGGCAAAAAAATGAACACCTTTGTGGAAAGTTGTTAATTATTCTACCAGACTGGATACCATCACAGAACATATTAATAACAGGAGGAATTCTTTGATTGAAAACCTAAGGTCATCTTCCCTTGTGGAGAAGTCCCATTCCTGCTATGTCATCAAAAACCTGTCTCTCCATTTCCCTTATCCTTGTGGACATGTATTAACATCTGTCCAGGATCATATTTCCATCTAGTCTAGAAGCTGGCCTCTCAACACTCCTCATTCAGCACTTACATCCAGACTTTCCGTTATTTCTTCTCTCCACCTTCACCATCTGAAAACTCACATGATCTTCAGGTTCATCTTCATTTTCACTCTGAACCCTTGAAGACTGGCCCTATGAGAAGCATTAGCATATGTACAGTAGGAATAGATTTCATTTCTCAAGGGTTTTAATGAAAACACCAGATTTACCATGGCTTGAATTTATCACAGGTTAACAAAGTAGATCTAATTTTAGTTTTTCATTGACATAATCTCTGGAATAACATAGTTGAGATGTATTACAAACATAATATGATAATCTTTATACAGCCTACATATTAAATTCTTTGCAACTGTAAAATACAATATTGATATGGTTGGTTGGAAATAATTTAAGAATAGAATTGTATAATCCATCCCATTTAAAAACATCAGTAACTGACAGGGGAGTCATGAATATTGGAATATATAGGTGTTAGAAAGATCTAATATTTACACTGCACTGTGTGCAGTGGTCTGATCAACATTTTGTAACCTCAAATCTTATGTTGGACTAAGTTAAGGGAATATACTGCTGTTTCATTACTCTAGCTCAGAGCTAATACTTTCTCCAACAAATGTATGAGCAGCCTAAAGGTATTATCTCATTTTTGTTTCCTGCCGGATACTCTTTTCAATAGGATTTAGTAAATGAGGTTTACCCTGGACTTTGTAAGGCTTCCACTGAGCAACTATCAGCTCTTCCTGTTTCCTCAACCCAATATTGCTACTGTTATTAGTGTGAAATTATTGTTGCATGGAGTCCTATCTACACAGCAATTCATTTGGTGAATCAGAATCAAATTATTATGGTACTAGAAATATAATAATACAAAAAGCTCTTAAAAATTAAGACAATTCAACATGACTTCAGAGGTTCTTAAGATAATCTGTTTTCTTCTTATGGGCCATAGCCTTTTTAAATCATTTTATGACTTTCTCAATTTTCAGTCCTTCAACACAGAGGAGAAATATAAATTCTTAATGATTCTGTATGAGCTTATTTATAAAAATAGTTTGGTACTGTTTCAGTAATGTAATTTAATTTTTCATAGACCTGTATTCCCATTAAAACATCATGAAGAAGATTAAGGTAAACATTGAAAGAAACCCCAAAGAAACAAAAAGGGATTTTTTTTTTTAAAAAAAAAAAAGGTAAATTTTTTTTTTTTTTTAAAAAAAAGGGAGAAGAAATCTTATTACTAGGCTAAGAGAAAATATTTTTTTCAAACCGTAGCATGATAAACTTCTTAAAGCTTCAGTGAAATGCAGTTGTGTAGTGTAATGCCTATGGTTACAGCAATTTTGGAACATAAACATTTAATGAATAATAGACAGTGATAAGAACTAGTTATTATTTATAGAATGAGCTGTCTAGAGCACAGAGAATACAGGCTTGGAATAATATTAGGGGCCTCAAAATCCAGGCACATGATGATATCAGAGGCCTCAGGGTTATAGCTGTCAATTATAGTCATCAAACAGATGCAAGCTTAGGAACTAGAGCCAGTTTTGGTGAAAACAAGGTGAGGACCAATGAAGATTTGGAGGTGAAGTTCCTGATGCTGCTGCACAAACCTGTTTTACTATTGCTGCTCTGGGGAAGCTCACAGATATTAAGAAAGGATGTAGGTATTGGACTGAACGTTAACCTTTGGTTTCAATTTGTGCCTACACAGGGAGAAAGATAGTTGCAGTAACTGTGGATACTTAATGTACATCTGCCTCAACTAATGTGTGTGTCTGTGTGTATGTGTAAAAAGCACATTGTAACTAACTCTCTGTGGGTTAACCAATAATTCTTGGCTAACAGTGTGACTAGATTGGGATTTTTCTTCCCCTTCTCCCCTTCTCAGCCTTGTTTTGAGTTTTGATAATTTACTCTTTAGCTTGGATGCGACAACTTGTTGACAAAATTATCTGTAGTAGTGGCATATAATTAAAACTTTATTTAATACTATTAAGATTTTTCATCATATATTACACAAATATAAATGGCAGATACTGCTAGAATGATAATATCAGTAAATTTAACCTTTCATGGATTTTTTGTTTATTTGTTTAACTCAAAGTTTAGTGGTATTTATGTCAAGAAAACTATTTACTGGTGCTGTTTATTGCCTTGACCTATTGTGGGCAGATGGTAGAGGTCATGCGTGCATGATCAACAGAAATTTCAAGAACAGAAGAGAAACCAATGGTGCTGGGAGAATGGCACCCAAGGGGACACTAGACACAAGCCTGGAATTAGAAGAATGGTGTTTTCATAACAGCAGCTTGTGCTTACAATTTTTTTTTCTTCCTGGCAACAGTGTTAAAATATTAGCTTTGAAAAAAATCCAAGAATATTTTGGAACACTAACACACACACACACACACAAAGAAATTCTCTCTTTTATTAAATTCATACCTAAAAAAGACTGAAGAGATCATTTACATATTTTACTCTATTCTTTTTCCATTAATTTATACCCAAACTACAGCTCTATGGCTGGGAAAAATAAAGTGTAAATTAAAGGTGATGATGATAATAAGTATTAAAAGAAATACACAAAGGAGAAAGAGAAAATGTATTGATTTTTGTCAGTAGGACAGATTGTTTATATACCCCTTTCTCAGAGAAAGAGTTGTTAGCTAGAGAGGTAAATATATGATTTCTATTTTTTTTTCCTCGTTTAATCATATGTATAAAAGTATATGTCTGTGAATGCACATATATAGAGAGGAAAAAAACCAGAAAAACAGACAAAACCCCACATTTAATTGTATCTTAGACTATGTTCCCTGTATATTTACACTACATATGCTAGACGGTGACATTCATGCTACTCTTTCCTTTTGTACAACACACAACATGATAACACAATAGTTGTTTTTCTAAATTATACTTTCACAATTTGAATGACTCCTATCTTTGTTTTCCCAGTGGAGATAATGCCACTTGAAACATCACCTGTTCAGAGTCAGGATATAACTATTAGAAATACGCCATATAATGGCTGCTATGTTCAAATAAACTGTAGAAATAGGGATGTAAATTTCAACGTTTACTAGACGAGGTAGTGAGAAAGACTGAGGATAAGTTTACTTCTGAGATTGAATATATAAACCTGTTTCTATCCGATAATGAATTATTGTATTAAAAGCACTTAATCTATTCTTGATAGAGATGTAAAAATATCATGTTTCCAAGCAGCAGTTCCATAAGAGACTGAGGGTATGATGGCACCTTTAGTTGGCCCTAAGTAGCTAACTGTATTGCTGGATTGTCTGTAGACCAGACCTGTATTTATTTCTGGCACATCTGCTGTTAGATATGGCCAAAATATTTGACTGTATTAGCTGAAAAGAAGCATATGCTAAATCTTGGAAGACTGATGATTTTATTCTTTATGGTTGCTTTGTCCATGTTTAGATGGTGTTAGTTTAATTAAAGATTATTCAAAGGAGATACACTATGTATCTTGCATGTAGATGTAGTATTTAAAAGGAATCACCTGGGAAATGTAGTAGCTATCAAAAGTGGTCAGGTATACAGTTTTCTGTTGGTAGAGCTCAATTAGATTTTCCAGTTGGCATTAGTGGGTACATGCACAGCTTCTCTTATTACTTTTATCATCACTTCTAAATTACCAGAAGAATTATCCAGAGAAAACCCAACATTTTCTTTCCAGTTTTCTTGAAACAACATAGCTTTGATTTTTATTTATATATATATATATATTTACAAACCAAAAGGTTATTTTGTCTTCCTTCATTTCTTCCATATTTGCTTTTCTCAGTATTTCTTAAGCCTGTCCTAGTTAAAAGCAACATATAAAAATATAATAAAATTCCAATAGAAATCTGTAGAGAAGAGTTTACATCCTACTTGCCGTCCCAAACCACTGCCGTGATATTAGAGGAACTTGTGCTCTTCCTTTGTTATTGTTTGCTGAGGTCTTCCCCTTGAGAAGAGCATCATAAAAGATGTAATAGTAAATAGAATGAGAGGAAGTGAGAGACATAAAAAAAATCCAATGTCTTGCTTTGGGGAGTCTAATTTCTGTGGATATAACAAAAAGTGCTGACATTTCTGAAGAAATCATGAGGAAGAAAGAAATGTTCAGGTTTGATTTAAGGATGCTCAGACTCAAATGGTACTTGCACTTTTGCAGTGACTGATACAGAGACTGGGAAACTTTGTATAAAAAATATTACTAGAAAAGCCTGTAGTTAGGTGCCATATGATGCAGCATTTTGTGTAACAGAGTTTCACTTTCAGGTCTTTCTTTAGCACACCTATATGTTATGTCCAAGATGTATCACCTCTGATTCCATATTTCTACTAGAGTTTTGTTTTCATAGTTGCAGTCGGGGTCCTTTTATTATCAGAGTGTCTTCAGTTGTCTTGGTAGTATAAATGCTGTCTCCTTTAGTCTTTTCAAAGTACTTCTGTGGCCATCTAGATGGACCTTTATCCATCTTTTCCATTTCATCCTTCAATTAATCATAATGACTTCCCATTTCACTTTTCTAGGGCTTTTGACAGTGTTATTTTGTATTTCATATGTTATTCCATCTCAGTTAAGCTGTTCTTCACAGATTATCAAGTCCTAGCTCTAATCAAGCTAACCACACTGTGATCCTAATCACAAAGCTTTTTAAAATGAATTGTTATATTAGCAGATCACCATATAGGCTATCTGTGGAGCCTTAAGGAGTCACTCCATAAAATTCTTCTGAATGATTCTTACATCTGACATTCCTTCAAGGTGCGGGAGAGCTGAGCACGCACATGACCAATGTGATCAAGCAATGCCCGTTTATTACAGCTAAGAAAGCCCTTTTATAATGTTCTCCTGCACACATGAGTAACATGCAGTACAAGTCCTCAAGACTGGACAGTTAACTTAGCCCGCGCTTTAAACCTTCTTATGGTTGGATAAAAAGTGCCACATCAGCCTTGCCAGGCTTCCTGCCTTGTGGAACTTCCTCTTCTGTCCCAACCCCTTCTAGGGCTTGTTTGCCTCCTCGAGTTTCTCCCCCCTCATTCAGGGTCACATCCTTATCGCATTCTTGCTCAGGCTGAGGCTCTTATCAGTCTTGTTCTCACGTGTCCATTCTCTCACAGAAAGTCCTCTTGAATCCCAAAACGTCAAGGAACTTCTAATGAGTCAGACTGAGACAGGATTCTGAAGGTTTTGTTGTAATTCATAGAGAGGGAAGGAGAAGGATAAAAATACTTGTGAGTTACTAAACTGCCCAGGCCAGGGGCAAAGGCCTGACAGACCATGGGAAACAGGGAACAATAGCCATTTTTTTTATAGAAGGGAATTATTCATAGTTTGTTACTTTTTGATAAGATTTTTAAAATTGCAGTTACTCCAATGATAAATCTGTTCTATCTATCTGACATGCTCCATTCATGCAGACTACAAGATATACAAGATTTTCAGTGTAACACTAGTGTATTCAGTATATTTTCATGTTGCTGTCCCCTAAATTTTAATTTTAAATTTTAATACACACATAGATTTAGTGAGTTAACTGAGGATAAAGCATTGTATGATTAACTGTAGCAGTTATATCATGAGGACCTGATATTCTTTCTTACCTGATGCTATAATTTTGTAACAAGAGACCATAAACCTGAAATAGGCCTCTGATTTTTATAATAATAACCCAAGGTGATTAAAACTGAGGCTTATCAATTCCATGAATCAACAGAATTTCCAGAAATGTAACTTGGAGGATTTTTTTAAAGGTAAATTGCAGCCAAAACAGTTAAAAATTTAAATTAATTACATTTAATTAAAATTAATTATACTAGCTATTTAAAAGATACAGGAACATTTATTTAAGAATTATTAATATCAACAAGGATGTGAAATACAACAGGAACTGTTTTAAATAAAGCATATACTACATCATAATTTAAATTTCAACTCTTTCAAAAATGACAGTGATCATTTGATACATTCAATATTAGTGAGTATAATCACTGAAGAAGTTATGTTCCTGATCATACTCAAATTTATACTAGTTCTTAAATTGTGTGAGCCAGATCAAAAAAAATTAGGTGAATATTTTTTTTCCATTATGGCTCATAAGTATGTCTGAACTCTGAGCACAACATTGTCTTTCTTTTTAAATTTTATTTGAAAGCTACATATACCTGGTAAAGAGGAACTTTTATGACTGTTTTTCAGAGAAAAACATTAAAAAAATGAAAAATGTGCCAGGACAGAACTTAAATTTCTGTTATTGAGAAGTGCACTGTAGTGCATTGAGTTGTCGTCATGGCTGTGTGTTGCCACCTACAGTTATGATGCCTTTGTCTCTTGGCTGTGTAATCACCCAGAGGAAAAGTGAGTTGAAGTCACAGAGCAGAGGAGGAAGGGCTACTGCACGTGGTAGCAGGACTCACAGCACCACCAGTAACCCACCAATAAGTCCTTTTGCTTCATAAATCAATCTTTTGAGTTCGGGGGGTCTTTACACCATAAGTCTTTTTCATGTCCAAACATCTGTATCCTTCATGAAGAAGCTAAAAGGTAATCAGAACTTTGCAAGCTCTCATTACATCCTCAACTTTAAATTTTACCACTGATCTAATTGATTTCAATACATCAAGATTTCTTTTCTGTTGTTCATATCTCTGCCTTCATTTGTCCCTGTGGTATTTTGTTTCAAGTATTATATTTTCTTTATTAGAGTATTTTCCTGATCAATTGAAGAGACCTTTGAGTAGAGAAAACCCTTTTGTCTTCTCTGTCTCCTGAGTTGTTTCACTTCCTTTTCTAATCTTTCCTTTATGTGAGGCAGCCACATAGCTAAGTTACAGTTTGTCCTACTGGGGAAAAGAGGAAAAAAAAAAAAAAGATTCTATTATTCTATTAATTTGTTTCAAGTCATGTTCTGTTCTCACCCACCTGAAACAAAGCCCATTAATGACTACTTTAGGCATAAGTGCACTTCAATTAAGTGGGAAGGATCTTCCTCCCTAACTTTCAAAGGCACATCCTCTCTTCATTTCCTATAACCTAGACACTTCCTTCAGACCTTTCTTTGTCCTCAGAGTGTATAGACACAACTAAGCACAACTTAGGTGTTCAAGTTCAATACTGAAATTCCCTTTCTACATACTCATGGATAATACTAGTGGAACGTCAACTCTTAGAGTTGCACGGGAAAGAGTTTGCCTTCCAATGAGGTGGTTTTACTTATTTTTTAAATCTTCTATACTGTACAATATCTTCCACAGAAAACAAGTAGGAACGTAGAAGACCCAATAACTTGTAGGTTAGCGAACCAGATTAGAGTATCTTAATTACTGAGTTATTAGCCTGACTATATGCACTTCACCTAATGGGTTTTGTGTGAATTTTCTACTTTGTGTAAGTAATAAAGTGTTAACTGGACAAAGATTTGTATTTGAGTTTTCTGCAGCTTAGAGCAAATATCATGTCTATCAGAGTTTTTTCAAAACTAGCACCTTTCCATGAACACTTCTGGTGTCAACAGATGTCATTGACATTGACAATTTCCAAAGCAGTTCAAAACTTGATGTAAAACACTGTTGTGCATTAGCTAACAGAGGCCAACTGTTTCATCAGATCTCTGCTTTGGGAAACATATGTATTTGTAAATAATCCTGAAAAATATTGACTAGCATGAAGACTAGATTTTTTTTTTTACTGAGTACCAATTTTCTCTGTTTACACTATACCAATGGAACCTGGAGTAGAGAGTGCAGTGATGACCAGTCTGGGCTCTGTGTTCAGTTTTCTATGAAATGTTTCATATAGCATGTTCATTGTCTGAAGACAGCCAAAGGAAACCTCTGATATTATGGCTGTTATTAACACTGGTAAGGTAGAAATTTTTCTCTGGTAACAGTGGAGGGGAAAAAAAAAAAAAAAAAAAAAGGCAAAACAAACACCCAAAACCAAAGGACCCTAAGCTATTACATGTATCAAAGAGTTGCTTTAACATTAACAAAATGCCAGGAGTAACTCAGAGTTGTAATTGTCAATAACAGACAAATCAAGCACCTGGGAAGAGAAATTACACATGTGAAATAGACAAATTGTTAAAAAGAAAAGAAAATAATCAAGAAAACAAAGAAGTAGCAGAAGTCAAAATATATGGCTTTAAACCTGTGGGAAAAAAATTACTCATCGATGGTATCGCCTACATGCATAGAAAAGACATTATTAATTTGTTTAGCAGTTACCTCACATACAGTACTGTGAAATGTTAGTGATGGACAAAATATTATTCAGCTGCAACTCCATGACATGAAATGATAAGAACTAAAGCTGAAGTAAAAAATATTACCATTTTCACTGAGTTTTATAAAAGAATTATAAACTAAAATCCTTTCACAGATGCATCATGCTGAAGAATGGGCTAAAAAATCACCTTTTTTGTCAATTTCTTCCGAAGTTTAGATAAAATATGGGTAAATTTTGTCATATATATCTATGAGAAGTGAATATGTTGCATGCATTTTCACACAGTTGCCATAAAATCATTATTTCAAGAAAACATCCTATTTTGATGTAAAATAATATTTTGAACTGTATGGAGAAAACGCAGTATTTCAATACTACTTCAGGAGAACAGACTTTGATCTCTTCATAGATCTGCTTGGTAGAACAGCATGGGATAAAGCCCTGGAGGGAAAGGGGACCCAAAAAGCAGGATAATATTAAAGGATCACCTCCTGCAAGCTCAGGAGTAAGGCATCCTGAAAAAGAGGAAGACAGGCAAAAAAATCAGGAGAATTACATTGAGGAACAGAAGGAAACATGGCAACAAGTGATGAGGAAAAAGCTGAGGTGCTAATGCCTTCTTTTTCTCAGTCTTTAAGAACAAGACTGGTTGCACTGAGGGAATCCAGCCTCCTCAGCCAGAAGACAAAGACTGGGAGAACGATCCCCCACAATCCAGGAGGAGACAGTCAGTGACCTGCTGCATCACACAGACACACACAAGTCTATGGGACCAGATGGGATACACCCGAGGGTGCTGAAGGAGCTGGCTGGGGTGCTCCCCAAGCTGCTTTCCATCATTTACCAGCAGTCCTGGCTAACATGGGAGGTCCTGACAGATTGGAAATTGGCCAGTGTGTCACCCATCTATAAGAAGGTTTGGAAGGATGATCCGGGAAATTACAGGCCTGTCAGCTTGACTTCCGTGCCCAGGAGGCTGATAGATCAGCTCATCCTGAGTACCATCACACAACACATGCGGGACAACCAGATGATCAAGCCCAGTCAGCATGGGTTTATGAAAGGCAGGTCCTGCCTGACAAACCTGATCTCCTTCTACAACAGGGCGACCTGCGTATTGGATGAGGGAAAGGCTGTGGATGTTGTCTACCTTGACTTTAGGAAGGCCTTTGATAATGTTTCCCACAGCATTCTCCTGGCAAAACTGGCTGCTCAAGGCTTGGATGGGCACATGCTTTGCTGGGTAAAAAAATGTCTGGATGTCTGGGCCCGAAGAGTTGTGGTGAACGGAGTAAATTCCAGTTGGCGGCCGGTCACGAGTGCTGTCCCCCAGGGCTCGGTGTTGGGTCCACTCCTCTTTAACATCTTTATTGCTGATCTAGACGAGGGGATCGAGTGCACCCTCAGTCAGTTTGCAGATGACACCACATTGGGTGGGAGTGTTGATGTGCTCGAGGGTAGGGAGGCTCTGCAGAGAGACCTGGACAGGCTGGAGCCATGGGCTGAGGCCAACTGGAGGAGTTTCCATAAGGCCAAATGCCGGGGGCTGCCCTTGGGCCACAACAACCCCCAGCAGCGCTACAGGCTTGGGGAGGAGTGGTTGGAGAGCTGCCAGTCAGAGAGGGACCTGGGGGGGTTGATTGACAGCCGGCTGAACAGAAGCCAGCAGTGTGCCCAGGTGGCCAAGAAGGCCAATGGCATCCTGGCTTGTGTCAGCACTAGCGTGGCCAGCAGGGACAGGGAAGGGATCTGACCCCTGTCCTCGGCACTGGTGAGGCCGCCCCTCGATTCCTGTGTTCAGTTTTGGGCCCCTCACTACAAAAAGGACATTGAATGACTCGAGCGTGTCCAGAGAAGGGCAACGAAGCTGGTGCAGGGTCTGGAGCACAGGTCGTACGAGGAGCGGCTGAGGGAATTGGGGGTGTTTAGTCTGGAGAAGAGGAGGCTGAGGGGAGACCTCATCGCCCTCTACAGCTACCTGGAAGGAGGTGGCGAAGAGCTGGGGATGAGTCTCTTTAATAGAGTAATAAGCAATAGGACAAGAGGGAATGGCCTCAAATTGCACCAGGGAAGGTTTAGACTCGATATTAGGAAGCATTTCTTTACAGAGCAGGTTGTTAGGCGTTGGAATGGGCTGCCCAGGGAGGTGGTGGAATCCTCATCCCTGGAGGTGTTTAAGAGTAGGGTCAACACATAGTTTAGGGTTATGGTGTTGTTGAGAACCGTCAATGTTAGGTTGGACTAAAAGATCTTCTAGGTCTTTCCAACCTTGATGATTCTGTGATTCTTTGAACAAGGAGCTCCTGGACAAGCTCAAAGACAGAAAGGGAGAAATTGTCTGAGCTGTCAGGGATCAGGTTAGGAAGGCCAAAGCCCTGATAGTATTAAAACTGGCCAGGGACATCAAGGAGAGCAATAAAAGCTTCTATAGGTATGTCGGTGATAAAAGGAACACTAGAAAAAATGTGTGCCCCCTCCAGAAGGAAATGGGAGACCTGGTTACATGGGCTATGGAGAAGGCTGAAGTGCTCAATGACATTTTTGTCTCAGTCTTCCCCGGCAAGTGCTCCAGCCACACTGCCCAAGAAGCAGAAGGCAAAGGCAGGGACTGGGAGAATGAAGAACCACCCACTGTAGGAGTAGATGAGGTTGCAGACTGTCTGAGGAACCTGAAGTTGCACAATTCCAGGGGACCTGATGAGATGCATTGAGGGAACTGGCAGAGCAAATGTCTAAGCCACTATTTGAGAACTTATGTGAGGTGCTAAGGCTTGGACAATAGGCCCAAGCCAGAGTTGACCTATAAATAAATCCTGTATATTTTATAACTGGTAACCATTATGCCAATAGGTATTATACTAAGTCATAATAAACCACCTATCCTGATGTAAAATGTGGAAGTGTTGAAGCCTGAGCAACAGGCTCTGAACCGAAACTGTTAACCCGGGATGGAATCCTTAATAAAATATGCACGGAGGATGTAGCTATCTGCAATGTATCTTCCCCTTCCTTTGTATGTGAATAGGATAAAAGAGTCATGGAGGCTGGTGTCTGCCTATGTGACCTGATGTGATGTAGCTACTTTGAATGTATCTTTCTCTTCCTTTGTATGTGAATAGAACAGCAGAGTCATGGAGGCAGGAGTCTGTCCCCAAGACCTGATGTGAGACCTTGCGCATAATCCTATCAGATAAGCAGAGAAACTCCTTTGGCTTCTCCCTTGAGCCCTGGCCAGTTTCTGGGGGAATCTAATGTGAGATTGAAAACAGGTATTTCCGCTTAAAACAAAGGTGGCAGCTATTCTGGCTTGCTGATTTTTAGGTATATAAGGCTGGGCCCACTCACAGTGACTTTGGAAGCCTCACCTATGGGTGGAGGCACCACGTAGGATTTCCCCCTTGCCGGGACAGGCTCTCCAAACCCTCGCTGTAACCGGGGCTGCCCAGCCACTGCGGGTCTGGGTGATGGTAACGTATGCAAGTGGTGATGGAGCTTTCTTAATCACTAGTCTCTCTCTCAGGTAGTAATGATTTGATGCATTACATGGTATTTTCCTATTTGTTTAAGCACGCTGTTCTGTCTTTTCTTACTGCATGCTTTCTGTATTATGTTACATTAAGTTATTTCTAGTAAAATACGCCTGCTCTTCTCACTCTGGTGTCTGAGTTTAATTGGTATCCCTAATCAGCAAAACATCTTGGCAGTCTGGTGAAATTTCTGCTGACTGGAAAAGGGGAAACATAACCCCCATTTTTAAAAAGGGAAGAAAGGAAGACCCTGGGAACTACAGACCAGCCAGTCTCATCTCTGTTCCTGTCAAGATCATGGAGCAGATCCTCCTGGAAACTATGCTAGGGTACATGGGAAATAAGCATGTGCATGGTGACATCCAAAATCGCTTTATAAGGGCAAGTTGTGCCTGACAAAATTCATGGTTTTCTATGACGGGGTACAGCATTGATGGATAAGGGAATGTTACAATGGCTCTCAAATAAACAATGAAATTTATGAATTTATTTATTATTGACACAATTATCTAGTACTCCTCAACCATTCAAGATCAGGTTTGAATGCCCTTGAGAGGAGAACAAAACACTGCTTCCTAGGGTTTAACAAGAATCCAAAATTCTCTATTATTCACCTAACAAGTGAAGGCTCTCAACCTTGAGGAAAATCTCAGGGCAGTGTCCCGATTCAAGTAACCTCAGGGAGTTTCCTTGGACAGCATTCCAACCCAAGGGGGGACTTCTCGATGCAATGTGCTGATCCAGGGCAGACTAGTTCAAAATGGCTCTCCCAGGGCACTGCATTTATACCTGAGTTGAATCTGAACTGTGGTCAGTAGCGACTCCCATTGGCCAAAGGCCCCAACTACCGTGAGGCCCTGAGAATAAGGACATGGAAAAAGGAGATCAGTAGCTGCAACTCTTCGGCAGCCAAGAAGCCCTGTTTTCATTGGGTGGGTTCACATGTCACAGGGAAGACCAACTGCTGCCATCTACCTGGACATGTGCAAAATAGAGATGCTGCCCCACATGACATCCTTGTCTCTAAATTTGAGAGACATGTATTTGATGGATGGACAACTCGTGGATAAGGAATTGGCTGGATGGTTGCACTCAGGGTGTTGTGGTCAACAACTCAATGCCCAAGTGGAGAGCAGTGATGAGTAGTGTTCCTCAGGGATGATTCTGGGACCAGTGTTATTTAACATTTTTGTTGGGGACATGGATAGTGGGATTGAGCACACCCTCAGCAACATTTGTGGGTGACACCAAGTTGTGTGATGTGGTTGACATGCTGAAAGGAAGGGATGTCATCCAGGGGGACATTGACAGGATTGAGAGGTGGACACATTGAAACTTCATGAAGTTCAAGAAGGTCAAGTGCAAGGTCCTGCATATGGGTCGGGGCAATCCCAAGCACAAATACAGGCTGGGCAATAAGTGGATTGAGAGGAGATCTACGGAGAAGGACTTGGAGGTATTAGTGGATGGAAAACTGAATGTGAGGCAACAATACATGCTCACAACCCAGAAAGGCATCCATATTCTGGTCTACATTGAGAGAATTGCGGTCAGCAGGTTAAGGAAGGTTATTCTCCCCCTCTACTCTGTTCTTGTGAGATGTGACCTGGGGTGCTGTGTTCAGCTCTGGGATCCCCAAGAGAAGAAGGACATGAACCTGTTGGAGTGATTCCATAGGACAGCCGTGAAGATAGTCAGGGGGCTGGATCACCTCCCCTATGAGGACAGGTTGAGAATATTGGGGTGGTTCAACCTAGAGAAGAGAAGGCTCTCTATAGATTTTATAGTGGCCTTCCAGTACTTAAAGGGGGCCTACAGAAAAGATGGGGAGGGATTCTTTTCAGGGAGTGTATTGACAGGACAAGGGGTAATGGCTTTAAACTGGAAGAGGGCAGATTTAGATTATATATAAGGAAGAAATTCTTTCCTGTGAGGGTAGTGAGGCACTGGAACAGGTTTCCTGGAGGAGAAGTTGTGGATGTCCCCTCTCTGGAAGTGTTCAATGCCAGGTTAGATGGGGCTCTGAGCAATCTGACCCAATGGAAGGTGTCCCTGCCCATGGCAGGGGGTTGGAACTAGATAATCTTTAAGGCCCCTTGCAACCTAAACCATTGTATAATTCTTTGATTTAATAAGATGCCTCAGTGTCATGTAACACATGATGCAAATGTGTCTAAATCAAGCACATTCTCTAAAATAGAGTTGCACGGTCATTTTTCAGCAAAGTGGTTTGGAATTGTTCATTGAGTCAGATATTTATACAAATGTGTAAGTGAACAAACGTACATATAACAAACATATGGCTTCCCTTTAAAAAGTTAACTAATTTACTATGTCTTTCCACCTGTAAATGGTGAGGATGATACTTCATTTTTCTTAACATTATTTTGCACTGCCTGTTTTGGTTATAAGCTTTTGATGCTGGAAGCAATTTCCTAGTATTATAGTGTGTATAACAAGTATCTATTTTTGGCAGTGGTCCCTGGGTTCTATTATAAATTCAATATGATTTTGGGGGCAGAGGAAATGTGTGTAGAACAATTTTAAGTACAGCTGAAAAATAAATTAATGTAAATCAAAATATTTCCATAAAAAAATGAGGACCACCATATGACCAAGTCTGAGAGAGGTAGGTATATTTGTGTTCTTTGATCTTACACATATGATGTAGATTGTGGTGAAGAGGCAGTGACCAAGATAGTTCATTACTTCAGAAATTCCAGTTTCTTTTACTTCAACAAAAGCAGTCTAATTGAGCCATCTTGATAATATTTGAGACCTATAGATCATTTACTGTAATTATAACTTTCATCACTGTGAGAAGTACCCTGATTACAATAGCACTAGCAAAAAGCAAAATCTTCCGGGGAAAAAAAAAAGAGGTAATAATTTTACTTTCAAATTCTCATTCTTGAAAGGAATAAAGAAACCAGGAAAATTACCTGTCTGAACTGTCACTGTTAATAAACAAAACTTTTCTGTTCTCTTATGGCTGTTCTGGGACAGTCACTGAAGAGCAGCAATACCTATTGGAATGTTTTTCATGACACTGATAGTAACGTCACTTGCATGAATAGGAAAAGAAAGAAATATTTAGGTTTGGATTCAGAACTTCTTCTAACTATAATGAGTTTGCCAACTCAAGGACTTTTGATAGATGTCTGATATTTCTTATACACAAAGTATAAACCCTTTCAACACAGGCCAAAGACTTCCACATTAAGGGAATAGTTCTAAAAATAAAAGTACTCTTTTTGGTGTCCTCCAAATTCTATTAGGAATATTTTTTTACTTATTTTTGTAACTACTGCTGTTACTACTTTGGTGAATTATATGGAGTTAAAATACATCAAATAACCAAAAAAGCAATCAAGAAAATACATAATAAAATATAGTATTGTGTGGGATCTGAAAAAATATAATTTTAAAAAAAGATATGAAAGTAAATCTGTGATCTTAGAAACAAAAAAATATTCAAAATGTTACTACCCAGTCCAATAAAAGCTATTTACATCTGACCATACATGGAGATGCACTTCCCTGAATATGTTAAATAGGTTTTGACCGTTCTTTCTAGTATCACTATCAAATGTAAAATATTACTTAACCAATATCAAAAAGCATGTCTGTGCTCTTCCAGTTTTACGTAACAGACTCTGAGACAATAGATAGTTGATTATCAACACATTCTGGAGAAATATCTCCACAATCACAAGGTTAGATGATCTGCCAAGTTTCTGAATAAGTCATTCCTGGCTAGGTATATTACAAAAATTATGAAAAATCCACCCCAAACTGCAGAAACCAGAAAATTCTGGAAATAAACTACAGCTGTATAACTATACACAAATTACAATCCCTGCATCTTAATGAAGTTATAGTTAACTTTGTTAAGAAGGCTAAATATCTGTCTACTCAGCAAGCAGAAATTAAGATATCAGTATCTGTATCTGCAGATACAGTAAGGACAGTGTGTTACTGTATGACTTAGCCCTTTTAATATCTTCAGTTAAAATCTAAATGCATCTGTACGCAATGTTTATACATAAACTGTGATCTCAATTCAATTGCCAAAACTTAAACGTGTAGAACCATTTGAAACTACCTGTGCCATCCAAAGCATCCACACGGGGCTTCAGAATATCAGATGGGACCTCTTCTTGCTTTGCCCTGAATACCAGAGGTTAGGGCTATTGTCCTACTGCATTTCTAGTATCACTAAAATTTTGTGTGCTGGCAGTTGCATCAAGTTTCTAGTCAATACAGCAAAAAATGTGTAGAGGGGTTGTCATACATCCAGATAGAGATGTCTAATCTAGGGTAAACTGAAAAGTTGGTCTGACTCATATGAATGGACTCAGTGGATCTCCTTGACTTTGTGAGAATTTAGCTTTGTGTAAACATCTATGTGCAGATGCTTAGACACAAATGCCTCAGTTTGGAGCTGAATACTAATTCTTGTAGGAATACCAAAAGGAAGCAGAAGAAGAACAGTCTGAGAGAGTGAAGATTAGGGTGGGGTGATGTGGAATGAGCTGATGTAGAGAAATCTTGCATGTTCAAACCCTGAATTTGACAAAGGGAACACTAAAACTTTTTTTCCATATGTCTAGTGCAGTTTCACTGAATTTTCTTTTTCTAACTGTATCTGACCTGTGATTTTAGGAATACCTTTCAAAATAGTTCTTAAGAAGTTCTATGACAGTAAATCTAACTGAATATTTTCTGCACTGCAAAATCTTTTTTAAGAAATTTTTGCCACCCCTCACTTTGGTTTCAAAGCTCCCTGTTTCTACAAGTGCATTGACATTTGCGGATAGTGTAACTGTCAGAGTCATATTGTAAACCATCTCAGTGAAATGGTCTGCATTATAAAATAAGAAAGAAAACATATTTTCATTTCCAGAGGAGAAAATGAATATGAGACTATATTATCAGCCACATTGTTCTGATGATTGCTCTTTTGTCTATGTTATCTCTGTAGTATAATGGTAACAGACAGTACAAAATTCCCTTCCTATAGTGACTTAGTTAAGCAGGCAGCAAATAAAAGAAAACATGTTGATCCCAAACTGTACACGTTACTAATTAATTTTCTGAGAGCAGTGATCCGGTGAGCAGATGCATTTATTTTTGTGTGTTTAACCTGAATCCAACCTAAATGTGTTTAACCTAAATCAACCGTTTCAATGACTTTTATTATGATTAAGTATGTTCACTGAATAGAGTTAATGATCTAAATGGACAGATCAGACACTGGTGTGGGAAGAGCTTAAAACACAAACATGTCAGTAATAGACATTTGTGGGAAATGGGGAAACATTAAGAAAGTTATAGGTTCAGTGGTAAGAAAAATGAAAAAAAGGATGACATTGAAAACACAAGTGTAATGGGAGGAGACAGAAAGAAGAATAAAGAAGCATGGAGTGAAACTGAGATAAAGATGCTCTGAGAGAAGAAGCATGGGAGCAGTGAAGCGCACATCACTTGCCAGGGAAGTCCCTATGGCTACAGGCTAGCATGCTCCTCCCAAAGCATGGCTCTCCCTATGCAGCCCAGAGGAGAATCTTGGTTTCCCCAGCTATCCACCTTCTCCCTGTAACCAGACACAGCAAACCTTCTTGCACACACTTTGCTTGCCTCATCTGCATTTTCACACACATGACCTCCAACAAACAGGGAAAAAAAGCCTCATCCTCTCAACCTGCATTCTCATCTTGTTGAATGGTACTGTTTTGGAACAACCTGTGAGAGACGAAACAACAGGCCTGAAAGACTGAGAAAAATGGCCTGAGAAAGAGATAAAAGTTGAGGCCCTCTGAGCTAAGGAATGCCTCAAAGACTCGGAAGACAGTATGTCATGGGATGGATGGTGTGGAGGTTGAAGCTTGATAAGGGTGCCTGAATAACACAGGATGCAGCTGGAGGAGGTAGCCTTGTGGAGACAGGACAAATCTGTTCTGGTGTATCTGGTCAAATTTCAAGCGCCATCTGTCCGGTGAATGACCTTTATTTCATTATCCACGAAATGCATATTAAAGTTAACACCCCTGTCCCAATCCGATATCAGGGAGGGTTCTTAAATGATCCCAAGAGTGAGGTTAAGACACAAATGAGGTCAGATGCCATACAACTTTGTGAACTTTATTTTGCATACAACTGGTAATAGCAAAAGGACAGAGAAAAAGGAGGGAAAAGTTAGAATCCCTAAGCAAGAAAATGGTAGAGATGCAGCAAGATTAATTACCAACACCATGAATCCAGCGATGTACCATTGGCTCGGTTCTGGTGCAGGTGATGGTGCTCCAAGCTCCAAGAGTGATGACAAGAGGGAGAGGGATAGAGAGATCCCAAGAAAGGAGTACGCAGTCCTTTTATTGTCCCAGATTTCTCCAAGAAGTCCGCCCATTTCCACGGGGGTCATTGTCTCGTGGTCCTCTTCACCTCAATTTAACTTCAGGCGGATGTCGTGGTTTTGTCTGGGACAGTTCCTCTTCTCCAGAGCGTACTTCTCCCTGCCCACAGGACAGGAAGTGGTGGTGGTGCAACAGCAATGCTTGAGTCATACACACCAACACTGTTTCTTACAACCCTTCAATATGTTAACAAAGACTAACAAGATCATGCTAATTACATCATCCCATGAAACACCTTACCCCTCCCTGTACATGGGATATGTAGGTATGTGGGTCGACCTATGGGACAGACAAAAGGAAAGTGGGTATAAATCGAGGGGGAGGAAAGGGGGGGTGAAGCGAAGAGTGCAGTGGAGCGAAGAAGACGGATGCCTCCTGGAACTCTCGCTGGTAGGACTGACACAGGAACCCAGACCGGTGATCTCTATTCCCTCTATCTCCCTCTTTTTCTTTTTCCCCTTGTCCTTCACTACCATTAAGAAATGCCAGGCATACTGTATTGCTTGCCACAACTCATTATATAGTTGGCCAATTATTGTGTGTCCAATTAGTACATTGTGGATAGTTAATAAATGTTTGGACTTTGAGACTTGTCTCACCGTTGTCCGCTCTGTTGTGGATTTACTAATCTGAGCCACTTGTCTCCCTCATCTGAGCGGGACATGACACAGCCCCTGCTTCTGTTGGTGATTCAGGCACAAGCAGATGCAGAAGATCTCATATCCATCCTGTAAGAAAAGCTGCTCAAAGGTGTCTCTAGGCTTAACTACATTTTTGTCGTTTTAGTGAAGAAGCTTCTTTTCAAGTGTGACAAAGATAAAGGGATAGGGATAGTGGCAAATGACTGAAAGCATATATGGAAGTTGTGGGAGGTAATACTTTTTTGTTTGTTTGTTTAGCTTACATGTAACTCAGCTCACTTTTCTTTTTTTTTTTTTTTTTTTTAAGAAAATACAAAAAAGACACAAATCATATAGTGTGATACTACATATACTTTAAAATAGAGTCTGGTAGGTATTTAAGAATTGATCCAAAATTACTGATGAACTTCAGACTTAACTGATTAGTGTGACTTTTATAATAGTTGGAGTAGATAAAGATTTTGTACTATGCATACACACTAAGTGGCTATATACCTCTTTCTTTAGTTTTATGAAATGAAGGCTTATATAGCTGCAATTCACTGGAAGTTTTTAATGCTCCAAGTAAAAATAAAAGTGTCTGAATATACTGAAGAATTATTAACTGGATCTGATTCTCTTAGGGTTTGTATCAGAAAGATCCACTGACTGAGCCAAAAATCTTTTCTGTCCTATTATGGCACAAACCTTTTTTTCCAGGAATGCAGCTCCTAAAATCTAATTTCAAAGCTTCCTGCAGCCTGACATACAAGCTGACAATATTTAGAAGGCCCAAAGAACTAGGAGGTAGTCAGTTCTTGTTTAAATGAACTACCTAGTTCTACCCTTTTAATAATAATGATAAAAAGTCATAATTGCTGTTAAAGGCACTGTAAAAATAATGATATTCTTGTACTGTTTCTTGGCAATAGAAGATCCATTGTGAATTCTTATTTTTGAAAATTTTTAGTCATTACTATCTGTGGCATGAAACAGCTCAAAAAAATTGTCATGTTCAGGCTGAGAGCATAGCAAACATCAGGCATTAGTGGACATCAACTGAAAAAAAAGAGCTTTGGAACAGGAGGGATGGAAACAAGTCTTTGGTTTCCTTATACTTTATAACCCCAAATTTCTAATCCAGAAACAAAATTTAATTAGTTCTTATACTAGGATAAAATGGAAGAAAAGGTAGCCAAGGAACTTCCCTTTCAGCTTGAATGTGTCAGGGTTAATCATAAAACTTTCTATGAACTTCTTATTTATCCTTTCTCTCTTCTATGATGAGGTGAGGACATGAGGATGTATGACTGTTGCTCATCTACCTCTCAACAAAAATACTACTCTAAGGCAAATATCTGTGCTTTAGTTATCATTAGCAAACACTAAGTCATGGGAAACTTGCACCCAGTATATTCCTGCAGTTGTAAGGACCTCCACAGGGCTCCTTATGAAGCAGTGGGTTTGTAACTTAACAATGTCCTAAATAATAAATGCAAACTTTTCCATAGGGATGCCTACCTTAAGGCAAAAGACAGAGACATCTTAGTGTTTCCTATCTGACATTTCAATCTGTGCTTGCTTTAGCATTCAAAATCCTTCCACTCCTACTGCTATTATACAGCCACCTCTGCAGTGCTTAGTCATCAGAAGACGTGAGTGGAAGATCTGTAAGGGTAGTTTTCTCTAGCCTTAGCACTCCAAATGTGCAGATTTCCCACTAGTTTTCTGATTCTGCTTTTTCTATGTAGATATGCCAGATCTCAGCATTTTTCATTTCCAATCTTCTGCTGTCATGTTTTTGTCATAATGCATTCATCCTTCAAAATAAGTTGCAAGCAACACATTCAGAATATTAGAAAGGATAAGCAAACTTTCAGACTTGACAATAATAGCATTTTCTATGACAGGCTTTGATGTCTTCTGTATTCACACTTATCTCTAATAAACACATCTAAGTAATGACTACCAAAATAAATATTCTTTCTTCTACTCATCACATTCTTTTTTGGCAGTCTAAAGTAGTATACATGCATTCACATTATTTCTCAACCAAGCAAATTGCACAGGAACAACAAAAACATAGAAGTGCAAGATTTTTTCTATTTTTGAAAATAATTTTTTCTTCAGATTTTTATTGCTTTCAATAAGTAATAGACTGTCTAACTAATAAATCAACATTATGAAACAATGAAAACTAGTGCACATTTTGATAAAAGAATTAACATGAGAAGCACAGATCAATAAATGTCAAATAGTGATAATAGCAAATTTGCTGACGTTACTGATATTACTGCAACGACTCAAAAAATTCTGCAATTAGAATCAATAAACAGTACAAAAATCGTACTTTTTATATTTCTTTAGAGGACTTCACAATTTTCATTTGTGAGAACATACAATCTGCTTTCACTGAATATGGTTGTTAGCTATTTACTTCATAGATTTTCTCAGCATGTCTCTCACTTGCACCATAAAATACACTCTTAGAGTAAAATATAGCATTGTCTTATTTTCCAGGAAGAAAAAGTGAAACATTTCCTCTAATGATGTTCCTCTCCTTGGAACTAGTTATTGTTAAATGTATGGTGTCTTTCTATGAATTAGGCCACATAGTAGTACTCAAACTCAGAAATGTACAATCTCTTTTAACTTGTATGGGCACTCCACACAGGAACATTCAATAATCACAAATCATGGGATGGATTACTCTGCCAACATTATTCAAACCTTGTTGAAGATTGTCTTCTGAGGACACCCTTTTCCATTTTTGCAAGGGAGTGAGCTATTTATGTTGGTGTGAATATGTCAGACATCCTGTCGCGGAATAGTCAAGAGCAGGTTGACTATAAAAGCAGTTCTAAAACTCACTTGCTCCTTACCCTTCTCAATCATGTACCATATGGTGTACCTTTAAGTGATATATAATCTAGAAAACAGGATGAAGGAAACTGATAAACCAACAGTAAAAAACCAAACCTCCTCCATTCAGTGGTGAGAATGAAGCATCTTTATTCATTATGACTACCTATAAAAGAATATGACTACTCTAAGTGTAAAGATTTGTAGATACCTGCATAAGACCTTATGTCCCTGAGCTCCATTTGCTGTGTAAAGGTTTCTAACACCATTTAAGACACTTAGCTAGTCCTCCTAGCTTCAGTTCTGCAGCTTGAAAAGGGCATGTTCCTGAGTCTTATCTGCCAACCTGAGACAAATGTTCTAAAGACTGTAACGTGGATTAGCAAGCATAAAGTGCCTTCACTAAAGCAACTGAATTGAGCCTTTATGCTTTTTATAGTCATGTGATAAGATATTGTTAACTCCAAGAACAGCCATTTCTCTTTATTTGTAAATAAGGAAGCCAAAAATGATCAGTTCATACAGAAGACAAATTCTGGCATTATAAATTCCTCTCTTGAGGACTTGCTAAACAACTCCAAAGAGATATAAAAAATGAAAAAATAGTAAATAAAAAAGGTATTTCAAGAGCTACAATTATTAAAAAAAAAAAAATAAAAAGTCTACATACTCAAAGAAAACCGGAACTCCTGTTACTTATAAAATAATATGAGTAAAAATGAAATTCATATGAAATGGAAATACAAATGAAATCACAAATATGCAGTTGTCCTTCACTGAAAAATAACAGTCAACCGTAGCCTTAAGGCAACAACACAGTTTGTAAAGATGTAAGATTAAAAGTGGATTTTGATGGACTCTCGTTAACACAGAAAATCTCCTCTACTTTCTTCATACATATGTTTATTAAATATTTTCTCTACATTTATGTTTAGATAAGTGATGTGTAATAAATAAAAGTACAGCAGAAAGTCATTTAGGTGCAGTGTATATTAACAGAGGTCACCTTAAAACCTTTCAAGAAAAAAAGTAAGAAAAAACCTTTCTAGTTTTGGTAATAGAAAGATTGTGGCTACTGCAGTTTAGGAAGACACTGAAGGAAAATCTTTGTGTCATAGTCTATTTAAAATTTAGATTCACAAATGGCAAGATATGTGGTGTGACAAGTAGAAATAATCACTCTGTCATATTCACTAAGCCTGTTCTTACAGATGTGATGTTGACAATACATTTTTCAGCATTGCAAGAATACAAAGGCATGGGTTTCTTTACAACTTACTCCTGAAGAGAACTTTCCATCTGGTTTGCATTACAGTTTCATCTTGCATTAAGAATTGAACTTTTCAGCTGCTTATTGCTATGCCAGTGTTTTATTATTCAAAGAGATTCTTGGGTTTCAGTCTTACAAATATTGCTCTGTCTTAGGTTGCTCCACCAGGGGCTGTCATTCACCAGCAGAAGAGAGACCTTTCCCTCGGAGTGGTGACTTCTGTACTTGTACATACTGCACTCAAAACATGTTATTCACTATTACTTGCAAGACATACATACACACAGAAAGAGTGAGGTTTTTTCCATAATTTCTCTTTCATACCCAGGCAGTAACTTTGTAAAAGCTTCTTAAGGTGTTGCTTTCATGGACTACACTTTATTTCCATAATTTCTTTCTGAGAGTTGTAACTTTTAATTTTTTTCTGAAATTTTTCTTTTTTTTTTCTGAAATCTTGACTTTCACCAGTATAATTCAACTGCTTCCAGTCATACTACAACTGCTGTAATAATAATTTTAAAATCTTATAATCCATTTGGTACGTATTAGTGTTCTATTTAGTGAGGCAAATAGCCTGCTGATACAGACTGGACTAGGTATAATCCAATGTGATATAACAGAACCTAGAGGGAACAAAAAAAGCCTTCAAATTCATTAGGAAAGTCAAATGATTAGCAGAACACTCACATTTATTCTATAGTACTCAGATAATTGTGGCATTCTTTAATTTTAGAAAAATAACAATTTCTTAACATAAATTATAGATATTTGGAATGACACACCGAATTGACTTAAATATTTACAGTTCTACACGTGATTACACTAAGTTTCATAAAAAATAAATTAGCAACTTTCCAAAAAGGTCAGGCAATAACCAATCATCAAGCAGTGATCAAATCTCCTATGGAGTTATAAAACAGTGGCCTAACAAACTACAGAGTTCAAGAAAAGTTCCTGGTTATTGTTATAATACTTAGGATATTGTGGTAGTCCAGTTCCCCTCCCTACTCCTTGCTGGGCCATTTGGTGCTTGATGTGATTCCAACCCCCCCTCCTGGGCTGCATACCAACCTAGGGCAGTGTAGACTGCAAATGGCAGTGGACCAGAGTGATAAGGCAACCCCTTGATGTGCCTGGCTCCTGCTCTCCCTATCACTTGGGAGTTGTAATAACAGTCTATCCCCTCCTGACACCCTGGTACACCAGTACCTGGAAAGTGGACAAAGGAAGGCGATAACAGAACTACAGATCCAGAAAGCTCCAGGCCTGCACAACTGATAGAAAATACCAGAATATTTCATCACTTGAGTTGGGCTATAGTGGAAAAGTACCTTACAAAAGTCAGTTATCTTGGACCCTATAAATAGCAACCATAAGTGAGACCCTTTTTGCTCTCCTGTATGGCAGTAAGCCTGTGACCAGCATCTCCCCTGAGCTGGGACACCTCTCAGGTATCAACTCCTTGAAGTATGGTCTGCCATCAAAGCTGATGAAGGGCCAGAGTAAAGTTGACCCCGTTGAGTCTCAATTATTGCCTGCTAGAGGAATGCCAGTGCATTGTGAGTATTTACTCTAAACTGGAGAAGAAAATTTTAACTGTAGGCTAGGTTCTCTTTCACCCACCTCTCTACCTACTGATGTGTTCGGGTATAGACAATTATTTTCATGAGTGTGGGTACATACCCATTTCACTGGATCTAAATACTTTTGTCTGTCTATGTGTTTGTACATTTTGTGTTTATGAATATACACATATATATATAGATTTAGGACACTTGATGGTAAGTTAGTGCCAATTGTGTAGTTTTTAAATTGTTAAGATGCTATTTTAATCATAACATATTTTATTGAATTATTTTGTCAATCCTTAAATTGTTTAATGATTAAGTGCTGCTAGTCATTAACTTGATTTGCTGCTAAATCATTGCCATGTTAATATTTTCATCTGAGAGAGATGTATGCAAAAACAAGAAGTTCTAGTCTTTAGCTACTACTCTATACTTTTTAGCCACTCTATAGGAGTAGTCAGATTCTACCCTGGTGATTAGTATCTAAATAATCAAGTGGAAGAAACTGTCATATGCAAGCAGAAAGACTACTACAGAAGTCTACATACACTGACTTGCCTGCCCTTGACCAAAGTACCATCCCTAGATCTCCACATTGCAAACAGATATTTGCCATAAGATAAAGTCTTTCCTGTTCATGTTATTATTTGATACGTTATATATTCACCCAGAAGACTACTACTGGCTAATAATCCTATCATTGTGCATTATGCTAATAAACTATCCTTGTCCATCCACCTCCCATCCATATATGGAGGCTGTAAGACACCCAGAAACATACTAAGAGTACAATGAGACTTTATGTAATGAAAAGTGGTTGTATGTACACACTGGAAAGTAGCATACTGTTATACTTTGTGAGACTCCAATACAGATTATGTATTAACTTCGCTGTTTTCATGACAATATATTGGTTTGGAATGAAATCTCTAACTTCTTTTTTTTTTTTTTTTTTTTTTTTTTTTACCTTTTGTGAAATTTCAGTTCTCAACAGCTATTGCTATTGGAGTTGTACTTTTGACTTGTTATGATCTGTAATGTAACAAAATCTAAAAGGGTAAATACAATCTGCTGGTCTGCAATGTGTTTGATCTTCCTTATTTATAAATAACTGCTGCTAATTTCATTCTTTTATTTAAGTCTTGAAGATGGGTTATATAGATTTCCTTTCAGTCAGGTAATTTATTGCATCGAAATTCCTGGCTGATTTTCTATTATTGATAATTCTCTTTCAAGAATGACATTTTTTTCTCCATTTAATTTATGGATTTTTTTTTTTAAATATTAAGATAATATTTATTTCAGTTGTTTTGCAACTACTGAAATGATATCAAAAAGGTCAGATTTATTATCTATAAAATTTCTTGGTTTAAAGAGTTATCTTTGAAAAAAACACAAAATAATTAAGAAAGTCTTTAAGACTAGATATAACTGTATTTCATCATGAATATTACAAAACACAATCTGTCAATAGGTCTGGATAAAAAACAATACCAAAGGTATTCATGGTTCAAATCTTGTGTGTAGGAGAAGAGAAAGACACTATTTCAGCATAAGACCTGAAAATACATTTTAATGGGAGGAATAACGAATTACTAGAATAGCTTATCTAGAGAGGTTCTGTGGGGTCTGTGGAGAACAAATTTACAGATATCTTTGAGAACATATCAGGAATGACAATGGCACATTTGATTCTGTCTCAAGGAAACGGAAGAAAACATGCCTTTCTACAGAAGAATAAAGAAGGAATTGGAAATTGTTCCATGGGAGACCTGGAAGATCTGTGCTCCTGAGTCTAAAGACACATGTCACTCCCACCTAAACTGTATGTCATAGACTGAGGTAAATGTGCACCTTCTTCTTCTACCTTTTCCTCAACCATCTAATAGTTTGGAGAATTTAGATGGTGTCCTGGTCCAGCTAGGATAGGGTTAAGTTTTCCCAGCAGAGAGAGAGGGGGAAGGGATCTCCAGCCAGGTTATTCATACCATGCTGGCGTCAGGTCCGCGTGGGAGAACTTTTTCCATGGTGGGCTTGGTGGCGGGGAGCTGTTCTGTAACCACTGCAGTATTTCTCTGTATATCTTTTGTCTTGTTCACTGCTATTGCTGTTTATTGTTGTTATCATTGTCACTGTTGTTGTTCAGATTGTTTACCACACTGTTGTATTAAATTTTCTTCTTATTTTAACCCGGGATTTGTGCCTCACTTCCAGCCTGACCGGCTGAGGGTGGGGGAGCAGCAAAGGGCAATGTGGTCTCTGGTCCCGGTAGGGCTTAAACCACCACAGATGGCTAAGCCAGTTATCATGATATTTGAGAAGCTGTGTCAGTCCAGTGACTGGAAATGGGGTAACATAACCCCCATTTTTAAAAAGTAAAAAAGGAAGATCCAGGGAACAACAGGTCAGTCAGTCTCATCTCTGTGCTCCGCAAGATCATGGGGCATATCCTCCTGGAAACTGTGCTAGGGCACATAGAAAATAAGGATGTGATTTGGAACAACCAGAATGGTTTCACCAAGAGCAAATCATGCCTGACAAATTTGGTGGCTTGCTAAAATGCGATTACAGCACTAGTGGATAAGGGAAGACCGGCTGATGCCATCTACCTGGACTTGTGCAAAGCATTTGACGCTATCCTGCAGAACATCCTTGTCTCTAAACTGGAGAGACATGGATTTGATGGATGCACCACTCCGTGGATAAGGAATTGTCTGGATGGTATCACTCAAAGATTTGTGGTCAACAGCTCTGTGCTGGGTTTGTGTGGCTGGGTTTTTGGTAACAAAGGAGGAGGTTACAGCGGTGGTCCCCTGTGAGAAGCTTCTCAAAAGCTCCCCTAGCTGCAAGTCAGCCCTACCTCTGGCCAAATCTGAGCCAGTTAGTGATGGTGGCCATGCCTCTGCAGCCTTCCAGAACTTAAAGGGGACCTACAGGAAAGATGGGGAGGGAGTCTTTCCAGGGACTGTAGTGATGGAACAAGGGGTAATGGCTTTAAACGGAAAGAGGGTAGATTTAGATTAGATATAAGGAAGAAATGCTTTACTGTGAGGGTGGCAAAACACTACAGCAGTTGCCCAGAGAGGCTGTGGATGACCTGGAAGCATTCAAAACCAGCTTGAATGGGGTTTTGATAAAACTGATGTGCCAGGCACACCCTCCCAGTGAGAGCAGAGCTACTTGGGTGCTGAGGTGCCGCAGGTCGGGGCTGCCTTTGCTCTCAGGGCCTCGCGGTAGTTGGGGCCTTTGGGCAGTGGGAGCCGCTATTGACTGCAGGTCAGATCGGGCCTGGGGATCAATGGAGTCCCCTGGGGAGACATTGGGAGCTCGTCCCCTGGAGCAGCAGCTGCGGTCGAGGACTCTCCCCTTGGGTCAGGACGCTGCCCAAGGAAACTCCTCGAGGGGCCTTGGGTTGGGACCTCGAGGGTGAGAGCCCTCACTTGTCAGGTGAGTGATAGAGCGTTTGGGGTTGTCATTAAACCCTAGGTAGCAGGGCTTTGTAAAGCATTTGGGGTTGTCATTAAACTCCAGGGAGCGGGCCTTTGTCTGCGTTTTGTGTTGCCGTTAAACCCTATAGAGTTCTTTGTTATGCGTTCTGGGTTGCCGTTAAACCCTCAACAGCTGTTCTGTTCTCCTCTCACAGACATTAGAACCTGTAATTTACAGAGAGCTAGTTACCTGTGTTAATAATAATTTTTTTATTAATTTTGGTGTGTGGCTGTTTAACTGAGAGCATCTGTAACACCTGGTCTAGTAGAAGGTGTCCCTGCTCATGGCAGGGGGGTTGGAACTAGATTATCTTTAAAGCCCCTTCCAACTCAAACCATTCTGTTTCTATTATGATTCTATAATTCAACTACTGTTCTGGGAGACATGAAAAGCTGTAGGACTGGATGTTCCAAGGAAGACACATATTCTGCTAATGGTAATTTTAGATAAAGAATGTGCACCCAAGAACACAACCCCACCCCAAAAAAATATCTGACCAGATTGCTAGAAGACTTTTTTACCCTGAATTTCAGCCTAAGCTGTTATAATGTTCTTGTATTTTTACTTCCCAGAATATGCACTGAATACATAATTTTCTTTACCGGATACCTGTACGTACTGTCATAGCCATAGAAGTAGTACTCTGCCAGGTTGAAAAAGTGAGTGCACATTGTGACTTACTGAGGTGTGACAACGATCTTTACCGCTGCAAACACACACACAATGCAACTCATATTGAGGTATGTCATGAGTATTTCCACCAAGAAGATCAGGGAAATTTAGGTAATATGATTATATATTCTCTGATCTGTGCTTCCCTCTGTATCTGTTGCATCACCAAAAGTTTTCAGAAATCTCGGGCTGAATATACAAGGCTACAGGTCAAGTGGTGGAAGTATTAAATAATAAGCATGAGATTACTGCAAGTACTGAAAAATGCCAACAGCTTTAGCTTTCTATGGAGGATTTGCATTTTTATTAGCATCCAGTGAGCCAAACTGCACAATGAGTTTGGCAGATATACTGACTTTTGACAGCCAGCCAGTAATTCAGGGGAACAGAAAGCACCTGATGTAATGCTCAAATATTTATTTGAATTTTATATCTACTTGTTTCTTTTCTGGAACATACTGATGTTATGTGTCCTATTGTAAAGGGATGAGGATCAAACAGTGCTTTTAATACAGCCAGAACCAACGTGTGACAGATGCTTCATTGTGTCTAAAAGAATCTTTTGGTTTAAAGGTTACAGAGAAAGTCTGCTTTGAATGACTGGTATTTTCTATTAAAAAAAAAAATAGCGTTAGTCATATTGGGCATAATTGCCTAAAACTCAGTAAATAATACTATAGAAAGAGACAAGTTCAAGACTGTCTAAACATGTAGGTGACTAAACTTATTAAATGTGCGATCGATCATATTACATCACAGAAGTGTCTATTGTAAGGAGACGTGACCATATCCCACATTTTGCTTTACAGAAAATTAAGTGTATGTAGATACGTACCTGAACTCTGCTGAGGGGTGATGGTGACCTTTTATATAAAGCTGAGTACCTAGGTCACAAAACTATAAAGTGGGAATCTTCCTGTCTTGGTGTCTGTGCTCTCTTTCCTTTCAGAACATCTTGTTCAAATTCGTCCAAGCTGATATTACTTGAACAACAGGACCTCCTGTTTCTGAAGAAACATCTGTAACTACTAAACTGTGATTTTGAAATGAGAATGGTCAATTTAATCTCCTCCAACAAGTTCTTCTATTCTAAGGACCTCTGTACAGACTGTGTCCTAAAAGCATGGAAACATCCAGTATTTCTGACTGTTACCTTACATAGTCAGTTCAGCAGAGTGCATTGGCCGCAGACACAGCCATATGTCTTATTCCTTCAGTGAGAATTATCGCCAAAATAACTAGGTGGGATTGTCCCTGAAATTTTATATATCTGTCTACACAACTCACCCACTGTCTCACCCCTGTCCTTTTGTGTGGGTAGATATTATTATCTTCTGGGGTTCTAAGTCTTTATTAATTCCATTCAGTGATTGACTGAGTTAAACAAACCATATTGTACTCTTCTGATTGCTTTTTATTGAGAGGCATCTACTATGTATCCAAGTATTTTGCGGAAATAACAGCGCCTAGCATGTTGATTGCTTTACTCATGAAAGAGTATATTATAGTATAACACAGCAGATGAACTTTTACAGTGTTCTTCCTTAAGTGACAAGTAATATATATCATTTTGGTTTCTTACACTTAAAAAACCCCCAAACAAATTATACTCATAATGTTTAATAATTACAACGGATCTACATCCGGTCTTACTGCTATTGGTTTCTACTCAAAGCTTTTCTAACTTGGCTTTACATTTTCATACTGCTCCTTATCACTGAAATTCTTACATTTTTAGTCATAAGTCATAGATAAAAGCTACTTTACCACTGGACTTCATGGAATTTTTGACATTTTTCCTTTTAATGGGTCAAAACTAAGACTGGGGTAGAACTTTACATTGTGGGATAGATGACTTACTTTGGAGAACAACAGGAGTAAAAATATTTGGGATCTGAAAGCTGTGAATTAGAAAAACATTTTATGGTAAAAATATGAGTAGAATCTAGATCTGCATTTGTGTGTTTAGCAGACTTTGATAATACTGTGCGGAGGATCAAAATGAACAGTACAAAACACAGAAAAAAGCACACTTATTTAAAAGCAAGAAAAGTAAATTGTGAAATAATAAAAAGTAGCAAGGCTCAGAGGAGAAAGAAGAAGAGTTTCGCATTAATTTAAGGATTTAGTTTTGCATTTTGCCATAAATTGCAAGCTTATCTGTATTTCTCCGAACCATCTTCAAGATAAAAGCCATTGTTCTGTGAAGAAGGTGATTATGCCAGCAGCCTAGAATATCCTGCTTATACTGGCATTCAACTTCAGTTCAGACTTCTGTTTCCCAAATCTTTAGTGAATTTTTTGTGTCTTTCTGTTAACAACTTGCTTCTCAGTGGGCTAGAAAATGCTTGTCTCTCACAGAAGTCTATCATGTGCTTTGCCAAACAAACCACAGGGATACTGACAGTTACCATTTACTGATGAGAGATGAGTACTGATACCATAGCTGCCATGGTGTAAATAGTAAACATGAAACAGTACAATCCTCATCACAATAGGCTAATTGAATAGCTCAGTGCTAATGTGACCATATTTCCCATAAAGCCCTTGATTTTCATTGTCAGATGTCTGTCATGCCCTTCCAGTTAGGTTTACAAAAACTGTGCGTTCTTCCAACTTTTGGAAACCTGGCCAGGGGTTGGATTTCTGCCACTTTGGGGAGCTGCCAGCAAGTGGAGCAGATGGATCTCACAAGAAAAAGGCTCTTCTTTACCAAGCAGGACAATGACTGTATAAGTTAGCAAGACTAATCAATTTACTTGCACATCACAGGTAATACAGAGCACAGGGAAACCTTTTGTAGAATCACATCAATGTGTGCGCAACGAAGCAGTAAGCAGTCAAGCACAGAGAGCTACAAAAGGAAGCATGTGCCTTATGAAAGACAGGAGAAAGCTAGAACTCTCTAATATGTTGCATTTAGATCATTTAACACACTTTTTCTTTGCCTGACACTTTCCTGGGTTTTAGATTCACACTTATTTTGTTCTCTGTCTTGTCACTTTTGATGTATTGGATTTGATTCTGATTCTCCAGACTTCATTGCTGTTGTCCCTTCCAGAGTCATCTCCATCTGATCCCTAGTCTCTAGCTGAACCTATAGCTTCTTCAACAAAGCAATTCTACACTGTGACAAGATGGGAAATTTCACAGTATCACAGACTTAAGGCCAGAAGGAATCATTAGATCATCTGATCTGACCTCCTACATAGGAGAGGTTATTTCATGGTGTAGTATTATTCTTCTGTGGATATTAGCTTAGTTTGGAAATCTTCAACCTTAATTCTTCATCCCTCCATAATATATATATATATATATTTTTTTTTTTTTTTTTAATAAGCTTTACCCTATGTAAAACATTCACATTGTCTATTATTTTTTGCTAATATTATCAATAAAAGTATAAGTGTGGAATTGGCAACCTTTTTATTGTGCTCATTTACCAGTAGAGGTTTCAGAGATTCTGGCAATCTATACCACACTATGACACCTAAAAGACAAAATCTTAATTGATAGAATCTATCCTTAGGCATTAGTCATAACGGACATATTGAGAAATAAGTAAAAAGAAATCCAAAGTTTTAAAGTCAGGGAAAATAAAACAGTCACTTTTTTCCTTTCAGTCCACCCATAAAACATCTAAAGACAGCTGAAAATGTCAGCTAGAATATTAAATGTTTGTAAGATTTTCAGATTAGTTTAAAAAACAACTGTGCACAGTAAGGAAGTTATTTGTAATATTTCTGTCTTTTCTAATGCTACAATATAATTAGTCAAATATTCAGTTAATTGAATTTACTTGAATGCATACTTATGGAAGAAAATATTATTTTGAAATTCTTCATTATCTGTTTTTGAGTACTTTCTCATAGCATATTAAATGATAGCACACTGCATGTTTCATGCCTTCAGAGTGAGAAGTGTCATTGTTCTGTAAATTATATGTAGTCAGAAATACTTTAATATTAACATTCTAACATATACAATTCAGTTAACTTAAATGAGTATAGTATTGATGAACTCAGAACAAGTAAAAAAACATTAGACTTTTTTCCAACTGTCAAAATGTAATGTATTGAAAACACTAGCCCAGAAAATATATATGGATTTTCTATAATTAAATCAATATGCAGGTATAGTACCTGTGCATAAAGTGAAGTTCCTAAACATGTTTTTATAATAAAAACTATGGGAATATGTCTTCTGTGAACACAGAAGTCTACACTTTTATTTTTGAAACAGGAATGGCATCTATCATATCATCAAAATGGTACAATAATATTTTATGACATGGTAGCTTTTAGGAATAATATATATTCCTATATTTAGGCAGCAAATGCTGATTTGCAACTGCTTAATTCTCAGTTTTCCACCCTGGTCTGGACAGAAAAGAAACAGACACTTATTTTGTACACCAGCTACAAAAGTTTCAGAATTCTTAAAATGTGAATGTAAAATATACCCAGAGGTTACTGTGATTTTGGTGTAATAATTGCTGGAATAGATCAATATTTTCTTTTCTATACCTGAGCAGTCATCAAAACTCACAATCATATTCCCAAGCAATTGTTTCAAGTCAGTTTTTCAATTTCACTTTATTCTTTTTGCTTTCAAATGAAGGATTTTAAATCAAGGATTCTAAGCCTATCGGTTGTATATCTAGCATAGTGATTTATTAAATGAAGACTTAAGAAACTGTGTTTTGACCTTTTCACTTCTGCTTTTCTAAATATACTAAGGAATTTAATGGAAATCACACAGGTATTGGTTTCTAAGTAATTTCACATCTTAATATTTCATGTCTTAGTGTCTTATGTTTTACCCCGGGATAATTTGTTCTACCAAGCATTATAAGACAGGAGCAATCATTTTAAATCTGCATCCAATATAGAAAGAATGGTATCCATTTTACTCAGAACTTACACCTGAGAGAGTCCTTCTGGAGTCCTTTTATGTCAATGAAGAAAACCAGTTTGTTTTGGTGGTTTCTTTGTGTGTGTGTGTGTGTGTGTGTGTGTTTTATTGTTGTTTTGTTTGTTGTTGGGTTTTGTTTGTTTGTTTGTTTGTTTGTTTCCCTAGCTATGTTTCATAGAAGAAACTGGAAATTATTCAGATGAATCTTTGAATTGTTTGTTTTCCTCTGTTTTCTAAGAGGAATCTAAAATGTTGTTAAATTGTTTAATACTAGTGTTCTGAATTTAGCTGAGTGTATTCACCTGTGATTGCTTATTCGGTGATCGGTTTCAAATGCAAATTTAAGATTGGAACATTAATCCACTCTTGCCTTTATATTTGACAGAGGTGCTGGAATAACTTCATATCAAGCTGCTAAGGTTCTACTAATGCCAATAATGCAAGACATAACCATGAACCTGTCTTTCCTTTTTCCTGGATTCATTTGTAGCCATGTAGAACTGGTTTACAGGAACATTACAAGAAAGTTGATCTTTGTATCTGTAAGAATTTGTCAGGATTATACCAATGATAAAGAGTTAGAAGGAAGAAGAAAAGAAAAGAAAAGAAAAGAAAAGAAAAGAAAAGAAAAGAAAAGAAAAGAAAAGAAAAGAAAAGAAAAGAAAAGAAAAGAAAAGAAAAGAAAAGAAAAGAAAAGAAAAGAAAAGAAAAGAAAAGAAAAGAAAGAAAAGGTGTAAGGGAGTAAAAGTCCTACTTCTTTGGACCTGCATTGTTAAGTAACTATAACTGTAACCATACTTCTGAGATAAGCAAATATATGAAGAATTCTGAGGGGTTTTAATGTTCTGAACAGAAGCACGCATACATAAACATTTTGATGTCTTCCAATATGTGTTACCTTATGATTAAGGGCGTAAGAAATGATGCACCCAAACTGGTCCCCTAATCCAGAAACTAACTTGATACATGACAGGACACGTGATTATTTTAAAGGTACCTGAGAGAAATTCTAAAGGATACAGACATAGCAAGAAAGAAAAAAAAAAAAAAATCAAGGTATAACACAACAAAATAGAACAACTGTTCCATTTTTTAAAAATCTTCACATATTTTTTCTTTTATTTTTCAATCCATTTTAGTAGACATAAAACATATTGACATCTTTTACACAATCAGAAGAAAACTCCTTGCTGATAAATGTCTTGATGGACTCAAGTTATGTTTTACTATATCTCTACTCATAAGTATGCACGAAAGCAACAAGGGAAATCATTACCACAATAGCTTTAGAAAAATACAGCCATAGCAATTTAGGTTATGCAGATGCAAATGAAAAGCAAACCACAGAATTGCAAATGGAAGGGTCCTTAGCATGAGGAACATTAAGGCATCTGTGACACTACAACAATCCACCATACTTCCACCAGGGCATCACTGCTTTTCAGGCTACTGGCCACATACACTGTTCTCAACGGCACACAGGGTTGCAACCTGGCCTGTCATCCAGGGCAGCTGGCCCACTCTGTAATCTGCTCTAGATTACTTCAGAGGTGAGAGATCACTTTGGATGTAAAGCAGGCTTCCCACTCCTTATGCTGCTACCAATACACAATACATCTATAAACATATAAAGACTAACACTATAGCAGATATAAACAGTATTAAGATAGGATGTAATGCTAAACATAGTAGTCAAGAAGCTGATGGCAGCCATCTGACAAAGATGCAATAGCAGTGGGAGATGTACATAACGGGAGTTATGTACATGCTATGTACTAAGTTAGTGGTTGTGCAGATAGTCATTCCATCATGACGGATGACTTGATATGTGGTTGTACACTGCTGCTGAAATTCACTCAGCAACTTCTGGGTCACTTGCCAGACAGATGAGAATTTTATCCTTGAGTACATGATCCTGTACATCTCCCACTTGTTCAGGAACGTCCCATTGCATTCTGCTCATAATTGCTGATGGATTCTGTTGTTCTGTATCTTCAACAAGGTGTCTGAGTATTATTTATCACCACTTTACCGTCATTCTCATGCTCCATGTCTGTGGCATGCTAAATTTACATTGTCATCTTCCTAGGTGGGCACTGCTCATATGGTGCAATTACCATTATTTAACACTGTTGTGGATTATTCTAGCAGGGTTCATACACATGTTATTGTTAGGGCACAGTCCTCATAGTCACACAAATCCTTGAGCTTGACTATGGATGCATGACACATCCATTGTCATGGCTGACATTTTTCAGGCCCTTGATATCTATTAAATGGTCAGAACTATCTGCCCACTTTCCCACTAGGTGGCTTGTTCACTTCGTGATATATAGAGTGAAAGAATATATAAAGTGTTAGACAAAGGTTCAACTCCGTATTGCCTTATTTGCTCGGACTATGCATACCACCCTATCTGCTCAGAATCTGAGCAGAATTTCAAAAAATGAATATTAATCTGATAAAGGAACCCCCAGGGAATAATTTCAGCAACAAATTCAGGTTGGTGTGGGCAGCTCCTGTCTCTTTTATTTCTCATCTTTTTTTTCCTTCCAGGCAGTGATGTCTTCAATCTATTCTCACATTTTCTGCTTCTCTGTGCATTTTCAACACCTTGCTTGCATTGACCTCACAGGTTTTATCTACACTAGACAATTAAAGTGCCTTCAGCCATGCCCTTACATCTTAAGGTGAAGCTATTGAGTTTGTCTTACTTTTGGCAACAGTACATTATTTATTTGTTGTTTTTCTGTTGATTTTCAATGGCAGTCATGAATCATTTTTGTACTTCACAGCATATGTTTGTTTTCCCAACTCCATGCCCTTTGTAATGTCCTTCATATTTCTGATCCCTGGTGAGGAGACGTGTTGAACTTCCTCAACCTGAGAATACCTTGTAGAAGAAGAGAGACCTTGCTACATGTTTGGAATATGGAGGCAGGGCTGAGAAGTATGGCCTAGCTTCAGGGTCAAGGAGGAGGGAAGGAGGGAGGAAGAGAGGGAAGACAGAGCAGAAGAGGATGAAGGTGACTTTTCACATCCTGTAATTGAAGGGATGCTTACTGTTGCTGATACCACATGTAGAAAATGAATCACCCTTACACTTGCAGTGATATGTCAGGACTGACCTCTGAAGTGACAGGCTCAGCTATGATAAAGTCACTCTGAAGTTCATTTAACACAAATACGTTGAGGTCATAGGATATAGCCTCAGACAGAGTTAATTTACACTAGGGTTTGGTTTTTTTGGTTTGGTTTTTTTTTCCTAGAAGTCCTTGGAATTCCTCCTTTTGTTTCTCCCCGGTGGTTCAGTTTGTTACAGCAGAAAAACAAAATTAAAACAGGATGAATTTTGAACAGCAGTGACAAGTAGAAGTCCTTTTAAAAAGCCATGTAATGGAGCCAGACAAGTCAAAGTTACTATGACACATAAGATAGTCTTGCTGGAAGTGCATTAAGACATAAGGGTTGCACAGGACAGAGAAAATGCAGAAGTACTGAATACCTTCTTTGGCTTCAGGAATCTCAGGTCTCAGTGACCAGAGGGTAATGATGGAGCAAGGAAAACATACAATTGGTGGAAAAGGATTAAGTTGGTGAATACTTAAACAAACTGAACATCGTAAGTCCATGGACCCTTATGGCATGCACCTACAGGACCTGGCAAATATCATTGTGAAGCCGCTCAATGATCTTTGATTGATCATGGTGACTTGGAAAAGCGTTGGAAGGCTGGAGAAAAGCAAATCCTACTTTTATCTTCAATAACTGCAAAAAGGAGAACCAAGGGAACTACAAGTCAATCAGCCTTATCTTGATCCCTGGGAAGGTGGTAGAGCAGCTAATCCTTGAAACCAATTCCAGGCACATTAAGAACAAGAAATACATCAGGGTCTTTCCCTGTCCATGCTGACTCTATGGTCATGTTTGACCGGCTTGATAAACTTTTATAATTAAAAGGCTGGCCTAGTAAAGGAGGGAGAGCAGTGGATGTTGTCTACCTAGATTTCAGTAAGGCCTATGACACTGTGTCCCGTAATATCCTCATGGAGAAGGGGTTGATTTATGGGTTGGAGGAGCAAAGAGTGAGGTGGATTGAAAACTAGCTGAGTGGCCAGGCCCAGAGGAGTGATTGGTAATATTAAGTCTAGTTGGAGGCCAGTAACTAGCAGTGTACCCCAAATGTCTGTACTGGGTCCAGTCCTGTTTAGCTTCTTCATTAATGATATAGATGATGAGGCAGAGTGTGCCTTCAGCAGTTTTGCAGAAGACACCAAACTGTGAGGAATGGCTGCTATGCCAGGGGGTTGTGCTGCCATCCAGAAGGAACCAGAGAGGCTGGAGAAATGGGCTAACAGGAACTTCATGAAGTTCAACAAATAGAAGTGCAAAGTCCTGCACCAAAGGAAGAACAAGCCCATGCACCATTATACACTAGGGCCACATATTTGGAGAGCGGCTTGTCAGAAAAGTAGATGAGCATCCTGGTAGATACCATGTTCAACCATGAGCCAGCAATGTGCCCTTGCAGCGAAGAAGGCTAATGGTATCCTGGGCTGAATTAGGCAAAGTATTGCCAGCAGGTAGGAAAAGTGATGCTCATCCTTTATTCAGCACTGGTGACACACTTGGAGTGCTGTGTCCAGTTCTGGGCTCCTTAGTACGAGAACATGCTGGAGAAAGTCCCCCAAAGGGCCACTAATATAATGAAAGGACTGGAGTATCTATCATTTGAGGAAAGGCTGAGAGAATTATGACTGTTTATCTTTTTTTCCTAGGATAAGTCTCAGGGGGATCTTATGAATGTACATAAATACCTGAAGGAAGGGTGCAAAGAGAACGGAGACAGGCTCTTTCCAACAGTGCCTAGTGACAAGACCAGAGGCAATGTGCACAATCTGAAACACTGGGTGGTGCATCTGAATATCAGGAAACACCTTTTTTTTACAGTCAGGGTGATCAAGTACTGGCACAGGTTGCCCAGAGAGACTGTGGAGTTTCCCTCATTGAAGGTATTCAAAATCTATCTGGACATGGTCCTGGGCAACTGACTGTAGGTGACCCTTCTTGAGCAGAGAGGGTAGGACCAGGTGACCTCCAGAGATCCCTTCCATCTTCAATTGTTCTGTGATATTTAGGTCCCTGTGGCATAATTATTCAATTAGAAATCTAAATATGTTTGCTTCCAAACTCAAACATTTTGCAGAACCATTAGATATTTTGAGCTCATTAGCAGTTTCAAGTGAATAACAAAACCAGAAAGCCACCTTCAATATACAGAAACTTAAATAAAGCATCATGTAATAGGTATTCTTAATTTGACATTTCATTAACTGAGTACTTCAGCACTTGACATTATGTTAGACAGCCTTAAGACAGTTTTCTGAAAGCTCAGATTTGTTTTCTCCATCATCAAATGTTCCAGTCAGTAGCTTTTATCCTTGCTTAATATTTTTATAATTCAGCATTGCATTCCTAATTACAAGTAATATCAAAGCAATCAAAACAAGTGTAGTGGAAGAGTGAACTATGTGAGATATCCTGTCTACTGATAGATCACATCATCTTCAAATAATCAAAGTGACAGTAATCATACTATGAAACTGTCACATACATTTTCTGAGTAACAAAATATTTAGATTGGGTTCAACTTTATACTAATGTATAACATAAATCTAATGTACAAATACGTTAATTCTTGAGACTGTTTTTACCCAGAAAGCAGCTATGTGTAGGTTTTTTTTAGTGAAGGCTGAGTAACAACAGCTGAACTATAGTTCTTCTTTGTTACTCTTTACTCTCTTTAGTACTTCTTTGTTACTTGTTTAGTACTTTCATCAGAGGTTCTCAAAAATTTTAACTACTGTCTACTAAGACTCTTTTTAGGAAGTTATTATCTTATTTTTTAGATAGGGAAACTATGGTCCAGAGTGCTTTTGCTTTTTTAAGACTCACAGAAAATCTGTGACAACACTAAGAAGAAAACTCAGATCCTCTTAGTATTTTTTAGTAAAATGTAAAAATCCTGTAAAGTTTGACTGGATCATAATTTCAGACTCCAACCCCTAAACTTATACATTCACCAAGTTAATATTTTTGTTTAGAAGACTCTTTGTTCTGATAAAAGACTGTACAAGACTCTCTTTTAAATGCTACATCACATTTTTTGGAAGAAATGAAATGTTAATATGATTGTTAACAACATAATTCACACCAGATGCAGATCACAATTCTGATAAAATAATAACTTGAACAGTGTATGCAAAGATATAAGTGCATAATCATTTTAAGGGCACAGTTTAAACAGAATCCAGCAGCAGTACACATTAATTGCAGGCCTACAACTAATGAAAAATTTGTTCTAGTAAGTACCCTTATGCCTTGCATAAAACAATCTCCTATGGCTTTTTTCCTGATGAGGAAATTTTATAAAAGTAATACAGAAAGTATGTTTGTTAATGAACAGTTTTGAGGGTTTACATAGAAATCTCAGGAAATTATTAAAAACAATCAACCTATTATTGCACCTACCCCTCAGAAAACATAGACGATAGAAAAGGGACAGCTGAAATAGATTTTAGACATGAATAAAGGAAAAAGTATAGCTTTGCTGTTCAATTATTTTGTTATATCTTAAAAATTATATCAGTTTTGGATTTTTCAATGAGATTTGCACTGGCTATTGCTGGGAAAAAAAAAAAAAAAAGTTGATGTTATTATAAACTGGAAGACCACATTTATAATTTTCTTGATTGGTTTGTATTATTATGATCTGTAAATGCTTTTATTGAAAGTTAAACACATTCAGCATTAAATATTCAGTTCTCATAATAAAATACAGATCAATAGTGTTTCTTATCTAATGTATATTCAATTATTGCCTAAAGTGTGAATTTTCACCAAAAATGTATTTGAAAATATTTAGCTTCTTGTCTTTGTAGATCTCTGCTTTCTTCTTATTAAAAGAAACCCTTAAAGTAAATTAAAAGAAGATATATTGGGAAAAAAACTTTCCAAATTCTGTAAGCTACAATAATTACATTGTAATTAACAAAATATCTCTAAATTCCCTGAAATGATGATATGTAATTAAACTATTGCATAGAATTCTATTGTCACTAAAAATGGGGTTTGGAATTGAAAAAACATTTACACTAGCTCTCAGACTGAAACTCTTCAGATGTTGTAGTGATTCAGTTCTTAAAGTGGCATTAAAATATCCCATCAGGACTTGATCCCTGTGTAGAATGTATTGGAATATATACTTTTAGCTGCAGCAGTAATAAGAATCCTTGTTTCTCAAAGGAAAAATCTAAAGAAGGATCCGTACTAAGATGCAGTCAAAAATACTAAATAGAATAATAGAAATGTTAAGAAAAGGACTTGGAGAACATTGCAATGCTACTGCTCAGGTTTTGTTTAGCCATGTTCTGGCTACTGAGGGCAGACCTGCTCTCTTTCCTCGCTTTCCGTAGCTGAAAAATACACATAAGATTTAGAAAAGGTGCATAGAAGATCAGCAAGTATGACCAAGGATTGTGGCAAAGATTAACCAAGAAAGAATGAATGATGGAACTAAAAAATGGACATCTCTGAAACTGTGAATGGCATGAGGAAGACAGTTGTTTACTGTCTCACCCAAAATACAAATTAGGAAACACTGAATGAGACTAGCAGATGGTAGATACAGAATAAACATAAGGAGATGGTTCTTTATAAAATGCATACTTCAGCTGCATAACTGCCACAACATCCTGAGGAGTTAAAAAAGCTTAGTGGACATTCAAGAGATGATGAACAAGTCTGAGCAAAATAAATCCATCAAGAGATACTAAAAACTTAGAAAGATTTTTTTGTCAAGTTTCTCAGATGCAGATTGTTGGGGGTTAGGAAACTGTTAGTGAGAATATCACCAAGTGCTTACCTTATTCTTATACTCTGTTCCTATAGGCTGCTATCTCTACGTTATCCGTTTTTGGCGACAGGACTCTAAACTAGACAGACCTTTGGACAGACCTCTTATGCCCAGTCTTCTGCTATGATATTCTTTTTTTTTTCTTTTCTGCTCTTTTGCCTGGACATTAAGTAATCTGATTGTTCAACAGCCAGACATACGATGACAACACTAATGACAGGGAACCTAAAAATGAAAAGTCAGACTTCTAACTCTTGTTTTCAGTCATTGTGAGATGTATTTTTTTAAAGATTTTTAAAACTATCTTGGTAATTATTTCATGAAGTTTGGATTTGATTTATGACCTTATTAGTTAAATTCAAGTTTTTAAGAGTTAACATTTCCAAAACACTTCATATTGAGATCTCAAAATGCCTTTACTGAAACATTTTTTATGGAAATCATGAAATCCATCTTGCAACCTAGAAAAAAGACACACAGAAAGTTTGACTTGTACATGACTACAGAGGAAATACAGTAAAACTGAAAAATTGAAAGCCTGAGCAATTCCACTCCTTTCTTTTAATTAAAATGGGGGGGGGGGGGGGGAAGTAAATAAATAAATATTTTTTAAAATCTAAAATGAAAAGCACAATTTTCCCTGAAGGGTCCAAAATATGATTCTAGAAAAATGCGAGAGATCACTCTGACAGCACAAATCAGATTTAGTGGTGACAATATTGTCACTATTTTGAAGTACTTCAGAATGTTTAAATGTGTAGTGGTAGATGTATGATAATTTTTTTTTTATTATTGCTGCTATTGAGATAATAATTTAATAAAGAAAAACTTATTGAATGTAAATGTTTCTGCAATAAATAGTTGTTCAGCATTTTAAAAAATGCCCCCAACTATTTTAAGAATATAAAATCACTAATTGTGCACTTTGGAGATGCACTTTTATTTCTGGGCTGGTGTATGAAAGTAGACTTTTCTGAATTTTCTGCTGTGTTCCCAGGCTGGTGAAGTGCTAAGGCTTAGACAACTGGCCCAAGCCAGCGTTGACTTATAGATGAATCCTGTATATTTTATAACTGAAAACCATTGTGCTAGTAGGTATTGTACTAAGATATAACAACTCACTTATGCTGATGTAAAAAGTGCTAAAGCACTGAAATACTGAAGCCTGAACAACAGGCCCCAAGCCGAAGCTGCTAACTTAGTCTGTAATCATTAACAAAGTATGTAAGCTCGCTAGTGAAAGATGCAGCCTAGAATGCAATCAGTAGTGAGGATGAAATGCTGAGAGAGTGTATCCAACTTCCCTTGTTTAGCCTTGTTCAAGGCTGAGAACCCAAGTATTTGGCCTTGTTAGAAACTCCCTTGGTTTCCCCCTCCCCGAGCCCTGGCCAGGCTTTGGGTGGAATCCAGCAGAATTTTCCTCTCAAAACAAAGGTGCCAGCTATTCTGGCCTGTCAATCTCTGGTATATAAGGCTGGACCTGCTCACAGGGACTTTGGAAGCCTCACCTACGGGTGGAGGCACCGCGTAGGATTTCCCCCTTGCCGGGACAGGCTCTCCAAACCCTCGCTGTAACCGGGGCTGCCCAGCCACTGCGGGTCTGGGTGATGGTAACGTGTGCAAGTGGTGATGGAGCTTTCTTAATCACTGTTCTCTCTCTCTCAGGTAGTAATGATTTGATGCATTACCCTGTATTTTGCTTTTTGTTGCTCTAAGTGCACTATTCTGCCTTTTCCTACTGCATGTTTTCTGTATTACACTGTTACATTATTTGGTTATCACCAGTAAAATACACCTGCTCTTTTCACTCTGGTGTTTGAGTTTAATTGGTATCCTTAATCAGCAAAACAGCTGGCCAGCAAGATTAATTAATAATAGAGTGACAGCCCTGACCCTGTCAGTCCTGGGGGTATTTTAGAGTACAAAGTTCATTTTACTTTCAAAAGATTCTGATTATTTTCATTGTTTATGTTAATTTAGAAACTTTTGAAACATAACTTTAGAATGATACGTCAGATATTTCTTTTTTATTATTATTATTTTCATATGCTTGTGCGTGTCCTAATGGCTACTTTGCTCTCTTTCTGTGGCCCAGAAAGATTTTAGAAAAGACAGAAAGTCTGACAATTTTTTTATTTTTTTTTTTGTGATTAACATATAATTCAGGATTCATCACTCATATCCCATGAGAGCTGGGCAAATAATATAAAGCACTTCTCTATAGTACTAATAGAATAATTTATACCTTCAGAGTATAATTCATCCTACCTGACTTAGACACCTATCATCTTAAAAAGACATTAATTGAATTTTGAATGTAATTGCTTGTCTTTATTGGTTATTGGGCAAGCTTGATGTCTAGACATGATGGGTGGTGGAACTAATTTCATTAACTTTAAGCATTTATACTGTATATATCTACATCTGAGGGAGCCTCTGGAAACTCCTTTGCAGTGAGTAAAGTGTAATAAACACTTTCAGGGGAAGTACACCAGACAGTTTAATCATCTATACTGGTTTTGACTGGGATGGGGTTAGTTTTCTTCATACCAGTTCATATAGTGAAATATTTTAAATTTGTGATGAAAGCAGTGTTGATAACACAGGAATGTTTTAGCTACTGCTGAGCAGTGCTTGCACAGTGTCAAGGCCTTTTCTGTCTCTCACCTCACCCCACCAATGAGAAGGCTGGGGGTGCACAAGAAGTTGGGAGGGGACACAGCCGGGACAGGTGACCCCAACTGACCAAAAGGATATCCTGTACCATATGATGTCACGCTCAAAAATAAAAGATGGGGGAAGAAGGAGGAAGGGAGGATTTTCAGAGTTATCTGTTTGTCTTTCCAAGTCACCATTACATCTCCTGGAGATGTATGAACACCTGTCTCCTGATGGGAAGTAGTAAATTAATTCCTTATTTTGCTTTGCTTGTGTGTGTAGCTCTTGCTTTCCCTATTAAACTGTCTTTATTTCAACCCACGTGTTTTCTCACTTTTACTCTTCCGATTCTTTCCACCATCCTGCTATGGAGGAGTGAGTGAATGGCTGTGTGGGGCGTAGCTGCCTACCAGGGTTAACACACAACACAATCTATTTTAAAATGAGACAAATTTCACCTTACTTCACTTAATATAAACAGATTCTAGATAATCAGCTCAAATGTATATAATTCCATTGTAGATTTAGACATTCGTTCTTCTAAAACACAAATTGGATTATACATTTTCCCCTGTAAGAACTGAATGAAATTCCACCCACATTTCTAGAGTGGTAAACATAAGTTTTACTAAAAAGTCCCCAACTAACTCACTCTCAGGTGGATTCAATGTCTCTATGTTGCAAATTTGCAAAATAAATACATTACAGAATTTATGATTTAAAAAAAAAAAAAAATAAGGGTCTTGTTTTGTGCACTCTGATGTCAGCAAACTTCCTGAGTTCTCCTCCCTCTCACAGACTCATGATAGAACTCTAAACTTCTCAACCACAGACACCCACTTCCTCTACTCCAGAGCCCTTAGATGTCACTCCTGATGTTTTCTGATTCCTTTCAAACCCATGCAACGTTGCCATGCCTCAAATCCGTTTTATTCCAACTACTTTTGTCCTGGAAATTGTAATTTCTCACTATATTTTACCACCACACCTTCTAGTGTTTTCTGCTTGGATCTTTTGTTTAAAAGAGACTGGTCCCACTTTTTTTGACACATTGTTCTCAACATTTTAGATATTTTTATAATGGAAAGAGAGGACATTTAAAAAAACCCCCCAACATTGGTACATACACCCATACAGTGTAAAATTAATCTTTTCTAAATCTAAGATGTAGATTTATGAATTCTTTACAATTTAGGTTCGTTACAGGCACACTTATTGCATTTAAAACTTGTTTGTAAAGAAGTGGGACTTCTGGCTTCATCACAGAGAAAAAAAAAAAAAAAAAAAAGCAGCCCCACCTTTTTTAATTTCCATTTTGAACACAATAGAAAAACGTTTTGCATGCACCTGCACCCACACTAGCTATAGAAAGATGCTAGGAGAGTAGATAGGTAACATAAATGACCATACTCTCACTTTAAAACATCTAAATTTAGAGAAGAAACCCTCTTACTAAATTCTCCATAAAAACTAAATTAGGAATTAAGTGAAAACTGTCATTTCCTACCTCACATACTTAACCTCATATTTTTGTTTTTAATCATCTTGAGATACTTCTGAAATTTCTTAAATCAGGATTCAATCAATTCCTCTTCAATATTTTCAGTGCAAATGGATTTGTCATATCATATATTAATCACATGGCAAGTACTGTAACTGAAGGAAATAATGATGAAGATATGTTCTTAGATAACATAGTTAAGAAACTATGTTCTTAAAGAACGTCTACTCTTAGTTATGTTTTTGTAAAATACATCAAGAAAACTGCAACAAATCTGCAAAAAAAAGTTCACTATATTTGCCCGTCATACTATGGTATGGGCAGCATATGTCAAAGACAGGGCATTATTTACAGTATAGGGAAAAAATATCCTTGCCATGACATGATCTGTGAGAGCTATAGTCTTCAGTCCTCTAATAGTATGGATTCAAGGCAAAATATGCATTTAGAATTAGGAAATTCTCTATCTAGAGTGGAAGAAAAGAAAAATAAATCCTGGAGAAAGACAGATTGCTACCTATTAATTATGAATTGTAAAGCTAAATGAAGCTGAGGACACCTGTCCTTTCCCACCTTAATACCACAAAGTCTTCTCAAGTTACAGAGATAAATAAAGACAGAGAGAGACTAGAGGATGATTGAACTCCTTCTCTCAAAAGAGAGAAGAGAATAAAAACTTCCCAGAGGGGAAAAAGGTGACAATAAATGATATAGGGGTCCTATTAAGAAGGCTAAGCAATTCTTACTAGATAAATAGAGGAAGATCAGTAGAAGAGAGGAAAGCTGACATTGAAGACAAGGTGAGATGACGCAGCAAAATGAGAAGAGAAGGAAAAGATACGGGAATAAACTTAGATGTGAAAAAAAAAAAAAAAAAACCAAAACACGGGGTATGTGAGAGAATTGTCCAAGAGGTATATTCATGCAACTGATGAGGTTTATGCTGGATGTTAGCATTTATGAAGAAAACCAAAAGCATTGAGTCTGAATGTTGACAAACATGGTTTTTTTGATGGAAGTGTAAGTCACTAAACACAGTAAACAGCAAAATAAAACAAAATAAATGGTGTTTTAGAGAAATGTGGTTTTTTTAAACTTTAGGAAAATATCTATATTCAAATTAGTTTACAAAAATAGGGAGAGAGGATCTGACTTGCCAGACATAGAGCACTGCGTTCATTGCTTCTTTCTGTTCTGTATGTTTATCATCAAAACTGCTAGACATCCTACTTTTATGAAATGAGTCAGCTCTCAGATGAAGGTAAATTATTGTACATCCAGTAGAGAAACAGAATGAATTAAAATGTAAGTAAAAGTTTCATGATGAAATATGTTAAGCTGACTTGAAAATAATTTGCTTATTTTTCAGTCTTCATTCTTTCTAAGAGTTATTCCTTTTTGTCTTCAAACCTGAAGACATAGCAAAGTTCAGTCATTCTGGAAAAAATTTTTTTAAACAAAATAACAATAGTCTGCTTCAGAGATTCAGATTACTAAACCCTTTGTCTTCCTCTCAGTATCTTCTTAAAGAGAGAAGTTAACATCAGTTTTTTTCCTGTAACTTTGAAATTTAGTATTCAACATTTTGCAGACAGTGAAGAAGAAGATGCAAATGAAATTTCCAGCAATTTCTTGAGTTGCAGATATCATTCTTCCTGTCTGTATTAGGGACAGTATCTTCATCAGTCACCTGGAGAATGGAATGGAATGCATCAGCAGCAATTTTGTGGATGATGCTAAATCAGGGGGAGATGATGACATGTTAGGGGACAGGGCTGCTGTTCAGAGACACCTCAGCATATTGTAGGAACAGAACAACAGACACATCATTACTTTCAACCACAAAAAATATAAAGACAAAATAACCTCCTGACTCAGTATAAACTCAGAACTGGTTGGATAGAAAGTTTTTTACTGGAAAAAGACTTGGGAGTCTCAGACTCAGGTGGAATAAGTTGAACCTGAACCAGTATACCCTGGCAGCAAGAAGACTAACTGGACTGCCTTTGTAAGAGCTTAGCCAGCAGGTCAAGGAAATTGTTAATCTGCTCTATTTGACCCTTGTGAGATTGCGTCTGGAATACTGTGTCCTGTTTTGGACTCCCCAGTACAAGGAAGATGTCAGTGAATGGGAGAGAGTCCAGCTGAGGGGCATCAAGGTGGTCAGGGGTCTGCAGTATAAGATGTATTGAAGAAAGGCTGAGAGAACTGGATTTGTCCAGCCTGAAGAAGAGAAGGCTAGGGCAGGGTACTCACATTATTCTACCACAACATAAGGGGGTGTTGTAGACCTGATGGAATCAGACACTTATCATATGTGCAGAGCAAAAGGACAAGAGGAAAAACCTGAAGGTTTCAAGAAAGGAAATTCCTACTGGATACAGACATTCTTCACAGTGAGAGGTTAAGCACTGCAACAGCTTACTTCAAGAGCTTTCAGGTTTTCTGTCTTTGAAGATGTTCAGAACTCACCTAGATAAGACCATGAACAACCTGAACTAATACTGAAGTTGCTCCTGCTTTGAGCAAGAGGTGTGACTAGGTGACCTTTGGAGGTCTTTTTCAATTTCCTTTTTTCTATGATTTTATGATTCTTTCCATTTTTAGTCTACTTCACCACTTTTTTCATTAAAGTAACCATTTTGAGAGTCTGTAGGCTCCTGTATATGTGTGTGTACCTATAATTTTATATATGTATCTATATTATATATAGATATATAAACCATACAGGAAAATATCTTCGTTTGAGTCACTGCCAACTCACATAAATCTCATTAAGCCCTTTTCTCCAAATTAATTTGTAATGAATGAATCCTAGATACATGGAGTAGCTTAAATTACACAGGAATTTGGCTTATTCATGATTAATTTTCACAAATTCTGTTCTGAAATGGTTATTTACAGTATACAGTTATACTCTATATAACCATAGAGTACTGAAGTCATCCTTCCCATGAGTGTAGGAACATACAAACCTTCTAGTGGCACATGAAAAATGAGTAATAAAAGTGGCTTTCATCATTAACCAAGGACGGTACAGGGGTTATTTTCCTCAAGGTGTGATAATATAGTGCAGACTTTTAAGGCACAAATAACTATCTAACTCTAGGCACATCAAATTTAGGCATACAAATTCAGTTAATTGAACTTCATTCTAGAAGTGCCTATATCATTGCATGGATTAGAAAGTGATTTTAGACACCAAGCATCTAACAACTATTGGATGCTTAACATCACATGAGATCCAGCTCACAGTATGTATTGTTTTATAAATTATAGTGATGGGAGTAAGTTTGTATTAGAATAAAATAAATTCAATAGCTTAACCAAGTCACTGGATAAAACAAACAAAAAAAAAAACCAAAACCCCAAAATCTAACAAAACCAACATAGGATAAAAATTTTTTTTGAACATTATTCTATCTTACATGCAGACATGTAATGAGAAATTCACTAATATTCCAGAAGGTTAATGTAAATCTTGTGAAGATAAAAAAATAATGTGTATAAATTGAAATACTGTTTGCATTAGAGTAGCCATTTAAACTCTTGGGCATGTTATAGTTCCAAACTAAATTCATCTTTCCTCAGATGTTTAGACATAAGTCAGATATTTAACATTTAAAACCACCGTATGTCATATAAGCATTTGAAAAGAAGTGAAGGAAAGAATATTAATTTTAGGATATTGGACTTCCTTCTCAGACATTTAAATGGTTTTTCAGGAACCAGCTCTGATTTCACAATTAAGTGAAAGCAGAGTTGTAAGGTCAGGAAAAACATAAAGAGGATGTGAGAATCTGGTTGCTGCTTGAAAACAAGGATAAGTGGTATTATTATTTCATTAACTTTCTACCTGATCCTTGCTTGCATTTCTTTTCATATCATTTTGCATTGTTGTTTTCCACAAAATATTGCATATATAAAACTGGATGCTAAGAAAGCAGGTCTATGTTCTCCAAAATAACCAAAGATGTTTCAGAGAATGTGTGAAACTAATTATGAGAATGTTTTCAAACAGCATCTGAGAAATCAATTAAATTCAGTATATTTAAAAGAAGTCAGTTGCCTTGAGCAATATGTCTACCTAAATTAATAATATTAATCTAGATATAGTTTAGTGCCATAAAGAACTATAATGTGAGACAGTTCACTTTATGCAACGATTTCATGACTTCTTTTATTAGACTGTGATCAAAACCTACTCTGTAAGGTTCAAAAGCTCATATATTTAATTGCTGTTTTTCTAAGTTACACCTGTGTTAAATATGTATATATTTTGGACCTCTTTGATTATCTCTACCAATTTCTTGATTGCCTTGTTTGTCACAAATATTAAAAAATATTTAGTTAAGTTTAATAACAAAAAAAAAATCAAAAGCATATGAATGCATGTTTATGGAATCTGACAACTTTCAGAGGCATTTAAACTTTTCATCAACCCAAAAAATCAATCAAACAAAAAATGAATGTATATATAATTTACATGTGCTTCTGACCATCATGATGGGTACATAGCTTCAAGAAGTTGCAAAAACCCCACTGCTACCCAACAATGAAAGTTATTTGTTAGTGCTTTTGAAAAGTATTGGAAATCATTGTTTATGTCTTCATTTTACCATAGAGCTGAAGAAAAAAATCTTACCAAATCTGAATTTTTTCGTGTAACAAGAAATAAGTGTCCAGACTAAACAACTTGTATGCCAAGGCTTTGATGTAATTTCAAATCTCAAATTATCAATAACCCCTGAGAATAGCAGCTTCTAAAAGAAATTAAGGAAGAACCTGATCTATTAGAGCTCCTGACACCATTCTAAAATAAAAGAATATCTAGTTCTAAAAGTAATAAAAACTGACCTCATCTGCTTTGTAAGAGAGTTGCTAAGGTCACTTGTTCCTCACAAAACCTTCTTTCTGACTTTTGGTGAGAGAATAATTATTTTTTAACTGTTTTAGTGATTCAGCCTTTTATAGGATCATAAAGGTTAAGTCCTTTACATTCTTCCCCTTGAATTTTGTTCAGCTTCCACCAAGCCTCTTTGAAAGAGAGAGGTTTTCATGTCATAGGTCATAAAAGCAGACAATTCTTGGATATTTTCACTTTAAAAAGAAGAAAAAAAGATGAAAATTCTTTATGCCTTAGGTAACATATTACACCTCAGTTTTGATAGTGTTCTGTAGCTGTTTCAAAAATATAGGTGCAGAGGAGTATTAAGTACCTATTTCTACAAGTCACAGAGACTATAGTAGAAATCTAGACAAAAATTACTAAATCAATATTTTTTATATATTTTAGATGTATGTTATTTACCTTCAGTGAACACACAGAAGTGCCTTGCAGTTCCAAAAACTCATTCTAAGAAAAAGGACAGCTTTTCTTTTTTTTTGCCTTTGATAAAAGAATAAGGTGACCCTAGCATTTACAGTGTTTTCTATAGTCACTTCTTAAAGGATAAAGTAGTATACTATATATAGTCCAAAGGAAATATTGAATTTTGACATGTATTAACATAAGTACATCACTTTTATGTGGGCAAATTCTGTTGTACTTAAGCTAATGTGAATGTTTCCAAAGTGATATATGAGCACTTTAAAGACAAGTTTGGGTGACCAATGCCACCCAAACGTTTGTGCTTACAAAGCGAATGTATGAAAATGTTTGTGTATAGGTATAAGCATTTAATTTTACCTGATTGTTTTTGACAGACAAAGATCTTGACAAAATATTGCATGTGAGCAAACATAGACTTAGAAAGAGATGTTAATATTTGTGGATGGAACACAGAATTTTGTTACATACACTTGCACATACATTACTGGAGACAGCCCAACAACATTTTCAGCTGTCATTCTGCATTTCAAGAATAAGAATATATGCAAGGATATAGATCCTACAGTAATATAAATTGCTATAAATTCACTGATTTCAATGTTAGTTTGCAGAGCAATTGTTAGAAGACTCACCTCACAGCTGCGTCTGAACATAGGCAAAACATTATTGCATAGGGTAGCAGATGGGGGGAAGCAGCAGAAGCTTTATGAAGATGCTGACATCTTTGCCTATTCCAGTGCCTGGAAACCCTGTCCAACCACTGCCTCTGCATTTAGATAAGGGAATGAGGTATGTGGTTTTATTAGTCAATTGGTCCTGCCTTTTCCTCATTTATTTTCACAGTGATCCATGCCAGTTCATCCTTTTGTGAATAGCAGTACCTTAACCCCAGCTTCTGTTTCTTGGGGCAGCAAAGTTTCATTCAGTAACACCGTGAAACTATTAGTGGTCTCTCAATCATCTGCTTAGCTTCTGAGTACTCTGTCCTTTTTCTGTAATGACAAAGCTGCCCAAAATACAACTTTTAGTATCACGTATCTGCTAAGAAATGTATATCACATTTCTGCTAAGAAAGGCAAGGAACGATATCTACTCTTCTAGTTAAAAGATTTCGTCAAGAGACTTAATCCCACAAAGGATTGGTTCCACCATACCACAGAAATTAGCACTTTGCCACTAATTGCTGGCATATGATCAATATGTTACCACAACAGTTATTCCAATTTTCATTATATTTCAATTTTATAACATTCTTTTTTGTTCTTTTTTTTTTGCAGAAGCACTCGGTTTTCACAGGCTTGTGTTTCAGATACATCCCAGTTTGTTTTCCTTCTGTTATTTCTTAAGACTGAACCTTCTCTCTTTAATGTCATAGTATTGAAAAACTTTATGGTATTATTTACACAGACCCAAATCAGATATGCATTTAAACACACAGATAATTTTTGGCACTGGTGTAGTCCCACACAAACCTAAGTGATTGTTCATGATGTTAAATGATTGCTATGATAGGCCTGTGGGTTTTATGGTACCTTTCAGCTATGTTGCTGAAAAATAGACAGTGCAGAATTAAACTACTCTGAGGAAATTATTAAAATAGTCAAGCTTTTTAATGCCTCAGATCCCAGATCTGTGATATGTTTTGATACAAACCACATGCCTTGGAGGCTGATGCTCAGTCAGTGTCAGACTTTATTCTGTCAAGGTAATTATCCATTTTCTATACAACGCTGCCCGAGTGTGATTATTATTACCTGTGGACCATTTTGCCTGGCAATGAGTAAATGCTTTTGCAGCAAAAGTGCCAAAGGTTCTGAAAGAAATAGGGTCTAAGACAATGCAGGCAGGAAAAAAAAAAAAAAAAAAGCAGACTTTTTTGACATATTTCTAGGACTTGTTAGTACAACCTTGTCTTTACATTCAAAGGATAGTGGCTCTGCTTCCCTTGAGTTACTCACAGACTTCACAATGCCATAGATACATGTTGTGCTCATGTTACCTGGTCATGTGAAAAATATCAGAAGTTGATCAAGCCCATGTATATTGGTTTGCAAATGATTGATTAATTCCTGTCCACACTCAGAGGCAAAGTAGCTAACAATAAAAAGTTTTCTGAAAAGATCCAAAGTAAATTTAAAAAAAAAAAAAAAAATCAGCTAATACAAAGTGAAATGCATAGAAGTAAGTGTGGAACATGAATGTTGGTCACAACTAATGACAGCAAATAAAACAAACAGAAAAAATCTTTTCCCCTCCAAATGTGCATAAGTTATCATTTTGGTAGGTACTATTTAATTTTCTCAAGATTTTATACCCATTTATCAGGCTTTTAGCCAAGCTGTTTAAGAAAAGAAGAAGGAGTGGGGCTGCAGACCAGCACATGACTTGGCCCAGTCAATGTCAAAAAACAGGTTAACACAGACACATGCCTCAGGATTCCCCAATCCAGTACAACCATTTAGTTTTCAATCTGCAGTTACTCCAGAGTCAATGGAAGCCACACCAGAAGGAAAGAAGCTGAAGACCTTCACAGGGTACACGGTACTTACAGAACGGGTTGTTAGGTGTTGGAACGGGCTGCCCAGGGAGGTGGTGAAGTCCCCATCCCTGGAGGTGTTCAAGAGTAGGGTCGATTTAGAGCTTAAGGATATGCTGTAGGTGGGAATTGTGCTAGGCGAACGGTTGGACTAGATTATCTCCAGGGTCCTTTCCAACCTAGATGATTCTGTGTGATTCTGTATTTATGTAGGGTTGGTGATGGATACACCATCCACCTTCAATACATGCAGCTGGAATACAAACCATCTGCACTGTTCTGCAACAAGCCAAATCAAACAGCAAAGTAGCTGTCTGAACAGATTTAAATTGGGTTACTTAAGTGATACTTTTCTAAGCCACAATTTGAGAATACAATAGTGTTGGGGAAATAGTGTTGGGGTAATCAGTATAGAGCAGATTTCAAGATAAGAAACAAAATTAAAAAGCTGTTTCATTATTTAGTAAAATGGAATTAACCACCACTTCCACCCAAGAGGAACTGGCCTCAATGGTTGAAGAAGCTGAAACCATAGAAAGTAACTTGTGGTGGGACAGAACAACTTACTGTTTCACTTAAGCAGCTATGGGCAGTTAGGATACAGAGCCTGCCAGGAGAACCTTGCTCAGTACCAGTTGCTAGCCTTGAACTATAGGTGGGCATGGATAAATTTTAGATTCAGATGTTAACAAAGGGACAAATATGTTTCCTTATCATAGATTGTGTGGGATGATCTCTTTCATACACAGGAATTTTGAAGTTGACTTTACATGGTACAGTACTGATTTTAGCAATTATAGTAGTCTTGTTTTCATGTATTCTACTGTGTACAAAAGTCAAGAATGTAGCATATCAAGTAATGGTAATACATTACAGCAACAGATTCTAGACTACCCTCAGATTTATGTTGGTCAAAGAAAAGGCAACATCAGGCAGGGAAGAACAAATTGTTCCAAGAAGGTGCTTTGCCAAACCTGATTAGGAGCTCGGAGTCATAGTTTGTAACATCCCTGCCAGAAAATGTTACCCTGTGCTTTGTGGACTACCCAAAGAGGGGACTGTAGGCTTGCAGCCAAGTAAATACAGCAATGTTATTGGTTCTGTGCTGACTCACAAGGCTCACAAGGCCTCAGAATTGAAGTTTGTCAATCTTATTTTTTCTGACTTTGGCTTAGCTGCCTGGGCCATTAATAAGTAGCTATGGACTAATAATATATTTTTTTAGAAAGTTAATATTTCACTAAGAAGAAATTCTTGAGTTTATATGTAAAGTGTGTTGGCTTTTTGCCTATAATGAAATTTAGACATGCAAGATTTGTTCCCTAATCTCTAAGAGCTAACTTTATATTACTTAGACTAAACATTTTAAAAAGAATCGTTGTGTTGAGTTATGGCATAAGTTTTTCAGAGAAAATCAGAGTTTGCAGATAACTTCTTGGGGTTGCAGTGCAGACTTAGTATGCTCAGTTTCCTTTTCAGTAAAAATGAGCCTTTAAGCTGATGTCTTGATGCCTCATTTATCATCGTGTGTTCTGATAACAGAAACTGGAGACTGTCTCCAGGACATTTGCTGATGTCAGCATTCTTAATAGATTAAAGTATTTTTTAGAGTGGTATTTGATACTAATTAATGTCAATAAATACACAAAAAGAAGAAACCCAAAGATCAGATTAGTTTGATGTACAGCTTTCCAAGTGCTCTTGGTTGTTACATCTTCTGTGCAAAAAGAAAGGTAAGAGAATCAAGGACTGTCAAGTATAAAATGAAATATTATAATGAATACTGATGCTTCATTGTGGAGTGACCAGCCATCTATCACGCATCCTGACATTAAAGAATGTCTTTGCTTGACAGTTTCATTCTCTGTATATTGTTTAACTCCAGTCCAGGCAAACTCATTACTGTCAGACAGACAGTACTACCAAACATTTGTAAAGTCTGGATCCTCTTTCTCTTTCTCTGTCCATCATTTGCAAAACTATATCAAAAGTCTAATCAAAAATCTTTAAATAAATATCTGCTAATTAAAACCATTTACAGGGAAAAAGAAACAAGAACTATTAATGAGAAAAAATATCCTAGAATAATTCACTGATATGGTGAAGACAGAGATAGATTTGTTCTTGTGGCTAAGTTCTAAACAAGTTCATCTGTTACATTTCTTGACTGATTATACCCTTTCTATAAAATGTCCCCAGGGAAGAAAGCCTGTAGTGTGAAATGATGTAAACCTGACAAATTATTCTGAGGGTTCTCATATGCTAGATTTTATTCCTTGTTACTCCTATTAAACTTGCATTTATAACCAAGGTAAGACAAGGTACCTGTTAAGAAAAGAAGACCTTTTACCACTTGATCTAGCTAGAACCAAGAGACAAAAGTTGATAAATACATTTTTTCTCCTGCTTCCTGAAATTTCACTTTTTATAGAATCATAGAATTGTTAGGTTGGAAAAGACCCTTAAGATCTTCAAGCCCAACTGTGGACCTAGCATTGCCAAGTCCATCACTAAAACACGTCCCTAAGCACCACATCTACATGTCTTTTAAATACCTCCAGGGATGGTGACTCCACGACTTCCCTGGGCAGCCTGTTCCAATGCTTGACAACCCTTTTGGTAAAGAAATTTTTCCTCATATCCTATCTAAGCCTCGCCTAGTGCAACTTGAGACCATTTCCTCTCACCCTATTACTTGTTACTTGGGACAAGACACCAACACCCACCTCACTACAACCTTCTTTCAGGTAGTTGTAGAGAGTGAGAAGGTCTCCCATCAGCTTCCTTTTCTCCATGCTAAACTCCAGTTCCCTCAGCTGCTCCTCATAAGAGTTGTGCCGTGGACCCTTCACCAGCTTCTCTGAACAAGCTCCAACACCTCAATGTCTTCCCTGTAGTGAGGGGCCCAAAACAGAACACATCATTAAAGGTGCGGCCTCACCAGTGCTGAGTACAGGGGGACGACCATTTCCCTGTCCCTGCTGGCCACACTATTTCTGATACAAGCCAGGATGCCATTGGCCTTCTTGGCCACCTGGGAACACTGACAGCTCATATTCAGCTAGCTGTTGACTAATAACCCCAGGTCCTTTTTCTGCTGGGTAGCTTTCCAGCCACCACTCTTCCCCAGGCTTGTAGCATTGTATGAGGTTGTTTTATCTCTTGTTCTTAGCTTTTCTTAATTAACTCTAAATGGATCTTAATAGAAATGTTCAAATCAAACTCCATAGCAATTATATTTGCTTAAAGATTAGATCAAATTGTACATCTCTGCATGGGCCTGAAGTAGTACCCTCCACCCACACTTGTTTTTTGAAAAAGATTTAATCTTATTATTTAGATTAGTCTTTTTTTTTTTTTTTTTTTAGCAAAATTCCAGAAAACAACTACTATGTAGAAGTCTATTAATTATTCCATTTCTTCTCAGTGTTTGTGCTGAAAAGATGGAAGTTGTTTTTTAAAGTCAGAGTGGTGGTCTGTGGCTCTTGAACTGGATGTGTTTCAAAAATGTCTTAAGTCCCTTAGTGAGGCTGTGACTAGCACAGCAAATTGTTGACACAGGTGAATTTAGGGAAATCTGATAGAGGAAATTAACCTTCAGGGCCTAGTAAAGCTGATGATGTTGTTGAGTCACTGTCAGATTTAGTCGCACATTCAGTGCAGCTCTCCATAAAATAAAGTGCTGAAGCTTGTGGGGTATACTTCTTTCTTTCTTTCTAACAGGAATTGATATGGAATCATTCCTTCTACAGTGGGATTAGCCACAGTAATTGTGGGTAGCCCTCTTTATAATAGACTTCCCTTGTAGACAGACAGTTGGAACAATTCCAGACCTAGTCAGAAAGGGAGATAGTAACTGAGCAGTATGGATTCTGAGGAGTTCAGTGATCATATTCACTTCTCATTGGGTGTTTTGTACAACAGTAAAGATGCCCCGGAAGCCAGCCTTATCGTCCAGGTCTGCAGTTTACCTTTTCTTCAGGTATTTCTGGTCCATGGAACTTACACAGTGGGGCTCAGTAACCTAAATATTTTTAGCATGTTTTATGGGTAAACCTTACTTACCCTTAATTGCCTTTCTTTCCTCTCAAAATAAAACTGACCTGCCTCATCTTTGTTACCATTTTAAGCATGATTTTGTTAAGATAAAGCAATATAAGGTTGAAAGATAACATCACTTTCTAACTGTCCCCTTCAGTTAGGTGCAAACCTTCCAGAACAATACCTGGTATTGAAAAATACATGGATTCTAACACTGATGTTCACTCTCCCCCTTACTGGAGAGCTATGGTCATGAATACCAATGCCTAAAATGATTCCTAATTTTTTTTTTATCTTACATTACATTTTGTACATGAAGAAAGATTGATATGTGTCCCTTCTCTTCAGAAAGGTCACTTTCAATATAGTGAAAAATACCAAAAAAAAGGTATAGGGGCTTATGATCCTTTTTTTTTTTTTTTGGGAAAAAAAAAAAAAAAAAAAAAAGAAAGATGATAATTTAGCTTTTAGTGTTCTATATTAATGTGATTTTATTATGATTTGTTCATTTATGCCTATAGGAGCTAATGGATTAAAGCAGGATTGTTCAAGAGGCTTAAGATGAAGAATCCACCCTCCTATCTGGAATCAATAGAATATAAATCTTCCACCAAGTAACAAATATAAACGATCTGTTTAACTCATAGCAGCACAAACATTATTCATGGAATAGTAATGGGCATTCTTATAAATATAGCTCTCCAGAATATACTACAGAGTGGGTAATCAGTGGTGCTTAGTGAAAGATAATATAGTTACAAAGTCAAATGGCACAAGCTAATATAATGAAGCCCATGACTGTAAGAATGAAATCCAACAACTGAGACAGAGGTTTTTATATTGCACTATGCTGCACTGGACAAGGTTGGCCAAATATTTATGTTAAAGTTGAGTATTTGTGTGAATTTATGCCAGTTCATACAAATACATAAATGAGTAAATGAATTCCTCAGCTGGTTTAAAACAGAGTACCTCTTATAAGGCTCAGAATCAGGCCCTTGTGGGTTTTTTGTCTTTCACATGAAGCCAAAAAAATGTTAAGTGTTTTAACAAAGTTTCATCTGCTTTTTTTGATCAGTCTTTGTCCTGGTTCAGCTAGGATAGGGTTAAGTTTTCCCAGCAGAGAGAGAGGGGGAAGGGATCTCCAGCCAGGTTATTCATACCATGCTGGCGTCAGGTCCAGGGGCGGGAACTTTGTCCTTGGTGGGCTTGGTGGCGGGGAGCTGTTCCGTGACCATTTGCGGTATTTCTCTGTATATCTTTTGTCTTGTTCACTGCTATTGCTGTTTATTGTTGTTATCATTGCCACTGTTGTGCTCAGATTGTTTTATCACACTGTTGTATTAAATTTCTTCTTGTTTTAACCCGGGTTTGTGCCTCACTAACAGCCCGACCGGCTGAGGGTCGGGGAGGGGCAAAGGGCAACGTGGTCTCCGGTCCTGGCAGGGCTTAAACCACTACAGTCTTGTAAATTAAATGTCAATGAAGAAATTTTTTTATGTCAATCAGAATAGCTGACAAAAATGTATCAATATCTATGAACTGAATCCATCATTTTTCTAAAGCAGTCCATTCTGATAAAGTTTAGTCTGCAGTTAAAGTCATGCATTCATGTTCTTGTTCTTGTTAAATTTGGATCATTTAATTTTATTTTGAAAAGTGAGGAAAGTGACACTGCAATCTGTATTCAATAAATGTATAAACAGAACATATACTACAAGGTCAGCATAATTTTAGATACTGTAACTTGCTAATGAAAAAAATACAAACATTAAAAGTTAGGTGTACTGAAGGGATCAACATTCAGAATCATTCTCCGTCTCATTCAAAACACTGCAGTTAGTGAAACAAGACATAAGCCATGTATATGCAATATTTATTTTTCTACTCTCTTTTCCGTTATTCCTGAAACCCACCATCAGAGCTATATTCATTAACTCAGCCCCTTAGCTCCAGTATCAAGATTACACTTCTATACATGGTATTTTGTTCTCACCATTAATTATTGTAGGGAAATGAATCAATTTCCATTTCTGGAATTGAAAATATGTGGAAGCTGAATGCTCAATAATGTAGATAAGGTGTGGGGTTTTTTTTGTTGGTTTGTTGTGTTTTTTTTTTCCTTCAAACAGATGTCAAAAAATAATTGCATAATCTGTGAAAGAAGGTGGTACTTCTGCATGATGCACTAAATTCTGACATACTGGGTTTTGTGCCTGTGGACTGTTTTGACGTATGATAATTTTGAATGTGTGTTTAAGGAATAAATCTTCATGTCTAGTTGTTTGAGAAAGCCTTTAATAATACGGCACTAAACTGACATAACATTGGACCCATAAGGACCAAAATTACAAGTCCAACCCATACCACAAAGGACTTGTGCTGCCACCCAACTTAATTTAAAATACTAGGTGTCTAAACAATTACTCTCATTTCTCCTAAAGTCAGTTTGATAACCAAGTCTGCCCCACTCCTTATAAAAGATTGATCACTTTCAGACATATTTAGGAAGAAAGGTGCAACATAGAACTAATGCATATGTTCCTGGGTATTTTAACCAGCTTAAAATAATTCCTGAAACTCTGAAAAAGTTAGAAGTAAGCTATGTAAACACCTAATTGTGAAGTTAGTTAATCACTGGATCTGATAGAGTTTGAGTTATAGGACTTATAGTATAGAGGATAAGATTAAGTCTTTATTTAGAATTCAATTCTCCTGATGGTTGATGGTAATAAAAGTCTTCAGATTGTTGTTAGAAATGATCTAAATTATGGATTCTATTGATTTTTAAAAATCTAGTTAAAATATTAGAGTATTGCTTTTCATAACATGTTGAGGTTTAAATCTGATATCCAGATTAGCAATGTGATGCCTATGGAAGATCCCCAAATCTCAAAAGAGGCAAGGAGAATCTAGACAAACATTAAAAATTAGGGAGTTATTGAAGAGAACTTTCAATATCAGTGAGTGGAGGAAAACAACATTTTGGATACAAAAGTATTCAACTGTGCTCAGTTAGACTGCTCTTGAAGTGTTTGACTGAAATGATATACTATTGAAACCAAAATGGTTTTTTAAATTAAAGTATGCTCTTCTCACCATTTTCAAAATATGAAATTTCAGTGAAGTTTGACATAAATCTTCCAGTTCCCTCATGCTTTATAAGAAGGATACGCAGAATAAATTGTGATACAATCTAAAACACGTAACCAGGAAAGTAATGAGTAAATTCTGAAAGTATATTACACTGAACAAAATCTATGATGAACACCTAAAAAGGTGTGCATATTCAAATGTCACCTAAATAACCATGTTCAGCAGAAATTTTCTACTGGCACCAGTACAGTCTTACAACTGACCCACAACTATTATAAACTGGAAAGTCATTATTATCACTTAAAATGTTCCATTTTGAGTAAAATAAAATTATATTCTACTCTATATGTCCTTTGTATAGAGCAGTCTGTTGTCCGGAAGACTGTATGTGGTTTCAGTTTTATAGGAATCCTACACAAGAAAAATTACCTGCTTCACTTGCTTTTTTAAAATTCTTGCTACTATATTGGAGAGATATGGGTTTGATGGGTGGGCTGTTAGATGGATAAAGAATTGGTTGGATGGTCATGTCCAGAGAGTTACAGTCAACAACTCTGTGTCCAAGTGGAAACAATAATGAGTTGTGTCCCTCAAGGGTCCATACTGGGACCAGTACTATTTAATATCTTTATCAATTACATATACCATGGGATTGAGTACACCCTCAGCAAGTTTGCACATGACACCAAGCTGAGTGCTGCAGCTGATGGCACTAGAATGCCATCCAGAGAGACCTTGACAGACATGAGGAGTGGGATCATGTGAATCTCATGAAGTTCAAGGTCCTGCACCTGAGTCAGAACGATCCTCAGTGTCAATACAGACTGGAGGATTAATTGCTTGAGAGCAACCTTGGGGAGAAGGACTTGGGGATACTGGTGGATGAAAAGTTGGACATGAGACAGTAGTGTGCTTGCAGCCCAGGAAGCCAAATGTATCCCTGGCTGTATCAAAAGCAGTGTGACCAGAAGGTTCAGGAAGGTGATTCTCCCCCTCTAACCCACTCTCACGAGACTCCTCCTGGAGTACTTTATCTAGCTCTGGGGGCACCCTGGCACAAGAAAGATATGGACCTGTTGGAGTGGGTCCAGAGAAAGGCCACAAAAATGATCAAAGTGATGAACACGTCTCCTGTGAAGACAGGCTGAGAGAATTGTTGTTCAGCCTAGAGAAAAGAAGGCTCCAGGGAGACCTTCTTGTGACCTTTTGATACTAAAGAGGTCTTATAAGGGAGACAAACTTTTTAACAGGGCCTTTAGCAACAGGACAAGGGGCAATATTTTTAAACTGAAAGAGAGTAGACATAAGGAAGACATTTTACAGTGAGGGTGGTGAAATGCTGAAGCAGGTTGCCCAGAGAAGTTGTGGATGCCCATCACTGGAAATGCTTAACCTTCCCAGACCTAGGTACCTTGCTTAGTATTATCATATCATAGATACATAAATAAATATTTGTTGATATGTTCAGTCTAGGATAAAATAGCAACCCAGAGCAGTTTTTGTCACTCTTACAGGAAACACTATGTTTGGGCTGCCTGCAAGGGCAGGTAGCCAGATGTTTAGGGAGAGGAAGGCTGGCAGGGCAGTGTCTCACTGACAGGTGCAGTCCCAGGGTATCTGACCACAAAAGAAGGGCTGTGATGGAGATGAGAGTTGAGGCCCCACACATCCCAGTTGTCATAACATGGGTCTGTAGTGATGAAACAGATCTGTGGTGGACCCAGGTGGTCAGTCCATGGTTAAGGACCAGTGCAGCAGGCAGCCAGCCAGAGTCATAGTGGCAACATATCACAGGCCAGAACAAACGGTGAGGTTCTGAGCTTTGATGAAGCTTTCAAGTAAAGTAGGCAAGACCCTAATGAGCCCTCACACACTTCTTTCCCCATGCCTTGATCTAAGGTTATACAGCTGCACTATATCAGAATTGGTTTTGACCATGGGCAACCTTATGAGAAGGAGAGAGAAAGAGTTTGCAGAGCCTAGCGATATGCTCAGGGCCCTGACAAGTCAGTTCTTTCTTTAACACTGCTTTCTACAATGACACATTCCATTACTGTATTTTCAAACTATCATAGGCTTTTATGAAACCCATGAGTGAAAGCCCACCACAACTGTCTAAAAGACTAAAATGTTGAAATCTCTAAGAAAATCACTTTTACAAAATTACCTACAAACACTAAACACTGGCTCCACACCAGTGTGCTCAGCTCACAGCCTATTGGCTTAGCTGCTGGTGTGTCACTAATTCTGATTTGTGTGCATCTTAAGTGATCTATCTCATTTTAAGATTATGAACTTTCTGAACAAGACCAATCCTTTATGCCCTATCCCAAATAATTATTCTTATACAGCAATGAAATTTTTGAAAGAGTAGGAAATAATCACTACTATATAAGTTGAGGGTAGAAAAATTATATTTTAGAGTTATGTTTGAGACCATAAGCTCAAAAAAACCCAGGGATGCACAAGCCAGGGTTCTGGATGATATACATCTGGATATTTCTGGAATCTCCTTAAGAGTTTAAGTTAAAAGTCCTCCTTATTAGAGTGTTGGGTTTGTTTTAATAATAATAATAATAATAATAATAATAATAATAATAATAATAATAATAATCAGAAAAAAACATTTATGTCTCATTATTTTCAACCTTAAAAAAGCTCCCAAATGGCATGCTTGCAGATTTTCTTAATTACCTGGACCTATTGAGCTGTCAGATCTGATATAGACTGCCAGAGATATAATCTGGCAATGATAGAATTACAGGATTGTTCCAGGAAAGGCGAAGAACTAGGAACTACTGCCTTCAGGTGTTCTATATGGACACTGAGTCGTCATTTTCACGGACTTGAGGAATGACTGAGTTTAGAAGCAACTTCTGGAGGTCACCTGGTCCAAACCCCCTGCTCTAGTAGGGTCATCTAGAGACAGCTGCCGAGGACCATATCTAGATGGCTTTTTAATATCTTTAAAGTTGAACACTCTACAACCTCTCTGGGCAACCTGTGCCAGTGCTTGGTCACCTTAGCAGTAAAAAAGTGTTCCCTGATGTTCGGATGGAACCTCCTGTGTTTTAGTTTGTGTCCATTGCCTCTTGTTCTGTTACTGGGCACCACTAAGAGGAGCCTGGCTCCATCCTCTTTGCACTCTCCCTTAAGGTATCCATACATATTGATAAGATCCCCCTGAGCCTTCCTTTCTCTAGGGGGAAGAGTCCCAACTCTCTCAACCTTTCTTTATAGAAGAGATGTTCCAGTCCCTTCATCATACTAGTGACTGTGTTGAGCTTATGTGTCTTGTTTTGGTGACCCCTGAACTGGACACAGCACTACTGGTGTGACAGTATCAGTGCTGAGTAGGTCACCTCTGTTGGCCTACTGTGTTGGTTTAAGCCCTGCCAGGAACGGAGACCACGTTGCTGTGGCCCCTCCCCCACCCTCAGCCGGTCAGGCTGGCAGTGAGGCACAAACCCCGGGTTAAAATAAGAAGAAATTTAATACAACAGTGTAATAAGTAATCTGAACAACAACAGTAGCAATGATAACAACAATAAACAGTAATAAGAGTGAACAAGACAAAAGATATACAGAGAAATACCGCAATGGTTACGGACAGCCAGCCGTGTGCTTCCCTTCACAAAAGCCACAAAGGAAAAAGTTCCTACGCTGCTGTGCCGGACCTGACATCAGCATGGTATGAATAACCCGGCTGGAGATCCCTTCCTCCTCTCTGCTGGGGCAACTTAACCCTATCCTAGCTGAACCAGGACACCTACTGACAACACTCCTCCCATATATAAAATTCTGCTATTGCCTCAAGAATATAGTAACAAAATGGAAAGTCATGACACATTCTGAGTGACAAGACTACAAATGAAAACACATATATAAATGCATATATATATATATATACTATAATAAAGGTCAATGTGAGGGGTTTTTGTTTGCTTCGTTGTTGTGTTTGTTCTTCAGAAATTAAATAGAACCTTGGAAATAAGATCCAGCTAAACAGAGCAGATCTTTTCAAACAGTACAAATTGCTGGGCGTCAGGGCTGGTTCTCCTGATACCAAAGACATTGATGTTATCAGCCTTTTTTGTATGCATTCACTTATATTTATCAGAGAAGAGTTACAAGAAAGAAAAAAAAAAACCACACCAACATACAAGCTATCTTGTACAATCTGGGAGAATCAAGCTTTAGTTAATATCAGAATAGACTCATGATGTGCAAAAGTATTTATGCGGTTAAAGTTATGCATATTCAGAGTATGTAAATTGAAAGCAATGCAGATCTACAGATTTTCTTTAAGAAAATGCATGATCTTCTAAGAATGCCTCTATATATAGTTCCATACTGATTGTTATTAACTCTATGCAGACTAGCACAAGAGTAAAATGTCATCAATCAGACTGTCTGATTATCTTATAGACTTTTAAAATGTTGCCTTTTCTTTAGAATAATCACTCCTGATTAGCAAGTATGTCTTTATTCTAAAAGAAATTGCTTTTAACAGTAAGAGTTGCATCAAGATTAAAGATGAAGAATATCCTACATAACTGAATAGTCAATACTTTATATTCTGTTCTTCATGTTTGGTTCTTTATCCAACTGAACAGAATATTTTCACCCAAGGAAGAGAGGCAAGGGGAAGAGAAGAAAATTTAAAATATTAAAAGATAAAATTCATTGCAAAAGAGAGTTTTTAGGTTTCATAAGTATTGTATTTCATAGGATGTCAAATTATTTCTTAACTAAGAAGCAAATGTTCAGAGATTCAAAATAACATTTAAAATACCTTTTTTTTTAAAAAAAAAAAAGAAAAAAAAAAGAAAAAATAAAAATAAAAGGTTCTAAAAGGGTTTAATCTCTCCTTACAATTTCACGGTTTTGAGAATATCCCTGTCACTTCTCTGTACTGTAATGGGAGAAACACAACAGAATCCAGGGAATCTGAATCATGGGTTACATAGTGTACTCTAATGAAAAATCATAAAGCATAATAAATATTGTTGTTATTCAGACTGTCACATTTCAGGAGAGCTCAGAGACTTATCCTTTATATTCACTGTATGTGAATGTTTAAAAAACTTAGTCAAAGCAGTGGAAAAAATGAGACATTTTATATCTTAAGAAAAAAGTAGTTTCCAAATTTGATCCCTTTGAAGAAAATAAGTGCTGAAGCTAAAAAAATTTCTATCTAATGAATACTTAAAATTTTACTATAATGTATTCCTACTTGTTTTCATTTACTGGTCAAAAAATATTAATTAAAGTGCATTAAGTCTTCTGAACATGGACAGTTAAACCCAGACCTCATCAGACATAGTGTATCTCCACACGTACTTGTCTTAGATTTGTGATGTTTGCTTAACCTACAGAAACATGGTAGAATATATCTAAAACGACCAGGATCATAGTTTTCTGAAGGAAGAAGGGTACCACCCAAGGCTGCTGGAATTTTTGTTACCTATATGTTCTAAGAATTAGCTTGTCCAAACTCTTATTCATTAGTGTAGAAATATGAAGAACGATTCCTTATCCAGAATGGACACAAGAATGCAAAGGGAAAAATAAGTACACCCATATACATAAAATATACCTGCAAATATACAAGTACTTATAGTGATTTAGTGCTTCACTATTTAGGGGAAAAAAAATTAATTACAACACTGTCAAGAGCAATGAATGTTGGCATCATCTCAAAAGTCAGACACAGTCAACTGTCAGTTATCTGTGAGAATTTTCTCTAGGGATTAATTATATAAGTTAAATCATTGCCAGGATGAAGCATAACAACATATCCTATCTCCTGCACCCCATGCACTACAGTGTATGCACTAATTTTGCCAAATCCACTCTGATTGCTTCTGCTTATATTGGCTCATCCCTTTAAAAACCTGTTCAAAGTCATAAAAATCAATATAATAGCAATTTTATTACAGTACAACTGACAAATGTTTTGTATTATTCATGTTTTGCCTTTGTACAAGCATTTATACACATGCAACTATCCTGAATAATTGTTAATGAAGAATATTTATAAGTAAGAATAATGTCAAGAAATAATAAATAATCGTATTTCCAGAGAACAATGATTCAGAAAATTTATTCCTCATTTATTTAGCCAAGTAGTGGAACTCTACCCTTAAGGTCTACATAGTAAATTGATTTTTGAAATTGTAAAAGATGTTTTATTTTGTTTTGCCTTGTTCTACCTTCCACGTTGTTTTATTTACCTAATATTCTCAGTGTGAAAAAGAAAGCATAAGAATATTTTTGAATCACATTCTGCAATTCCAGACTTATGGAATCACTTCTAGTTAAAAATATTGAGTTTTAAATAACTTTCAGAAAATCTAAAGCAAAAAATAGGAATCCCCCCCCCCCCCCCCCCCCCCATGTTCGATTGTATTCTATTTTATTTTGAGGCATGTTTTGGGAAAAAAAATGAATATTTAGGGTAATAATGGAAGAGGTTAAAGACTTCTTTGCCTCTTGAGGATCTGCAATACAGAAGATATAGTGAAAATTCAGAACAGGAGGCTTATTTTCAACTCAGATTTAGACAATGCACAAGAAAATGAAATAAGCATTGATTTTAGCTGATTAATCTCTAATTATATTGATTTCATTCTGTGGTTATACAGATTATTAAATCCTTATAATACATTGTGTTTAAGATGCATAGCTTTACATCTGATTCTATGAATAAGTAGTCCAATATTAAAGAATCTGGTACTTCATGTAAAGTTGCCTAGACTTTATTCTGTCATTAATATTCTGCTTTACTAGTAACATTTCAATGAATATAATACATACAGTAATACTATTTCCATTTTATTTTATCATCTTAAACTATTTAATCTTCACATTTATCTTATATTTGTATTAACTCTCTAATTTTGAGCATATCTATCTAATCTTTTGGCGGTCAACAGTTCTGAATCTTCTTTTTTTCCAGTAGTTAATTTTCTTCCTACTTGGATCTATCCCAAAAGTACAAAAGTACTTTAATGTGGAATTCACCTCATTCAATTTTTGCTGCCTAAGAGATATTTGTGTAAGTAAAAGCTAGTCATATGGATTCCATTTAGAGCTAATCAGAGAAATCCACAATTCCATGGGCTGTCATAAAATAGGTGTCTAATATAGCTGCAAGGAAATCTTCTTTATGTGTAGTTTTGTTTTTTTGGTTTGCTTTGGTTGTTTGTTACTACTGATAAATAAGTCAATTAATTAATATCCATGTTTTCCTTTGTGAATGGTGTAGTTTAGTCCAGGTAGTCAGCTCAGCCCCACACAGCTGCTTTCTCACTCCTCCCCAAAGACAGTTTAACAGGTACTCTAAATAATCCTCATGTTCACAAATGGTGGCCATCTACATTTACACATGCATACATCTAGATATGTGTATGTCTCTATGACTCTCAAGTGTGTAGCTCTCACCACACAATTGGGATATCTAATCCGCTCAGATTCTTCTACTTGCCTAATTCCAAATTCTGCCCTCACTATCTATAAAGACCTTCCCTTAAGTCAAGTCTTGAACTTAAATCTGTATTAGTCCAGGTCTTTTGACACTGATAGGTTGGATCTGAATTGGACCTGCTAACAAACTTCAGCTACCATTATGGAACTATGTTTCATACAAGCTTATCCCAAAGCTTCGGACAGCAAATTGCTTCAAAGAAGAGACAGGAGTGAGTAACAACACTTGGATTTTGGATCAAAGTGGATGAACTGCACAGGGAATGGTGCACACCAGGAAAATACTTATTTAGCAATAGAACAGGGACCTCCTTATAAATCATTGAATAGCTAGACAAGATATGTACAGGGATGCAAGCTCAGTGCATGGAAGATCTGGGTTACAAGGAAGGGATAGGCATCACAAGGAGAGGTAACTGGTAAAACTGTTGTTGACTTTCATATATGACCCCATCAGATGGCTGTAAGTACCATGAACACGGCCTAGGAAGAAGATTGCCTGCACACCTAAGATTTCCTGTCATACTCCAGCTTCTCAGTCACCATAAAGGAGGCCTTAGTAAAATTCTCATTCAGTGTGGGTACAAAAGAGTTTGCTACGACCATTAGCACTGGCATATTACTGAACCTTTAACAAATATCTGTTTCTCAAGTTGTTGTCCTGATCCAATATCTGGGAGGGTTCTTAAATGTTCACAAGAGTGAGATTAAGACGCAAACAAGGTCAGATGCCCCATAAAACTTGTAAGCTTTATTTAACGATATAACTGATAATATCGATAGGACAGAAGGAAGAAAAGTCAGAATACCTAAGCAAGCAAACAAAAGAGATGCAGCAATACTAGTTACTATCACCACGAGTCTAGTGGACCCCTGTCGACCTGGTTCTGGTGCAGGCAATGGCGGGGGGGGGGGGAGGTGTGTTCCTGCAGGCAATGGGGAATGTCACCACCGTGAGTCTAGCGATGACCTGATTTTCGTCTGGTCCCAGTGCATGCGATGGAGAGAAAGCAAGCGAATGGAAAGCTTCAGCAGGTGAGAGCTTTGGCAGGCGAAAAGCTTCAGATGCCAACAGAAAGAAGGCAAGCAAAAAACTACTGCAGGAGAGAAAATTAGCCAGGGAGGAGCATGCAGCCCCTTTTATCCAGTCCCCACCACTAGTCGCTCACTGTCACAGAGCTCATTCGTATATTCGCCGCTTCGTGTTCCCCATGTGCCTATGTGCAGTCCACTGTGGTTGTACCGAGGAGGGGTCGATCATTGACCCCTTCAGCTTCCGCATGTCCATTTCGTCCCCTGGCCCTGCACACACGCGCAGCTTTCCTAACTCCAGGCAGGTTTTGTCCTCCTGGCAACGGGACGTCGAGGCCCGGCCTAGGAAATGGCCTGGGCTGAAACAGAGAGTTGCCATCTTACATCACCTTGTGGCTCGGGGTGGTGGTGGGGGAATGGTGTAACAGCAATGCCGAGACAAAATGTGTGACACAGTCCCTTACAGTTGTGCTTCAAACCTTTGTGAAAGTTCTGATCACTATTTCCTACTGCTTTGTGACTAATATCAGGCAGTCAATGACATACAGTTTCTCATGGAAGTTCAAGATATCCCAGGAGACTGCTTAATTATCTTTGTCTCAGATGGAATACTTAAAGTTAATCCATGTAAATAATCTTTCTTCAAGCCAGTTTTCATGGAGCCAGGACTCCATGTATTTCAGCATCAGGAATGACACTAGACAAAGGGTCTTGATCTTGGACATGTATTTTTCCATTTAATCCAGCTACTGTTAGGTTTTCTAATAAATTAAAAATACTCTTGCTGGTCGGAGTGTATATATACACTCCCATGATTCAGGTAAACCTGAGAAGCCATAGCTACAGCCAGTGCATCCAGGTGGCATCACTCTGTAATAATAACTACAGGAGCCTGGGGAATAGATAGTGGGTGTCACAAACAGCAAAGTTAGGAGACCTACAGGAGATCGTAATCAGAATTTGGCAGGTACAGTCTCCTTAGGAGAATGATACAGTTGAAAGACGTCACTGTATAATAACACAGATAAATACATTTAGACATTATTAGGAAATAAATATATCTGTACTGGCAGATACATATACTGAAACAATGTATGTCTCTAGACATACAAGAATTTATGATGAAAGGATGTAGAATGGTATTTTTTTTATGCCATATAATTCAGAATTCTAGATATCAGCATCCTTACAACTTACCAAACCAAAAGTCCATAAACACTACCAAATTCAGATTCATAAATTCAGATGTCTATTATCTGAAGAAGAATTCCCTCAGGAATATTGAGGTCTTTTTCTTTGATTACATGTTCTACAGATGACTACGATACAAACAAGAAACACTATCAAATTAAAACAAATTAAATTTAACATTTAAAACAATAAGTGACATGGATGTCACAATTGTGGGTTGGTTTTTTTTTTTTAAGTTTTTAAAACTAATTTTTTTCAGTGTTCAGAATGTCTATGCTTCGTACTGAAGTGATGGAAAATCCAGAAAGATTTCCACTTCAAACAATTATGTCTGAGTGCTCATGGCCTATGAAATATATTGTTGTTATTATTATTATTTATTACTATTTTTGTTATTGTTATTATTACTATAGATTAATATCTGAACCAACTTCTTGATAGACCTCACTGTTAATCTAACATATATTTTCCTTTTAACTCAGCCTGTTCCCATCTGCCAGTGGAGTATGATTTCTGATGTCCAGTTCTTTTGTGAATCTTAGTTGTTTATGCAGCTAATCTCTGCCTGAGACATTGCTGTCTGAACTGCCATATCATATTGTCATTCTTTTTGAAAGCAATCACAAAATATTGGTAATTAATTAGATAATTGATTATTGATCATATACATATATATGAAGCTAAAATCCATCCTCTCTTAAACTTAAGGAGTAAAAAATATGCCGGTTACTTTGAATGTACAATACATAACAGTTCCTGTAATATAATAACTTCTTCATATAAATTCTTTGTGAGAAGCAGGTTGAAGGATGAGAGAAACAGAAGATACATGTAGGATTGGGTGAAGCAAGGGGTTCAGTTACTATGGTGATAATGAGCATATTCAGGCAAAATGTCACCTAAAGAGGTGCTACTGAATGACTGTGTACATGCAATTCAGCAAGTATAAATATCTTTGAATTTTGAAACTAAAACGACACATTTTGAAATGGCCAGCACATAGCTTGAAAGTACTAAAGAAATAATGGCTTTTTTCCCTCTTTCTTCAAAGTTTAGTTGGGCTCCATTTACTAACATCTGAGCCCTTGCGATGTCAAAAGGTCATGACACCACCATTACATTTTGTCTGACCTCTCCTGCTTTTGCTCTCTCACCTCAATTCTGTGCATTGTTCTGCTTGAGCACAGCAAGAATAAACTTAGAAAAGAGCAAGAAATATTTATGTCTCCATATACAACAGACTGCAATGAAGATCAGAGGACAGGGAAAGAGAAATATAGAATCATAAGATCACAGAATAGTTTGGGTTGGAAGAGAACTTTAAAGGTCATCAAATCCACCCCTCCTGCAATGAGCAGGGACATTTTAACTAGATCAGGGTGCTCAGAGCTCTGTCCAACCTGGACTTGAACATTTCCAGGCATGGGGCATCTACCACCTCTCTAGGAAACCTGTTCCTGTGTTTCACTTCCCTCACCGTAAAAAATCTCTTCCTTATATCTAGTCTTAATCTAGTCTCTTTTAGTTTAAAACTGTTACCCCTTATCACAACAGGCCCTGCTAAAAGGTTTGTCCCCATCTTCCTTATAAGCCCCCTTGAAGTACTGAAAGGATGGTATAAGGTCTTTCTGGAGCCTTCTGTTCTCCCGGCTAAACAACCCCAACTCTCAGCCTTTCTTCATAGAAGAAGTGTACCAGCCCTCTGATTATTTTTGTGGCCCTCATGAGGTTCAGATGGGCACACTTCTCAAGCTTGTCCAGATCTCTCTGGATGGCATTCCTACCCCCACACGTGTCAACCACACCACTGAACTTGATGTCATCTACAGACTTGCTGAGGGTGCACTCCATCCCACTGTTTATGTAACTGATGAAGATATTAAACAGTACTGGTCCCAGTACAGATCCCTGAAGGACACCATTTGTCACTGATCTCCATCCAGACATTGAGCCACCAACCACTACCCTCTGGATGCAAGCATCCAGCCAATTGCTTAGCCACTAAACAGTCCACCAATCAAATCTATTTCTCTTTCACTTAGAGAGAAGGATGCTGTGGGGGAATGTATCAAAGGCCCTACAGTCTAGATAGATGACATCTGTAGATCTTCGCTTGTCCACTGGTGCGGTCACACCATCACAGAAGGCCACTAGGTTGGTCAGGTGGAACTTGCCCTTGGTCTTGAATCACCTCCCTGTCCTCCATGTGCCTTAGCATAGCTTCTAGAAGGATCTGTTCCATGATCTTTCCAGTCACAGAAGTGAGGCCAGCAGGTTGGTAGTTCCCAGGCTTCTTCTTTCTACCCTTTTTAACGATGGGTGCAATCTTTCTTTTTTTTTTAGTCACTGAGGACTTCACCTGACTGACATGAATTTTCAAATATCATGGAGAGTGGCTTAGCAACTACATCAGCCAATTTCCTCAGGACTCTGGTATGCACCTCATCAGGTCCCATAGACATGTATGTTCAGGTTCCTCAGGTGGTCACAAACCATAACTTCTCTTACAGTGGGAGGGACTTTGCTCCTCCAGTCCCTGTCTTGTGATCCAGCCACTCGAGAGGTGTGGGAAGAGAGATTGCCATTGAAGACTGAGGTAAAAACACTGAGTACCTCAGCCTTCTCATCTGTTGTTACCAGTTTGTCAGTCTTGCTCATCAGGGAGGGGACACTTTCTTTGACCTTTCTTTTGTGGCTGACATACCTATAGAAGTCTTTCTTATTTTTCTTTGCAACCCTTGCCAAGTTCAGCTTCAGTAGTGCCTTGGTCTTCCTGACCCCATCCCTATACAACCGAGCAGCATTTCTATACTCTTCCCAGGAAACCTGTCCCTGCTTCCATTGTCTGTGCATTTCCTTCTCGCCCTTTAGTTTGACCAGCAGGTCTCAACTCAGCCATGATGTCTCTTGCCGCCTTTGTTATAGTTCTCGCACCTGGAGATAGGGAACTCTTGCACTTTGTAGAAAGAGTCCTTAAAGATCTGCCAGCTTTGTTCTTCTCCCTTGTCAGTTTCCCAGGGGGTCCTACTGACTCACTCCTTGAACAAATAGAATTTGCTTCCCTAAAATTCAGGGTCCTGACTTTACTCTTTGCCTGACCCATATCCCTCGGAACTGGGAACTCCACCAGTGCGTGATCACTGCAGCCCAGACTGCCTCCAATCTTGATGTCATCAATTAGTTCACTTGCACTGGTGACCATCAGGTCTATCATTGCATCCCCTCTGGTAGGGCTGTCTATTACCTGGCTTAAGAGGTTATCTCCAGTTCATTCCAGGAGTCTCCTGGATTCCCTACAGCTTGCCATCCTATTTTTACAGCATATGTCAGGGTGGTTGAAGTCTCCCAGCAGGACAAGAGCTTGTGAGCATGATGCTTCCTGTAGCTGGAGTAAGAAGGCTTTGTCTGTAAGCTCCTCTTGATCAGGTAGCCTGTAGTAGACACCAACCATAAGGTTTTCTTTGTTGCCTTGGTCTCTGATTCTTATCAATAAGCTTTCAACCTGCTCATGGCTATTCTTCAGAGACAGTTCTCACAATCTATCCATTTCTTGATGTAGAGGACAACCCCTTTTCCCCTCCTTACTCATCTGTCCCTTCTGAACAGCCTGTAGCCGTTGCTAACCACACTCCAGTCATGGGATTTGTCCCACCAAGTTTCAGTAATGGCAAGTAGGTCATAGCTTTCTAGCAGCACAGTGGCTTCCAGCTCCTGTTTTTCTGCCCGTTCTGTGTGCATTGGTGCAGAGGCACTTCAGCTGGGCTGTTGGCCATGGGTCTTTCTTGGAGGAACACCCCTTAATTCCTTTGGAAGAACACCCCTTGATTCCTTTGAGGTATTTCACTGGTGTTTCTCTGTTGGCTTCTATTACCTTAGAAGCCCCTGGCTCATCTCCATAAGACAGATGTGCTGCAGTGTACCCAGCACATCTCAGAGCAACAGGCTGAGGGTCCTTGTTAGTACCCTATCCCTTTGACTTTGTTGTGTCATCCCACAGCTTATCACAGACAAGTCTGATATTATCCCCCTCCACCTTCCAGTCTTGTTTAAAGCTTTGTCAATGGGCCCTGCTAGCTTGTGAGCTAAGACCCTATTCTTCCTTTGAGAAAGGTGAATCCCATCTGATGCCAGCAGGCCTGATGTCATGTAGACCATCCCATTATCAAAAAACACAGAATTGTGGTGGTGACACCAGTCACAGAGCCATGGATTAATAGACTGGGTCCATCAAAGAATATGCCATCAAAACTAAAAGATATTAAAAAACTTATGCTATAAAGTGTCTGTAAGAGAAGGAGTAACTAGTAGAATTTAAAAATTCAGGTAAGATAGAGTGAAAAAGACAGTAAAATAGACTCATAAGAACTGATTAGTCAGGAAATGTTGAATAAGGAAAATATTATTGAAGGAATAACAAAGGGTTTAAACAACAGAAGCCTGACTAAGAGGATAAAAAGATTAGTTTTGGAAGATAGTGATAAGATCTAGAAAATCGTGGGTTGATCCAAAGGGCAAGAACATTAGAAGATAAGTTTACCTTTCTTGCTTATTTCTTTGTAGGGAGAAAAGGAAGATGTTAAGAGGTTAAAGAGGAGTAAGGTCAAAGTAGATGAAGACAAAGAGCATGGAGGAGCAGCAATCCAGTTAGCAGATTGAATGGAAAGGCTGGGATAGATTTTAGATTATAATGTAAAGTGAGGAGTAGCAAGATTTTGTATCAGTGTGGATATTGACAAAGAATTGAAAGAAAATTGAAATTGTAAGTTTGACAAGCACAGCACAGCTACTGACAGTAGTAAAGAAGAAACTGAATAGAGAGTTTTGAAGCAATAGTAGGAAAGCTATTTTTGAGCTTTTCACTGTACATGCTCCATATTCTTAGTATAAACACAATCTTTCTTTATTCACTAGGTTGATCTGTGATTCATCTATCTAACTTTGTAAGGTAATATTCACAATTTATGTAGAACAGTTATTTCAATTTAAGTATAAAAATGTTTGAGTTATTTAGTTGTCATAGCTTCAGCTCAGAGGAAAACAGAGCTGCTCACTCCCCCCTTTTCTCCCAGTGCTGTGAAGGAGTAAATAAAGCAAAAGACTCTGAAAACCAGATAAGGACAGGGAGAGATAATGCACCATTGTGTTCATGGTCAAAAGATAGACTCATGAGGGGAAGAAATAGGAACATAAATTTAATCAGACACTAACAACAACACCACTTAACAGACAGAGGAGGACAGTGAGAGCATTACCACATCTTGAAAACATCTTCTCCCCACCCCTCCCTTCTTCCCAGGCTCAGCTGTGCTCCCAATATCTCTACCTCCTTTTCCCAGCAACACAGGGGACAGGGAATGGGGGATGCAGTCAGTCCTGAAACTTCTTCCTCCTCGGGTGGGGGACCTCTTCACATTCCTCCACTGCTACAGCATGGGGTCCATCTCATGTGAGACAGTCATCCACAAACCTCCTCTGACATGAGTCATTCCCAGGGGCTGCAGTTTCTCCCTGAGTCACTCTGGCGTGGGTCTCTCCCACATGTTGCAATCCTCTCAGCACCAAACTACAACAGTGGGGGCTTCTTCTTCCCAGAGTCCCAGTCTTCTTTGGGCGCACCTGCTCTGGTGTGGGGTCCTCCACAGGTTGCAGGCAGACATCTGCTCCACCGTAGACATATATGTGTGGCAGTGGGGGGAGGCCCTGCCACCTCACCACAGGCTGCAGGGGTCCTTTCACTGGCACACACCCCCCCACCCTTTTCCTCCTTTCTTCCACTGACCTTGGTGTTCGCATTGATGTCCTCCTCATACTTCCTCCTCACAACTCCAGCTCCTCCTCCCAGGTTTCCCTTTTTACATACATTATCACAGCCATGCAGTCATCATCACTAATTGGCTTGGTCTTGGTGTAGAGGTGGGTCCAACTTGGAACTGGGTGAGCTTCAGGAAGCTTCTCACAGGGGGCTACCACTGTAGCTCCTTCCCCTGCCACACACACAAATGTAGCATATTAGTACAAATCAAGGCCACACACTTGGGTTAGTTTTTGGGGTTATTTATTTATTTATTTACCTTAAATTTAGGCAACTTACTGCCTTACCTATTTTTAATATCACCAAAGTAGATATGTTTTAATGGATACATATATATAATTAAATTGTTTTAGAAAAATTAATTACAATCCGTGGAGTAAATTAACTAATTCCTTCCATTCGACTTCAGAGGTTATCCTGTCATTTGAATAGAATATTAATATTTAGGGGCAATTCTTCCTTCTGTTTAATTGGCTTGTTAATCACAATTGGTAGTATGAACAGCTCATACATGCTATTTTCTAGTACTTGCCCAGCTTATATCATAACAAGAAGAATAAGCTCTATAATGGAAATACTTGTTAAAGAGCTCAATATTTCTACAGCTCATGCACCTATCTGCTCTTCTTAGGAGGCTACAGATTCTAAACATAATTTCTTTTTCAGTCAGAAATGAGTGAAAAGAGAGGAATAAAACTATGCAAAACCAAAGCTGAAATGAAATGAAACATATATGAAAATAATGGCTGAAGTATTCAATGACTTTTTCATCATGATCGTTATTGTTAAGACTGACTTTCAACAATACCTGCTTCCTGAGACCTGTGGGAAAGTCTGGAGTTCAGAAGATTTACGGTTTAAACAAAGTCGACACAAGGTATATGAGATTTGGTAGGATATACTCGCAAGCACTGAAGGAGCTGACACCAGCCAGCTGATATAATTGTGAGTCCACTTGTGATTATCCATGAAAAGTGATGGCAACCTGGAGATTTAATGAGGTAGTTCCTAGAAGAAAACAAAAGTCCCTCCTATCTTCCAGAGGGGAAAGAGGGAGGATGTAGGGAACTACAGGTGGGTCAGACACATTCCAGAAGCTTATTTTCATGATCTAGGCTTAGAAAACAAAAGGAGAGGTGGGGTTCAGTTCAGTGTTGAGACAACCTTAATATCTATTCTCTAAGGAATGACATTCAGCTCCACAATGTAGAGCCTTAAATTTTGAGGTTTGAACATACTTGTTTACATATGAACTAGGTATCTAAGCTTCCATTATAGCTAGTGATCTGGTTAACAGAGTCAATAAAGACTTGAGTAATATTACTACCTATATCTTCACTATATTTATACAAATAAGTTTAGGGGTCTAAAATGTGGAATTAAACCTGACACAACACATGATAAGACAGACAAATTATTTGTAGACTTGATGGCTGTTTACATAGAATTAAGTGTCCGGTTTTGTGGAGTAAGTGTTATTTTCTATCTCTAAAATCAATTAAGAAAATACCATTTACACTGGTAGCATAGTTCTATCAAAGCTAAGAGCTCTGTAGTAAATGTGCCATATATTAAAAGAATTTAATTTTTTGCATTATGTTTTCCCTTATTCTTCCTTCCTCTTGTATTAAACATAACTCTACTAGTTACTCTGATTATGAATATGCATGTTGTCTGTCAAAAAAACATATTCAAACACTTATCAGCTCCACATCCTGCTACAAACATTTGACTGAACACTAATTGCTTGGAATGCGTATGCATGTGGAGAAACAGATACTAAAAGAAGTAAGTATGTTCAAATTGAAAGTGATTGACTTCTTCCATTTCCTTTAAATTTCTACAGGAAAATTATGTAAATTAAATGTCTCTTAGTGGTCCCATCAGTTAATTGTGACAGGGCACTCTTTTACTTTTAATCATATGTAAAATAATTAAAAACTCAAAATCAGCATTTATCTGTTAGGAGTAATGAGAGTTCTTGTGTCATTTCTGGCGCTGTTACTGAAGTGCATGTACAGAGCATAAAAAATTTACAAATATTATAATGACTGCCTATTATTCAGAGAATTAATTTACAAAATATCAATGATCATTTAGCTGTTATTTTGCACATGGAATCCCTACAGATTTCTATGATAAAGTTTGAAATTTTCTTACCACTGTAACAGCTACAGTAGAATACCTAAAGGAATGAGGGATTGGCTTCTGAATATTAGAAAGGTCAAGCAGTGAGTCATCTACATGTAAATATTAAAATATTAAAAGACAGTAAGAAAAAAAAGAAAAAGTTAGTTCAAAATGTCTATAAAAAAAGCAACATATTTTTCCAATTTCCCCATTACAAAATAAGTGACCAGAAGGTATACTAATCAACAAAGTAAATAATGCAAATTAAATAAAAGTTTTTAATATGAATATAGTAGTTTCTTTCATAGGGAAAAGAAGACAAAAAATGGAGAATTAGTGCTGTTAAGTCTTATGGTATTTGTGGAAACTTTTTTTTTTCAGAAGAAGAGAAAGGAAACTTTTAAAAGTCAAGTTAGAATAAAATTAGTGCTATGGAATAAATGATAAAGCTTTTTCCTTTTAAATTTATAGTTTGAAACATTTAAACCAATTTACAAATTTAAGTAGAATCTGTCAGATTACTATGTACAAAAATAAAATAATCGGTTATTAAGATGTACTTTATGGTACTTTGCGGAGGACGGAGGAAGCAAGCAGTTGATTCAGTATGAATGATAGAGCAAGCTTGAACTTTATTGAAAGAAATCACACCTTATATAAGCACTAACTATAATTATGCACACTAATCATAAATCTATTGGATACATCTAAAAGGCTACATTATAATATCCCAGCCCCTTGTGGCATTTCAGGTATGTCACAACATCCTTCTTCCTCTGACTTGCTTACTTTTCCAAGGCTGCTTTCCATCACACTCAAGGCCATTGTGTACCTCAGTTTCTCTCTTTGTTAACATATCAGTCTGTTGTTAGCATAACTGTACCCTGGGTTTTTTCCTTTGTTTACCTCTGATGGCTGCAATCAGCTCCTGCACAGACCCATAGCCTTGCTCTCTGCAAGCCATTCTCCAACAGTACTTTATATTATTTTATCTTTATAAAGATATTTTCAAAACATTTTGAACAGATATTTCATAATACGAGCAAAAATAAAGTTGTAATATGCTGTAGTGGTTTAAGCCCTGTCAGGACCGGAGACCACGTTGCCATTGTACTTCCCCCATCCTCAGCCGGTCAGGGTTGGAAGTGAGGCATAAACCCTGGAGTTGAAATAAGGAAAGATTTAATACAACAGTGTAATAAACAATCTGATCAACAACAGTAGCAATGATAACAACAATAAACAGTGATAACAGTGAACAAGACAAAAGATATACAGAGAAATATCGCAATGGACACAGCCAGCCCACACGCCTGCTTCCCGTGACCAAAGCCACAAAGGAAAAAGCTTCCTGTGCTGCTGCGCTGGACCTGACATCAGCATGGTATGAATAACCTGGCTGGAGATCCCTTCCCCCTCTCTGCTGGGGACACTTAACTCTATCCTAGCTGAACTGGAACATATACACAAGGAGAGTAAGGTCTAAGGAAGATTGTGGAAAAATTTGATGCCGCTTCCATTTCATTCAAAATCCCATGATCAGGGTCAGTCTCTGGTGTGTAGGAAACCATTGGGTTTCAGGTTCATTTTCCATTCCAGCTAACTGAAACCAGTTATTTACTGAGCATTGAATATAACACCAGCTGGCAAAATACTCTGAAGTGCATGACCTTCAGTCATATCTTGAAAGCTATTTTCTATTGTAAAAGTAATAATTTACTAATTAACGTAAGGACCAGAACCAAATGATAGAGCTCCTCTCACTTAGACCTTTGCAATGTAAGTCTCTATAGGTGAGCTAGGCACTCTGTGCTCTTTCTTTACTCAGTGAAGAGAAATAAGCCCTTCTAGAACATGATTCATTTTGGTCTAAAGCAGATATCAGAAATAGGTCAGGTGAATTTCCTCCTGAAAAGTGCTTCTTTTTCTTTATTGACTATAAAGAGAACCCAGGGTGACTAGCTCATCTGTAGAAGTCTGTATGGTAGACAACTAAAATTAGATAAAATTGATGCTACTCTGGATGTGTCAGCAAGTAATACTCCAAGAGTTCAGATATCCCGCAATGAATGACCTAGTTTATGGTTACACTTAGGGACTAGGACCCTATTTTTCTGCATCATTACTATCCTGTTCTTGGTTTACCCTCTTTTCAGGAAGAAAGAGAAATAATTCTGAACAAGACTTGAGCAACCCTCTATTAGACTTGAATTATCCAGTATTTCAGTTCTGTATCTCTTAGTGGAAATTATATGCAGAACTGCTTTTCATATTACTTTCACTATTCTGCCGTGATCTGTAACACAGTGAGAAAAAGAATTATATGTTAATAAGAAGATAAATGTATGAAAATGTGAAAGGTTTGTATCTTAAAGCACATGTAGAAGTCTCTTGAACAGCAGCAAATATTGAAAGATTGGCGTGTCTGAAGTATAGAAGCATTATTATTAATAAAACCTCTTTCAAATAACATTCTGATAAATACTTATGAAAAATACTTTTGCATAAATCTTACATAATATATATTCATGAACTTATGAAGAATAACTTCAAGGTAGATCTATACTATATATTTCACTTTTTCTGCAGTGTGGAATCTATATGCACATGCAATAAATCTAATCCTTGGGATTTTCTGAACATGTGCAGACCATTTGTCTGGCTATTGTAAAATTAGTCCAGCACATCCTGCATCAGACCTACTATACATATACACCTGACCTATGCATGTTTAGTAAGTTCATTGTGAAGTTGGGTACTAAGATTTCTGAACAAGACAAGATCAATTGTCTTTGCTAAAACAGATTTGGTTTGATCTAGATCACATTGGATCTACAGGTCATAAACCTTCTGACATCACTTTGTCTAATTTAACTTCTAATTTAAGAGCTAAATAAAAACACTGTCTCTTGTCTTAAAGGTATGATTTTATAAGTTAAATTTTGAGCTAAAGTAAAAATTTGGCTAAACTAAAATTTCAGATATGTAAATACCCAAGGCAATATCAAAGATTGGGGGGGGAGTTTCCCATCCTGTCAGATCTGCACAGGGATTAGGCAAACTAAATTATGTCTAAATCACCATACTGAGGTCATTACTTTTACATAGTATCTCACCATCTCTAATAAATAATCAAAAAATTGGTCTCTTTCAAATGTAGGAAATTAAAAGTTACCCTTGTACACCATTACCTCAGAGTACCATTCAATTAATTTAGCTAGTGATCCACCCTTGTACTTAGCCATTTCAGATCCCTTTTCTTTCTTGGATCTCTGCCTATAGCATTAAAAACCCAAGCATTTGCTCTGCCTTCCTATATGATGCTCATGCTGAGCTGTGAAATCATCCAGCAGAGATTTACTCACTCACCAGCTTTACAGTGAGCTAAAGAAGCAGCTTTAAAGATATTCTGTAACCTTCTGGCTGCAGCGTACATCTGCTTTCTGCCAATAAAAGGTAGTGACAGAGAAAAAAATATGTCTCCAATTTGATCTTTTCCTTAAAAAATATAGTGGGAGAAAATCTGTCTGTCTCCTGCAGTTTTAGTTCCTCTGTAGCCCAGGATTTCTTTTGGCATAAGTTTTAGAGATGAATGCTTATGTGCTCCTTATCTGTGTTTCTTAGATAGGCTTGCTACAAAAATAAAATCTCTGTTCGGTAGATATATAACACTATTGCAATGCAGTGCTTTTGTACAGTAGAGGCAGATTAGCAAAAGGCAGATTACAGTGGGAAAAATGAAGCATTGTTTCTATTTCAGAAAGTAATACTGACTCTTACTGTAAATGGCCCATTAGCCCAGGGAGGATTGAGTGTTTGTACTTGACTGATTTGAGAGTCTTCCCTTTTCATATCTGGATTTTTTAATGAAATTATTACTTTTAAGGTACTAAATTATAGCTGTAGCTGCAAACTCAACAGAATGAGAGAAGAAAGACATTATTAAGCTTTTGATTTACTATCCATTGCTGACACTATCTCCTTACTACAGACTTGAACAAAAATTCTAACAAATCAAAAACTTATTAAGGAGGCTTTCCATGTTAAAAGCCCACTCGTTAGTAAGGAATATGTAAAATAGGACAATTCAGTGCCTCAAAAGGCTCTAGGGCAGAGATTTAAATAGACGACTGAGCCATTTGAAACTAAACAGTTACGGAGCTTTTGGACTACACAGTTTGGGGAGTGTTTTTTTGTCAACAGATGCCTATTTACAACATCAACTCTATTATAAAAAGGAGAAAGTTAATCTAATAAATGGATTATGATATAATTCTATGAAAAAAGGAAAGGAGCTCTTACCTTTCACATGCCCATGTTAGGATCTTCTACACAGTACTTTTACATGAAACTTCTTAAATCTTAATGTTCTGAAACAAACCAGAGGCCAGAAAGTGGGACCTAGAGTGGGACTCAGCACAGCAAACTGGTGTCAAGTTGTTGCAAATATGAAACAGACTACATTCAGCAGTAATGTTAATGAAATTCCTTTATTGTGGAATAAAAAGGGTGCAAAAAAAAATATTCAGAGTCAAAAGTTCTGAATGTTTTCTAAAGTGTCACATCTGTGAACTTCTACTTGACCCATAGTTTTATTACCTGAGTATAGAATAATTTATGTTATGCACCTTTCAAAGTAAGCTTGAATGTGATCAACTTGAAGTACAGAGATAACTGATGTACATTTGTACCCATCTGTAGACATACCCTAGAAAAGCCAGTATATCCTTGAAAGAGTAATTAAATAGCACATCGATCCACTGTATGCACACACTGTACAGATGAGAACAAGACCAACCTAAAGAACACAAGGAGGCACAAGGTACTTCAAAACTGTTTAACTTCTCAGACTGCTCAAAACATTTGGTAAGATGCATCAGCTCCAAGTACATTTGGAGTATCAGAAAATGATGAAATCTCAAAGAGAGATATTCTAGTTATATATATGATATCTCAGTCAAAAGTATTATCTTAAGAGCTACCCAGACAAAAGTAATCACAGAAAATGGTGTAGTGTGTGTGCGCTGATGTCAGTGTTGTCATTGTGACAAACTACTCATAGAGGTAGGCAGTGAATCAAATGCTTGCCATAAATTCAGATTATGTTTGAGATGTGCCTCTTCAACTTTGTTACCTAGTCTAGCTCTTTGTCTCACTTGTTTGCTTCAAATTCTTAGTCCCTGACTGTACACATTGCATGAATGCTAATTCATATCAGGACTCTCTTCTGGAGAAATGCCCTTTGTTCCTTCAAAGAGGAAACTCAGGCACACCTGAGCTTCTTCCCAGCACAGTCAAAAACAATAATCCAGAGGGTCTTGATCATTCAGACATGCCTACTTGCTCTTATGTCATGCCATGTTACGTAATATATCTCTTTAGGGTCACTCTGGTAGATGTCAGCACAGTTACACTATTGAGTCTTTTTGAACTGAAAAAACAAAAAAACAAAAAACAAGACAAAGAATAGAAACATCTCCTCTCCACAGATAATAATTGTGCCTGAAAATGACAAGTTTATCACTTGGAAATCAGAGAAAAAACTGGTATGAAAAGTCATGGAGTGAAAATGTCATCAGCTTACTCTATAGTGTAATGATCTCTACGACAGTATCAATAGCCAAACAAAAAGGTAGACAAAGAGTGGGGATTTCTATCTCATTTTAAGATGAGAAAGACATCAGTAGTGAAAGGTAGCTTTATTTGGAAAGCAGCATGTGAACAAGACCGCATTGAAAGGCAAGTTGATTTCAACAATAAAGATATCTTTGTGCACAAATTCGTATATGACAATCTGGTATTAGAAGTGATTGTAAAAGAATCCCCTGTGATTCTGGAAGAAGTAACAAGTGCCAACTTAATTCTGGGAGATGCTACAGTATCTGCTGGTTCTGTCAGTTTCTTTACCTCCACAACATATTTCCTTCTTACATAGTGTGCTGAGTCTGTGTGGCAGAGTTTTTGGTGGCTGGAGAGAGGACTACAGTGGTGGTTCCCTTTGAGAAGTTTCTTGAAAGCTCCCCCACCCCCAAGTTGGACCCACTTCTGGCCAAGGCCAAGCCAATTAGTCATGGTGGCCATGGCTCTGCCATAGTGTATTTATTTAAGAAGGGGAGGAGGAGAGGGGGTTGGGACTTTGATGATGAGTTATGAGAAGGACATCTATGCAAAAACACCATGATCAGTGGAAGGAAGGAGGGGGAAGGTGGGAAGTTGTACTGAAGCAGAGAGTCCCACTGTATCCCATGATAAAATATCAGGGTTGCCCTCCCTGCCATCCATGGAGCAGGGATTCACCTGTGACCCCTGAGACTCTGGGAAGAAAATGCTTCTGCTGTCATATTTCAGAGCTGGGAGGACTGCAACACTTGGAGATGACCCACACTGGAGCAACTCAAGACAAATGCATCCCATGGAGAGGAGTCACATCAGAGAAAGTTCATGGAAAACCGTCTCATGTGAGAAGGACATCACATGGAGCAGGGGGAAGAAGGCAGGAAGTGATTCCTCCCCTGGCTTGCAGGAAGAATTGTTGGAGTAACTACACCACCCACCCCCTGGTGCTGTGCCGCTGTGAAAGGAGGTGGAGATACTGGGAACGAAACTGAGCCTGGGAAGAGGGATGGGTGGGGAAAGGTGTTTGTTTTAAGATATGATAACTCTTCTCACTGTCCCATTCTGTCTGTTAAATGTCATTGTTAGTGTTTTGAATTAAAGTGATGGGTTTTTTTCTTCCACTAACAAATCTGGTTTTTGCCTGTGACCGTAATGGGTGAGTTACCCCTCCCTGTCCCTATATCGATATCTGAACCTTTTGATTCATTTTCTCCTTCCCAGCACTGGGGGGAAGCAGTGAGTGAACAGCTGTGTGGTGCTCAGTTTTCCTCTGGGCTGAAACTCTACCACATATACTGAATATGAGCGTACTGTTCTTTCATGGAAAGCAGACTTGAATACTGAGTAAGGAATTTTATTTCATTGTCATAAGGACACAATAAGGAGACATTTATCTTTGTCTTGTCAGCTACTGTAGTGATATTAGCACATATCCCCCAAGTAGTTCTCTATATGCTCCACAAATATATTGGTTAACATGGCTTTGGCAAGCTGCTCCCTTAAGATCAGGAAAGAAATTTTTTTTGTTCCTACTTTTGTAAGGAAAGAAAGATGGTAAAGACTTAAAAGGCACCTATCAGAAGGTGGATGAATGAATGCAGACAGGTTTCATTCTATCCACATCTCCCATAATCTATTTAATACATCCACATTTGTATCATATGAACTGCAGCCTAGAAATTTCTTAACATTGATTATAAATGGAGTTGATGGTCACATGCTTTTGCTCATATCTGCAAACAGATTAATCACATTTGTGTTACTGTGAAATCAAGAAATTCCCTTGGATTTGTCTGCGTGATACAAAGGCCATATACTAGGGTATAATTTTCTTACAGACAAAGCAGCCAAGTTTTAATATGTAGCTACAACGAATCAGACAGAAGTGAAGATGTATGACAAACCAACAGCATCAGAAGAGAAAATTCAGGACAGCGATGAATATAATTTATAATTCTTGTATTCTTTTTATTAGAGGTATAAACAGATAGATTAAATACCAGTCTGCTGACTATTTGCTTCATGGCTAGTATTGGTTACAGATTAAAATACATCTAATAACAGTAAAATCTACAACAGAAGCGAAGACTTCCTCATGAACCTCTTTTTAATTCACGCAGATACAGAGAACCTGTGAAAGGATGTTATGGTTTCTGCAAACAGTGCACAGGTTTCCAGCATCATTGTCATTGAGAAGACCTGTATGAGTTTTAAAAACTAATGGATTGTACAGAGATTTTAGTGCCATACAATGACTAAACACTGAATTCCTGTCCCACCTTTTGATGCCATCAATATAGGAACACTCTGGTCAAAGAGAGGTAAAAAATATGAATATGTTTACATAAGTATGTAATCAAGATTTAATAATCAGTGGGTTTTAAACCCAGAGGTCCATATGAAATCTTTGCTCTGAAAATTCGCAAGCTTCTAATTGATGGAAATTAGGATGATACAGCATCAGAAAGATCCCTCTAGATTTATTTTTTTTTTTATACTATCCTTCTCTCAGCATCTACTGTTGCCTATTATTGGGGCTGCATACTCCAACATAGCATCTTTTTAATAATATAGCATCCCGTTTTAATAATTTTTATAGTAACAAGTCACGTTCCTTGTCATTTTTTCCATTTTCTGACACAGTGCCAAAGTATTCAGTCCATTGTCCCTAAGTTCAGCTGCTACTAGGTTGTGCATGTGGTGTCCTTGAGAACTTTAATTTTAATGTAATTCTGTGTCCAGTAAGAAATTCTTGTCAAATTATATGTTTTCTGCATAAATACTTCTATCTCACTACAGTAAGCCTTCCAGCTTTAAAATCAACATGTCATACAGTATAAAGGCAAAGAGATGAAACAGAAACAGGCTAGATGTGTTGTACACTGGCAGCACACAAAATAAGTATTTTGCTCTGAGAACATACTTTTTTGAAACTGTTCTTTGTGAACACCTGAAAAGTGCTTGAGCATTTCTCTCTTGCCTGCTTCTGATTTAGTTTTAATGCTGAACCATTTCCTAAGTCAGATTCAGGCAAGAGCTGAGAGAAGACTGTGGAAGAAAAGTAAATATGACAAAACATAATTCCATTGTTTCAGAGATAGATACTGTTTATGGTAGACTGATGTCTTAAAGTTGTCATGGTGTTAAAGCATACACAAACTTCACAACATTTTATGATTACACCTATACCATGACATGCTGATATGATACAGATTGAGTATGATTTGGACATGAAACCCTTCCCTTAGCTCTTGGAGTTTATTTCAGACAAATTATTTGAAAAAATAAGTCAAAGAGACAAAAGTCTTGACAAGGAGTTCTGACTGTTCTTTATTCTGTCTCCTTGCTCCTACTCAAAACAATTCTCACCCACATATGGTAATATGAAAAGAGAAGTGGAAATAAGTGGTGTTTTGAGACAATGATAGAGGGCTGAAAAACACAATGTCTGTTTTTCTAAGTAGCAGCTGGACAAATCCTAATGCATCACTTGTAGCAGTGGACATCTATGCTTTGGAAACTGAATCAAACTACTAGCTAAGCTTAGATGTCTGTACTTTGGAACTGAATGTCATCCCCAGAATCCTCTTAATACTGCGCAGTTAATATTGTATTGTTTTTCTAGGTTTCACTATTAGCCTCTTTATTTGGATTCTGAACATTTAATTTAAGCTATTCATATAATATTGACAGGCTATATGTTATACTACTCTGATATTGTCTTAAATGGAGCATCCAGGAGAGGAGAGAAAGGACTGAATGAACTGTGGAAAAGAGAAAGTGAAGCTGCAACTGAGAAAAATGTCTGGAGAAAGAATCACACAAGAATAGCCGGACTCTTTCATCAAATTGTTTATCTGAAATATTTCAATGATTAAAGGTGAGTACATGCTATTATTCTTTCTTTGGAACTGATAACAATGACAATATTCTTATTTAAAAACATGGGAATGTTAACAGGTTGGGGTTTTTTTTTATTTTCTTAATGCTGTCTAGGCTGGTTCTGGGTCCTGCCTGATATGCTTCTCTCTAACTATATAATTTTGTGGGTTTTGTAGGATATTTGAAAGTTTTCATTATTTTACTTTTTAACTTTTTTTTTAATTATTATTTTTTTATTTCTTCAGATTTAACCTTAATTCTAAATGCATGAGTTGGTTTTAACTCTTTGGTTAAAATCAAGAGTCTTTGTCTTTTTTCTACAAGTGATATTATCAGACTTAGTGAGATGCATTTCCTGACTAAACACAAACACTAGAACAGGTGCATAAAGACTTCTGAAATTTATTAGGTGCTCTCTCTGTATGCAGGTAATTTTGCCAATAAGGGTTGGTTGGTAATGTTCTGGAGCACTGCAATATACAGCAGCATTTGTTACTCACAGATGAAGACCCTGCTTAAGGAAACTTGAAAAATGTATCTATGGGAAATTTCAATCTTGTATCAATAATCTGTTAGGTAAGAATGATAATTTTTGCTTTCATTGGTATAGCAAGTGTCAGATGGGTAGGAAAAACGAATTGTGGGTTTTTTTTAGCTTTGTTGCCCCTGATCAGAGTCAGATATCAGCTAGACACGTTGCAGATGGTATGATAAGTGAAGTAACCATTTGAATTTTGAGGTAGGGAGAGAGTCACTTCCTTTAAGGTTTACTGTTAAATACTTCTGCGAGTCACTTTATGATGATCTGATTCAATGCTGAACGAGGTCAGGTAAAAGAATTTAACAGACTTTAAAAAGCTTTGAATCTTATTCTATATATATAATAAAACTTCTGAATCAAATGGTGTTTCATAAAGAAGTGAAAACTAAAAAAGAGTATATGACCTCATATTTAAACAGTACTATGTGCACAACAGACATAGGCCTACCTAAATAGAAAAGGATGCCAAAGTACTGTTTATTGCAAAAAGTATTTTGAAGATAATATATGTGTACTAAAAGTTTAGATTTATAAGTCTAAGGGTAAATTAATTAGATTTTTAAATTTCTGTCTCTAAATGCCTGTATAGCTACTTCACCCTGGACTTGGATTCTTATTAGCACCGTAGTCACTACAGGGTCGTACTGGCTTTTTGATTTTCTGAAGTTATTAATTTTTAGCTAATAGCTCTGTGAATCAGATAAAATATACGTCACACTTCTGTCCTGCTCTCTGTAATTATAATGTTATGGTTATATTCCAGTAAGAAGTGCCCTAGACCATCTTTCAGAGCTGCTTCAGAAATTCCTATTGTATTTTTTGAGTGCAGCATTTTAGCTCACATTCAGTGCTGGGCAATGTTTTTTCATTTACAGAGAGAAATCTTCCTGAATCTGGAAATTAACTTGGTACAAAACACTGCACTTATGCTAAGTTTCATAAATGTAGTGGGTTTTTGCTTTCCCCAATCCTTTTTGGAAGTTATTTTAGTGTACTTTTTTTAGGTGCTAGAGATGGATATATTGTACATTATAGGAAGGAAAATTTATTAGGATAGTTATATAAACCAGGCACTTAATTAATGCATATGGAAGATAAATACAGAAGTTACATAGTAGGATGGCATTTTATCTGTGTGTTAAGCATGTAAATATTTCAGGCAGTCATTTAATAAGAATGTTAGTAATATTTATTTATATGAGAAGTTTGGCCCAGCCAAGATACTCACATGACCATTCATATGAGTGTCAGTGAGAGTGCTTACAAAGTATTTATTCATATGTAACATTTTAAATAACTGAATCACTAGATATTTCATTGCTATGTTGTAGAACCATTATGAATCACACGAGTAACACAATTAATCACATGAGTAACATAAATTAAATCAATACATATAAACTCATGTGTATACCGGGTTGCCATTTTCAATCAGGGATTCACAATCTGGTCCTTAGTGTGTAGCAGCTTTCTAGAGTTACTTTGAAATTAGAAAATATTCAGTTTTATAATTAATACATATGTTTATATTTTTACCCACAAATTAAATTATGGGAAAGATAACATTTTTTTATATAGACAGAAATGAGAATTAATGTGTAAATGCAAATGTGTACATGTAACCATAAACAATACTGAGTCACACATATGTATGATATTTTCATGTCTTTGTGGGTGAGACACAGGATAATGCATGCATCTTGGAATCTGCATATGTTCGTATGCATATGTGTATATGTGTACATTCACATATGTATACTTGTACAACTTAGATAATATTGAAATATTTTCCACATATTCCATACACATATGTTTGTCAACATTATTTTTGCTGGAGGGTAAAGCTAAGAGAAACATGAGAAGAAGGGAGAAATTACCTGAGTTTAGTCTTTCTTTTTGTGTTAATCCATCTTGAACAGCTTAATGGAAAAGTAACCAATCTTTTATAAAGGTGTTGATGCCTCGTATTTTTTCAGTGTGTATCATGAGACATTCTTCATAAGTGTACTTACATATTTGCCCTTTCAAAGGTGGCAGCACTACTAAGTTCTAGCCATGGGGAAAAGAAGGGGAGCAAGTTCCAGATTTGAGCATCCTTCAAGGAGGAAGGCTCACACTTGCTGTGGAGCTCTAGCTCAAGTATCACAGCTGATCCCACTGTGACAGAGTAGCTTAAGCATGAAAAAATTAACTCAGACAAAAAAGGTCCCACATATTACAACTCTTTAAGTTAAAATACTGAACTACAACCAAAATCTTGTCAGGAATCAGCACCATTTCCTAAGAACTACTACTTTATGCCATTTACAGAAACATGCTATACAACTGTTCACTTGTAACAGCTGTAAATGCCTCAGTGTGTAACCCCATCAAGCCTCCAGGTTAAAAAAACCCAAAGAAGACAGAAGGAACAACTATATTGTTCCAATCTTCTAGCCAGACACAAAGAAGAAATGCCTTTTGGCTACAGCCGCTACATAACGTTCCAAAAATATTTGCATGAAGGAAAGTTTCAGTGCTCTTAACCTAAGAAAATAGTTTGTTATGCGTCAAACGACCTTATATAGCAGATGATGAAGTTACAGGAGTTTAGAAAGGGATACATGCATTGGATAATTAATCTTGTTCTGTTTAGATTCTTATTACATTTTTTGTGCCATGGATATTTTTTTAATTTTAATGTTGTTTTTCTGTACTCTTTTCTGTCTGGGTATTTTACCAGCTTGCCTTTCAGTCATCTATCTTGCATTCATTCCTCTGTGATATTTTTGCTGTCTCTCTTAAGTGTAATAGATTCAGGTTAAAACCAAACTTTTGATCTCCAAAAACTCAGATGTGGTGAGGTGTATGAGTTATTCACAAATGGTAGCAGGACATGTGGCACATCCCAGGGCAGAGAGTTATGTGACTTTCAGACATGTTTGTTGTACTCTGATCCTTGACCAGGATTCAACAATACAACATCTCCACATATGTTGGAGCAACCTAATAGCTGTTTTACATTACACAGCATCTAGCAGTCCTGAGCTTCTGATATGACAGGAAGTTTTGCTGGAAAGATGTATCTAAAGCTCATTTCATAAACCCTACATTAGTTACAGAAGAAGAAATACTCCAAATCTTTGCTGAGCCACTGAGACAGCTCCTTGAAAAGTTATTAATATGCTGGCCTTATAGACTGTCTTTGCAATAGTTAGAAGAATTCAGCTTGAATGCAAAGGCAAATGATAGACCATCCATCTCTAGCAAGAATTAAAGTAGTATATACTTGTACATAATACTGCAGACTGAACAATAAAAATAAATCTCATTTGCTTCAGTGTATTTTTAATTCCGTAAAGTAAAAATGCTATTTTTGTAAATAAAAAAAGCCAAATTCTGGCTCAGTTAGATGACCAACAGTATTGATTCATTCCCCACCATCCTTTTTATGAGAATTTAGGGTGAAAATTAATGCAGAATAGAAAAAAACAAACAAACAAACAAACAAACCAAAACAAAAAAGACACACAAAAAAAACCCAAAAACCCCAAACCCAACATCAAAACCAAAGCAACAAAAAACCAAAACAAAACAATAATTGAGGCAGAAGCCTCTATTTCTTTAGATATCATTCTGTTGCTGCATTATCTTTTACATAGCAAAAAACTCCCAACTAAGCAAAATTTTTAAAACCCGGTCATTTACAAATACATTTCTGCTCACTATTATTGTCAAGAACAAATGGGCAAAAGTGCTAGTGTTTATTTTAGTTTGTATTTTGAATGAACTCACGTGACTAAGATTTCCAGAAACACTTCTATGGTATCCTAACCATCTGCACACCCATAGTACAGCTTCTGAACATATTTAGAAGCTCCTTGGTCTTGTGACAAAGGCACCTTGTGTCTCTTGAAAGGCTGATCTGTTAATCCTATGTTGACTACAACAGTTGATCTAGTAATTTTCAGTACAGCTACTAGTAAGGTAGCAACAGGCAACTCCATTTTTTTTAGAACATCATAGCTGTGGTGGTTTGACTTTGGCTAAATGCCAGGTACCCACCAAGTCGCTCTATCACTTCCCCCCCACTTTTCCCCTTGTTTCTCAACAGGGCAAAGAGGGGAAAGATAAACCAACTCTTGTGGGTAAAACAAAAGCAGTTTTAATATAAGCAAAACGAAGCAAAGGTCCGTGTGCAGAAGAAAAAGCAAACAGATTTATTCTCTCCTTCCCATGAAGAGGCGATGTGGGGCCTTCTCAGGATCAGGGCTCCCATACGAGGAGTGGTTGCCTTGGAGGACCAAGGGTGACCCCACCCCCTTCCTCCTTTCTCCCAGCTTTATCCTGAGCAGACGTCACATGGTCTGGAATATCCCTTTGGTCAGTTGGGGTCAGCTGTCCTGGCTGTGTCCCCTCCCAAGATCTCGCCCACCCCGTCCCACTGAGGGGGGAAATGTTGGAAAGAGCCTTGGTGCTGTGTAAGCCCTGCTCAGCAGCAGCCACAACACCAGGGTGCTACCAACCCCCTGCCAGCTCCCAGCATAAACAACAGCACAGTGAGGGCTGCTACAGGGGAAAACCAATTCCAGCTCAGGCAGACTCAGTACAATAGCAATAAAAATATTCTTCCCCATAATGATACACTGTTGGTGCCTCTACTTTTTTCAGTGACAAATATTTTCATTGATTGCACATACTATTTTGTCATCTAGCTTAGATGGTATGCATTGCCTTGCTGGAGTTTAGTAACTGGGGTTTAGATGCTGCAGTGATCATTCCTTAATTCACAGTCCTTCATCTATTAGTGTAATACTCTGCATTCAGAAATGTCTGAGGGATTTCATGAATGCACAGTACTTGTCTCTGGTAAAGGATGTTGCTTTAATTCCTTCTCCCTTCCTCTGCTGCCCTCTGGAAATTAGAATTCTTAGCAGAGAAAAAAATCCAGACTCCATGTCTATTTTAATGTCCTGAGACTGCTAACCATAAAAATACTTTTCTATGTAATGTAATCTATAACACCTGTACTAAGATCAGGAAAGTAATTTTGGATAAGCCAAAGCAAGCATGGAGAAGTGCAGAGAATGAGAACAGATGCAAGGAGACATAGGAAACAAACAAACCCCACTTCATATGAGTTGCAGGAAGTTTTATTAAAGCTGTTGGGACCATTCTTGACCCAGTGGCCTGTAACAAAATTGAAAAATCATAATTGGCTACACTCAGTGTTCTGAGAGTTTCAGTTATTTGATTCTGTAACTTCCTCAGAATAAAAAAAAAATCAAATGCTTCGTTCTTTTAATGACGTACTGCTTTTTATATTTCTGTGTTTTATTTTGATTGCATGCCTTTTTAGAAGGATGATTAAGAACTGTGTTTTTTTCATGAAGATTAAACTTGCGTTCTCCTTGAGCTGAAAGTCTAATGGAAGAGAATTTTGTCTCTCAGGGCACAAGTTGCAGTGGAGGAACAATGAACTCTTCCACTGGACATGTTATATTTATTCTATGTATATAGAGAGACCTCAGAATTTTGGGCTTCACCCAGAAGATGACTTTGACTGTATCTGAATTGTAGGAGTGAAGACTTCATCCAAGCTGCCTCAGAATACATCATAAAGATTAATACTGCATGCATACCCTTCACCCCTCCTCTTTCCTGCCCCCATGTCCCAATGAACCTACAATAAATGAACAGAGATATGGATATGTACCAACAGGGACCTTTAGGGACCACCACAGTCCCACCTGTCCCTGGGTGCTGAAGAGACATTTAAATAAGTACACTTTCGTTTGCACACAGACTCTGTGGCTGGGTTTTATTTTGGAGACTCAGACTTAGGACTCAGCAACATCATTTTCTAGGCACCAGATACTGGACTGTTCAACATCCTAACAACTTATTCAGTATGTAGGAGAGACTTAGAAAACTTAAAAGATGCCAGATAACATGACTGGGGACACAGATGATGGAAGTTCTACCTCATGCAGACACTTGAAATATTGCTACAGGTTTGTGCTGCCTTAAGACTGACAAACTATTTTCCTGATTATACACTGTTGAGCATTTTAGACTAAAAATGGCTGGACTCTATTTTATTTCAAAACACAGCCAGGGTACAATGTGGTTTTGTTATAGCTTCATTCAATAATTTATACTTAAAAATGAATTTAAAACTTTATCCATGTTTTCTCTTTTTCTTCTATTTCTTAGAGTAGGCAATCTAGTTTCTTTAACCTTTTCTCAGTAATCATGTTTTTCATACCTCTGATTATTCTCATTGTTTTCTTTTACTCATATGCTCATTGTCTCTTCCTTTGACTCTTTTTTGGAGGTATAGACAGAACAGCCAGTTGCACAGCATGACAGACAGCTTTCTTGGCCTATGCTGGAAGACATGGACTGAGCAGCACTGCATTAAAAAAATTGGGTGTCCCACTGACAGGGTGACATAAGGGTTGATGGACTCCTGTTGAATGGGTAGCAGGAGTTATAGGATCTGTGTGAGCTTGAGAAGAAGAGCCCAAGACACCTCTGGGGAACCCTAGGGGTCAGGTGGGCTTGGGAGGATTCTGGTAAAGGCCATTAAGACATATTAGTGTACTCAGGGCCCTGACAGACACTCAAAGAAAGCCACTGATGAGGTCAGATATAAAGAACAGATGACAGACCATCAACTGGGTCCCCAATAGTGGTATCAGGAACAACAATTTTTCTCTCTCTTGGACTTATGTGGAATCTCAGTCCAAGAATACCATTATCTGTCCTATTACAGTTCCTTCTCACTCTCCTGAATGTGAAGAAGTCACACAATTCCCCTTCTTAGTTTATGGCAGCACACAGATACTAGAGTAGATGAGGAAGAAAATGGGCAGAGCTGGGGAAACTGGGGAATTTGGGAGAGAGAATTTGGGAAAGAAGTTAGTTATCAGAATAACAAAATGGCAATATGGGAGAAGGTAAGCAGTATGTTGGCGCAGGCTTTTAGTAAGATACTGCTACATCTTTGTGTCCCTTCGGGAACTAGAAGGTAATTATGGCGCAGTTACAGTGTCTTGTAGAGCTATTGCCTTGTTGATAAATGTTATTCAGACTTTTGTCTAAAGTAAGAATCTGTAATCTTGCAAGTTATCTGGGGTCCATGAAGAAAAGAAAATACTCCTTACCGGATCTATTTCACAGCTGAAATAGTCAACATCTGATTAGGCTCACTTATTATGTTTGAAAATTGGAGAAAGACATTGTATCCACTGAGATCTGCAGTTTCTGCTGTTGCCGTAAAATAACTGTAATCCTCTTTGTTTGTGTTAGAGCCTTTTCCAGCTGCAACTCCCCCTTGACTCTGAACAATTTTGTGTGATATACATGTCATACAATTTAGGAACAACAAGGCATTCAGCATGCATAACAGAGCTAGTTATTATATTCTGCCTGCTAAAGACAAAACAAGTTCATGTCCTGCAAATGTGGTCAGAATGCTGGCAATAGCATGTTTTACACACAAAAAGAGGTAACACAGACAGCTGTATTTTTATTAAATCAGATTACACTTGGCAGTTACATTAACATAGGTAAAATTACATCTTGTAAGCTCAATTTGCATTTCAAGAAACAGAAGAGTATTGATGTAATGATTTCCATCTTCCATATATATAGATCTATTTATTAGTCTGAAGTGACAGTTTAGAACTAGTTTGGTGGTTAGTTTGTTTCTTTGTTTTATTTTCTTTTCTTTAAAAAGTTATGGATTAACAGATAACAGTTGTAAAGTAGTAAAAGTTGTCATGTCCAAGATCAAGACAAAGAAAAGACAACAATAAGTGTCTGAAAAGAGGAGAATGAATCTTGAGGAACTTTCTAGCAGTCTGATTAAAGAATTCAGTCTGAGAGTAATGTTTTTTAACATCAAGATGAAAAGCAACAGTGACATAATGAATTTTATAGATGGCAAAAATATGGGAGATATAATGTCAGAATGCATCAGGAAGGGTATGTTCAATAAGGATAGATCTGACTAGCATTGTATGAGTGTATGTTCAAACTGAAGTCCTGTGTACCATTTTGGTGATCCCTATTCAAGGGAGATTAACTCAAACTGATGTGGAGAATCATGAGTAGCATGGATAACCTGTTTTACTTCAGGATACTCTATAGCTTATTGTACTTCAAAAAATAAAAAAAGAAGGGAAAAAATGCTAATTCAGTTGAGACTGAATTGCTCTGCAAAAACTTCACGATGGGAATGTCACAGAAAAAGAAGAGTACTTTAAGGTACTAAATACTACTGACACAAGAAAAAATGAACACAATTTCACCACGAATGTGTTTTGAAAGGATGTTGAAAGAAAGTTGCTAAGCTCCAAAGAATAATTTCTTGAAAAAGAAAGTAGAAGAAAACTAACAGATTTCAAATTACAGTGTGATAATTTAATAGAAAGGGTTGCAGAAGGTAGTTATCAAGTACTCTAAATCTACATTCTACCTTTCTATGCCCAAGACAACACTAAAAGAGTATTTCTATATGACACAAGTTAACATAGGCAGGGAACCACTATTAATATACTTTACATCTGAAAAAGGCTACTGAAATGCTGTGGGAATACAACTTTACTGCTTTCAGTACACTAAACTGGAGTTTATCATACATGCAAACCAGAAAAAACAAAGACGTTCCTCTTCATTCCCATGGCTCATTTTTATCCTTCTGCTGCCTACACCATTAGATCAGTGTAAAGTGCTTGCCAGGCTACATGTTGAACAGAGCAAGAAGTATATCTAGCTGAAAAACAGATAAATGAAAAAAGGAAATTACTATTTTATACCCTAGCGCAAAATTATTTCACTGTAAATGTCACATGCAGTTGTTCTAGAATAAGAGAAGGAGTAAGGCAAGAACAGAATAGGCAAATAACAAAAAGAATTTTGTGTAAAATAAAGTTTTATAAATTTTTGTACAATGAAGTTTTCATCTAAGACATTACATATTTTGATGTGGAATTAAAAAATATATTTTTTTCAGCCACTGCAAATTAATTAAACTTATGTACAAGAAAGACAATAATTTAAAAGATAATGACACTAGAAAAGATCTTCCCTTCCCTTCCCTTCCCTTCCCTTCCCTTCCCTTCCCTTCCCTTCCCTTCCCTTCCCTTCCCTTCCGGAAAGCCCCGGAACAACTTAATCTGGCCAAAAGAATGATAATTGGGATAAGAAGAACCTTCAGGTCAACTTTCCCTCTACAGCACAAACCTTCTTGTTTTACAACAGGGTAGTGTTACTTTCCATGCATTTGTCTTTTCCACAATACTGTTGAAATTGCCCCATTTCATCTGGGGTTTAAAGACTTGAAAAGTGTGATTAATTTTTAGAAACCAATTTAGGAAAGACTGTAACTTTTAGTTTTAGATCCAAATGTCTCCATTAACCACACAAAACTAATTAATTTTCATACATAAACCAACAAGAAATGCTGATAGTGAAAAATTATTAAGAAGTTACTTCAATCCTGAATACCCTTTCATACATAAATACTCTCCCCAAGAGTACATGATGATGAAGACATAAAGTAGGACATGTCAAATAAACTTTCAAGTCAAAATACAGGAGCTGAGATATATAAAATGCTGACACTTTCAAATTAATAAATACTTTAGTCTATCTAGATAAAACCTGGATTTACATGAACTGAAATATATGTGAAGAGAATATATGAAACATAATGACTAAGAGGAATTCAGAAAACAATGTTTTCAAAAAATCTCAGTGAGACTTTTAGTTGATTTGTGTCACTGAACATTACATATTCCATACATTTTAAATGAAAAACCTCATCTGCTTTAATTGCTATGTAAAAAGAAGACCTGAAGAATTTATTCGATGATGACTTTTTACCTTGTGACTCTATGAATAAATAATCACATAAACTGATTGAACATAAGCTATTAAGAAAATGCGATTGAGGAAAGTTGCATATAGCAATTTTACTTTCACTGGAAGAGCAGAAACAGTAACATACGCATGAGAGGTGTAACGCCTATACAGAAGAGGGATTTGACCTTTAAGCACTAAGAAATTTATGTTCAGATGCTATTTTAGCAGGAATAAAGGAGAGAAAAATTCAGAAAGAAATTTCCTGCTCTAAAAGTGCATAGATCTGATCTAATTTCTTTTTTTCTTTGAATTTATTGGGGAGAGATGATCAATAAGGTCAGTCATGTTCTCAATTTTAATGCTTGAGAAAAAGAAGCAAACAACACCCCCCACCCCATCCTGCCCCGTCATTGTATAAATGATTTTCCAGTGTGACTGAGCGGAAGAATGAATCCTGTTTAAGAGATGTGAACTTTACTGCTTTACATAGTACAGAATGTGCTTTCATAGTCAATTATGAGAATGTATTCCTTCTACAATGTAGTCCAAGTAACTGGAATAGTCATGAATTACCTTTAAATTATATCTTCAGTATATTATTGTTCAATATTATGTTATTTTTCAAATAGCTCAGATACTGAATTCTTAATTCTCATGCAAGTTAATCTCCAGGAATTTCAGTTAGAAGTTAAAAAAAAAAAAAAAAAAAGGAGATGAAACTGAAAAATGAAGAAAGAAACACAGAAGCACTGGAAACTCGGTTTTATCCTGTATAAAAAAGGCAAGTTTAAACTGCCTCAGATTATAAAATCTAAACAAATACATATAAGAATTTTTCACATGGGAAAGTCTGATGAGTTGCTTTCAACTGACAGAAATTCAGATTTCTCGGTCTTTATGAGATTTTTTTGGTTACTAATAGCTGTAGTTTCTTCTTTGAGTTACTTAATTTATTAGATTATTAAATTTATTTTTAAATCTATAGTTACATTAAGGAGTAAAATGTAACATTTTAGCTCTAATTAAATCTTTTATGTCTTTCAGGAACTTAAAAAGACATTTAAGATATACTGTGATCCAAAGCAGCAGATCATCCTCAGCTGTGTGGAGACATCATAACCTTGATTAAGAACAACATGAAACTTTTCCAAGAAGGTGGATATTGACTTGCTCCTCTGTTCCCACCTGATGGCTTGTCATTTATCTGCATCAGCTACAGACTAAATTACTGGTTAGTTCATCCAAACAGAGATATAATATGTATTGCAACTGAATCTATCTATCCATGTATATAGCTATGCACCTATCTAGATGTCTCTCTATTTATCAAGTAGGGAATTAGAAAGCACTGTGATGGGAGAGTTTAGAAAACTGACAAATTAAGCCATTTTAAAACCATGAATTAAACTTCACTAAATCTGGTCATTGGCAACACATCTTCATAATGATAATTTCTTACACAGGATTCATCATCATCCCTACATGTACAAAATTGCCAATCTAAATCACAACATTAGGAGTGGGTAGGCATTACTGTGGAGCTAATGCCTTGTAGTTTTGCTGATGGTTTCAGCCTTTGAAAGTTCTCTCTTGTGGATGTCAAGAAGACAAGGCTTGAGAGCTCTTCAGTGAGAGAAGTTAAAACTGAAATGGACTTACCTTATTTTTTCTCTCCATTTTTCCTCTCTTATGCCAGATCGTTTTATGCCATTTCCCCCCTGCCCAAAACCAGGGGTCTCCTCTGCTCCTGATACTGCTTGTTTTGTTTTGTCTTGTCAATGACACTTCTTGTGTGTTCAGGAGATGTTCCATCTATTTCAATTCTCTCACAGACCTGTTGCTAACATACTTATGTAAAATTGTGTTTGGCCGTGCCATCGATGTTACAAAGTATTTATATAATATTCCTAGCTACACTACTTTAGTACACTTGTATTCAGGTTCAAGACTGTTATCTTCTAAATAGTGCATTTATAATTTAATTTGTCAAAGACCTCTGCCCTGACTACAGTAATATTAAAAAAAAAAAAAAAAAAAAAAAATTAAAAACCAGCTGAAATGAAGAGGAATAGTAGTGTTTTAAGGCTATTTTACATTTCTAGGTTATATCATCAAGCATCTTTTAGTGATATTAAGTGTAGGAATAAATATGAAGATATTAGATACTAAAAAGTAGTATCATGCCTGGATGACACAAACATAAGTATGTACCTCAGGGAACTGGATCACTTTCATAATTTGAATAAAACCGAGGGAATAAGGCAACAGAATTTAACCTATGTCTTTTTATTTACACTTAGGCAAATTATGTTTAAATTAATATTAAAATTAAAAATAAATGGGTTATCTTAATATTAGGTTATTAGTCAAATACAGAAATTTAACGACTATGGTAATTAGGATTAGAATTAAGTGTCTGTTAAAGAGTGGCAAGCAAAAATCATTCTTTAGGTACACAGGGTTACACCATTATACGTTCTTACTCGTTCAACATTACAATTTTCATAAATGCCATAATGATTTGTAGTCAGGACAGTTCAATATTATCTTCAAACATGATGTGAGTGAAAAAAAAAAAATTAACTTTCTTTTTTTTTTTTCCAAAATTATTGGCCTTGACAAAACAAACTGAGACCCTTTTCTGAACCCTCTGGTGTATAATTAAGATATTAAATCTTTATACACTTATAAAAATATGTTACTGTAATACAAAATATCTATATCACCAAATACAAGAGCAGAAAAATAGCAGGGATGGGGAAGAAGAGCCCTGGTATGGTCAAAGTTAGAAGAGGGAAGAAGAAAAAGGCAGAGGAAACATTAGCACTGGCAGCAAGATTTTAACTGACTAAACCCCTAGGGGTGGAAAGTGACTCAATGGATAAATCCCTAACAGTGGAAGAATACTCAGTGGGGATGGGCAAGGGTGATGAGCCCAGAAGCTCAGACGCTAATGCAAAGTAGCTAACTTTATCTCAACACAAAGGGGAACAGAGGGCGACTCTTTAGATAAACACCTATCATGAGCTGAGTGGATCAACTGATGGTGAGTATGTTTCCCTGAGTCAGTCAGACCAGCAGATCAGCAAACACATGGTGCAACTCAACATACAGTATAAAAACTAGACAACTAGCAAAAGAATTTAAGACACCAACGGCCTTGAGCTGGCTTCAACTCCTGTATTCCTTCCTGGAGACAAGGGATGCCCAGCAACATGACAGTGAGCATAGTATAGAGACCAGTAAAGGGAATCACACTGGTTTTGACACTGAACTGTGTATTTTAATTGCTGTATTTTGCTGAGCGTCATTTACATTTGTATTGTGTTTTCCGTATATTTTGTATCACTTGGCTAAATCAGAAATCCTGTGTAACATCAATAATCTTCACATAAGTAAATCTGATACTAAACAGTGCACCCTCCACACATGGAATATCTTAAAGAAACTGGTCAGAGAGCATTGGACTCTGACATAGACTGTGAATAAACCCGTAATGTCTTACCTGGTGTCCTTAGAACAAGTCCCAGTTAAGGGAAAGACCCTCCTCTGAGTCTATTTTGCAGCAAGAGTGGAAAGCAGGTGGAGGGAGACAGAATATCAAATTGACACCATGTCCTTAAAATATCTCAACACAGATCTGTATGGTCAGATGGCCACGCTTAGCATGTTTTAAAACATTCCTACTCTGCAACTTTGATTACTGTTGAAAAGATAAACCAGAAGGTAATTTCAGAGAGCAGTTTGTGTATCAAGATAACAGTAAACATGATGTGAGAGTATTAAAAAGTACCTAAAAAGAGTTAAAACTGTTATTCTAGAGAAAAAATACAGTCATTTTGTAAAGCTATCAAAAGATATTACCTAACACATATGTAACTTCATTCGAGAATGGAAGTCTCATTTAAATGTTCCTTGATGTACAGCTAAAAATACTTTCTGAATCACACACACACACAAAAAAACCCACCAAAAACCAAAACAAAACCAAAAACTGAAAAAAAAAAAAAAATCTGTACAAGCAAAGAAAACTAAAGGTTTTTCATCATCTCTCTGCCCTCAAACTAGTCAGTGTATAATATATTCTGGACAGCTAATTAGCTGGAATTAAATTGTAAATACAGGAAACTATGTCTTGATTACAGTTTGTGGTTTTCTATTTATAGCATATTATGTTAAAGTAAAAAGTGTTAGTTTCTTGGGTTGTTTTTCGTTGGTGTTTTTGTGGGGTTTTTTTGTGAATTTCCTTCAAGATAAAAAATGCACCTTTATCAGACCTTAAAACTGATGAAAGTGAAACATTGCAATGTTGTACTGATATACTACTATAGGAAGAGCAAAATATGCAGTATAAATCATGTGGACATTTGTCTAAATTAAATAATGTTATTTTGTCATCCTAAACTGATTTCATTTCTGAAGTGACACCCCCCACATTTTAAAATTACTCATCAATTGACAAGTTTTAGATTATATTTCACCAATTTTTTTATTTTTTTTTTTTTTAATACATAGATCTGCAATTATAAGCAATTTACTTTCAAGACACCTATTACCTTTTCAGTTAGGACGTATGCAGCTGAAAACCATCTTTTTTCAGCGATGCCCAGAGGACTAGCAACATTTCATTGTACCATCTCTGTCATATTTAACAATAATTGACCAACTCACAGCCTCTGTTATAAATCTAGAAGTTGCCATGTTTCAAAATTTCTTTGTTAGGGTTTGTTTTCATTCTACAAAACTCAGGCAATCATTACTCAAGTGTGAGAGACCAGTTTGGCCTGTTCACTCTGGCCAAATCTTTTCATAGGCTGAGGGTACATCAAAATTGTAAAGACTAATAATTATTTCCAACTTCTTGATCTGGATGAACATGCTGGACTTTATCTCAGCTCTTAAGAGAGTTTCTCTCTTCCTGTACAGTTTTCTTGCACCAAGATGGGGTAAAATGCATACCTTAAGACAACATTTGCTGTTTGCATGGCAAGGGTACAAGTAAACGTAAATGCTGTGGTTAGGTTCTGAGTAAATGGGAACTCAAATGTTTCTTTGTGTAGACTGTTTGGGGACCCAGCTGCTAAGAGCTAAGAAATACCTTAGTCATCCTGCACGGATAAGATCAGAGATAGCCTGAGTTCAGACAGATGTTTTGCTAGAGTTTTTGAGGACATAACCAGTGTTTCTTAATGCTAAATGATAAATAAAATAATTTTATAATAATAATAAAAATAATAAATAATTAAAAGATAATCAAAATAATTTGATTAATAATAAAAGAAATTGATAAATGAGGGAAGTGTATTCTTTCTGAACATATGGAGGGTTTTGAGCAGAATACAGATAATTTGTCAGTCTTCTTTGGACCTGACTATATCCCAGGCTGTGTTTTGTTTGGTTGTAAATAATTTTCTTCTTATTCTAATATGTCCATCCCTAAAGTCTTGACTTTGTTTAGTTTATGCACTTTTTTTGTTTGTTTGTTTACTTTCTCTCTTTTTTTTTTTTTTTTTTTTTCTTTTAGGGTTTCAGAATGGTTACTTGTTCACCAGTGAAAAGGTATTTTAAAATCTCAGTTGTAACTGTTTTTTGACTCATTATTGCTTCCTTTCTTTGTGATCATTTCATTCTCTCTGTGTTGTTACAGTTGATGTATTCTGAAAAAAGTGATAAAAGCAAGCTCTTAGACATTCTTTAAATAATGTAAAGATGCATGCAACTAGACATGGTGTACTTTGCTCTTTAACAAGGGAGTGATATTCATCTAGCTGTTCATACTGGAGCAAAAGAATAGGATAAATCAAAATATTCACTGGATATGCCTGAACTACAACTTAATACCTATACTTCCATCAGTGGGTCAGGCAAATAATGAGGGACCTTTTCTCACAAAAACTAAACATTAACTTCACATTCACCACTGCATTTTGAACTGTAGATAGAAGCTTTCACTCTTCCCTTATCCAAGCGTGTACCACATGGCTCACTCACTCTTAAATATACTTTGTTACTTATTCTGGTGTGAAATGTCAAGATATAACACCGATGTGATGTGGTGTGTTGAATTTACATGGCAAGGTTTTGGTAGTAGTGATCTCTATGAAAAAAGGCTGGGGCTGTCTCATGCTGGACTCAGTCAGTTCCAGACTGCTCCAGCGATCCACTGCACAGCATGGCTGAGACCGTCAGACAGTATGGTGGCACCTCTTGGAAAACTAATTTAAGAAAGGGAAAAATCCTGCACAAGCAGTGAGGAGTGAGGGAAAAAAGTGTGAGAAACAGCCCTGCAGAGACCAAGGTCAGAGAAAAGGGAGATGAAGGTGCTCCAGGCACGAGAGCAGAGATTCCCCTGTAGCCTATGGGAGGGACCATGGTGGAAGAAGTATTTCTGTGTAATCTGTGGAGAAGATCACACCAAACTAGATGGATATTCCCTGAAGGAAGCTGCAGCCCATAGACAGCCCATGCCAGACCAGGTTCTCCTGGCAGGAACTATGGCCAATGGTGAGAAGTCCACTCTGGAGCAGGTTTATCCTGAAGGACTGCAGCCCATGTGAAGGACCCACACTGAAGTAAGGGAAAAGTGAGGAGGAAGAAGTGACAGAGAGGAGCTGTTATGGACTGATCACAAGCCCCATCCCCAATCCTCTCTGGACTGCTCAGGGAGAGGTGAAGGAGGTAGATGAGTTAGGAATGAAGGAATGAAGATGAGCCTAGGAAGAAGCAGAGTGGAGGGAAGGAATTTTAGGTTTTTCCTTTGTTTCTCACCATCCGACTTTATTTTAACTGGCTGTAAATTAATTTTACCCAGGTTGACTCTGTTTTGCCCATGACTCTAATGGTTAAGTGATCTCACTGTCTTTGTCTCAACTCACAAGCTTTTTTATCTTATTTTTTCTCCTATCCTGTTGAGGAGTGGGAGTGAGAGAGTAGCTGGGTGAGTGTCTGTCAGCTGGCTCAGGTCAATCCATCACGTTTCATAAGGATACAAGTTAAAAAACACCATGAGAACATCTATGCTGCTACAAAAAAAAAAAAAAAAAAAAAAAAAAAAGAGTCGGGAAACAAACTAAGAGTTTGGACTCTCCATTGTCCACCCAGCTCAACAATTAATTTGCTCCCAGTGAGTCGAGGTCCTCCCAAGACAATATTCAATTTTCATTCTAGAGACTGCTATCTCAAAGGACCACTCATAAATGACAACAAAGCCATGAGGCTACCTGAAGTTTTGGTCCCTCTGTCCCCCTTGCTACAACCCCAGACTAAAGCTCTGTCTCCCAAAATCAAGCAAAAACATACACATTGGTGGTGTGTAGCATAGCCCTCTCATAGTATCGCATTTATTGTAAGTAAAAAGATATGTAACAGGGCTTTCAGAGGCATTGCATGGGACCCAAATTCTATAAAACATGGAAGTACTGTTTTCATCCTAATGCAACTAGTACTAAGCAGCCTGGATGGAAGCCACCCCACAATGCTTGATTTCATGACCAAGGATTGACCAGGATTCATCCTGGCCATCATCTATTAGTCAGGGCTGATTAATGGGTATAGCTGAACTCACTGCTCTTATTCCAAACTTCTTTTCCATCTGCTGTGGTATCTGATTTTGGTCACTGTCAGTCTTAACATATCAAATATTTAAGAGTTATTTTTCATTATGAATACCCTTATGGCTTCATTCTCTCTTTGTATTAATCTGCTATAACTTTCTTTTTGTTTCAGTAGTAATCTGATTGGTGTATATTAAGAACTATACAAAACCAAGCCTGCCATGTGGTTCTTAACAGGAACTGAACCTGAACACAAACTAGAGGCACTTTATTTTATTGAAATGGATCTGAGACAGATGTACTTGAACAGAACCAAATCAGAAAAAGTGCTGATGGGAAATAAATATAGATATTACAAATAAAATACTGCTCTGATTCCCACATGTAAAACGATAACATGATTGGTTTCGATTTCTTTTTTGTTTAGTTTACACTAAAACCCTTGCCACTGAAACCAAAAAAATGCTTCATGTTCTTCAATTTTAGCTTCATGATACTGTGTTCTTATATGACACTAAAGAGCTGTATATTCTTCAACTGCCTATATATCTTGTAAAAAGAAGCCTTGTTTATTTGTTTGTCTGAGTTCTGGGTTTTCTTTGGAATTTAAAATTCTGATATCATTCCTTCCTACTAAAAATTTTCAGATCATATTTTCCAGCATCTCTTTCAGTAATTTCCACATGTAATTCATATGAAGACCCAAATCTTACCATTTGAACCACTGCATGCAAGAAAACACACCTGAATTTTCCATTGTATTTTCATATAACTACAAAATATGAAGTGGACTCTAAAAAATAGTGTGCAACCACTACTAAATAAAGGTATATATACTGATTTACACATGATTCTTTCCAATCTGACAGTATTACAGTACAGTAACAGATGCAAAGACCTGGTATTTGTTATCAAAGTCAGAACTGAGAGCACAAGTGATCAAAGAAATAAGAAAATATATTGCAGGAATGCCATTTTTCTGTAGAAGAAAACAATCTAGACAAGTGAAGATTTAAATGTGTCAAGCATAATACTGACATATATAACTTTTACAATGTACCTGGGAAATGAAATTTCTAAACTCAGATTATAAACCCAAATTCTCTAGATACTGAGTAGGGAGAACTATTTTTTTAAAGCATTAATTATGATAACCATTGTTAAATAATACAGTACCTTAGACAGCCAACAGGAAATGCCAAATAATGAAAGTTCATATAATTTCTTTCTCTTATACAGGCTGTTCAATGAATGGATTGAGAGCAGCCCTGTGGAGAAGGACTTGGGGGTATTAATGGACGGAAAACTGACTATGAGCCAGAAATGTGTGCTCACAGCTCAGAAAGCCAACCCTGTTCTGAGCTGTATCAAGAGAAGCATGACCAGCAGGTCTAGGAAAGTGATTCTCCCTCTCTGCTCTCGTGAGACTCCTCCTGGAGTACTATGTTCAGCTCTGGGGGCACCACCATAAGAAAGAGGAGGTACATGAAAGATGATCAGAGGGCTGGAGCACCTTCCTTATGAGGACAAGCTGAGAGAATTGAGGTTGTTCAACCTAGAAAAAGAAGGCTCTGGGGAGACTGTATTGTGGCCTTCTAGTAGTTAAAGGGGGCTTACAGGAATGATGGGGAGGGTCCATTTCCCTTTCAGGGAGTATAGTGATAGGATGAGAAGTAAGATATTTAAACTGAAAGAGGGTAGATGTAGATTCTTTACTGTGAGGGTGGTGAGACAAGAGGTTGCCCAGAGAAACTGTGGGTGCCCCGTCATTGGAAGTGCTCAAGGCAAGGTTGGATGAGGCTTTGAGTAACCTGGTCTAGTGGAAGGTGTCCCTGCCCATGGCAGGGGGGGGGTGGAACTAGATGATCTATCTTTAAGTTCCCTTCCTACCCAAACCGTTCTATGGTTCTATAATTCTGTGATATTACCTTATTACTAAATAGAAAAACAAATAACATGTTGTCCTGGTTCAGCTAGGATAGGGTTAAGTTTCCCCAGCACTGGGGAAGGAGCTCTAGCTGGGTTATTCGATACCATGCTGATGTCAGGTCCGGGCACCCAAGCGAGGGAACAGTTTGTGTGTTGCTTTTATCCCTGGGAGTACCCACTACGGGACTGCTGTGTCTCTTACGGTATATCTCTGTATATGTTTTGTCCTGTTTACTGTTATTACTCTTTATTGTTGTTGTTATTGCCATTGTTGTTGTTCAGTTTATTATTTCTTACACTGTTGTATTAAATTTTTCCTCATCTCAACCCCAGGGTTTGTATCTCACTCTCCGCCCCGTCCAGTCTGAGGGTGGGGGAGGGACAATGGTGGCATGGTCTCAGGTCCCGGAAGGGCCTAAACCTCCACACATGTATAGTCTATCCCAAAGTTACGTAGTTCTCTGTATGATTTGCATCAATTTTTTCAGCAATTGTATTTTTAAAGAAAGAATGGGAAATGGATTTATAACTGAAAAAAAAAAGGTAGCTGTTAAAACAATTGTTATTCAGGAAGAAAACAGTCTTAGTTTTTCTTTACTAAGTGAAGAGTTAGAAAATGCAGCACATCAGATTATCAGGTCATTATAATAATTATACTAAAATGTTGTGTTAATACTAATAAACCATACTCATCTAGAGTTTCAAACTGGAACACAATGGTAAAACAACTTGTACTTTTTAATGAAACCTGACATTAAAAGAAAAGTTCAGAAAACTCATCAAAGTTAGCCTAGAAGTGATATAAACTATGATATATTGACATGGAATGATAAACATTAACTCACTCAGATTATAGTTTATGTAATACCTTCATCCCTGAATTTCTTTTTCAAGCCTTAATCCATAACATTGTGTATTTCAGGAAACAAAAGGATAATTGGATATGGTGGAAAGGTTGATTTGTTTTTCACCAAAAAAGAAGATATTTCTTAAACAGAGTGAATTTTATCTGATCTTCCACGGAAATGCTGTTCTGGATGCATTATTCTGTAACCAAAAGCATTAAATTGATACTAATATTTTGTCACATATGCTGTTGTACCCTAAAAGAATAAAATTGAACATTACAAAATAATATGTTCATAACAAAAGCTTTTCTTGAAAAAAAAAAAAAAAAGTTAGTTGGGAGAAAAAAAGAGATTCCTTAGATTACCTGGAAGTTGATTACTGATATTAACCACAGTGTTTTCTGGATCACAGTATTCAGATGGGTAGCAATACAGACGCACACATCAAAGACAATTAAAGATTCAGTATCAGAGATTTTAAAAAAATTGTGACTGCATCTCCTTTTTCCTGGTAAAAAAAAAAAAATCAATTCTTGTGTTATATTTCAGTGCAATTAGTAACCAACATCATGCTGAGAGATGAAAGAAACTCAGGATCTGAATTTCTTTTATTGATAAATACATACAAGCATATACATCCAGTATAGTTAACAGCTTTACTTTTTATCTTCTCCTAAAGATTAAAAAAAAAAAAAAAGAAAAAATAAAGAGTAAGATAAAAATGTAATAAATCAGAAAAGGAACTATGCAGATATAGAGTGAGATACTTAGGGGAGAGGAGGGACTGAAGACCCAGAAGAAACATAACACTGAAAATAGTAACAAAAAATGCAACCTATAGATGAGATGTAAGGGTCTGTTTCCATCTTAAAAGCTCTTTTTAATTTTATTTTCTCCCCTCTGTCCTGTTGAGGAGGAAAAATGAGAGGGCAGCTGGGTGGGCAGCTGGCAGCTGGACAAGGTAACCCACTATGAGTATATAGGAAAATAATTATTAACGATGAAATACTGAATCTGAATATAGATCTGAATATAGATGGCTATAATGTTCATATCTATACTTGATTTCCTTTATATTCACTTCTAGGCTCAGTTCAGCTTGTCTAGAAGTGTTTGCTTGTTAAAAAAACTTGCATTCTAAGTGTTTTAATTTATTTCCATAGACTGTTCATGATTCAATACTTCATTACAAAATTAGGTGAGATTAATTCAGCCCCATGTAACTAGTGGCATACGGAGCAGTGTCTTTGCTTCCAAATTCCAGTGTTTGTTTGTACAGCTTTTCTCTCCTTCTTTCTCCTCACTGTGGCCTGTCTCTGAGTAACCAGAAATGAGCAGGTGTGTCAATCCTTGCTAGAGAAAATTCTTCAAGTCTAGACTTAGGACAGAGACTTCAGTAAGCATCCTATCTAATATTTTAAGTACAGCTAAATTAGAAAACACACACATTCTTAAAAAAAACACCAAAAAATCAGCTGTCTCATTAAAAAAAAAAAATCAAACTCTCAAACCCCAAGTTAGTAGCAAACATTTTTAATGGGAAGAAATTCCCTTGGTGGTTTTCAGAGAAATGCAAGAGAAAAATGTCCATCTTGAACAAAGTAGCTAGAAAATCTCTTTTACCCAATGAATATGATTCAGCCCTTCCCATAAAATTTAATTTCTTGATGAGTTCCAATGGAGAAAAGTGCAAACATATATGTGGAAAAAAGCCAGGTAAAAGTAGCCAAAGCTATATAACAGATCTGACCAACGAAAGATTTGTTTCTTGTAATTGCATGTTTTGGGATGACTAGTGCTTTTTCACCATCAAATTCCTTAGTTTGTGTATTATTAACACAGAGTGTAAGGCTTGAAAAACTCTGCTGTGATATTGACAATCGTGTGTTGATTTTTATGCTGTTAAACTAGAGCATATTGTTTGGTAATCTTAAAACAGCATACTTGGTGACATCTTGAATCAAGGATTTACAATGAGAACAGCTTTGTTGCACACACACAAATCTGCATAGTAGAAAACATTATAACAATACTACCTTTGTTATATTTGGCTTATATTTTAGATCTTTTTTAGTCTGTTATAACGACTTACAATATTGTTTGACAAAGATAAGTACCATGGTAAGAAAGAAAAAGTAATTCAACAAACTACTATTTGCATCTGTGCAATACAAGCTTCACCATCTAATCCCTCCATGCTCTAAGGAAAGCAATTTTCTCTTAAAATAACATTAAGTTGCTTTTTATTTGCTTTTGCAATGTGAGTGCATGCCATTAAACTAGAGGTGCATATTAACAATATCATCAAATACAACACAAAAGGTCTGATCCTACATTTCATGTGCAACCCAAACACCCACTGAAGTTTATAATAATACATGATAATAGAGCAAGTTTTTCTTTCCACACAGTACTATGTTTTTAAAATCATGACTAACTGTGCTATGCAACGAGAAATTACTCCTTTTAGAGAACAGAAAAACAGGATGTTTCTGGAAAACTGAAATTTGGAAAACAGTAAATGCCAGCTGCAGAAATAAACTACTGACTTTCTATGCGACTTTGTTGGGCAGCTGATACATTACAAATGGTTTTCTGTTTCTGATAATTCAACAATTGTTATTGTTGAAGAGGAGGGAAACCTTATGGTGAGAAACAATGAAGGAAATTTATGGCGAGGGTAAAGGAAAGCAGTGAGGTAAAAAAAAGTTTTTCAGGCAGATGATGACCATAGAATTGTTGAAATATTTGGACTGGATGGGACCCATAAGGATCAACTATTTCCAGGTCCATACAAAAACCAGGTCCAGTTAGTACAGGTTGCTCAGGGCTGCATCCAGTCAGTTTTGAATATTTCCTATACACAGACTACACAATCTTTTTGGACAGCTTGTGCCAGTGCTTAAGTATTCTCAGTGTTAATAAAGTTTTTCTAATATATAATCAGAATTTATGTTGTTTTATCAACAGTATCTAGGTATGTATTTCATAATGCTGTGAGCATACCTAGGCACAATGTATAATGTTTTAACCTAAATATGTGAGAAATGTGACCATCAAAGGGAAAAAAGAAACAAGTGTAGTTGTGTGCACACAGTAGCATTTAATTTCCAAACAAAGGGTGTATTTAAGAATAAGAAAGCTCACTGAAAAATATTAAGGGCCAAGGTAAACCATAACATGTGGCTGTGATGATTTTGTTTAAGAAAACTACTAGTCTCAGAGCTAATACATACTATTTAAAAATTCTATACAAGTTACTGTAAGAGCCAACACAGACAAGCAAGATAGATACTCAAGAAATTCTTAGGGGGAAAAAAAATAATGTCCTCGGATACTAGTTGCAAAATCAGTGAAAACAATAACTGGTAAAGGTGTAAAATTATTAGTTATGTGGACAAACACATGACAGGAAATAACATTAATGGCACTTTCAAAGATTAACTAACAAGTTCTTTGAAGTAGTTGATAAGCATACAGATAACTGTCACCAGTTTCCTACAACATGCTTAGACTTATAGAAAAAACTTTTTATTAAGTCTGAAAAAAAAAAAATGAATATGAAGCTATAGGTAAGTAAGGATTGTAACATTATTTTCAATAGGATGCCACCAGTGACTTAGTCCCATAGGGTTCTGTACTGATACTTGTACTGTGCCACATATTTTCAAATTACTTTGAAATTGAAGTACATAGATGACAAAATTTAGCAATGATACAAAATGTTCAGGGAAATAATAAATAAATTTAAGTAGCCAAATCTGGAGGCCTGTTTTATCTATAAAAGATGAAGTAGACTAGGCAGGTTTTAACTATGTTCAGCTTGTTTTAAACCTAAATAGTACACTGACATTGCATAAATGGAGAAGCTTTTCTCTGTCCAGCAGCCAAAAAATACCACTGCCATTGCTAGTGACAGGCCACAGGCCTCGTACTAACTGTGCCTTACGCCGACTGTGTACAGCCGGAGCTGTGGGCTTTTGTTACCAATTTGTTATGGGAACTGGCTGTGTGAGCTTGGCAACAAGTAGCTCTTGTTACAATGTGCAGTTTATTCATGGACTTGAAAGTATGAGCAGAGGCTGAAACCAGAGAGGCCCTGAGAACCTAAACAACTCTGTGCTGGTCAAGCATTTTTTCTCTTGATTGAGCAGTGGTGCAGATTGCCCAAGGAGGTTGTGCTGTATCAGTCCTTAAAGGTTTTCAGGATGTCCCTGGACACAGCTCTGAGCAACCTGGCATGAAGCAGAGCTGACCCTCATTTGAAAAAGAGGTTGGACTAAAGATTTCTTGAGGTTTTGTGTGTATACTCAAGAGCTGGATAACAACTGGTTTTGTTTTATGAAAATTAGAAGCAGACAAGCAAGAGGGAGTGGGAGGGGGCATAGAGGAGAGGGACAGGGAAAGCCACACAAGAGGATGAGACACGTGCTGCACCCCGGGAAAGTGACACCCCTCCAGGCACGGTGCACCATGTAACCCCAGGGTGGAGGCCAAGATCTGGAGACTGCCTAGAGACTCACCCTTCTTATGAAAGGAACAAACTTATGAACCGACCAAACTTAATTAGCAGATGGGGAGGTGGAAGCAAGGAGAGGACCTCACAAGGAGCACACCTTGAGCTCAGTGAATAAGAACATCACAGATGGCAGCTGTTAGTGCTGACTACACAGCATCAGCTCTGTGATGTTGCGTATCCACAGCTGGTGTAGGATATGATTGTTAAGGGAGGATTGCTTCAATATGCAGTGATAATGATTAACAATGTGTAATAACTAATTATTGTCAATGTGTGATGTTAATTAATGCCAATCTAGTAAAGTGTTGTTTTAACAGTTTGAGACTGACCTGGTTTTTAAGCTTTCTAAGCACTCTGATCACAGTGCTTTCTAGTTTTCTGATACACAGGCATTCAGTTGCAAAAACCGGCTGTGAATGGTTACAGAATACCCTAGAAGTACTGAGCGTTGATAAAAAACATGCTGAAAAACCAATATATGTAATCTTGAAGTAATAAAATTAAATGATCAATTAATTCTTAAAAATGCTAAGAATGTTTTTAGTGGAAATCTAAACTAGATTACTTTTACTGTTGTCGCCTTTTTGACTAATTTTCACTGTAGAAATGCACAAAAGAACTGTATCTCATATATAGTATGCAGTACCTGTTCTGTCACCTGAAGGAGGTTTATAAAATCACAAACTGATGATGAACACAGAATATCCTTTAATATTATAATACATGAAATTAGGACGATGGAAAATTTATCAAAGCAGGAGAAATTATCAGCACAAGCAACAGAAGTACATTATTTTACAACGAAACCCATCTTTATGTGAGACTGTGGAGGTGAAGAGTGTAAAGAGGATCAAAAGTGGTTGGTCAAGTTTATCCTGAAATCCAAAAATACATGTTATACTCAGGAGTACTCAGAGCCTTAGCAAACAAGAAGCTACAAAGGTGTATCTGAAAGATGTAACTATACACTTAATCACCCACTTCCTAATATGACTAAAAAGACAACTTGTCCAGCATCTAGAAAATATCAGTTGTAACTGACAATTTCATTACTGACACTCCATGTAAATAACTTCAGAGACTGGTGATAGTGAAGCTAGTAATTACTTCAAGGGAATGTTAATGTGGTCAAAGGGTGGTTCCACACTGTACACATCTGATTTTTATAGAACTGTAATGAATGTCTTTGCAGCTGAGATAAACTTCCTGAATTCATTTTCTAGTTAAAGGAAAAAAAATGGTACTTTTAAGGAAAGTCTTATCAGGCCTTGTATTGGGTCTGGCTGAACTGGAATCGGTTTTCCCCTATAGCAGCCCTCACGGTGCTGTGGTTTATGCTGGGAGCTGCAGGGTGTTGATAGCACCCTGGTGTTGTGGCTGCTGCTGAGCAGTGCTTACACAGCACCAAGGCTCTTTCTGATATTTTCCCCAGTGGGACGGGGTGGGCAAGATCTTGGGAGGGGACACAGCCAGGACAGCTGACCCAAACCGACCAAAGGGATATTCCATACCATATGACGTCTGCTCAGTATAAAGCTGGGAGAAAGGAGGAAGGGGGTGGGGTCACCCTTGGTCCTCCGAGGCAACTACTACGCGTATTGGAGCCCTGCTTCCTGAGAAGGCCCGACATCGCCTCTTCATGGGAAGTAGAGAATAAATCTGTTTGCTTTTGCTTCCGCGCGCGGACTTTTGCTTTGCTTTGCTTATATTAAAACTGCTTTTGTTTCACCCACAAGGGTTAGTTTATCTTCTTTCCCCTCTTTACCCTGTTGAGAAAACAAAGGGAAGGGGGGGGGGGGAAGTGATAGAGCGACTTGGTGGATACCTGGCATTTAGCCAGAGTCAAACCATCACAGGCCTATTTTAATGTCCACATTGGTATGCACATGCAAGTATAAAGTTGTATCATCAATAACTAATGAAAAAGACTGCAATGGCTGAAGTTCTGAGTAACATACAAATTGAAATTATTAATATCAATGTATTTCAATGCAGATATTCAAGTGTAAAAATCCTCCCAGTACAGGGCCCAGAGACTATCAAATGAAACTAATAAGTACCAAGTTAAAACAAATAAAAAAACCCCAAACACACACGCCCCCCAGCAAATAACAGATATGCGGGATTTCTATCTAAAAGACATCACCACTGAAATAAATTCACATGGATTCATGAGGAGACTGGAACATATCTGGAAGAGAGATTAATGGAAAGTTACTAAATAGATGAACCATATCAAGCTTAGGACATCCCTTAAGAGACAAATAGTAGGGACCTCAGAGAGGACTGCGGAACTGAGGAGGGAAGTAGTATCACCTATGCTTGCCTTTCTGAAGTTTTCCTATGTGTCCCCTTATGGCTGCTGTTGAAGATAGGACACTAGACCAGATGGAAGTTTGGTCTGAACCAGTTGTTGCTGTTCATGTATGTGGTTTTATACAATCTAAATTCTAACTTACATAGTGAACACTTTGGATCCAATTAGTTTCTATGTCAGTTAGGAGTAGTCCAAGTGACTGTAGTTCTTCCTGTTATGTCTGTGTTAGTCTAAGAAACAGAACATGGGCCTAAGCACTGTGCCACAATACTGTTAAATTGTAAACAGTCTGTTTTGTTTTGACCAGCAATATTTGACAACCTCACAGAAAATTCCCAGTCATAGTCAAAGAATAAGAGACTAAAATTTGTTCTCAATGAACAACATGGACAATGACACCCTGTTTTGGAGAAGAAAAGAGAGATGATATGTTTGGCTGAAAGCTACGTTATGCTACTTGCTCTAAGGAGCAGATGATGGAAAAATGTTGCCTTTACTGCTTCAGACATTCAGCTGTAATTCCCTGAGAGTCTATTGCATTTCAGGAGAGGACTACATTCCTGCTAGATGCCTCAGAGAAAGAAAATAGAGGTTCAGAGCAGCTCTGAATATTTTGTTCAGAAGAGTTTGTCCCAGCAGAGGTCTTTTCCCACAAAATGAAAGGGATTCAAAGTGGAAGTGTCAGTTCTCATAAGTTACATATAAGAAACATTTACTCAGCCTCCTCCTCTTCACAGTCTTCTTCCACTGTACCAGCTTCCCATTTCTTAGTGCAGCACTTCTGCCTGCCTTCCTCTCTGTAAACAAGATCTGGCTTGATTCGTGATCTGTAGCTATCCTCACTAGGTCACTCAAAGGGTAAATATGCCATAGCTGAAGTGGTATTGAAATAGTTCCTACTACTTTCTTGTTTCACCACAGAAGTCCCATAGCAGTCCCATTGCTGCAGCACTGCAAGGTTGGATAAGACAGCTAGTGTTTTTTCTGTTCCATCAACTAATTTACACTCATGAGAAAGGAGCTGGTGCTTGTGTTTCTAACTCTTGCAAAGTGTAAGTATCATAAAGGGGGCAGAATAGACCACAAAATCTGTTCTGGGACATTGTATTTGTGAAAGGTATCAGATCCTTTAAATATGTTCAGTGCAACAAAGATGAGCCTTGATATAACCAGCTAATATTTAGAGGGGGTGATATAAATATTTTTTGATTTTCATGTTATCTGATACATATAAAATAAGGAGGATGTTAGAAGATTTCTCTGTGGATGGCAGCAGATATTCTGCTGAACCAGATCATAGTTCTTTTTTCTCTTCACTGACCATGTATTAGCTGTCTGAGACATACTTTGTGTCCTAGAGACTTCTCAAGTGTTGCAACCACTGTAGAAAACAGATATACAAAACCACATACATAAAAACTCTCACTGAGTCATTCCCCGATCTATAAGTTACACAGCCTGTTGTCCTAAACTACTGACATTTTTTTTCCTGTTAAGTTTAAACACAGAGTTTGAAACAAAAGCTAGGAATAATTGATCTTGGCATTGCATTCAGTAGGCTGCCTTCGGCATTAGATATAAGAACAACAATACTCATAGACATTATATTACTCTTCCATGTTTCCTTCATCATCAATACATCCTTATAGCCATCTGATAACATTCCAGCTTTAAGGTTCTGTGTAAATGTTAGATACCCATTGTAATGACACACAAAATTCTCCTTTCCAGTCAAACTGCTTCCTTGTTTCCAGAGAGTCATCTAAATTATCACAAAAATGCAGTAATATTTTAATGTTGAAATCAGTAAGGAAATGTTTCCTCTAACTTTACCTCAGGTCAAAAATCTTCTGCCTCACTCACAGTAAATATATACTTGCCAAATGATGTACAGTCTTTGGAGTGGTTCATGCTAATAAAGCAAACAATTTAGTAAAATAATCTGAAAATGAACATAGGAAAATACACATAAATACTTGTAGGTGATATGATAGTTCATTTGATCTAATCTGCAAGAACTCCAAAAAATAGGAATCAGATAAAGCGCCTTTTTTTTTTTTTTTTTTTTTTTGACAGAAAATTACAAGGTATTAATGAAAACCTAGTATTATCTGTGCCAGAAATTTCCTACTGATCCTGCTTGAAATGAAATGGTCTATAGGTTTGCTGTAACATCAAAATTTTGGAAAGACTCTTGTTAATAAAACATATAGTTCTAGATGACCACAACCAAATACTCTATCTTGTTACATCAATTTATGAAGAAAACCTTTTCATTTAAAAATAATTAAAACCATATAAGCTTATCTGCATATATCAGGTGTTATACAGGTACAAAGGACTGCAGCTCAGTGTAGTTCTTTGGAGATTATAAATTAATAGTCAGAAATTAATTTCCATTTTGTAATGTGATTATCATTGTATATGTTTCAGGAATAGTACCTTCTTGACTGCCATACTGTTATATATTTTTGAAAAGCTCATGTTATGAAATTTCACGCTGTATAATTAAATTATAATATAAACTGCGTTTTTGACAAATTTTGGAGGTTTGAAGTTCAGATGTCAAAACAGCGATTTTGACAGATCTACTTCTACGAGTTCAAACTTGGATGTAATGCAACGCAAGCTTCTCGAAACATCAATGATGTATATGGCCAGGGAAGTATTAATGAACGGACAGTGCGACTTTCGTTCCAAAAATTTCGACGTGGTGATTTCGACCTTGAAGATCAAGAAGGTCGCAGACATCCTTCTGCTATTGACAACGATGAATTGAAGGCTCTGGGGGAAGCAGATACATGCACAACTGCTTGAGAACTTGCAAAAGAACTAGGGGTAAGCATATCAACTGTTTCTGAGCATCTGAAGAAGATTGGAAAGTTGAAGAAGTTTGACAAATGTGTGCTGCATGAATTGAATGAGAACCACAGAAATCGCCATTTTGAAGTGTTGTCAGCGCTTCTTTTTTGCAACCAGAATGACCTGTTTCTTGACCGTATTGTGATGTGCGACGAGAAATGGATGCTCTACGATAACCAGTGACAATCGGCTCAGTGGTTGGACCACTCTGAAGCTCCGCAGAACTTCCCAAAGCCGAATCTGCACCAAGAGGTCATGCTGACTGTCTGGTGGTCTGCTGCTGGTTTAATCCATCACAGCTTCCTGAATCTGGGTGAAATGATCACGGATCAAGTACGTCCAGCAAATCAATGAAATGCACCAGAAACTTCAACGGCTGTGCCCAGCACTGGTCAACAGAAAGGGTCCAATCCTTCTCCACGATAACGCGCGGCCACACGTTGCACTTTTGAAGCTGCAACGGTTTAACGAGTTGGGCTACGAAACTCTGCCTCATCCACCGTACTCACCAGACCTCTCGCCCACCAACTATCACTTCTTCAAGCATCTCGACAGCTTCCTGTGTGGGAGACGCTTCAGAAACCAAGGGGAGGCCGAAACTGCCTTCGATGACTTCATTGCCTCCAGAAGTCCAGAATTTGATGCAACTGAAATAACTATGCTTGTTTCTCATTGGCAAAAATGTGTTGATTCTAATGTTTTTTATTTTGATTAATAATTTATATTCTGAGCTGAGATATGCCCCTTCAAACATACAGGTTAAAATCGGTAATTATTTTCCGAACAGCCCATATAAGCCATGATGTAAATACTGTTTTCAGTAATTATCTTTCATGTAATTTACAAGGCAGAACAGACAGTAGCAACAACCAACTGAACAACATTTGGTTCTTTAGCCCAGAAATAAGACAGGGCCTGAAGGAAATGGCTATTTCTTACTGTATCTTTTTCTTTTCAAGACTGTTTGTGCACATAAACTTTATAGCATTAGAGAAATATTGGATTTTGCAAGTTGCTCAGCTAGTGATTTACATCTGTCCTCCCTCTTCATTCAATTCTGATACATATTTTCTTCCTGTCTCTAGAGAAACGTCTCTTTAATGAAGCCAGCTGCATTTTGCCAGTATTACTATTTCATTCTGTGTTTTGCATTACATTCAGTGAACATAATGTTAACATAGTTCAGGTCATAATGTACTAAATTATTACTCTCTTTATTCACCACTCATTCCATATGAAAGCGAATTCAGCTCTATAACATTAGAATGGAATTTGGAAGAATGAATTGTTTAATGGTTATTTCATTTTATAAAAGTTTGCTCTAATTTAAATATTTTTTCTGTGAAAATGCATTTATAACCATGCAAGCTGATATATTTTAAAATATTAAAACTGCTTTTTACAGAAACTTTGAATAAGTGGTTTATATATTTTTAATTATGCATCAGAAATTGTAAAAAGTAAACAGCAGGGAGTTATAAGAGTAGTTAAAATCAGTAGTTAAGCTGTTACATTGTTAGCAATTGTGTCAAGGGAAATGGTGAAGTCACTATTTTAAAAATACATCTCTTTAAAAGTCAGCCAACTTTAAAACCTACTAGAAGGGTAACTTAGGTATGATTTAACACTACATGTCCAAATTCATCTAGCTGCACACAACAGTGGGCAAGTAAAAGGCAATATGAACATCTTGAGCACAAGACACTGGGAAAAAATGGTCAAGAGAAAGAAAACCATGAAACAAAAAAGATCTGGCTTTACTCCCACTGAAATAAAGAACAACAAAAATATCCTATCTATTTTAAAGAAAGCTAAACTGGGTTGAAGTGGAAAATTACAGCAATTCTAAGTAACTAAACACCTGAAAAATAAAATAACTTGATTCAGATTTTAATTGTAGTAAGTAAAGGGGGAAAACAGACATTTAAAGGCCCTGTGACTCTTCAAGTCACTTAAACATATTTTTTTTGTTTGTTTACTGTAAGAAAAACGACATATGCAAGAATTTTTAATATCCTTTTAGTTAAGTGAAACACTACATAACATAAAAAAAACCAAACAAACAAAAAAAAAGAAAACAAAAAAAACCAACCAACCAACCAACCAAACAAACAAAAATAACAACAAAAAAAACCCCAACCTGAACCAGTTCTTGCTTCTGAAAATAAGTGTAAGTTATTTTAAAGCAAAAATAGAAACTGCAGTGGAAAGAAAAAATGTTATCCCCTTCTGAAAACCAGAGACACTCTATGCTACTCCTAAGGAATACAGTGCTGACAGAAACAAAATCTCTCTCTCCTGTTTATGCTCAAGGCTATACAACAGAATATCAGTTTGACTTATGCACATTCATTGTCTCTCACGGCCTCCTAGTTTCTGACTGAACTGCTTACTCATTTTAGTGAGCGTGTACAACAGTAGACTCCTCTGTCTGTACTTCCATTGGGATGCTTTGTCAGGACCTTAACTGCCTATAGAGCTTATGTGGGATCAGACCGACGCTCTTATCAGCTTTCTTACATGTATACACAAAACACCAGAGAGGCAGATTCCAGGCTGTCAACCTGATCTTGGGAGGACAATCTGGGAGTTTGCCAAATCAGAGCATTGAATTAATATAAAATGCTGCCACATTGTAGTCTATCATGACCATATGCCTGATACAAGTATGTGAAGGACTTTCTACATTGAATGTGAAAAAGAACACTTAACATCTCTGGGTTTTTTTGAAACATATGACACTGCCAGAAACCTTCCATGTGTCCACTAACATATTTTCCTGCAATTTTTATTTTTGCTAATAGCAAGATGATACGCTTCTACTTGCAAAGAAGTCATTAGAAGTAGATTTCAGAATTATTAGTAGTTAGAAAGTGTGAAAGCTGTTAATCTTGCTTTCCAAGGGCTAAGTGTATTTGTCTGTATTTCTCCAGATTTTTTGGGAGTTGAACAGGTTAGTCTTCAAAAACAAACACAGCCACCATGACATTTCACCTGAAATGAACATGTTCATACTGTAGCTCTGTTAACCTTAAACTACAGCAAACAGAACCATGTCCTTTGAAGTCCATTCATACAATTCTATTGAACAGGGTAGTTTTCTTGACAAATTTTGCCTGCAGACCATACTGCATGCAAGGTGTGTGTATACAATTAATACACTGTAAAACCAAAAGGAACTGCTAAGTGATGGTAATACTGGCTGAAACCTCTTGGATATTTTAAAAAATATTTTCGTGACTCAGCACCATGAAGGTAATAATTCTATTGCAAAATATCAGATGAATACTATAAACTATTGACAGTACTAGGCTTGTCAGTCTAATTTTGCTGCTATCATATGACCTTTAATGGGAAATAGGCTAATAGGTGAGAACGGATGTATTTCTGTGACCTTTCAGGGCTTATAGACAAGAGTATCCTTTTATAAAGATTGTGCAATCCTACTGCATATACGTGCCATCTTTTATACAAATCTCAGAAGAATTGTTAGCAAGATACCTGGCAAAGCAGGTTTTTCCCCAATTATGGCCTATACATTCATCAGTTTCCTTAGGCATGATAGCTCTGTCTATGACCTTTTCATTAATAGTGGAATGGTCAAATAATTGAGATGTATTTCAGATACATGTTTCATTTACACTCATCTCAGGACACAACAATTGCAGATGCAAAAGTTAAACCATGAAAAACCCCCTCATTACCAAGGAAACTGTTATTTAACACCACAGAAATTACAGAAAGAGTTTAACTTTCTCAAGTTTCAATCTGATATTCCCAGGGTGCCCTGAGTACTTACCAGTTTGTAGAAGCTGTTGCATGCTGATGAAGATTTTTCAGTTTGCTTTTAAAAAGGAGGGACTGACCTCATAGGCTTGAAAATTACAGGTGTTAAAAGGGGAAAACAAATATGGTTTGATTAATTAATCATTTGAAGGGTCTTTTCCTTCTAAGGAACATTATACTTCATAAGGGAATAAAGATAATTCTGGATTTGGGGAAGGGGGGTTCGGTGGTTGTTTGGGCTTTTTTAACAATTCTAATAAAATTCAAGAGTTGTCACTCACTGATCCCTTCAAGATCAACACTGCCAATCAGGTAACTTTGCAGTAGTTCCCATGGACACCTATTTCTTCCATTTTTACAATAGGCTTCAGCAGGAGAAAATTCTCACTAGAAATTACAGATTCATACCATACTAAATGACTTAGTTACTTTATTTCAGAGTATTGGAGTGACTACAAGATTCCTACTTTAGCAGAAGAACCTCATTATATACAGAAACCTCAAGATACAGGAAGAATTTTTTCTTAGATTGCCAAGTTCCATGCATAATCAACTTGTGACGCTATCTTTTGAAGAGAAATATTACTTTCTTTTCAATTTAGATAGGATGTTTTCAAGCATTTTGGCTCTGGTATTTTAGCTCTAATTCAGGACGTAAAAGTTAACTATTTAAATCTAAGCTGTTAACCTTAAGGCATTACAATTATTAAAAAAAATCATAAACAGGAAAATCCCCAAAAGAAAATCTTCTCAGCATAAAATAGGCATGCCTAATTCTTTCCATTAGTTATAAAGGGAATCTAGGATTACTAGTTTGTGTTTAATTAGCTTAAATATCTTTAGCTGGGTGAGATAACTCTGACCTTTCATTTAATAAGGCAGACTTCTGGCTTTGAACTTGTTGGCTATTATTCTCCTTTTCATTAAGACTTTGACAGATACACTCATAAATCCAGCTGTTACAAATGAGCAAGCTAAACCTCCCTTCTATTTTCGTAGCTAACTGCTGGTGGTCTCCATCCGTCACTCTCTCCTGGCAGATATATCTTTATCACAGTTGATGCAGTGCAAAGTCCATCAGCTTATATTACACCCCGTCATTGCCAGCTATTTTTTAAAATAAACTCCAAAAGTTTTCTCCAAAGTGACTTATCTCCTTTCTTCTCTCTGTTATAAAGGTAGAAGCTTCTAACAGAGAGATATGAACAGAAGTTGAGGAGACAGTTAAGGAAGAGGAGCTAGTGGATCTTAAAGTGTTATAGGTAATTAGCTAACTGAAAATATGTTATAACGTGTATGTATTTAAAATCTCATTGTAACTTTTACATTATACTAATACAGCTATAGTGAAAACATGTTTTTCATGGTATATATATATGGTATATATATAATGTTCATTGTAAACTTACTAGATAATGAAGGGTGAAATGTACAGTGCTTTTGTTAATCACAGTTTAAGACAAATGCTGACTCTATAGGAAGGACTGAAGGTGTCTCTTCAGGGAAAAAATGTTTCAGCTGTTCTTAGGTTTTTAGTGAGGTTCTGATGGTCTTACTCATGACAACCAAAGACACTTAATCACATTTTTTTGAGTAAAAGGCGTGATAATAGTACCTCAGAAATTGTTTTCAAAATATTATTTCCCTTTCTAAAAATAAAATAAAATTATCGAGCTTGCATTTGTTAAAAGAAAATATTGTTTGAAGGGGAAAAAAGGTTAATGAGAAAATAGGTTCTCTTAAAAACATTTATTATTCTTTTAAAAAATATTTAATATACATACAATTTAGCAACACAGAAAAAATACTGTAGTTTCTAGTTTTTCTGTAGTATGTTGCACTGTTTAATGTATTGTGAGGGGAAAAAAAAAATAAAGAGGAAATAGTAATGTCCTTGTAATGAGAGTCCTATTCTAAAACCATTCATTCGTTTGAAGATCAACTTCTGTTTATCTGTTCATTAAGGATAGACTGGACCCTAAAATGCATTATAGTAAACTCCACAGAGGATCATAGCATCTGAGATTTTCCCTTCACTGAGTCATAAACACATGCAACTGCACTACTCTTTTCTATCCTCTCCCTCTTCCTTCTCCATAGGGGACAAAAAGGAGGTCAGAAATTTTGAAGAGTCTTCTTTCATGTGATAAAACTTACCCTGTTTTGTGTGTTTCCTTCCTGTTTTCATTAGCTAAGGATGTCTGAATTAAATGATGAAGCATATGCTAAAATTCTTTAGAATGTATTGAAAAACTGGGGATTCCAAAACTAATTTAAGCTTAAATGGATGAAATTGGATTGCTTTGCAATGGTTATGAAAATAAGATTAAGATAATTAGCTCTGGGGAAACAAAATATCTTTGCAGAAATAACACTATTATTTACCTCTTTATAACTCTAGTTGCTACAAAAAGGTATTCTGAATAGATACTGAGAGGTCCCAAATTGGTACTGAGCCTAGATTTTAGGCACTAAAAAGGATTTTGAAAATGCAGGGTGAAGCTTATCACAGTTTATGACAACAGTAGAAGAGAAGCTAGCTTTTTCTCTCATTGGAATAATATAAACATTAATGTCACTTCAGAATTTCGGAGGATTTGTCCTAATTCATGACCTACTTTTTATGTGTATAATTTATTGGAAAAGGGCATGTGTGTGTGTGTAGGCTCATTTCTTATATGTGTAATTCACTTATATATTCCTAATTTACAGGTGCTCCATTCGTAGGTCTCTCAGACTTAGGAAGGTGGGTGAAACAGCTATATTACCTTCACAGGGCGTATGGAGAAATAGCATACAGCAATGATAATAATTGCCCATCCCCTGAATAGATTCAACCAAAACAGAACAATAAGAAATCTGTGAGGGCATGCTCACTGCTGAACTGGTCTTAGTTGGTTTTCAATTTATTTCTTACTCTAGCTTTTTTTTTTTTCCTCATCTACTTGCTTTTCAGTGAAAGTACAGAGGAGGACTTGGGAACAGGGGAACAGAGTACTGCTCTTAAGCCAGTGTTTTCTGCCTCAGAGCAGTGTGCTCATATCAGCTCAGAGAGCCACACATCTTCACATTTATTTTTTTCATGACCACACCAACATCCCATTGTTGATACACAGTAACACACCTTCAATATAAAGCCAGGATTTTCTTTCAGGTGAGTCTTGTTCTTAATGTGGGAGACAGGAAACTCCTTAGAAAGGTGCAAGCTAACTATCTGCAACTTCTTTCTTTGTTTAGGTTTCATTAAAGCCACATTGCTACTTCTCTAAGAGATTTCTCAAAGAAGGTTATTTTTTCAAAAATGTTCTGACTAGGTGCGTTTGTTTCTTGTATCCATTCTAATGTGGCTAAAAGTTACAAATTAACCCAATTTTATGTCTCACATTTGTGATTTGTTTGCAGGGGACAGACATGTGAAAAGCACAGGAATTGTATTATATGTGAATATATGTTTGCTATCTATATTTATTGTGAACTTATATGTACATAGTCAGTGGTTGAATATTTCCCTAAAATGAGGAAGGAATTTGAGAGTCTCCTGAACTGCACTCGTCAATTAAAAAAAAAAAAAAAAAAAGAGAAGAGTTGTAGACCATGTTCTGGAGAAGTAGAAATCGAATAATTTCTGTCTTGTAAGCAAAGAGAGATAGGGCAAAAATGATACCATCTTTCTCTCATTGTCACTGTGATCAGTAGAGATGCAGTAAAAAGCAGACATGAGCTATTAAAAAGATAGCAGCAGGGATACTTGGTAGACCTGAAATAAAGGGTTATGCCACAGAAGTAAAAAAGTTGCTTTGTTAGCTGAGAAGTAGCTATTTTTATACATTTTTTTACTATCATCTTTGCACTGCAGAATGCAAACAAACTCATATTTTATTTGTTCTATTTCAACAGAAGATAAACATAAGCAGACCTGTGTTGGAATATCATCTCATACAATTGTTCTGAGATATTTTCTCCATTTACTTTTGCATTGCAAACTCCTCAGATTTTATGTATCAGCAGTGTAACACTGAGCGTTTTAATTACAATGAATGATGAGTTTTCTACATGGAATAAAATGGAGACACTATCTCATGAGCTCACCTCTTAGATAGACACTTGACTTCTGCTAAATATTATGGCAACATCCAAAGTAAATCTGTTTTACCACTGAATAGTCTATATTTACGGAAGTGGTCTCCTGATTTAAAGTGGATGTTAATGGGCAACCTTAGCATTGCTGACACAGTGGAAATTAGTTAAAAAAACACTGCTTTTAAAAGTGCCATGTGCCATGTTTTTGTCACTGGTATTATGTCTTAGTGACATAAAAGGAAAGAGTACTATATAGCATAGAGATTTATATACCAAAGAGCACCAAAGAATTAAATAGTTGACTGGGGATTTTTTTATATATATATTCAGTGCAAAAAATTTCAAAAATCACTGAAAGCTTACAGCTTTCACTTTTTTTTTTTAAGCTAGATTTTGCTTACTAAGAAAATATCCATAGAAAATATAATTGTATTTGTAAATATAACTTAAAAAGAAAACAAAAATGGATACAAAATATTTTAATTTCTGAGGGTTTTTTTAATATTTATTTTAAATTATTTTTATTTGACATAGAGGGCATTGATATGATGACATTTAGTTTTGTGAGAAGTCCTCATTTTGTCTAATATGCATACTATGTGTGACCTAAGTACAAAATGTCAGTTAGATATTTCATAGTTTAGATATGCTGACTGTTGACATTATCTAACCTTGGACACAATTTTCTATTGCCAAAAAAGATCTAATATGTCTTATATATTCAGTCTGACTTCTCACATGTACTTATCAACCCTTAGATATATTCTATAAAAAGATAAATATTTATTCTTACAGATATTCAGAATTACCTATATTTCCTATATTTTGTTTCAACGTGGCATTCATTATTTTCTGAAATCTATTAGTCATTTGTCTCAAAGGATAAGATATCTTTTGAATTTTATGTTAGGATCCAGCTTTTGGTTTCTGATATTTAGATTTAAAATGGTCTCTCAGATCATTAGAATGCAAGATGGCTACATTTGATGTCAAAAATAGTTGATGTTGTATTATCTTCTCTTTTCCTTATGCAGCTTGTTGCATAATTACAATTTTTACTTCCTCTTTAGCACAAAAATTTCAGTTTTATCTGTGTGCACTTTGGGCACATTGGTACTTAGTAACACAAAGAACAGTGGATCTTCTGTTGTTTGACAGTTCTGAGAGTATTTTCATTTAGTTTCATGATTTAGTAATAATAAAACACTAGTCAACAGAATGTTTGGACGTCTTCGTTTAGTGGTTGGCAATGTGTATTTCCAAACATATGACATTAGTGTTTACTCTCTGAGAACAACAAAAGAGTATTTGACAATCTATGACAGTTTTAAGTTAAAATTACAACTATGTTTACATCCAGTAGGCATCTGCATATACTATATCTAAAATTTATATGAAGTATTTTTAATATGTATACGTTTTGTACAAATCACAAGTGAACTGTAATGAACTTTAAGAAGTGTCATGTTGGCATCACAGGCAGCTTGTCTCCACATATTAACTAAATATAATTATGTGAAAATTATCTTTCCATAAGAAATTACTGTTTGTAAAGAACAATGGGAAGGAAGAGATAAAAAGAAAAATACATTGTCTACTAGTAATCATAGTGAGGTTGTCTTGGGAATGATCCGCTGCTTGGATTGCATGATATCATTTCTAAGGGAACCTGATTTGGGTGGATTTAAGACCCAGAATATTTCTTCTTTTGGTTTGTTTGCTGCTGCTCTTGTTTGTAGTTCCAGCATGTGTTCCAGAGATGCAGATACACACATACACGAACACAGGCAGCACACACATCAGCACAAGCAGAGAGCTTTACGCGCTGTCATGCAAACACCAATTGCACCCACATAAACACAAACATGGACTGCCCAGACTTGTTCTTCCTCCCTGGTTGATCAGGATTGGTGTTCCAAAATGAAAACATACACAGAAACACACACACGCTGTCTAGATGCACAACTACATTTATGGATCCCTCAAATATTAGCATAGGCTCTAAACCCATCTAAAACCCATGGTTGGACTCTGGGCCCCTTCCTTGGTCAGTGTCTCAGACTTTGGGTATTTCCAGAAACGGGTGTCTTCTTACTCACTGGCTAGTCAAGTTTGATGGCCAGCTAGTCCAGCCAGCAAAGCACACCCATGCATCTGGTGCTTCCCCTAAACATCCCATTACAAGTTTTCTACCCTGTCATAATAAGTTTTACATAATCTCACAAGCCCCATCAGATATCCCAGGATAAGTCTGCCTTTCCCAAGAGGCCTATGGAGATTCTGCTTCCCCCTTTCTTAACAACTACAAAGTTCAGAACAAGCATCTCTGAGGCTACACCTGAGGGGTTCCTTCAAAGGCCCATCAGTCTGTCACCTAACAGTTCTGGTCTTGATATTGTGACTATTATCCTTTGCTTTCTAGGGTTTCTGTACCAGTGTGTTTAACCTATTTCCCTGTGTCTTTTTTTTTTTTTTTTTTTTTTAAAAATGCTAAATCCTTGTTAACTATTCTCACAAACCAGAGGTCCTACTATACATATGAGCACGTACCCTTACCTTCCACATATGATTCAGATTTCACATACCCTTGCAACTCTATCTTGAAATTGAGATGACTCCATTTGTTCAGTGAATAATATAATACTATGACTAAAACAGAACCATAGACTAACTATATGAAAATTCAATACGGTAAAATTAGCCAAATTAAAGCGGCATTCCCCTTCAGTTTGAAATGAAGGTATACAGCAATCCTAATGTGATGAATTAAGAGTAGAATTACTATAACTCAGTAATGTGATACAGCCATGAAAAAATAAAACCTAATTTTAGAATATATGAGGTGAGATATTTCTGGCAGAGGTGGTACTATAACTGTCTACCTTTGCTTCAATATATCTCATCTGGTGGGATGGCACTTGAATTATTATGGACAATTCAGGTCACCTACATTCTAAAAACAGAATATGTAAAGAAAAGGGACTCCAGTCTTCCAGGACAAGACAATACAATGCTAGTATAATCTAATAGACTGAGGTCTGAGAGGGATAATTCTGTTCATTTCTAAAAAAAAAGGTATGTAAGTTAATGAGCAATATTAACACTAAAGTAAATTGACACAAACTGGACATTTATAAGTCTAGTCTTTAACCCTCAGAAAGCTGATATTTTAGAACTTAGCTTCCCCATCAGAACAGATGGAAAAAAAATCTGAATAATTTAAAGAAGACTGTGTGATATTGGACAGCACTGGATTCCACAACAGAAGATAGACTTTTGAATCCTCTACTTACCTTGTTACAAAATTAATGCAGAAAATGATCAAGGTCTTGGAGCCTGTTGTTACGTTTTTCTGAGAGAGGTCAGTGGGGAGATGAATAAGATAAGAAGATGAATAAGATAAGAATCTCTTCCTCTGAAGATGTTTTAAGTTGTGTCTCAGCTGTAAAGGAGATCAGTTCTGTGGTGTTCCCTGAGATCCTGATCCCTCAGAAGTTTGGACCCAGAATCTGATGAGTAGTGATTCTTCATTTCACTCAGTTCACAGAGAAAATGGATGGAGAGAAAGGGAAGACTAACAGGACTTTTAAATCTAATTATTCCTTTCATAATAATCACAGAATCACACAGAATCATCTAGGTTGGAAAGGACCCTGGAGATCATCTAGTCCAACTGAGGCAATAATGCAGCTAAAGTCCAACTATTTGATTTCCTGGAAAACAAGAAAATGACAAGGAAAAAAATAAAATTTTACCATAATATCTGTGATTTACCAATTTCAGATGGAATTTGAAAGTCTAGGAATGCCAGAGTGAAGTTAAAGAACAGTCAGGTGTTTACGGCAGGGACTATAAAAATCTGTCACGATTTTAACAAATGCTGCCAGCTAGGATTTAAAAGCTTCTGAACTGAGTTGCAAACTGATTTAAATTGTGGAGTTAGGGTATCCATGTGCTAATAAAATACTTTTATTTCTTTCTTTTTACTGTTGTGGACCACTGCAAATATTTCATTTTAGACTACAACATATTCTCCATTATACGACTCTTAAAAATAACTGAAATATTCAACTTGAATCTAACTCATGCCACATAACTATGGCAACAAGACTTGAGGAAAGCCCCATGGGGATAAAATTCTTTTAAAGAAAAAGATGATTCAAAATAATGGGTCTAGGGAGAACCTTACTAAAGTTATATAATGATTTAAAAAGAAGAATCAGCAAGGCATAAAATATACGTCTTCAAAATAATTCCGAAAGAAACCAGAAACTCACAGAAGTGGCAACTACTCTGAGAAACATGGTAATCCATACATAATATGGGGAATATTTTGGAGTTATATGAAATAAAGGAAGTGGCATGTAATCTCATGTAATCAGAAAAAAATAGCAGACTACTGATTACTTGGGACTAGATACAACAGACAATGAACAGACAATTGTGATCCTAAGTATCACACAACATGCGAGTACCAAAGCAAAATTTGGTAGAGTGGAGTGCCTGAGCTCCTAGTCTAATGTACTGAAGAATTAAATGACTCAGGATGGCAGAATTTATAGCAGACATCCTACAATTGCCTGAAGCAGCCAGTAGGAAATTTTGTAGAGAGCTGTGTCTTCAGATCAATGTTTCACAGATACCCAAAGACCTAGGCTGCAGGGAAAAGCTATTTCAGTACAGAATTCACAGCCCACGGGCTTCTCCTGCAAGACTGCAGCAAAGGAAGTTTACTTCTTTCTTCCATAAGACAATAAAGTCCTTTTTTTGGAGAAAAGCTTTAACAAAAAGCACAGTCATGATATATAAGAGATTCCTATTCAAGTGTTTTCATAAAACAGAATTCTATACTCTCAAAGTGTTACAGCCAGAGCTATATGCAGTTCTACCATGAACAACAACATCTTTTTTCCTTTTGATGCTGTGTACATTAACAAAATAAATTACACTGAATACAACCACTTAGGTGGATATTAGAGGAGATGTAAGAAGTATTGTTAACAATCTAACCCAGTAAAAATAGTTCTAATTTTGGAGAGTAGAGAACTATGTTTATGTTCAAGTGGAATTTCTGTATTTTATCCTACGACTGTCATGACCAGAATCAAATCATAAGCTGTTGCAATTGAACGAAGCACCTCTACTTTTATGTTTTAGTAATGTCAGTCTGCCTCCAGTCTTAGTATGAAAAATGATAATTTGAGCATCACTACTTTCAGAGACACAAGGCAGCATGATATGAATACAAAATGTAAGTACTTCTATTCTTTTTTTTCACTCCTTTCTCTGAGAGTCAGCCTAGGGATAAATGAAGACAACTACAAAATCTACGTACACCTCATATGAAAGTCTGCCCCACTTCTGGGAGACAGAAGCAAGAGCAGTCCACAAGAGAGATATTTAGTAATAGTACTTCTGTATCAACCAGGATGACTTATTCCACTCCTCATCTTGAGAAAGGCTGGGATTTACCATAGAAGAAGAAAGACTCACTTTTTACCAGTTAACAAAAAAAAGTTGTGAGGGAATGATTCTGACAGTTTTTCTTTTCTTATGTCCCACAAACCTTTGCATTTTTCTGAAGGTATAAAAAGAAAAGGGTAAGAAAGAAGAAAAATAAAAGTACAAGACATTCTGAGGCAGAAGACATACTTTAATTTTGTAACGAAGTTATAATATTTGTTTTGACTAACATTAATTCTAACTCAATTAAGGATTCTAGCATTCCCAGTCAAAAAGTGTCTTTAGCAATAAACATGTTTTTGCTTGTAGGATCACATACTGCTTTTCTAACCAACATTAATAGACACTATTCTGCATTACAACGTAGATATCAATTTTTGTTGAGGATTTAAGAAATGGTGAAAGGTCAAAACCAAGACATGTTTTGAAAATGCCATTAGGTTATTTGCTACTGTTAGCAAGAGAAACATGTTTCAGCTCTATTGTGCAAAACTATTTCGAAGCAGAGCTCTGTAGGATTTTCCTAGTAATTTGAAACTGTTTGAAAAGTAAAGGAGCCAGGGATCAGAAACGGTTAACATATTCCCTCCATAGGTAAAGTACCAGAACCTGAAATCACACCAAACTGAAAACAAATCTGAAACTCTCTTCCTGTTTCAAATACCATGCTGTTATACTAAAGGTGGACTCTCAAATCTCAAAACAGCAGCAGCTACATTACAGACATGTAAGTCTTCTGTTGGCTCTATTCCACTCTGCCTCATTTCAGTTTTTATATACTTCTCTTAATGTGCTAGGAGGTCTTTGGAATTTGGTCTCAATACATTAATAATTTAAATATAATCATCACTTCATGGAACATCTGTCTTTCTCCTGTCACCCGAGCTAGCTTTAATTCCTCTGGCGGTTTAGTAGCACTCAGGTTTGACGTTCACAGTATAACTAAGTTGAAAGTTGTTGTGAAATGAAGCTGTAAAGCTCAACAAACTATCACAGAGGATTTATTCAGGAATATAGATCTGAGTCAATATAGAAAACACCAATGCAGAGAAGAGAAACATTTTTTTCTCTTTGAAGTCCTTAGCTGTTATCCTTAGACCATGGGATAATTAGATCATGAGCTAATTGAAACATACAAATTAATTGCACTGATTTTTATTTATATGAGATGATAGTCTTTTCCTGACAAATTTGCTTTGATGAGGTAAAGGAAGCACTTGACATTTTGCCATTGAAACTTAATTGCTCTCCTGCACCAATTAAAATGACACAGTATTTGAACTGAATTGCTTAATGTGCTGTTCCAAAGAAAAAAAGAAGGCAGTGAATACCCTAAGGTGTCCATGCTTTTAAAGCACATTGTATCAGTCTGACCAAATCTGTAATAAACCCAGAAATCCTTTACCTGCCAGTGATTTTTGGTAAGCAGCTCTTAATTTCTTAGGAAAAAAATTACGGTCTTTCAATAAACCAGTGACAAGCTTATTATTCCTCAGTGGTGGCATCAATTTTGAAGGACATCTCATGTGACTCCTAGACCTAGAGAAAGTAAACAATGTAAAAAAGACTAAACCAAAGCAAGAGTCGTGGAGTAGAAGTGGCAAGTGGAACAAATGAGCTTGACCATGACTGCAAGCTGTTTTAAACTTATTTCTTGTTGCTCACCTTTCTTACAAAAGCAAGGACAGTAGTACACCACAGAACATCAGAATAAATGCTATTATGATTCTGTATGTGAGCATGGATCATAGTCTTCTAATCTCCTCTCACACATCAGTTAATCCTTTGTAATGATAATTCATGACCAATTATTTGTGGTTCTTTCACCACTGGTTACATCCAGAGAAGAGTCAAACAGGCACTACTAGCCAAAGAGTGTCTTCAAGTCCAACAGTAGATATAACTTTCAAAGTAATATTCACTAGGTCACAAAAAAGTACCGTTTTATCTATTAACCTTGTATATTAAAATGTCTAAGCAACTTTGTAAGACAAGTCTAAAATCCAGATTTCTATTTTGTACTGTAACAGCTGATCTAGATACTCATCTGTATGCTTTCTTCATTTTTCTGTAGAGATGACTTTTCTTCCCTTGTGCACTGTTTCAGTTTTAACACGAGAACTTTAATTCCTCTTTCTAGCTAAACTGCCTTCTACCTTCACCTTCATTGCTATCTGTAGCTAGGTGGTTACAGTATTTTTGTAATGGAAAAGAGAGGAGAGCACTTCTAGCAGAGGCATTGGTATGCACATGAGTAGAAATGGTACAACTTTTTGGGGTGAGGAGGGATCCAGCTCTTCCAGCAGACCGGGACTAACACAACATTAACATTCCCAGTCATACAGCAGGCACACCAGCAAGTCGCTGCCCCCTTCCTAACATCACTGTGGATACATATTTTTTTGATTTGATGGCCTGAAGCCATAAACAGATTTTGTCTTTCAGCCTCACTGAACAGCATCAGGACTGCTTACTTCAGTGCTTAAGGCTTTTTTTCTTTAATCTTAGTCTGCTGGGCTACTATTTTGGGGTGCTTTATTTTTTCCAGTTTTTGAACCTCCTAATAAGGTTTGTAGGCAATTTAGTACTTTAAATATTATTTAATATTGGGAATATTTTTAAATATTCCAAATGCCCTCAAAACACAGCTTTAATAATTAACTAATAGCAAATACAAAATATCACTGTTTCATTGTATATTATTATTTTTCTTTTGACAATATGCTGCTGATTATTTTGAAAGCCACCCACAATGGGCATCTTGAGTGATATCTTTTTCCTTCAGAAGTGATTGGCAAAACTTTGAGTTTCATAACATGAAGGTTTCATACCTTGCTTTTTTATTTATGCTTAGTGCCTCATAAATCACATTATTCAATCAATTAAATGAATTCATTCTCAGTAGTACTACAGTAGCCAATTATCAGGATTTAAAAAATATTGGTATCACTCGAACTCAAATTATTTTAAAATAAACTTGTGTATTTCATTATTTATAAAGTTAGAACCATTATTAAAAGAATAAAGATGAAAAGGTAAAATTAATATATTAGAAAACTTGTTCTGTTTCCTATTAGTCTTTACAGTTCATGTAGTCTGTTTTTGCTGCACTTGAACAGCCAGAAAAATATTTAATTTTAATTAAATATTATTAAGCGTTATCCCATAACTCAGTAGATACTGGCTTCTATAACTTCTCTGTGGAACACCATCCTACAGATATGCATGCAGTGCTCTGAAAGAATCCTTTTTTGCTCCAAAACTCCAGAGATCTTAGTTGGGAAACACACCATTCCTGCATCCTAATCAAGTTTAGATATTAAAAAAAAAAAAAAAAAAAAAGTGCAAAGAAAATGTTTCTGTCCTGTCACAACTCAATCCACAGCATGGAAGGAAACATAACTTTAGAGTCCTACAGAAGTATAGCTATAAAAAAAAAAAAAAAAAAAGGTGATATACTCAGGGAATCTCAGCATTTTCTGGGTTCAAATAGCAGCTGAGCTTTAAAGCACACCTCTAAGTTCTACCAGTCTCCTAAATAAACGACTCAAGTGTTTTCTGGGATTTGGCTTTTATCACCCAGGCAGATCAATTGCCCTACTTTGGACTTTACTGGAACTACTTTTAAAATACATCGTTACTCATTGTCTCTATCTATACCAGTGACTGAATCCATCTTAAAAGTGATGTCACCTACTATGTGGTACCGAGTGATTCATAACTGTTTGACTCAGGACTAGCTCCTTCCAGAAGAGACTGGTGAAATTTGCACCACAGGTTGTGTAACCCTGGGCAACTGGGGTCTCATGTAGCTCCTAAGAATCAAAAACTTTTGGTTTCCTGTTCAAAGTGTCTAAGATACTGTGCAGATTATGTTACAGAAAAGTTATTTTTATATTTTTCTTGATTTAGGATGTGAAATTAGGCAATATAAGCATGACTCAGGGTCTGCTGAGATTTAGGTGTATTCATTAAAGCAAAAAGAACCCAGTCTGATGTTGTTTCACCTATACTGGATTTGGAGAGTGACACTGAAATGAACTTCTAAAACCATGCAAGTATTTGTTTTAGGGAATATGTTGACTCGCTTTGACAAAGAACCTGCGCAAAAATTAATATTTACACAGTGTAAATGTGCAGAGACAGAAGTGAAGTGGTAATGCGAACAGCTATAAAGGTGGCCTGGTTAGAAAGTGAAAGTTACTGAGCAGAGGAATATGTCTGCTGAAAAATACTGACAGAGAAATTACCTTGGAATTAGAAACATCTTTTAAAAGTGCAGTTGACATCTTTGAAGTACAGCTGGATACCTAGAAACCAGAGGCATCCAGAGATACCATCAATAAGCACAAAACTCAAGAAACTGTATTGGCAACTTATCATCTGAAAAAGTGGAAACTGTCTGGGAAAATAAAATTGGTCTGAAAGAATAGAAAATGTCATCATCTATTGGCTGTTACAGGTGAAAAATAGAGATTAGCAGCATCTATTGGCTGTTTAAAATGCTGGTGGCCTATGCCATCATGTCTCTATGATATAAAAACCTTTTGTTTTATCCCAAATGTAGTTTGTCTCTCTGAAAACTTTATGTGCTACATGTAATTTTCCTTTCCTAAAAAGGCTGAATTCTCTGCATGGACGTTCTACAAGATCCTGGACCTTCACTGGGAATGCCTAGCTGACTCCATACTCTCTGATGTGGATCATCTTTGAAATGGGACTTCTTCTGTTATTTTATTGGTTCCCCTTTGGTCCCACTTCTGGTGTTGGTTTGATTTGTCCTTCACTTCTGGGACGATTGGATCCCCTCCTGGGATGGGTTTGTCCTCCCCTTCAGGATTGTTTGTCCACTTCCAAAATCTCTCTAATTCACTTGCTACTGGTATTACATATTCATGTAGGTAATCTATTATATCTGCTGCAATATTGTTGATAAGTTTGTTTCTCTAATGATGTTTCTGGTAACTGGTAATCGTAGACATCTGTTTGGCTGTTGCTATCCAATTGATTGTTGCTATATTATTGATTGCTCCTATGATTGATTGCTGCCATACTATTGGTCGATACTGTATTATTGATTGTTGATAGCAATTTGTAATAGCTTGACACATACATTAATATATTCACTTTATTAATCATAGATGTACTTGTTAGTGGTGATTTTGTGGTAGTATACCTTCTAGTGGTGATTTGAAGGGTATTTGTAGTAATCTGTAATAATGTCCAGACATTTAGAGGATAGAACCTCCATGTCTTTATGTATTATGGAATCCTATGAATCCACAGTTGCTGTTTCTATACACCCACAGACCAGGTAATCTTTTCATTTGTGACAAATGGTGAAATAAACTACTTGAGAGATTTACACATTTAAAGTGTGTCAGGGTCCAGTACACTCTGAGCAGGTTACTTGAGATATTCTACATATGGAGGTTGTAATGTTAAAATAAGTAAAACTGGTATTAAAAGATAGTTGATGTTACACAGGATTTCTGATTTAGAAGAGTGATTTAAAATATACTGTATAACAAATCAAATACAAGTTACAGTCAGCAAAACACAACAAGAGCAACACACAGTTCAATAACAATACCAATGTGATTCCATTACTGGTCTCTATAATATTATATGATCACCATCATGACACTGGGCATCATCAGTATCAGCAGGAAGGAACAGATGAGTAGAAGTCAGATCAAGCTCTTCACACTCTTCAAAATTCTTTTTCTAGTTGTTTAGTTTTCACACTGTATGTTGGGCTGAGCCCCATATTCACTCCGTCTGTGTTTGGCTCACTCAGGGAGACATTCACACTCTTAAAGGACTCAGGAATAAACGTTTATATTGCCAGTTAGTCAACACAATAGTTGATAGTTGTTTATATAAAACAAGGGCTACCCTCTAGCCCCTTTTGTGTTGAGATTGAGTCAGTTTCTTTGCATTATTCTCTAAGCTTCCTGGGCACATCACCTTGGCCCATCTTTACTGAGTCTTCTTCCTCTGTAGGAGTTAATTTATCAGTCACAAAATGGCATATCAGGGCTTCCACTAGGAAAAAAAAAAAAAAAAAAAAAGTCATAGGGAAGTCATTTGACTATTATGAATAATAAAATACTAGTTTTCTTAGTCTTTAATATTAGCTCCTGAATAGAAAGTTTTCTATACTAAGATTTATCCTACTTAACTCTAGATGATAAGAAGTCATAAGACTTTCTGTTAACAGGGCGGCTGAGTGACTAAGCTTTAGCTCTAGATGGTTGGTTGATTCTGGATGATAGTGAGTGTACAATTACGTTGATTATATTGAGAAGTCCCAGTCTTTCAGTAATCCACAAAGTTTTTATTTCAGCCTATTAGGTCACTGAATGACAGTTTGCTTATAGTTTTCCTATTATGAGAGAGAATCATGTTCTAATAAATGACTTAATTATTTATTAGAGCAACTTCCCAAGTTTTCCAGTTTTCCCATACCACCATCAACCACTTCTGCTGTGGACAAATATGCAGCTGCCATTTTGTTAGGATAACTCTTTCCAGCATGTATCACTTCCTTGAACTGGCTTTTCAATATGATAAATTATCTGTTATTGTACTGTAATGACATTGGAGGGGAAAATAAAAGCCTTGAGAATTTTTTTCTCTATAGGAAAGGAACGAGTCATTTGCTACTGGTGAGTAGGCAGTAAATAGATTTCCCAAAGGCATTACACATAATTAAGAAGCAATTAACACACAGACTCTATAATAAAGGCTAAAAGAATGCACTACAAGAGTGGACATTATTGAAAGACACACACTAATATTCTTTTGCTAAGTATCATACAAATTTGTCAAGTCAAATCGGTTTATTTCTGATAATTTCTAAAACTGTTAATAATCCAGTGTCTGGTGGTGTTTGAATGCACAAAAATATACATCCAGAAGATATTATCAAGTCACACCTTTGTGTGAGTTATCAGGAAGTTGTTCTTAATTGCTTAAAGTTATACCATTGCACATGAATATATTAAAAAAAAAAGAAGAATATTTCTGTTAAGCTTACCCATGTCATTAATGCAAAGCTTTTATTTCATTTTTTGGGAAGGTGTGAAACTGGATCTAAGTATGCCAAATCATAAAAGCATAAACAATGCATATTAGCACAACAATCAAGATAGACTTTGCATAATTTACTGAAAGAGAATGACTCATAAACATAAGGTTGGTAGGAGTGAAAGGGGAGGCTAGTGCACTTGAGGTAGTATGCTAAATTGAAAATTATTTTCCCCAAGCCAGTAAAGTCCATAGTAAATAAAGACTTTTTAAGGTGAATTATCAAAAGTCATTATGAGATAAGGAATGTGAACATAGTGAAAGTTCCAAGAAAGAACCTTTATTGTCATACAGAAACAAGTAAGAAATTTCAATGTTTGGAAAAGAAGTCTATTGTCACTTAGACGACCCAAATTTTCACCTGTCAACCAATGCACCAGACTTTTACTGAGTACAAGTCTAACTAACAAACCTTATTTGGATCTTAAATGGCATCTCCAGTTTTCCACTCTTACTGGGTCTGATAACTTTTTCATCCTTTTTTGCATTGTCTTTCATCTGTACTCCTTCCTGGAATGCAACCCTGAATATGCCTCTTAAAAAATGTACCTGCCTACCTACAATTTTGCTGAAGGGTCACTCTAAATTACTCACCTTTGTTCTCCTGTTTGTATCTGAGTAACTGTAGACCCCCCTCTGAATGAGTTATTCATAGTCCCCCTTTTCATCTCTTTAGATTTCCTTCTGAGCACCTTCTCCCCAAGACTGAGCTTCATACTGATTTACATAAACTTCTGCTAACAGCTAAACCCTAGAGTCTGTCTTTTCTAGAGTCTCACCCTGAGACTGGTAATGAATTACATGTTTCTTTTGGTCTCATTTTCTTTAGCTGAGAAAGGAAGCTAAAATATGGGAAAAAATCCCACTTGAACCTTAAGCACCTTGAAAGGCTACCCAGGAGGAAAAAACATTACAAAATTAAGTAGAATTAATAATATATGACTAAAATTCAAAATTGTTTCTAGCAAAACAGGAATTATATGTTTTTGTACTGAATCACATGAAAATTGCCTGTGAAAACTGATTGGACTAGAAATATTACATAGCATCACAAAACTGATTTACTCATTTTTAGAATGCTACTGTGCACCAATCAAGGCAGCACAGCAATGACATTCTGGGAGAGGGAAAACTCTCACTGCTTCCATGTGCAACTTGTCAATTCCACATCCTGAGACCAAAAAGAAAATGTAGGCTATAGCAAAACTGAATGAATAGATTAAACTTCTACTGCTCAATTTAATCATTGTGAAGGAGCACTCCCAGTACACATTTGAATACACATGACTTCCTGTTCTGGCAAAATGCATACCATGAAGTATGGAAACTGCTTATAGAACCTAAGAGGACAACATGCAAGTTTCACATTTTTTTTGACTCGTTGATTAGATAAAGTGTCAAGTTAAGGTTGCGGTGAGCAAAGAGAGGACACTAGTAAGAAAAAATGTATAAGAAAATATTTGGGCTAAGATTCCAAGTTGAAATTAAAAACAAACAAGCAAGCACACAAACAGAACAGATTCTAGAGCAAGCAAATCGATCCAAGGATGAATTGAATTATCAACAGATTCTAGAGCAAACAAATAAAGCCAAGGATGAATTGAATTATCCTCCCATTCTTCTTATGCATGTATGCACTATTATGGAGAAGCAAAACATACTTGTGAGTTTTGGTGTTATTTTTCTTCCTTATACCACACCTGCAGTACAATTATACATATTAAATTATATTATTGTTTCTAGAAGTCTTAATCCCACAAAAGTTTTGAAATAAGAATAACATTCCAGGGGACTCAGCTACATATTCTCAGTAGATTGCTACAACGACCCTATATCAATTCATTCTTTTTCTTCTGTTGTCTCACCAACTATTCATTCCTTGAAGCCTCACATGATTTCACTTAGAGCTTCCTTTGACAACATTATTTCTTTGAAAAACATTTTTGTGAGATTTTCATGATCAGCGTATAAAAAGTATGTCTGCCTGAAAAATTTTTAAATTTATAATTAGATCTCTGGACTCCATGGGGTTAGGTCTTAATTTCATTTATACTGCTGTAAATCAGAAGTCAATTACAAAGGCAAACTAGAGATAAATCTGACTAAACCAATACCAGAATCTGACCCTACTGTACATCTGTCACATGTATCTGATAGGTTTTTATGAAGTTAGGGACAGAGCTGAAATTTTATCTTGTCTGATTATTGTGGTTTTCTTGCTTGACAGTAAATGAAACCAGAAAGACTTACAACAAACCACAAAAAGAACTTAAATGTAAATTTTATTCTATTATCATGCTGTGATATCACCTTCATCTTTGACTTCCAAAATTGATAGTCTGTTCTGCATTTTACAGAGATTTTTAATTAGACACAAGCTGGCTCTGATCAATCAGTCTAGACTGAATGAAAAAAAGAGAAGTGGGACAGAAAGCACAAGCATTTATCTTGCCAAAATCACAGATTATATAGTAGCTTAGTAGCTTTAATAACACTGAAAGAAATAGCAGATGGAAAGTTGATACTTTCTTGTTCTGGTCATTGAAGATTTGACTATATTAACTCAGAAAAATTAAAATATCTGTTAATACCTGTGCTACTTCACAATTAATTAAAAAAAATCATTACCACAAAGACTTCATATAAAAGAGACATTTTTCTTCAGTTTCCATTGAAATCGTCTGTCACAATGCATTTGCTGTCATGTTAAAAAGGTCATATTTCTGGAAAGTAGCACTTGTGGGGATTCCATTACTCTTGACATATTAGCTGGCTAGTATTGTGACTACCTGAGGGCATTGCTTCCAGGCAGCTGTTTGAAATATTCATAATGCACATGAATCAGTTCTGTTATGGTTCTGTATATGTACATAGCATAATAACAGTGCAATTCTAAAAAAAAAAAAAAAAAAAAAAAAAAAGAAAGCTTGAGAGTATAAAGTTTAATATAAAAAACCCCAATTGATTACTGAGTAAAAGTCACACAAATATCTTTCCTGAAGGAAGTGATACTTCAATCATTCTTCAAACATTTAATCCTACTTTCCTCAAGATATCTACATTTTCCATGAAACAGTGAGGAATGTTAGTATTCCTTTGAGATCATCTTGGACCATGCCAAAATTTGCAGAGACAAATTACTAATTTCTAAGTCCGTTTGATACTGTTCGTTGGCAGAACAATTCCTTGGAGTGGGTGTGAGTCATTCTGAAAACATGAAGTTGGTGAATTCATCTCTAAAAGCAAAATCCAGGCCTGGATATTTCCACTTCCCAATGATTTACATTTGTAGAAAAACTAAGGTTCTCTGCCAATGAGAGACCCTTTCAGAATATTAGAAAAAAACAATGTTTTTCAGTTTAGAGGATGCTGATATTATATATCTGCTTTTTAGATGACTGTAGCACAGACAATGCTGAGGAGCTAGAAGGAATACTGATTCACAGAATCACAGAATTGTCTAGGTTGGAAAAGACCTTGAAGATTCAAGTGTACAATGTGGAAAAACTAATTTGTAATCTTATTAAAGAGTACAATATAGTGTCTTGAAGATTTTTGTAGTCTATTTGAAATTACCAGTGCAGCACTTCAGGGGGTAAAACAGAAGTAACCAAAACATGTTCATTGTCCCTGTGCTCAGTAATGGGCAATGTAATTTTAGTTTTCTTAAGTGGTGCTTCTGACAGTATGCTGCTAGCACAATACTGTGAAACCATGTCCTGTTCTTTAGATAATTAATAAGTATTTTACATGAACTTTGTTTCATTGTGAATACAAATAAAGAGATTTCTTGACTTTGTTGTCATTTTAACAACAAACAGCCATCAACCTGAGATTCAGCATTTAGGGTAATAAGTAGTATTTGTAATGGAGTGGCTATAATTCTGTAATTAATTAATTAATTTAGAAATAATAAAAAATGTTTCCCTGTATTACTGTTTCAAATAAGAGACCTTTTACCTGTCAAAATGCCTATACTTCTTCCTTTTATAGAGGATCTTGAATTACGTGCCTTAGAAGTAAATGAAAAAAAAAAAAAAACAAAAAAAACCAAAACCAAATCTGCAATATCATGAGAGTGTCAAACATATATTCATAGACTCTATGTACAGGATCCTTTATATGAAATCACAAAAGAAATTCCAATCAAGTTGATATGGATGTCCCATAAGCCCAGAAAGGTTTTCTGCAGTTACAGGAACAGCAACCTGCTGAGCTTGTTTCTTAGAAAAATGGATATAAGTTTGTGTTGGACTACTCTATGTCTCTACTTTTAAATCCTGCCAAATATTGAAAATCTGGAGAGACTAAGGAAGGAAAAGGATCATCCAAGTAATAAGCAGGAAGTAGAACCTGCAATTCAAGACTTTTATGGAAACTTGTTTTCTACAAAATTTTGTACTTTTTCTTTGCCTTTTTTTTTTTACTCTGCTGTTTCGCAGTACACATATATCCATACCATTGTGCAGCTTCAGTCCTATCTTTAAACCCAGGTCTAAGTGCCTTTTCATCCACTCCCACTACAGTTTGATGGTATCTCAGCTTCTGCTTCTGCTCCTTTGAGAATAACAGAAATAACATTCATATATATCAAAACGTACCCCTACACTTGAGACAGTATGCCAAATTTGGATATGCCAGGTTTACTCATGGTACTGTGAATAAATCTCAGAAGACCTTGAAAAATATTCATTATAACTTTATGCTGTATCTTAACACAGAGATTCCCCAATTTAGTTACTTGCTACAAAAAAAAAAAAAAAAACAAAAAAAACCCAAACCTGTAAAACCATCCTTTTCCACTATTTTCTCTGTCCTGATAATGGATTTTTGGAGAGGAATGACATGGAGTGCTGAAGACACCTGGGTTCTTCAGAACATCTGTAAAAAATGTGCTGTTTCATTGCACTGAAAAAGGAATATTTTCTACTTTTTCATAGGAAATAGTGTTAGTCCACGTTAAAAAAAAAAAAAAAAAAGAAGATTGCTTGCTTACACATATTACACATAGATCCAGAGGAGCAGATTTTTACAGATGCCTCTAGCACAAAAAATTCAGTGTGGCACTCTCCAGTCTCAGGGATATATGTCAACAAGCCATATCCATAAACCAGAGCCAAAGAAAAGCATTGGGGTCCACAGGCTGTGAGGCAATAGATTTTCGGCATGCACTGATGTGGTACTGTGTTGGGTTTTTATGTGGCAAGGTTTTGGTAGCAGGGGAGGGGCCACAGAGGTGGCTCTTGTGAGAAGGTTCCAGAAGCTACCCTGACTCCAAGTGGGACCTGCTTCTGGACAAGACTGAGCCACTTAGTGACAGTGACTGTGCCTCTTTGATAATGTATTTAAGAGGGGGAACCTCAGAGGAGGAAAAGTCATGAGGGAAACACATCTGCAAACACTGAGGTCAGTTGAAGAAAAGAGAATGAGACAGGGAGGTGCGCCAAAGCAGAGACACTCCTGCAGCCTGTGGTGAGAGGGCAGGCTGTCCACCTGCACCCATGGATGTCAATGGTGGAGCAGATGCCCACCAGCAGCCCTGGAGGGTCCCACACCAGAGCAAGTGTCTGCACCCAAAAAAGGCCATGATTCTGATCAAATCCCACACTGGATCAGTCTGTTGCTGGGAGGACAGCAGCCTGGGGGAAGGATCCACACCGGGTTAGTTCATGAAGAGCTGCAGTTCTGGGGAAGGACTCATGTGAGAGAAGTTCATCGAGGACTGTCTCCTGTGAGAGAGACCCCATGCTGGAACAGGGGAAGAGCATGAGGAGTCCGCCCCCTGAGGAGGAAGGAGCAGCAGAAGCAATGGGTGATGAACTGACTGCAACCCCCATCCCCTGCCCCCCTGTGCCACTGTGAGGGAGGAGGTAGAGAAATCTGTCGCAAATTTGAGCCTGGGAAGAAGATGTTTGCAAAATGTGGTTATACTTCTCACTACCTTACTCTGATTGGTAAATAACTGTTGGTGCTGGTGGTGTTCAAATTAACTTGATTTTCTTTTTTCTTCCCAAGTTTAATCTGTCTTTTACCCATATCCATAACTCCTTGTCCTTGTCTCAGTCACTGAGCCTTTTGTTTTATTCTCTCCTCCTCATCCCTGAGGGGGAAGGAGTGAGCAAAAGGCTGTGTGGTGCTCAGTTGCCTTTGGACTTAAATCACTACAGGTACTTATGTTCCTGGGAGGGGAAAGAGGGATCAATGGATTGGGCATGCATCCTGCTTTAGAGACACATATTGTATAATGTTGAAGTCAGGTTATCAGCTAATCTCATACTACTGAAATACTACTGATCAATTTAGGTACTTTAATGCAGATTTAAAATCAGTAGAAAAGCCTATATCTCATATTAGTAAACAAAGTTTCATACTAACTCTGTATTATATTTAGTTTTAAATGGAACAAGCCCTAAAAAAGTTTTGAACAATAAAGAGGGTTTATTTTTTGTGACAAGTTATCATGTTCAAGATAACAAATTTGTCATACGACTTCATTCAGATCACTTAACCTGAAAATTTGTTATGTCGCATTTTGAAAATATAAGAGAAACCTCCCAGTTGTTACAATGGCAACTAGAGTGTCTGCTCTCAATTTATCAATAAAATATGTAGCTTCATTAATTCCTCTGTATTTCACTTTTGTAGAAGAAGATAGTCATGTTCTCTGCAAACTTCTAATATGAAAGGAATCTCTGCAAGGCATACACTGATCATGAATGCGATGTCTCAATTATGTAATGCGTAAAATCAAAATAACAGATTGCCTGCATAAGAAATCATTCTCCAGTGTTGTGATGGAATGTCTAAGAAAATTTCCCTCTAATAATTCCTGAAATGGGAAGAAAGTATATAGATTGCTTTTTCACAAAAACTTCTTTAAGCACATTTAATTTATGTGGTTTTGAAGCATTTGTTCATCACTCATCACTGAATCTTTTAAATTGTCCACGTTTTATATTTAAAAAAAAAAAAAAAAAAAAAAAAAGTATGGTTTTGTGTTTATATTCTTCTGCTTGAATTTTAATGTGCCTATTTAGTTAAGGGAAAACCAAAACTCATTTCTATAATTAGAAAATTATAGCAGGGAATCAGATAACTGAGTATGTTTACAGGAGATATGTGGGAGATTTTGTCTTTGTGCCCAGATAATTAACAAGCTTGTCTATTTAATCTCCAAAATGCAGCAAGTTTGATTTGATGAATTTACCTTGCTGTAACTCAGTTTTTTAATTCTGTATTTTTTACCAATGATTATTAAATTATGACTTACTGGGAGTTTATTAATAATAAAGAAAATAATCTTTCACCTGTAGAGTTTGAGTTCCATCCAGCACAGCAGGAATTAAAAGCTGTTCCAATCTAATTAATTTCAGTGGTTCATACATGAGAGATTTTCAGTTTGAGCTCCACTGTCACAAATTTACCACCATACTTTTACTAATTGCCAGACTCCTCAAACAGCAAGAGCTTTAAAAACTCACTTAAACTGAACTCTGTACTATCTATCTCCTTTGTAAGGGACAAGCCTGAAAAGAAAGCACATGTGGGGAGCAATCTTCACTACAGACCTGTGTTACAGAGGCTCTCAAAAAAAACCAACCACCAAAAATTAAAAATTTATTTTCAACACAATTAACTAGGCCTCCACAAATTACAGGTTCAAATGTCTGTGAGAGGAGAACAGAACAACTTCCTAGGGTTTAAGGACAACCCAAACCACAGAACAAAGCCCTGCTACCTAGGGTTTAACGACAACCCCAAACGCTCTATCACTCACCTGACAAGTGAGGGCTCTCACCCTCGAGGACCTGCTCAGGGCAGCGTCCCGACCCAAGGCCCCTCGAGGAGTTTCCTTGGGCAGCGTCCTGACCCAAGGGGAGAGTCCTCGACCGCAGCTGCTGCTCCAGGGGACGAGCTCCCAATGTCTCCCCAGGGGACTCCATTGATCCCCAGGCCCGATCTGACCTGCAGTCAATAGCGGCTCCCACTGCCCAAAGGCCCCAACTACCGCGAGGCCCTGAGAGCAAAGGCAGCCCCGACCTGCGGCACCTCAGCACCCAAGGAGCTCTGCTCTCACTGGGCGGGTGCGCCTGGCACAACCTGTAAGCACAGAAAGAAATGGATTTTCTGAGGCTGTCAGGATGAAACTTCTCAGCCTCAACACCATGCTTAGAAGTTAATGTAATAGGTAGGTTGTAAGTAATTTAGCTGAGGAAGCATGTTTTCTTAGGCATATTGAGAAAAAATGTCATTTAAAATTCAGCATTTCTATGGCCAGTTACAGCACTGAGCATAGCAAAAGCCTTTAGCCCCTGCACCCCCTGTGCAACTCTCCCTCACTGGATTTTTTTTGTTGTGGTACTTTCACCATACGCAAAAAGAGTCTTCAGACAGACAACTTAGTAATTATTTATTAACACAGCAATTATTTATTGGCAAGTACGTACAATAGATAGCTAGGAACAGTGCTAAACATTATATTAATATGCTTAGCACTCTGGATGAAACATCCAGTGGGTCTCTGCCGGCCAAGAATGTGTCAGTTAAGTGAGGTATGGTTGTTTCCTTGCAACAGGCTGATCCTGATTCTGTTGTGTTTCTATCCTTTTTTTTCTTACGTTCTATATACTTTCATGCCAACAACTTTCCTCTTAAAGCTTTAAGCTATCGTTTATACCTACTTAATAACAGTTTAGTCTGTTTTTACTCTTCTTGTCTTACATGAACATAGTTTATGTACTATGGCCTTTGACCTCAACAACTTTCTGAGCAAAACTGAGGTTACACATCTGGACTGCACCAAACTGGGCTTCAGGTCTCAAGATTATACCTTGTTCATTCTATCACACTTTTCTACTGTCCAAACTGTATAGCTGCTTGCAAAATGCTCAGTGGATTAAGTGTCCTTTCCATTAAACTCCTGAACTATTTAAGGGGAAATATTTGCAATAATTATGGATGGCTCAGGCTTAAACAATGTGGGGAATTATTCTTTTAACCATATAAACAATTCAGTTCCAGTGTCTCTCACTGTTCAGTTTGTAATACAGTCATAACAATAACATTTCAGTCACAGATGGAAACATTCAACACCTACCACAGTACAAAAGAGAGAAGTTATAAATTAATATGTAAATTACTGAACAGCACATTACATTCAAAATCCTTTTATGGACAAAGAGGAAGAACAATTTATATATACATAAGTAAAACCAATATTTTAATGGTTAATAAATTGGAAATCATAACAGTCTAATTCAAGAGTCAATATTAGTCTAGATCGAATTATTTTAGAGAAACAAAGAATTATAGTGCAAGTAGAGCACTTATACACAGAACAACTCTCAATAATAGCAATAACATATTTAAAATTGTAACTCACATTCTTCTTAGTTTCTACTCCTTTTTCTCTTTTCCTGCTGTTATGCTTACCCTTCCACTGCTCCTCTAGGCCAAATTTTTCACTGGTTTTCGTGGCGGTGAGTTTTTATAACCAGTTGTCAGCATCTGGAATCCTTTGCAGGGAGGAATAGGATCTTCATGCCAGTGGCTTATTCTTCCTCTCTTCTTTCTTATTTTTTCCACACTTAGGGTCACATATGTATTTACAACTTTTTATTTCTTCATTAATCTACAGGTCCTGGTTACTCCCAAAATTACTATTTATGGTGCTTTTTACCTATATTAGTTACTATTTCTTTGTTCTTTTTTACCCTTAAAGTCAGTTTTGTCCAGCTCCACATCTGTAGATTTTTTTTAAACTGACCGTTACTGAGTTGTTTATAGTGTATGGTCTCCAATGCCAAGCCTATGCCCCATCTCTTACCAGTCCATGTCTGTGTTCCTCTATGCTTCATTCTGTCTCTGCTTCTCAGGGCTTCTGTTATCATACTAAATCTGTATTTCTCTACACTATGTCACTGTGTAACAGTTGTAAATATTTCATTCTGCCTAAAACAACTGCTTGTTACTATCTATCTGCCACTATAGTTGTATCACATAAAAATCAAATGTAAGAATAAAAAATAAAAAAAATATATAGACACCTGATCAATCAGAAAAACTTCTGTCAAAACTAAACAAAGTAAAGCAAAGCTACAGGCAAGGCAAAGTAAGCTCAGACAAACCTCCAGCTTGAAAAAGCTAAGTCTTGAGACCTTGCAAGCTCAGTACAATATGAAGCAATCCTGTTACAAGAAATGAGTGGAAACACCTTGAAACATTCAACAAAATGAGAAAAAAATATGTGATGTGATCTTTAATATTTTTTAGACTATTTTGAAAGACTATTTCTTGTTTCATCAGTTTCTTACTGTTATTAATTGTGTTTGGGATGCAGTAAAGGAAGATCAGCAGGAAGTAAGGAAAGGCATATATAATCTTGATGGGGTTTTTTTTTAGGTTAGTCTTTCATTTTCCAAATTAATTCTTTGAAATTTGTTAACAAAATCAGAGGAAGGGGGTTAGGTCATCATATTTATCACTTCTGCCTTTGACACTGACTTGGTGTCTGAATTTTTTTTTTTTCCTCTTTTACAGTAGAACAGCTTATGTTCTGGACCTAAATGGACATTGCAGAAGAGGATATTTCAGTATTAAATTTATTTCTGTTACAGTCCTTCAGAGTTGAATATGAGGGTGTATATGAGAGTGTATAGAAATACCTATTGTAATGACATAGCCATCACCATGATGTTGGATTCTCTTCCATACATATGAATTATAAATTAAATCTCAACCTTTAAATAAAGGATGATAGGTGCAACATAACAACAACAATAACAATAATAATGTTATGATGATGATATTGAACCCATGATATATTATTGTTTTGGCATTGTTATTATTATTATTTATTTACAAAAATTCATGCTGGAAGGGACTTCTGGATGTCTCTAGTCTAAGCAACTACTCAAAGCAAGGCCATCTCTGAGGTTAGACTATGTTGCTCAGCACTGTGTTCAATGTGAATGAGTCCAGAAAGGACCAGGATGGTTGGGGCTGGAGCACTTGCCCTGTGTGGAGACACGGAGGGGCTGAGTCTTGCTCAGCTTGAAGAGAAGATAGCCTGTGTAGAAGAGGCAGCTACCCAGTGCCTATGGGGAGGTCAGCAAGGGGATGGAGACAGACTCTTAGCAGTGGTGTTGTGGCAGGAGGAGGTGAGGTGGTGGGCATAAATTGAAGTAAGAGAGTCTCAGACTGAATATAGGGAGAAACGTTTTCACCTTGAGGGCAGTCAAACAGGGGAATACAATAAAAATCAGTATGAAGTTTTTCAAGTTAAGATATCCATCCGATTAAAGATTGTTAAGCAAAACTGCTATCTCCTGCCAAAAGTGTGTCAGTCTAGTCTTGGAGGTAGTCCTGCAGAGCATCACAGTGAGTCATGACTCTGTGTGCTTGTGCATGTCTGCACACACATGTGTAGTCATGCTGCATGTGCAGGAGGAGAGGGGAACTGTCGGGACACCATGTGGACTGAAGGCTCCCTCATGCTGGGAAGAGGGGACTCAGGGCCTGGGTGCACTGCTGGCAACATCCCTCAGGGCCTGGGTGCAGTGTGCAGAGCTGGCAGCCAGCAACACAGCCCACTGTCCAGGGGAACAGCTGCCCACAGAGGCAGGGCCACAGGCAGGGCTGGACACAAAATGGTGCCCTGGGTGCCAGGTGTGGGCTGTAAGGAACAGTGAGGCTGAGCAGTGCTGTTTGAGCCCTAAATAGAGTAACTGGGAGAATCATTAGCAACCAAAAAAACTGCATTTCATACCACAGTAAGTTTCACCGATCTAGCCTCTGAAACTACTCATGAAAGTGATTTTAGGCAAATATTTTTATTTCCTCTAAGTTTAAAACGAATACCCCTCTGTTCATTACCAGTAGTCCTCACTGTGGGTTACCAGAAGGGTTGGGATTATCATTAAAGCTGTAGGTATGAGGACCAAATTCTGTTCCTTGCTGTACATCAGAAAAGTGGAATAAATACTTTCCTGAAGGTAGTTAATCCAGCTTTACAAGGGTGTCACTGAGCAAAATCTGGAACTATTCTTGTGGAAAAGTCAGCTCTCATAGTAAAAAAACAGTGCCATTATCTGTGCTTGTGCAGTATAGGTTCGGTGATCTTCAGTAATCCCTTTGTTGAATCTGATTTATTAGTTCTATTACAAATAAAAGCTGCAGAAAATTACAGCCAAGGTGTTAAGGTGCTAACACGCCTTAGCTTATGAACAGTACCATACATTACTGTCATTTGACTCTAAACAAATGCTTAAGACCTGAAAAAAAAATCTTTGATTGGAAAGCCTGATGGTTTCAGCTACCAAAATGCTTGAAGTAGCAATTTTTGTTATCAAGGTATTAAAACTGAGTTTAGTTCCACATTACTTCTAACTGAGAGGTCCTGTACATTTGATATTTTGCCCTTGAAAGCTACAATTTTGACTGTAAGCTTTGTCATCCTGCACAGGGTAATGATAACTTGCATGTACTCTCCTAGCCTATGGTATGTTAATTTACTGCTGGAGTTTAATTAGCCTTTTGCCACCAAGTGATTAAGATGCACCCTGTTTTATCCAAAAGTCACGTCCTGCTTTTAACACACTATCGGTCTATTCTCATTCTCAGGCCTGGCTTTTACGGCTGTAAAACTGTCCTTTATAAACTTAGAATTTCAGGGCTGTTTTGCTGCTCAGGAAAAAACAGTTGTGCAACATCACACTTCATAGAGTAGCTTAACAACTACACTAAAAAAAAAAAAAAAAAGAAGTTGTTATGCATCTGGCAATGCATAAATGCAGACTCTGAGCTAAGGGACTGCTAGAGATTTGCATTTTGCTTAAAAAGGGAGCTGGACAATATTGCCTCTTAGTTTTCTCAAAAATCAGATTATACCTGCATTAGTTCTAGTTATGCACATGACAAGAGTCCAATAATAGACTAAGCATATTGATCACTGTAGTGCAAAGCATTCTTTTATTACATGTTAGAGTGGCTGATCAGGCACAAAACCTTTTATACCTCTCCAAATGAAAACTCGATATTGTTTCATTGTAAGGTTGTAATTTACATTTACTAATATTCTACTTGAAATAAAGTCTATGAATTTCATATCCAGAGTAAGTCAGTTCTTTGAGGTGGGTAAAACATTACTCTTTAGACCTTTAAGTGGAATAATCTTAAGGAACTCTGGTCTGATATATAATGTTTCTTGTCATACGAAGTTGTCATCTTATAGGAACAATACATATACATAGATAAGCAAACTCAACTTATTTATCTTTTCATTAAATGGGTAAAGCATATATTTTATACTGAGAATGTATTTATAATTTTAGAACTAGAAATCGTTAACTTTCTCTACAAGTTTTTATACATATGAAATGGTGTAGCTCTCAGACTTCCTAATGACTTCCGTGTTTTTTGCAGATGTTCAGATCTGCTAGTGTCACTGATATACAAAGTCCTTACCCTGATGAATAATACTCACAAGATACTAAAATGATATGATATATAGAACTGATGGGAACAAAGTAAATTACTTTACAAGGATGATAATGCAGAGAATTCCTATCCTGAATTCCACTTTTTATTAAAGAGGTGAAGTGCCCAAGCCCAAGCCAGAGTTGACCTACAGATGAATCCTTTATCTTTTATAACTGGTAACCATTGTGCTAATAGGTGTTATACTAAGTTATAACAAATCGCCTATTCTGATGTAAAAAGTGGAAGTATTGAAGCCTGAACAACAGGTCCTGAGCCAAAGCTGCTAACTCAGTATGTAATAATTACTGAAATATGTATGGAAGATGTAGATACGTTGAATGTATATTTATCTTTCTTCATGTGTGGATAAAATAACAGGGTTATAAAGACAGTTGTCTGGCACTGTGGCCTTATGTGAGACCTTGTGCATAATCCAATTAGATAAGCAGGGAAACTCCCTTAGCTTCTCCCTTGAGCCCTGGCCAGGCTCTGGGGGAATATAATGTGAGATTGAAACGAGGTATTTCCACTTAAAACAAAGGTACCAGCTATTCTGGCTTGCTGTTTTTTGGATATATCAGGCTGGACCTGCTCACAGGGACTTTGGAAGCCTCACCTATGGGTGGAGGCACCGCGTAGGATTTCCCACTTGCCGGGACAGGATCTCCAAACCCTCGCTGTAACCGGGGCTGCCCAGTGGATCTGGGTGATGGTAACATATGCAAGTGGTGATGTATCTTTCTTAATCACTATTCTCTCTTTCAATTAGTAATGATTTGATGCATTACCCTGTATTTTCCTATTTGTTTAAGTGCACTATTCTGTCTTTTCTTACTGCATGTTTTCTGTATTATCCTGTTATATTATTTAGTTATTTCTAGTAAAATATGCCTGCTCTTTTCACTCTGGTGTCCCGGTTTAATTGGTATCCTTAATCAGCAAAACAAGAGGTGCCATGCATTATTGTCCAGAAACCACAAAAGACCAACACAGCTTGTTGAGTGTTTAAGATGAGGTCCAGATACATAGGTATTAAAAGCTGCGCAGGCTTTTTCCTAGTTCTCTCTACAGGATGAAAATTAATGTATAGGGAGCAATTTGAACCTTCTTCTTTTTGTGTCACAGTATGTATGTCAAAAAAAAAATCCAAAACTCACCATGTACTCACCTTCAAAATGAGATGACAACTTTCAGCAACTTGCTAACTAACCAGGAAAGTGCCTAATGCTCATATGTATGTAGTCTTTAGTACCTCTGGTAAACTAAATTCATGATTCGAATAACCTTCATTTTGTCATGCCTTAGGAGACTGTCATCTGACTCTCATCCAGTATTGGGATTCATGTTTCTCCCCTTACCTTCCTAGAAATAGTGAATCTTCTAATAGGATTGACACTCATTCTATTTTCATTTAAACAGTCTTGGGTGATGTACTTACATGTCAATCATTCTGAAACAATGACTTTCCATCTTTCCCTGCCCAGATACCTAAGGGAAGTAACACTGATCCATAATGACTTGTTGGAAGAACAGGAGCGCCTCAGTCAGCCAACAGCTTCTAGACTTTCATGGTGCTTTTCTTTTCACATCTGACTAAATAAAGTTGTTTGGAAAGAAAAGATATCAAACCTGTGTGGTAAACAGCCTCAGTCAAACCTTGTTTTACTTCATGCTGCACAAAGACAGTATCTACTAGCATTTTAAAAAAACGTATCTGCCGGAATCAGTGCTTCCGTGTTACACAGTATCTCACAAGGAGCACTTACGAAGGATATTGAATACCCAATTTAAATTCCTTCTGCAGTCACAGAGGATTTAGCCCAACAAAATCCTTTCCTCAGAAGTGTGCTCCTTCTTAAGTTAAAACTTTGACATGTTGAGTTGACTAGTAAAAGAAATTATTGAGACCAGTCTGCTTAACTGTGGAAAAATCAAGATACAAGGCAAACCACATAACTTGCAGGAAGGATGTAATGCATCTGCCACTCAAGAGATGTTCTGTATATTTTACACAAAAGTAACCTGATAAAACAGTGAGTAGAACTTGATTCTGGAACTGCAAAACCTGGGATTCTCCCATCCTAGCTGCCTAATACTTCAAGTAATTAATTTATTATTTCTATGTCTCTAGCACGTATTTTTGTTTGATTGATTGGGTTTTTGTTTCAATGCAAAAGAAAAACATCCTTAAAAGCACCTCAGTCACTACCTATATGATCTAGAGCATACAGTTAGTTAGTTCTCTTGAGAGTTTAATGATGCAGTTTGAATCTTATTAGATGAATTAAATAATCTGCTCTAGGTTTTCCATGACTTGGGTGAGAGTTGTAAAGATGTATTTGTTAAAAAAAAAAAAAAAAAAAAAAAAAAAAAGTACTGTGTCTGGCTGAGCTGGAATTGGTTTCCCCTGTAGCAGCCCTCACGGTGCTGTGTTTTATGCCGGGAGCTGGCAGGGTGTTGGTAGCACCCTGGTGTTGTGGTTACTGCTGAGCAGTGCTTACACAGCACCAAGGCTCTTTCCAACATTTCCCCCCTCAGTGGGACGGGGTGGGCGAGATCTTGGTAGGGGACACAGCCAGGACAGCTGACCCGAACTCACCAAGGGATATTCCAGACCATATGACGTCTGCTCAGGATAAAGCTGGGAGAAAGGAGGAAGGGGGTGGGGTCACCCTTGGTCCTCCGAGGCAACCACTCCGCGTATGGGAGCCCTGATCCTGAGAAGGCCCCACATCGCCTCTCCATGGGGAAGGAGAGAATAAATCTGTTTGCTTTTTTTGCTTCTGTGTGCGGACCTTTGATTCTCTTTGTTTATATTAAAACTGCTTTTGTTTTACCCACAAGGGTGGTTTCTTTTTACCTGTCTTATTTTCTTTCCCCTCTTTGCCCTGTTGAGAAAAAAGGGGGAAGGGGAGGGAAGTGATAGAGCGACTTGGTGGGTACCTGGCATTTAGCCAAAGTCAAACCACCACAGTATGTTTCCTCTTACTTTTGTGCTTTAAATATCAAACAAGAAAGTTTATTCCTCTCTGAAAATAAAATGCTGGCATTTAAAACTTGAGCATAAATATATATCTCCTAATAATACTGAGCAAAATTGCCAAATCCTCCATGACAGCTGGTTTTGGTAGCTTTCCCCTCAGTAAATTACCATCCTCCTTGCCTAAAAGGTACGTCTATATGGCCATGCAGTTAATAAGTTCTGAATTTCAAGATAAGCACGGGCAATTAAACCAACCAAAATTTTGTACGGGAATAAATGTTTAGCTTCTCATTATGCTTTAAAACACAGGGTATTCAACTAACAAGTCATTCAGCTAACTTCCAGGCTGAAAAGGAACAGTTCTGTTATCTGTGCAACTTTACATAGACACATCTTAAAGTCACTGTAAATGCATCTTGAGTCAGCAAAAGCTTTGAAGTAGATTTACCTATTTTGCTTGCAGGAAGCTCCCTTATGAGAAAATGATTTAGACTAGCTAATAAATGGAGAAAGCTTTAAGTAAGGAGGAAAGGTAGGAATGCAAGTTGAAAAAAAAGGTTTATAGATATTTTTCTTCTTTTTGTGTCTTTGTAGGGTGGGTCTCAGCTTTCAGGCTTGTTTTAAATTAACTCGGTTATTTTATGAGCTGAATTATCTTAAGGTGCAGATCAAGTTCCTTGTTTCAGTGTCTGCCTGAGCTACAGTTTCCTACTTCCTTCCTGTGATTCTCATATTTGATGCTATAGCCACACCCTATACTATTGCGGCAGGTGCACCCTCCCAGTGAGAGCAGAGCTCCTTGGGTGCTGAGGTGCCGCAGGTCGGGGCTGCCTTTGCTCTCAGGGCCTCGCGGTAGTTGGGGCCTTTGGGCAGTGGGAGCCGCTATTGACTGCAGGTCAGATCGGGCCTGGGGATCAATGGAGTCCCCTGGGGAGACATTGGGAGCTCGTCCCCTGGAGCAGCAGCTGCGGTCGAGGACTCTCCCCTTGGGTCAGGACGCTGCCCAAGGAAACTCCTCGAGGGGCCTTGGGTCGGGACGCTGCCCTGAGCAGGTCCTCGAGGGTCAGAGCCCTCACTTGTCAGGTGAGTGATAGAGCCTTTTGGGTTGATGTTAAACCCTAGGTAGCGGGGCTTTGTTCAGTGTTTTGGGTTGTCCTTAAACCCTAGGAAGTTGTTCTGTTCTCCTCTCACAGACATTTGAACCTGTAATTTGCAGAGGGCTGGTTAATTGTGTTAATAATATTTTTTTTAATTTTGGTAGTTGTTTATTTGGGAGCCTCTGTAACAATTGGTGTAGTCAGCAGGATGTCGATAGAGGAGATATTACAGAAATATAGTTGTGCCCCTTCTCCCCCAGATATACAAAGGGCAAAGGAGAGGTGGTTTGATCTGGTGGAAGTTGCGAGAAAGTTGGAGCAAAGCTGGGGAAGCTGGTGGATAAGCGGAAGTGAAGGAAAAATGTGCTCCATATTAGGTGCCTGTTTGATTCAGGCGCAGGATTACTTTGTCATGGTGGAGAAAGATGCCTTACAGGAGCAGTTGGAAATCGATCATTTAAAGACAGAATTATTATGAGAAAGAGAGAGAAGGTGGTTATTAGAAAGAAAAATTGAAATTATACGATTTGAAAGTTAATTACAGGTGTATTAGATCTTGAGGAGTAGGATGAAGATATATGGGGAGAGTCTGATGAAAGTGGCTCACAGGAAATAGAATTGAAGGAAAGACATGTGCGACCTCTCCTTTCTAAAAGAAAGGCATACAGGTCCAAAAGGTCGGAACCCCCGAACCACTGTACGTACTGATACCGAAAAGTCGGTCAAAGAAGAACTCTCTAAGACTCAGAATCAGAGTATTAGAAAGCAGACATTCTTTATTGCAGCACTGGGTGCAAGGGGATCTCTCCTCCACAAGCGTGCACACCCATCATGGTAATTTGTCTTGGCTTTATACAATGAAGTGTTACATATTCATGATAGTTCCAAAAACACCTGTACATATTCATGATCTCTCCATGAAAAGGCAGGTTTTATTATAATGAGTTCTAAGAAGTCATTTCCATGTGCTCCACCCTGGTCTCCTCCTAGTTACGCCTGCCAAGTGGCTCCTAGTGGTCATGGGCGGGGGTCTTCAGGATGAAGACTGAAGATGCCTCCTCTTCCTCTTGTGACTTTTTACCCAGTTAGTATTTCCATAATCATGATAATAGAGTATTTGTTGAGTCCCATCCCTTATCTTGGGACTCAGTAGTTGCAGCTCCTTCCTTATCTTAAGAGTGCCTTCTGCTGAGAGCCCATCCTGCTAAGAGCCCACCTTTTGATTGCATTATCCTGCCTGTCCAGCATCTCTCTTAGTTATCCTGCATCCATTTTGTGAAGGTTCCTTACTTCAGTTCCCCCCTTATTTTTCCTAAAATTTTTTAGCTAAAATTCATTCATAATCTTTATACTAACTAATGGTTTTACCCACTGAAATTCACTCCTAATACTTATGCCTATTTTCTTATATTTTAAATCTAGTTTTCAGGCCCTTTTTTTTGGTATCAGAATAAAGTGAAGAGTCTCATATATAGCCTGTATGTGCCTGGTAAATCTCCAATTCCAGACATATATGGCTATGGTGAGAATTAGTAGGAAAGCTACTGCTATCAACAATACTATAATTGGGTGGAGAGCTATAGTAAGTATTCCAGTAGCTGTAGGTGACCACCCAAGGAGACTATCCCAACAGTGGTGATCAGTGGTCTTCTGTACTTTTGTTAGAATTTCACGTATTTGTTCTGTATTGTGTTTTACTATAACCAATGTTTATTTTCCTTTCTTTTTTACATCCTCTAGGATGGAAAGTAAGTCTTTATGCTTACATTTCTTTAATCCTATCTAAATTCATTTCTATAGAGACAGGATCTTTTTTTCAAATCAAGGCATAATCTGATTTTATTACCTGAGAGGTTAGGACTGGGATAGTATAGACAAAATCACATCCTTCATTTTTTGTGAAATTACATACACGGTGATTGGAAAAGTTTCCTTCTCTTCCCTATAGTAGCCATCTATGAGTATACTTGTGCAAAGGGTAGAAAAATACATTGCACCCTTCTCCTATATATATCATGATTGTATCACTGTTTATGGATGGCTGTATCTCAAAATGGCACTCTTTCTGATGTGTGTCTAAGCACGTGTCTTTGGCCTGTATGCCGTTCCCTTCACAAACATATCCCTGCTGGCCCATATTAATGTATAGTTCTGTGTTAATGGTTTGCCATTTATCCCCTTGCTTCCATGCTCATCCCCTATGACCTATTGGACTGATTATCATTCCCCCATGATGTAGTCCTATAGAGGCAACAGGGACTATGTTATGTTGGGCAGCTTTTACAATAGTTAATACAAAGGCAATTATTTTGTCATGATGACTTCCATATGTAAAATTCACCAATTTCCACCAGGACTGCAGCTCCCTCTCTTGAGGTTTTGCCTTGTCTCAAATTATCTTTTTAATCTTTGTTGGGAGGATTCCTTCTTCACCTTCTCTCAAGATATCAGAAATGACGAGTCCACATTTGGACCTGGACATAACTAAGGGCCCAGGATACATCTTTTGGTATCATTTCTAATCTTTCTACTGTCATCACATGGTCCATAATATTGTTTTTTTCCCAATCAAGGAGCAGTTTAGATGTCAGCTATTCATGATTCCCTAAGGCTAACAAGGATGATATCAAGGGTTGTCTTAGTTTGTCCAGCTCTCCAGTTGCGGATGCCAGCTTGTTCATTATTACTTCTGAGTCTATGCTGCTTAGTACTCCTCGTCCTGTCCCTAAGACTCCTGTCACATCCTTTTTTGACATCATAGTGTGAGATTTTAACCACTCTCTCCATCCCTCCTGGGCTGTTTTTATAAATGAGAGGCATTTTTGGTGGACGCCTGACATATTTAGTTGTAAATGTAATTCTACTTGCTTCAGTAACCATTTAGGATTATACAATACAATTTGCTGACCTGTTTTCCGAATTACGTGTGGGTCTGTTTCATAAATGTGGTATCCAGGGTACGGGGGAGCTGCTGACTTGACCATCGTCATCATTGTTGACTTCACCATTGTAATCTTTGGCTTTGTTGGTTTGTTCCATCTCTAATTCTAAAAATTATGTTTTCATCTGGATGTTTCCATATGCAGCTGACTTCTACTGTCTCTGTTAGTGAAAAACTCAGCCAAGTTGGTTTGGATTGTACTTGGATTTGAAATTCAAATTTTAACCCATTTCCCTGTTGTTTCCATGGGCATTCCACCATAACATTTTGTTCTAAAGTGTGGTTGTGCCAACACTCAGGTTTATTACTACCACAGCCCGCAATGGTTTTACCCTGTGAAGTTGAAATTGGTATCTGGGTGGCCCCACTATACTTGGTTCCATTCACCATTCGACATCCTATGCTAATTTCTTACCCTGGTATCCCCCATATCTGAGGGATTTCTTTACCTTCATTCCATATTTCCTCTTTATATACAGAACCCCCAGAACCCCCTTTGTAAATGACCACAGTAGCTAAAGTTAGCATTCGTATATCTGATTTTTCTCCCATTGTCTCCGTGTGCGCCAGACTGGTTGCTACAGCATCCCAGTTCACAGCATTTCCATAGATCAAACAATCGTTTAGAAAACTTTGCGATTTACTTCTGACAAGGGGGTGGAGTTACAACACTTATAATACTTGCTGGTTTGAAACTGTTCCTTGCACAACCTGTTAACATTCCCTCTTTTTCCGCCATGATCTCATACTTTCTTCCTTCCTCATCCCAGACCCATGCGTCAGTTGGATATGGAGTCACTTGTATTACTACTACTGACAGATGTTGTTTTTGCTTATTTGGCCGAAACGTATACATTGGTGACCAAAACGAGTTGCTTCTTAATACCATATCCTGACTCAGTATTATGACTGAGATAAGAATAATTTCCCTGGTTAGACTTGCATGACTCTCCATTGGGATTTAGGTGCCTTCTTCACTCGTGAGTGATGAATCCAGGCATTCTGTTCCTTGATTTTGATAGCTGTGTAAGAAGTCAGCAGTACTTGAAACGGTCCTTCCCACTGTGGTTCCAGGGTCTTATCTGCAAAAGACTTCACATATACAAAGTTGCCAGGGGATATCTTATGTACGGGTCCATCAAGCCCTCTGCCTCTAGTACTGTATACATGTTTCTCAATCTTTCTGAGGTTTTGGGATTTTGGGGGTTTGTGGTTTTTTGTTTGTTTGTTTTTGTTTTGTTTTGTTTTGTTTTCCCCCCCAATGCTATGAGGTAGCCATTCATTATTTCTTCCCCTACTTGTAATGATATACTCATCTTTACAGTATATGGTCTTCCACATAGAATTTCAAAAGAACTTATTCCCTCTTTAGCTCTGGGCCTTGTCCTAATTTATAAGAGTGCCATAGGCAAAGACTGTGGCCAAGCCAAATTCACTTCTTGTCCCAATTTTACAATCTGTTGTTTAATCAAGCAATTCATTTCCTCTATCTGGGCACTTGATTGTGGTTGATAGGGCGTATGCAGATCCCAAGTAATATTCAATATCCTTGATACTCCCGAAAGAAATGAGGACCCCTAGCAGATGACACTCCTACTGGGATTCCAAACCTGGGAATTATCTCCTTCAATAATATCTTTACTACTTCTTGTGCTTTGTTGGTGTGGCAAGGGAAAGCTTCTGACCACCCAGTGTAGGTGTCTACCAACACTAGTAAATATTTTAAACTTCTTTTTCTGGGTAGCTCAGTAAAGTCAATTTGCCAATACCCACCTGGAGCTCCCCCTTCTGTTTTTTTTCCAAAGTGAGTCCTGTTCTGAGTTTTGTGATTGTTCTTACAACATACATCACACATCTCAGTAACTGATCTTACCCTTTCCACCATATTTCAGCCAATTATACATTTTTGTAAATGCTTCAAAAGGTTCTCAGTTCCCTGATGAACTGAATTGTATTTTTTTTTCTTATTACTTCATTTAGCAAGGTATACATAATCACTATTAAGCCTGAAGATGTCACAGCCCACCTATTTTCCTTCTTTTCAGCCTCTAGTTTTTAATTTTAAATTTTGTTTGTCATAATTCGGTTGTTCAGGTAAATTTAACTGTTGTTCTGGAACTAACGCCTGAACCTCTGTTAGGATGCCTTTTTGTGCAGCCTGTTTAGCCTCATCAGCCAATCTATTTCCACGCTGTTGTTCACTATCTCCTGCTTGATGGGCCTTACACTGCTGTTGCCACTGCCCTCAGGCATCCTGACCATCCTTGACTTGCAGTGTCCAATCGTTTAGAGAAGTATGCAACCTCCCAGCGTAAGGGTCCGAGAAACTGTGCCAAAACCCCCAGGGCTATTCCTTTCTTCTTATGGACAAACAGTTCAAAAGGCTTTTCAATATTTGGCAATGACAGTGCTGGTGCCTTTAACAGTGACTATTTTAACTCCTTGAAGGACTTTCTCTCATCCTCAGTCCATGTTAAATAAGAATCAGCAGAAGCTTTCAATATTTCATATGGTGGTTTTACCATCAGTCCATAATTATTAATCCATAAATGGCACCAACCAGTCATTCCAAGAAAAGTTTGCAACTCCTGAAGGGTTTTGGGCTCCAGTAGTTGACAGAAGACTTCTTTCCTCAGCTGGCAGCTGTTGGTATCCTTAAAAAATTTCAAAACCCAAATACATTACATTCTCTTGGGCAATTTTGGCTTTTCCCCCACAATACCCAGTAAACACTCATCCCCAAGAAATTCAAAAGGCTGATTGTCAACTGCAAACATTCCTCCTTGGTGTTCCCTGCTAATAGAATATCATCCACATATTGAAGAACAATACCCTTTCGATTTTCCAATCACCAAATTTTAAGTTCTTTAACGAGCTGGTTTCCAAAAATTGTCGGGCTGTTCTTAAATCCTTGTGGAAGTACAGTCCAAGTATACTGAGTCTTTCTCCCTGTTTCTGGGTTTTCCCATTCAAAGGCAAATAAGTCTTGGCTTTCTAGGGCCACAGGAATGCAGAAAAAGGCATCTTTTAAATCTAATACAGTAAACCATCCTTGTTTATCTGTCAACGTGGTGAGCAGAGTATAGGGATTTGCTACAGCTGGATGAATATCCTGTACTATTTGATTGATGGCTCTTAAGTCCTGAACCATCCTATACTTCTTTCCATCTGATTTCTTTACTGCAGAATAGGGGTATTATATTTAGATTGACATTCTCTTAAAAAAACATATTGTAAGATTTTTATATGAGAGGTAACAATCCCAACCTAGCCCTAGTTTTCAAGGGATACTCTTTCAATCTTACTGGTGTTGAATCTGGTTTTAAATCTATTTTCACAGGTTCAGCCTTCCGGGATCTCCCCAGTACCTCTCCAGCCCAAACAAGAGGGATTACTGCTTCTTCTATTTCTTTTGGTATTTCTTCTTTATCCAATTTGTCCTCCTGTAACAAAAATATTGAAGCCTGGACATATTTAGATTCTGATATGAATACTTCTATATCCCCATCCTTAAATTTAATTTGGGCTTCTAATTTTTTTAATAGGTCTCGACCTATTAGAGGTTTTGGAGCTCTTGGTAGAATATTATATTGACTATTAAAAATTGCTGCAAGACACGGCTGTTAGTGACATCATCTTACAGATAAAGAAAAATTTCAGGAAATCAGTATGCCCAGCACAGACATTTCAGGAAATCATTAGTCTATGTAGAAACCTTTATCCATTTATGATTACTGGAAGTTACTGTCGTTTGATAAAAACAGTTCTACAAAAACAATTCTAAAATTAATATTTGAGTGTATATGCTTAATTTACTGCTAATAATATGTTAATTAATTTGACAGTGGAGGGTGATTCTTACTAAAAGGAAGTGCACTATTTCCTAGACCAAAATATTTATGAAGAAATATGTTTATGTCTGAAAGCATCATTTTTTTTTGCATGGCAGTTCTCACCTCTGCTTACAGTTTTACTTCAAAGTGCTTAAATGCAAACCTTGTTTTTATCTGAACAATCCAATTTGAGCCCAAACCATTTCTTCCTAAACTCTTTCCTTCATATATTATAAGACTATTCTGTGGTAAAAGAAGCATGTTGTAGTTATGCTGACAAAGTCCTCCACAAAAAGGGTTCTGCTGACATATTTTGATCAGATTCATATTGTCTTAAGAGAAGTTTAATCAAGCCCAGATACAACCATACAAAAGTAGTAGTAGTAGCAGTAGCAGTAGCAGTAGCAGTAGTAGTAGTAGTGGTGGTAGACCCTCATCTCCTCTTTATCCAAAGATTTATCTGCTGATCTTTTGTTGCAGAGAACATGTACTTGATACCATTAGTGTGATTCATCAAGCAAAGTACTCATCATATGTAACTATGACATAGGGCATTTATCTTCATTTGACAGATTGGCCCTTTTACAGTAGAACTTTTCCAGTAACAAAGATAGATAATTATTGAGAATATTCAACTTGGAAAATGGCTTTGGGAGAAAGCCAGTATAGATGAAACTTATACTTCTATAGCTCTTGAAAATACATCCTTGCTGCTGTAAAGTGTTAGAGCAGAACATTGTAATTTGGTTGTACCCAGACACAACAGAGCTCTTCTGCTATTCTTACTGCACACACTCCAGGCCTCTACTCTGTCATTTTGTATCTCCAAATGTTCTTGCAGCTCACAAGGGGTCCAAGAATCTCTGATGGTAACACATTTCTTATAGCTAAGGATAGCAATGGAAAGACAATTATAATAGCTTCCCTACTAGGCCCTATGGTGTTTGAATCTTTGTAACCCTTGTGGCTTAGTTTTCTCTGAACTGCACAGTTAAATTTCTAAAGAGACCGCCCTTTGAGGCAGTCACCATCTTCTGAATCAGAACTGATGAAGAACACTGTGGTGGAGACATGCTGTGCTCTTTCAAGAGGATTTTATTATAGTTACTTCTGCTTTGTTAAATCTAAACTTTTAAAATGAAGTCGAGGTGAAGACAGTTACACTACACCATCACTTCTCATTGCCACTAACTTTATAAAAGAGAAAATATTTGTTAAAAGGTTCTATATACTTTCAGTCCATTCTTTCTCCTCCCTTGCTAGAAACTGAACAGTTAAAATACTATGCTCTGAAGACTGAACTGGATGAAACAGGGTATGTATCCTGTAAATAATGTTATGAATCTTGAAGTTTAATGTTATGATTCAGAATAAAAGCCAATTAAATCAAATTTCATCTGACTGGCAGGAAAATTATTATTTCACACACAGAGTTTGCTTCTACATCAAATGGGGAGCATCTTAAAAATTAAACACCAGCTTAATTTAATAAGAGTGACCTTGAACAGACAATAAATGCGTTCTAGAGGAAAAGCTATTCAGTAGCCTTAGGGGGGGAGGGGGGGGGGCGGGGAAATCACTGGAGAGGTTTATAATCTGTCATTTTCTTTATTCTTTGCTAGCGTAAAATCAAATCACAAGCATGTTTAAGTAAGAGTTATTTTGCAAGGTGTTTAAATTTTTAGTGACCTCAATTGTTTACGAACATTATGAATAGTTTCACACTGTCTCTCCATCCTGCTCCCCAGAACTACAGGGAAAAATATGAAATTTTCTGAAGATTTTATTTCAACATTTTCTGTATAAAAGACATCATAAGACTCCAACAATTTGCTTGTTTGTTAGTCTAGCCAACTGAAAAATTATTCTCTCCACCAGAATTTGAGAAGAAATATCACACATTATACCCTTTTCATCCGATAATATTTTAGAGCAGTTCTGAACTTTCTTCTCTATGACAATGGCAGAGGGGAACAGAGGAGTGGCTAAGGACTCTGGGTTTGTCTAGTTCAGAGAAAAGCAGGCTGAATGGTGACCTTATTTCTCTCTACTGACTTGCGGAAAAATCACTGTATAACTGTGGAGTTATAAAGTAAGTATGTTTATTCAGCGCTGGGAGCATGGGGGATCGCTCCACCACAAGCATGCGCGCCGTTTGCAGCTCCCATCCGGCTTATATGTTACAAAGTAGTGCATATTCATAGAACGCCTATACATATACAAAGCCTATCCCCGCCTCCCCTCGCTTCTCATGGTAATCAGGTCTCCTCCCCTTACGCCTGCGCAATGAGCTCTTCAAGTTCCGGGCAGGGGTCACAGATTCCCGGGAAGGGCTCGTATAGAGAAGTACCTCTTCTTCTTCGCTGATGAACTTTTCATCCTGTCACTCTGCACAGCCTCGGTTGTTCTCTGGCTTCTGACCAGACTGCCAGGCCAGTTTGTGCTGGAATTTGGGATAATCTGTTGCTGATACCTACAACTTCAAGGACCAGAGGAGGCTTCTCTTTGAGCTAGGAGACAGTAGCCTAGCAACGTTATCAGCACCTGGTATGTCTTTTCAAACAGCCCCATACGCCTCCTTTTGACTTTGCGAAAGTTCCCCAGTCTTGCACCATCAATCTAAGTCTGTTTTGACTCCACATCTCACTACAGCTTCCTGAGGAGAAGTGGAGAGGCAAATGCTGAGCTCTTCTCCCTGGTATGCAGTGATAGGTTATGTGAGAATGGTTCAAAGTTGTGTCAGAGGAGATTTAGACTGGACATTAGGAAGCATTTAGTTACTGAGAGGATGGTCAAACACTGGAACAGTCTTCCTAAAGAGGTGGTTGATGCCTCAAGCTTGTCAGTGTTTATTATAAAAGGCATTTGGACAATGCCCTTAATAACATGTTTTAACTGGCCCTGAATTGGTCAGGCAGTTGTACTGGATGATAGTTGTAGGTTCCTTCCAGCTGAAAATTATATTCTATGTCACAGCCAGGCATGTACTTTGCATTGTCACAGTTCTTCCTTCATGATATCTCCTTCTTTATTCTCCTGAGTCAAAATAAATCTTAGGAAGTTGTTTTTCTTTTACTTTATTACTACTTCTTTAATTTTTCCATTCCTTTGGTCCTCTCGTAATACTTAATTGAAGTATTTATAATTCAATCTAATTTAAGCTCATCAGAAATCAGATTGCAGTCTCTTTTCTTCACCAATTACATTCCAAAAACAGAGCAGAAGTATGGTGAAGTTAGAACAATAGACATTCAAACAGCAACATGATATCATCTAATGTATTGTTTTTCCTTCAGAAAATTGTTAAGCATCATTAATTTGAAAGGTATTGGTTCTAAACAGTTTATGTTGTATGGAGTTGCCAAGGAATGCATGAATCCAGGGAATGTCTTGACATAATTTAAATGGTTAGAAAGAAACTGAGAAAAGTGAATTTATTAGAACAATCTGGGACTGAAGCCATTCAAGATTAGAACAGTCTCAGCAAAATACTTTCAACTCAGTAGTTTAAATATGATAATTTTCTTTTAGAAAAAGCCTTTAAATTAACAGCATGTAGAATGCTGTGGAATACTATCAGTCTGTATTAATAATTATGTATTTCATAAACTCATAACTTATGATCATCTAGTCCAATTCCTTGTTCAAAGCAAGATTAAGTTCAAAATTAGATCAGGTTGCTCAGGAAACTTCTGCAGTTAAGTTTTGAAATTCTTCTAGGACAGAGATTCTACAGACTCTAAGAAACCCACTTCAGTGTTTAACTTTTCTCAGCATAGTGCTTAACTACAACATGGACATTGTTTAACATATTTCATGTAATATAGATTTAGGTCTGTTCCTTGCCTCCCAACAAGATAAAAATCACAAACAATAATGCTGTTGTTTTTTAACCAACTTTCCATAGATCTTATAATTCTATGGGTTGGGGGTTTGTTTTTGTTTTTGTTTTTTTTTAGGGGGGTGGGTTGTTTTATATTCCAATATTGTAGCATATTTTCAGTTTTGGTAATATAGGCAAGATACATAACACAATCAGCAAACTTTCTACTTGTGTCAACCTTTGATAACTATGAATAAAAGAGATGATGTGGGGATGTGGGGAAGAGTTGCTATTTATTCTAAACCGACCTGAAATGGGCATTTTCTTATTTGCAGTTTGCTTACAGGCTTGCTATTTAGATCATGCTTTAACAATTTATTTTACTGAATTAATGATTTATGAATGGTTATCACAGTTACTGTTTTGGTCTGAATGATGTCAATGTTTATAAAGCAAGAATACCTGAAATTGCAGGATTTCTCCATATATGTCAATCAGCCTTCCATAAGCATTTTCAAAAAGATCAGAGCAAATTATATGACAAAATAAATGAGAAAACTTAGGCAATTGCTCTGACATTTAGGTTATTACAATTGAAAATTAAAAATAGAAAAGCAGAAAATAATTTACTTCTTGAATGGACACAAATAAAGAAAGCATTGTCAGTGAAGAAGGTAAAAATTCAAATAAATAATTTTGTCATCAGTTTCACAAAATGAAAGTCTATAAATTAGAACATTAAAAAGCACACAAAAAAAGGGCATGGGAGCTGAAGTTAGTCCTAGGCAGAACTATTGCTCTTAAAAAATATATTTACCACTACAACTGTTATGCAGCTACAATTTTGTATGCCTATACCTAACAGACAATACAGTTATCTGGTTTTATATTAAAATTACTTTCTGGTAGTTCTACAAATTTATATAAATGTCACCATTTTTCAAGGTTTTAATGTTCAGTAACTAACCCAAATTTGAGGTAGGTTAAAATTCCAAAGCTTGACATTGTTCAGCCTTAGCTCTTGAGGAAGTCATGATTCTCATCATGAGAATAAAACTTACCAAGAAGTTCAAACTCTTTACAAGACGTAAATATGGTAACCACCTTCATTCAAAAATTGGTGACTCCTCGCTATTTATATAACTATATATACAGAGAATTTACCAGACAGTTTAGACAGACAAATCTAGGCCTCCCTTCTCTGTGATGGGTTTAAGAACTATAGTTGGCAATAATTTTGTAACCACAGGTTAAAATTATAACAGAAAACGGATCTGAAGAAATGAAATGGATGTTCTTCACAAGCTAACACAGTCACTGTATCAGAGTATGACCACACAATCATATAATTTAACACACCAATTCATTTTTTTGTATTCATAGTTGTGCTTACTGCAAATAATTTATTTCACTCCCAGTTCTCCAACATCTATTTTCAGAACATACACTTCTCTCCAAAAGAAAACCATTGTGAAGTTCTGGAGCTAGTGGCCCTCATGACACATCTCAAGACTTATAGTGTATAGGCTAATTTTTGTGCTAAAAAGCACAATCTGATAGTCTGCAATACAACAGTTGCATTATTTCAGATACTTTAAACTGAAAGAATACATGCACACACAGTCTCCTTAAGGATTTTTTTTTTTTTTTTTTAAATGTACACCACTGAATGCAATTCTTAGGAATAACAGGGACAAATAACACAGCATGGATGTGGACAATTTGCTCTAAGGGCTAGTGAGCCATTTTTATCACTCGACTTGACCAGGTTTAATTCCATGAAGTATATACATTTAACAATGTACAGATAGACTACTCAGCCAAGAGAAGAAAACAGATCATGTTTTATTTATACTTTACTTTTGTGTTAGAATTAATCTGGAAAGAAACACTTGACATTTACTCTCTTGGTTTTTTTGTCTGACACATTTTATTCAAAAACTTGACTGCATCCTATTCAGTTCTTCAAAGTAAAGTTTTAAATGTGTGTTTCCAGAGAGAAGTGCAAGATCCGACCTAGATGCTTTCTGACACCATAAACAAGGCATCTTGACATGGAGTTGCAAACTTAGCCTTGTTTAGAATGTTTCTGCTGCCTTATTCTGAAAAGATTTCTTGTAACACTTAGGTTTAGTATCTCAGTCTCATTTACTGACTTTCCTCATGTATCCATGTGTTTCAAGATCTAACCGTGTAGGTATGACACATCAATAAAATGATCAGGACTTGATTCTCAGGCCAACACTGATAAAACTGGTATTACCAAGCCTAAAGTTTTAGGCTCATGTTAGTACTGTTACTCAATAAGTAAAACCTTTTCTTTCTGAAATATGTCTCCTCTGAGACAGCAATGAAGTTGCTCATGCATCAAGAATTTCTTTGGTTTCCATGGACCAAAAGTGTATTGACCTCTAAATCACAATCTTCTCTGAAATAAGCTGCTTTTTAATGAGTCTCCCTTCTTAATGGATCTCCTATTTTCCAAGTCTTTGACTTAAACTATATAAACTTCTCTCCTGCTGCTCTGAATGAATTTCAGATTGTTTCCCTTCCATATGCTGCAGTTTGTGTCACTAAAGGCAACTACCTCCATACTGATACTTCCATCTGCACAGGTTACGCATTTGCTCTTTGTCTAATATGAATGTTGGCCTGACATTTACCTTGCAGCCATACTATTGGAAGTAAAAGTGTTTGTGCTCATGAAAAAATTCAAAGTATGTGAAATTATGAGTTTGTAATTGGAATAAGTATTCATTTAGTTGAAAAATTCTTAGGCTACAAACAGAAGCTGGGGTTGTTTCACTTAACTTTAGACATCTGTAATATAGAAACCTGCCTTTGACCTGGACACTCTAGTATATTTTTCTACTCAGGCATTTAAGATGCAGTTTAACCAATTTATGTTAGATATGTGTGAAATGAGATAACTTGCACTGTGAAAGCGGCTATCTTTCTCCTTTGATTCAAAAATATCTGATGAGGAGGAAGGAAGATGAGGGAGACAGGATCTTTTCAGTGGTGCTCATTGACATGACAAAAGGCCACAGGCACAAACTGAAATACATGACATTCCATCTTAACACAGAAAAAGTCTTTTCAATCTGAGGGTAGTCAAACACAAGTTGCTCAGAAAGGTTATTATGTCTCCATCCTTGGAGATATTCAAAACCTGACTAGACATGGCCATAACAACCTAATCTAGCTGACTGTGCTGCAGCAGGAGAGGTGGACTAGATGACCTTAGAAGGCCCCTTCCAATTTCAAAAACTCTGTGATTCTGTGATTTTATTGCTCTTGGTTGTTATTAAAAACCACATTAATCTCAGCTGATGTTTTATGACATGTTTGTAAATAAAAGGTTACTTTCTAGTGATAAAACAACTACAGTTTTGTGGAAATAACAGTCATTATTTTAAAGCCCTTTGATGGGTGATTATCAAGATAGCACAAGAAGTGTAAAGTTTAAGAAAATATTCACTTGCCCTACATTTACTTTAATAGCTTGGTGCTTGAGAACATTTAAAACCACTAATTATTCCTTCAATCTGAATCATCAAAAACAAACAAAAGACTTTAAAGAGGCATTCAAGGTGTGATTAGAATAATCTGAGCTCAACAACAAAGTCATAAGCAATTAAAATATAGCAACTCCAGCAAATAAAGGTAGATGTGTAATTAAGTTAATATTGTATAAACATCCACAGGATGTCTTCCAGGTCCACAGGAAACCATTAAAATGCTAGCAACACCAATGAGACAATGAAGTAAACTGCAACACAAGAAGTAGAAGCTGAGGAACTTAATCATATTAATGTAAGCACTAAAAAGGCAGTAAAATAGCTAGTGCTGTGCCATTAAAAAATTAAAACTCCTTTTTTGCTGATAACATAAATAAACTAAATAAGAGAAATGGCTGTATTCCTACCTTTTAAATAGCTGTTTGAAAACCTAACTGGGTAGTCTTAAAAAAAACATTGTCATGAAAAGTTATTATAAGAACATCCAAGTAAACGTATTAAGCAAAATTTGAACTATTTTCTTTTCCCTAGATGCATATAAGTGCTATCGCCTCCAAGGTATCATTACACTAGTTCTACAAAGGCTTAAATATTCATTTACTCCTATGTACTTTATTAAATCACTTTCTCTTTTGGTCTGTTTTCTAGGAGCAGATATAAATTAAAAACACACCTCTAATTTGTCTTTTTTTCCCTTTTGGAATATTAGTATACCACTAATTATTTTTTTTTCCTTTCTTTTTTTTTTTTTTTTTTTTTTTTCTTTTAAAGGGAATTTCTGTAGTATGGCATTATTTATTAATTTTAAAGATTTTTAAACTACAGCTTTCATGATCCAACTGCTTAAGAAATTGTGGAAAGTTTGATTTGGGCCACTAATTATTAATATTTTTAGCTACTAATACAAGGGAAAATACTTCATCATCCCCTTGTATAACATGTTTTCCTTCTCTCAAAGTATAAAATAGAAGTATATATTTTTTTTTCTTCTTTGTAATTAAGAAATTTGCCTTTGTCATTTGATATTGTTCCTACATGATTCACAGGATTTATTTGATTCTTAATGTACTCAAACTCCTTGCTGTCCTTATTTCTATCAGATCTTCCTTTCCCTCCTTCCAAGAAGGATAAAATAATATTTCTTTTTATATTGTTGCTATTTAATTTTAATTTAATTTGTTAAATAATTATAGTTTGATAATTATTCAATTATAGTTCAATATATATATTATAGATTAAAATCAGAAACTATGGGAATTATGTGTTTTCCTGAACTGACCACTGGAGACCAGGAGAGGTACACTAAGGCAACAGAAAAATCACCAGAAACTTACATATGGGATACTGGATCACAACCTAGACTCTATTATTGTAAAAGAAGTTGAGATGGTTGGCAGATCTAGACATCTTGGTAGACGTCTTGGTTTCAGAATGCATCTCTTCTTTATAATCAGGTAACTAAAGACTGCTTCATAACTTTTTATACATGCAAAAAGATCATTATTTTCAACAGGAACCATTGACTGCTTATTTGCAATAACAGTATTTGCTCAAACACTTCAACACCTCTGTTCCTGTCTTCATGTAATATTCTTAAAGAATTTATTTTTGTTTGATATGATTATGAGTGTGTTTGTGTATACACAAATATATATATATATATATATATATAAATGCACATACATATCACATATACACTTAAAAGTCTTAAAAGTTACATTCCCCATGGTGAAATGGTGAAATGAAATAGATTATCCATTCTGAATTGAACAATTCATAGAATCACTTCAACACAGAATCGTTGAGATAGGAAGGGACCTCTGTAGATCAGGTAATCCACCTTCTCCGCTCAGTGAAGGGCCACCTAGAACAAGTTGTTTAGGGCCATACTGCATCTTCCTTACTCACATCCACCAGATATTTATACACATTGAGAAGATCCTTGCAAGTATTCTCTTCTCCAGATTGAAGTTTTCTCAGTCTTTCCTTGTAGGACAAAAGTTCCAATTCCTTAATCATCCCCACGGTCCTTCATTGAAATTGCTCTAACATGTCTACGTACCACTTGTACTGGGGACTCCAGACCTGGACCTGGCACTTCAGATGTTGCCTCCTTTCTGAACCTTTTCTGGGTGAGGGCTGTGTGTGCATGCCTGTGTAGGCGTGTCTGACTGACAGCAACTGGGACAAAAACATGGGTTGCAAGGCTATTTTTCCATGGTACCATTGACTGGAGTAAGTGCAGGTGTGCAAGTGTGTATGTGATCATTAGCGAAGATCAAGCTGGAGCTGCTGATGAATGGGTAAAGTGGCCTGGGAGCAGGGTGAAGTGAGTGAGAGCACTGAGGGGTTGATTGCTTGGCTGCTCCTGACTCAGGAAGGCCAGCTGCTTGCGCATGTGTGTGTCAGTCTGTACCAACAACTTGAGTGGGAATGTGGTCTTAGGGGCTCATAAATCCAGATGTTAGCAAGTGGGGAGACTGGGATCTGAGGGTCAGTTACTGGGCAGATGGCATCTGAGACCAGTTGCTGGAGCGATGTACATGGCACATTTGTACCACTAGTGGACCTCCATCCTGCTCAGCAGGAGAGGGGAACAGGATGAGTGTGTTGGCTCTTCCTGTGTTTGTGTGACTGCTCTGCATGTCTGCCTGTGATCTGTGTGGGTGGCCATGTAAATATATATTTATGTATATGTTTTGTGCATACATTCACTCTGCATGTACATGCTGGGTATACATCTTCAGGCTTGTTACTGGCTGGACCTTGGGACATGAAGTGACAGCAGCCTCACCTCTCTTGGGCTGTTGAATCTGACATGATATATCTTCCTCTAATAACTCTAAGCACAGAAACAGCCTTGATCAAACATCCTAGAGGGATGTTATGACTTTGACCAACTTCAAAAGACTGTATCAGCTGTGCCAAGTATATACTGCAAGATACTAAACCCTAAATCTTAGATTAACTTCATAATTGCCCTTTATGTGTGATTTTTACTTTTTATTTTTACTTAAAGACAATTTTTCCTTTGAATTAATTTATTATTATTATTCGTAAGTGCAACTGCTTACAGAATGTATCTACCTATATAACTTCTAATCCTACAGTAGTAGATAGCAACAATTCATTTATTTGTAGTGATGAAGTAAAACTTCATCTTGTAGTCTTTTACCTAACAATGTTCAAAATTTGTAAGATCACATGACTCTTGAAAATAAACAGTATTTTAAACAATGTTTTTAAATAATTATAACACTTTAAGAGGCACATCAGACTTCAGATATTCCAAAATATTTTCTCTAACCGAACTTCTGCTGGAACCAAAATATGTACTAGAATGCCTAGAAAGTTTGTATCATTTGAAAGTTATAAAGCTTTTCCTTTAAGCAGAGAACATCTAAAGGTAAAAACTTTAAGAAAGAGAGCATGGCTTTCGAGAAAAGGTTAAGACAGTATATTTATTAAATTCTTCTCCAAAGAGAAATATAAAGAAGTTTCCTTAAAAATATTGTCGGAACATATATACTTGATGCCAATGCAAGTGTAGATGTAATATAAGAAAACTATATGTTTCTCATGAAAGCAGATTATTTCTTCACTAATATTCAAATGTTTCAATTTTCTTACACTCCTTATCACTGTTCATTAAAGAAATATTGCTGTGACTATTCCCAGTGAAGCTAGGATATTTTAGCTGATAAGTAAGGTCTTTCTTTGGACACTTTTCCCCTCTTTTCCCTTCAGGAGACATTGGAATAATGAGTATTCTATCCTTCATCACAGTACATTCACCCTCCAGCTACAAGAAGATTGCATAGAAAAATATAACTTTGAGTATTCAATGTTTGAATTAATATACTGTTCTGTCTAAAAGAAAATAGATACTTTTTTTTTTTTTTTTTTTTTTTTTTAAGCCATCTTAAAAGATCACCTAATAAGAGAGAGAAAAAAGGCTCTTTCTCTTGGACATATTTAAGCATTGCATCAAATTCAGGAAGTCATTTTATCAGTTGCCAACCATAAGTACTTGAAGTCTCAAAGGCATACTCTAGGCTTCAAATTTCCATGCAGGTCTATAGTAAAATGCATAGACCTATTATAAGTAGTAGTATTTAAAGATTTATGAGTATTTTTGGTTAGTTTTTGTCCTGCTTTAAGATTTCTCTCTTCAAAATAAGATATCCAGATATGGTGTTTTTTGGATGGTTGGGTTGTGGGGTTTTTTTGGTTTGTTGTTTTTTTGTTTTGTTTTGTTTGGTTTTGGTTTGTTTTTTTTTTTTTTTTTTTAGTGTGGGTTTTTTTGTGTGTGTGTTTTTTTTTTTTTAATACAGTTTAAGTAGAAACTAAAATTCTCATTTCTTCTCTCTGGCAAAATGTCATGACTCATATGTTATCTAGGACATGAAAAATCACCCAGTTTTTAGATACTTACTTTAGACCACATAAAACTTCATGAGTTTCACTGTTGTCTCATAATGTACTGTGTTGGTTTTCCCCATTTTGCTAAATGTGCCAATCTTTATATATCTTTGTCTTACTTCTTTACATTTTTGTGCTCTATTCCGCTTAACCAAACTTCCCTTCTCTGTTCATTTCACCTTTCCAAATAAATCTTCATCTTTTAATCTTTTTAAGATACTGAATTTTCACAATATCAGGTTATAACTATCCATGATGGAAAAAAAAAACCAGTAACACATTATAACCATAGAATTTATTAGCATATGTTGTCTTCCCTTAGAATATAATAAAGTAACTTTAACACTAAATAACTATTTTTTTTTTAATTTTAGTTTTATGATTTTATTCCATTTATCCAGATCACCTCATAAATAAATATACTAGGTCACCTCATATTAAATTAAGTCTTAGATAGAAAATGTTTTTAAGATTATTTTTCTAAATAAGCATTTTAAAAGACTGATTATGTTTATTTTTCCAATAACATATTTTGCCACTTTTCACTGTATAGAACAAAATCTACACTGTAGAGAACAAACCACATTTTAACCCAATCTAATTCCACATTCTTATTCTTAGGTTTCTTTAAAGAAGAAAAAAGATTTTTAATATATTTTTATATTTTGAAAAGTGCTAAAGAAAATACTTGTGGTCCATATTGTGAATTAAGTGTTTAAAATCAAACTAAGAACAAGACAGCAATCTTGTCTAATTATTTGCCATGACTGGTTAACTTCCATCCAAAACTAATAAATTAGCTCCTTTTTAGCCTGAGGTTCCCTGAATGTCTAATTGCACAGGAATTCTGAAGAGCATCTATCCTGGGAGATTAGTATTGATCTATGTTCAGAGAAAGAGAATTAAAGTCCCCTCAAAGACCTTGAAAGGTTCCATGTAGCACAACTAGTTTCAGCATCTGTGCTGAGGGTACCCAGCTCTAATATTCAACCAGAAAACTGGAATTTCTTAGTCTCAAAGGTGTCTATACATATGCATTTTTCAGGAATATGACAACCACTAAAGTAAAGAATATTTTAGTCAAGCTTAGTCTCCACCTATCTGGAGAGAGGTATAAAGCCAACTCTGAAAGCCTTGTTTTCCAACTAAGTTAAATACCTTAAGGATCAGATTCTGTGTTGTCTTCTTTACTACCCATCAATGACTTTTGTATGTCTAGTTGCAGTTAAAAGGTCTGAGATATTTTAACCAAGGATTGGATGTCTTTATAGTCATAACACTCTCCTGGGATGCAAAGCATCTTGCTTTTCACTTAGACTGAATGAAGCATAGACTTTCCACACGCTGTATTTAATTTAGTTCTCCACAGACGCATTAAAAGAGATACATATTTAACTTACCAAACTGGAATAACCATGTAGTTTGTAAAAAAACAGATATCTGTTTTAAAAGTGGCTGTCTCTCTGCAGATTTTCAGAGACATTAGAATTTTTTCATTGATATCATAGGGTGATCATATAAATTACAATGACATACATATCTGAGCCAAGTGTGTAATATTTTGGTGAGATAGAACTTGAACTGGTCAATTAAATTAATACCAATGGGTACTATCCAAGCTCCAAAAGCTTATAAACTGAAAATATATATGCTTATGTCCTTCCACTAATGTGTAGTTAACTTACTGTCAGTTTTATTCAAGAGTTACAACTTTACAAAAAGTTTAAACCAGTCCTGACTGTATTGTGTGTTTAATTTTGACGTCTTGTTCACATCTTCACTTGGACCTACTTATTGATAAGCTCCGCAGTGTAAAGTATAGTAGATAAAAGTTACCTTTTCTTAACACTTGTTTGCTGCTACTCAAAAAATTTAGAAAAGGCAGTATCACGCTGACTGAATGTTGCCCAACTAAAACCACCTTTCCAGATGACAAAAGGTCCTATCGCAGACAAGCAGATACCTTTTGTTCATACATTCACATAGCATTTTTTTCTGTATATTTTTTACATTTGAAGTACAATTACATTGCAAAGTGAGACAATGTAATAGCACACTCTCTAGATATTGAGCTCTCACATTGCAAGGACCTGTAAACTAGGCTTCAGGGAAAAAAAAAAAAAAGAAAATGCTACTGAATGGACACATGTGCACTAGCTGCTTGGAACATGTAAGCTTAATTTAGCATCTGAAACAACAGTTCTGCTGTTTTATCGCTTTTCATCACTAACAGTAACCAACAGGGGGTATAGCAGTTTGCTACTTAATGAGTTATAAATGATCTAATTAAGTGTCTCCTTGCAATTGTCTTCACACTTCATTAGTAAGGTGGTTGTTTATTAAGCTAGGAAATTTGTTGTCATTCTAATAATTCGTTCAGTTTTAGTTAAATTTATAACGGCTTTAATAGCGTTTGAACGACAATTTGACAAACTTCTAAAAATATTTTTTCCCAAATTATTTATGCTTCCATAACACAAATTCTATTTTTTCTTTAATGTATTGAATAAAATGTGGAGGATATGTATACAGTATGTGTTTTACAGATTATTTCACCCGATTTATTTTGTATTATACCAGATCCCTTTGTCCTTTTAACTTTGGAATATGAAGACAATAGCATTTCCTATAAAATACTTGCATCACCTTAATAAATCAGCTGACCATCAATGGACCAGCAAGGCCATCATAGGCCAGAGTGGACACAAAGAAATGGTATGATCAGTGGAATTTGAATTATTGTGAAAATTTTGTTGTAATTCATTGCTGTGTTGTGCATTAAGACAGACATTATAGGAGCAACTTAAAATTTAGGTTATGAATAATCAAGTAAAAAGCCTTTGGAAACAGCTACAAAGGGAAGGTATTATACAATGACTGCCAGTTCTTATAGATCATGAGTTAGGTCAGGAAGGCAGAAGCAGCACAGCAATTAAACTGTATATTTTCCAGATCAAATGCTTGTTATTTGCAGATTCTGTTTCAAAGATTTACTTTACTTTTATCTATTTTGTCATGTAGGACTAACAAAGGAAGTTTGTGTTGTTCAACAAATACTCCATTGAACTGTAGACAAGACAAAGCCCATCTCTAAACTTACCCTTGAACATTCAGTGTACTATTTTGCTGAATGACTTATCATTGCAAGGTCAGTTTGCAGACTGCGGTTTCTCTGTTTGTCTGTAATTAAGGATAAAGATCATAGTTTTGTCTCTGAAACATAAAAGCTTTTTTCTAAAATTGAATTGAAGCTTCAAAATTCAGTGTTAAATCCAACTATGAAGATGCATGTTTTTTAAGATTTTTTTTCATGTAATTATTAAATCATCACTTTAATATCTTCATAAACCCACATATATGATGTGTGAATTAACTGACATGGTATTGAAAAACTGCCAATTTCATATTTTAAAAGTATACATGACAGACCATTGGAAATAATTGTCTTAAATGAAACCTTCTTGTAGACAACAAGATTTGCTATGATGAGAAATATTAAAAAAACAAAACAAAACAAAACAAAACAACCAACTATCAGGCATGGAAATATATAGGAAAGAAAGAATTGAATTAGTGATATCTTAATGGTACAGCTAAAAAATTGTTCCAGAAGGCAAGTTAAGTCCAAAGTGAATTAGGGATTTAGTAGTTATGTGCTAAGAATACACACTCACTAAAACTCAAGACAAAATTCAATGTACGTGTATATTTTGGATTTAGCTAGACTCTTTTAGTCATAAAACCAGACCTATATTTACTTCTTTCTCACAATCCTCTCTCCCCATGTGATTTTAGAGAGTTGGGTCAATTAGCAATGTTTTCTTCTATGAGAGGGCTATTATTCCACAAGTTCCCTGTGATGATAGAGTTCAGATGATAAAAGATTTAGCTGCAATCTGCCAATCAATATGAGACTCTGTGATAGAAAACCAGCAGGGATTGACCTACTTTAAATTAAGTACTGAAAATGGAGATAGGCATCTCCTTAACAACTGCATTTAGTTATAGTTCATTCACCCTAGAACAATTAATCCTGTGTATACAGCTGCTTGCACTGTAATGGAAAAACTTTCATTATAAGAAATTCATATTATTTTAATCTCAACTGAACACGTAAACACATCTTCCTCCCCTCAGATTTTCCCTGTATCTTTTTACAGAATCACAGAAGCATGCAAGGTGAAAAGAACCTTCAGAAGTCACATAGTCCAAGGACCTACACAAAGCAGGTCTGGTTACTGCAGGTTGCTCAGAATTGTGGCCAGTCAGGTTCTGAATATCTCCAGGGATTTCACTGGAAATCCTGTTTCCACGTTCTATCACTTGAACACACACAGTTTGATCACACACAGGGAGAAACCTTTTACTTAAGTCAGAATTTCCCATGTTTCAATTTTTGACCATCGTGTGTGTTATCCACTGTGTACCTCAGAAAATCCTGACTCTGATTTTGGTTTTTTGTTGTTGTTTTGTTTTGTTTTGTTTGAACACTCTATTACTGGAAATTGTAGACAGCAGTAAGACCCCATTGTAGCCTTCATTTTTCAAGGCTGAACAAACCCAATCCTCTCAGCTTCTCCTTGTACATCATGGGTTGCAGCCCCTTTAAAATTTTGTGGTCTTCTGCTACACTCACTCCAGCTTGTCAGTGTCTTTTCTGTACTGTAGAGCCCTGAATGCACACAGTCCGTCACATTAAATCTTCAGGAATCAAAGAGAAGGGAATAGTCACTTCCCTTCATCTGATGGAAGAGGATTTAAGGTTTAACATAACAGTTCTGGTGCAATAGTTTTCTTAAATTGTGCAGCACTTCTTCACATTCTGAATAATGTTCACTTTCTTTCTGTCTTCTAGTTCTGCCATGTCACTGAATGGGTGGCCCCTTGTCTGCCTTCTAAGATACTATGGATAGCTAAACATGGGTCACACAAACGAGAACCCTTTAGGGACACTCCAACTCTCCTTTCAGAAAAAACACAGTTATGGAATACATAAAGATTATTCATAGACACAGACAATTTAAAGAAATGGGAGTTATAAATAATGGGACAGGACAGTGAATTTCTCCCTTTCTTTCTGAACTTACCCTGCAGAAAGTCATCAGGTGAAAGAGAGACATAATCAGCTGAAAAGTACAGATTAGTACTAAAAAAATTAGTAACAAAAAGCCACCATAGAATGTAAAGATAGCCTTAATATTTCATAGCCATCCCATAACCAAATTTATCAATGCAGAGGAAGTACAGGAAGAGACCTCTAGAGGAGACACATAGTCTGCTAACCCATTTTTACATATATATATATTTGGGTTTTGCTGCTGTTCCACCAAATTATTCGGGCTGTCAACAATGTGTGTGTTATGCACATGTGGAGAAACCAGTCAGGGTCTAGATGCCCCAAATCAGAAGTGGTAGAATGAAGACATTGCAAACACTGGTCACAGTATATCCTCAGCCTTCTGAAGTTTCTTGGTACAGAGACTTCCAGCCAGAGGTCAGAATAACTGAGTAAGAAGAAGAAAGACGCTAAAGAACTTGTTGTCTTTCAAAATTGCTTTATCTTTTCTTATGTTTGCCATCAGCAGAACTTCTAGACCATCCATCCCTAAATAGTGCAAATACCAATAACTTTGTCTACTTCTTCAAGTTTTAGATGGAAGAATCCAGTTCTGAAGAATCCCTGCAAAGATCACTAAATAATATTCAATACTGAATTATAACTATTGGGTGAAATTCACCATTAACCAGAGGAACTGTATATGCAATTACCTCTACAGATGAATAGTTCAAAGATAGACATATGCTTCTACAGTGTGTTGGTCACCTTCACAGCTTGATTTTTCTTTGAGAAAATGTCATATAATTTTCACATTTACAGCTCTTATCTTTCAGTTTTTGTACCCTTCAAATATTCCAAATTGCTATTCTCATTAGCAATTTCCTGTAGCCAGTTTAAAGTATGCATATTATTTACTTCAATATTCTCATTAGTTGTTCCAGACAGTGAATTGGTTTTATTTTTAATTTCTAAATTTTTACAGTTTGTAAAACTATTCATCTTTATAAAGTGACACAGTCTGCTCAGTGTTCTAATAACTGATTTCTGCTAACCTAAACCTGATAACCAAAAAGCAAGGAGTATCCGAGTTTACTTCCCAACATCTTTATTTCTGCAGTTCAGTGTTGCTACAGTACCTTGAAGCTCACATCTGGTTTGCTACTGTCTTCAATCACAGTCTTTATTGCCAACAAAATTTCCTCCCTCCCTCAGATAGTCTTTCTGGATTCTTATTCCCCAGAAGTACAGCTTGCATATTTCCCAAGACTAAATATAATTTTATTTCCTGCCAATAATTCCAACCTCCCTTGGTCTTGTTATATTATTTCTTTATCCACAGTGATATTTGCAACACATGCCAATTTCATATAATCTGAAATTTTAATTAATGTGCCATTTACTCCACCATCCAAATCAGAAATAAACTTGCTAAATAAAACTGGGCCTAACATCAATCCTGGCTACACCTCCTTGGTCACTGCAATTTAACATAACTTTGTTTATTGTTCTTCAGCCATATTTCCATCAGTGTAATGGTGCCAGATATGAATTAGTTTTGTAAATAACAGTGAGAGTTCTGTATTAAAAGTATTCAGTACAATATATTATAAAAGCTGAACATTACTTTTGCAGCCAGATTGTATTTCAACTCATGAAAACTTGTGGACCTAATTTAAGTGCCTTTGCTAGAAAGCTGAAGTCCTGAAATAGCAGAGGTTGTTTGGGACCTCTGCATGATGCTAGCAGATATCACACAGGTTCTGTAGGAAACCATGATATTATTCAGCTCCAGCCTGGAAACCAGACAAGATACTCTGTAGTATCAAAAGTGGCACTAAGCACCAGTATTTAAAACTGAATCACTCCTTTATTTTCCATCCTTAGTCAGTGGAATGTGGCAGTAGCACGCAATATGCAGTTCAAAAAAAAATAATAAAAAAAAAAAAGGGCTTGGCTTATAAGCATATAAATGTATTGTGTTGTCTCCTAGAAGAGACAGTCTTTTTCTCTTTGCCTAATGCAAACTGACAATAGAGCTTATTTTAGCTAACATCAATTATCCTGAAGACAAATATCTACAGCTCAGTTTGGCTACATACACAAAGACATCAAAGTGACATTTTGGATTCCCTAGGGTATACGAAACACCCTCATAGGGCTAACAGAAAAAAAATGTAAGAACTGTAGAACCATGCTCTTCTGGAATACCTAGAATTACCTTAACATTTCAAAAGCACCAGATTCCCACCTGTAAAAAATGTAAATAAATGTCTATGTTCAATTTAGTCTTTGAATACATCATCACCCTGCTTTTCCTCTATCTCCTCACCCTTTGTTTATAGTTTTATTCTATAACAGTGCTAAGATCTCTTCACCATTCACCTTACAGCTTTTAGCTTGTAAATTTATATTACAAGAAATAGATCCTAGTAAATAGCAAGGTTATAGTCCTTTTCATATTTGATATACCAAATTTATATACATGCACAAAGCTTAAAAATCAGTTAACATCAACAGAATCATAGAATCACAGAAACTTCAAGGCTGGAAAAGACCGTGAAGATCATCCAGTCCAAGCATTAACCTAACACTGACAGTTCCCAGCTAGACCATATCCCTAAGCTCTATGTCAACCCAACTCTTAAACATCTTCAGGGACGAGGACTCCACCACCTCCCTGGGCAGCCCATTCCAACACCTAACAACCCGTTCTGTAAAATGCTTCCTAATATCCAGTCTAAACCTTCCCTGCTGCAACTTCAGGCCATTACCTCTTGTCCTGTCACTTACAACTTGGTTAAAGAGGGTCATCCCCAGCTCTCTGCAACCTCCTTTCAGGGAGCTGCAGAGGGCAATGAGGTCTCCCCTCAGCCTCCTCTTCTCCAGACTAAACACCCCCAGTTCCCTCAGCCGCTCCCCGCACGACCTGTGCTCCAGACCCTGCACCAGCTTCGTTGCCCTTCTCTGGACACGCTCGAGTTATTCAATGTCCTTTTTGGAGTGAGGGGCCCAAAGCTGAACACAGGAATCGAGGGGCGGCCTCACCAGTGCCGAGGACAGGGGTAAGATCCCTTCCCTGTCCCTGCTGGCCATGCTATTGCTGACACAAGCCAGGATGCCATTGGCCTTCTTGGCCATCTGGGCACACTGCTGGCTCCTGTTCAGCCGGCTGTCAATCAGCACTCCCAGGTCCCTCTCTGACTGGCAGCTCTCCAGCCACTCCTCCCCAAGCCTGTAGCGCTGCTGGGGGTTGTTGTGGCCCAAGGGCAGCCCCCAGCATTTGGCCTTATGGAAACTCCTCCAGTTGGGCTCAGCCCATGGCTCCAGCCTGTCCAGGTCTCTCTGCAGAGCCTCCCTACCCTCGAGCCGATGAACACTCCCACTGTGCTGGTTTAGGCCCTGCCAGGACCAGAGACCACATTGCTGTTGTCCCCCATGCTCGGACCAATCAGGATTGGAAGTGAGGCACAAACAACGGGGTTGAAATAAGGAAAAAAAAATTAATACAACAGTATAACAAATAATAATCTGAACAACAACAATAGCAATAACAACAACAGTGAACAGTAATAACAGTAAACAAGAAAAAAGATGCACAGAGAAATACTGCAAGGGACACAGCCAGCCTACTGTGCGTGCTTCCCCGGACCAAAGACAACAGGAAACTCTTCCCGCGCTTGGTGCATAGACCTGACGTCAGCATGGGATTGAATAACCCGGCTGGAGCCCTCTCCTCACTGTTGGGGAAACAACCCTATCCTAGCCGAACCAGGACACCCACCCAACTTGGTGTCATCTGCAAACTGACTGAGGGTGCACTTGATCCCCTCATCTAGATCATCAGTAAAGATGTTAAACAGGAGTGGCCCCAAAACCAAGCCCTGGGGGACACCACTCGTGACCGGCCACCAACTGGATTTAACTCCATTCACCTCAACTCTTTGGGCCCGGCCATCCAGCCAGTTTTTTACCCAGCAAAGCGTGTGCCTGTCCAAGACACAAATAGCCAGTTTTGCCAGGAGAATGCTGTGGGAAAGGGTGTTAAAGGCCTTATTAAAGTCAAGGTAAAAAACATCCACAGCCTTTCCAATAAGCAGGTCACCCTGTCCTAGAAGGAGATCAGGTTTGTCAAGCAGGACCTGCCTTTCATAAACCCAGGCTGACTGTGCCTGGTCATCTGGTTGTCCCACATATGTTGTGTGATGGTACTCAGGATGAGCTGCTCCATCAGCTTCCCTGGCACCAAACTCAAGCTGACAGGCCTGTACTTTCCTAGATCATCCTTCCGACCTTTCTTATTTATGGGCGTCACCTTGGCCAATTTCCAATCAGTTGGGACCTCTCCAGTCAGCCAGGACTGTTGGTAAATGATGGAAAGCAGCTTGGGGAGCACCCCAGCCAGCTCCTTCAGCACCCTCAGGTGTATCCCATCCAGTCCCATAGACTTGTGTGTGTCTATGCGATGCAGTAGGTCACTATTTCCTCTGGAATGTGGAGGGGTCATTCTCCCAGTCTCTGTCTTCTGGCTGAGGAGGCTGGATTCCCTCAGTACAACTGGTCTTGTTATTAAAGACTGAGGCAAAGAAGGCTTTAAGCACCTCAGCCTTCTCCTCATCACTTGTTACCATGTTTCCTCCTGTATCTAACAGGGGATGGAGGCTCTCCCCGGTCTTTCTTTTGTTGTTGATGTACTTACAGAAACATTTCTTGTTATCCTTGACTACTGAAACCAGATTAATTTCTAGCTGGGCTTTAGACCTCCTGATTTCCACCCTGCATAGCCTCACAGCATCTTTGTAACCATTGTGAGTTACTAGCCCCTTCTTCCAAAAGCTGTAAACTCTCCTTTTCTCCCTGAGTTGCAGCCAAAGCTCCCTCTTTAGCCAGGGTGGTCTTCTCTGTCACCAGCTTCTCTTACCTCACGTGGGAACAGCCTGCTCCTGTGCCATTAAGACTTCCTTCTTAAAGAGTGTCCAGCCTTTCTTGACCCCTATACCCTTCAGGACTGTCTCCCAAGTGATTCTGTCAAGCAAGTGCCTAAACAAGTCAAAGTCAACTCTTTTGAACTCCAGGATGGCTGTTCTGCTGCCCCCTCTCTTGGCCTTTCTAAGAATAGAAAACTCTATTATTTCATAATCACTCTATCCTGGTCGGCTTCCAACTGCCACATCATCCACCAGTCCTTCTCTTTTCACAAAGAGGAGATCCATCAAGGCACCTTCTCTGGTCAGTTCAGTCACCAGCTGCATCAAGAAGTCATCTGCCACACATTCCAGGAATCTTTGGGACTGGTCCCACTCTGCTGTGTTGTATTTCCAGCAGATGTCTGGGAAGTTAAAGTCTCCCACAAAACCAAGGAAAAGTAATTGTAAGAACAAGGACAAGTGATCGTGAGATTTCTCCTAAGTGCCTCTAGAATATTTCATTCATCTCTCTGTCCTGGTTGGGTGGCCTATAGCAGAATCCTACTACAACATCTGCCCTGTTGGCCTTCCCCCTGATTCTAACACAAAGACTACTCCACCCTGTCTTCATTACACTTGTGCTTGAAGAAACTAGAACAGTCCCTAACATACAGCACTACCCCACCACCTCTCCTTCGTTGTCTAATCCTTTAAAGAGCTTGTAGATATCAACTGGCGCACTCCAGTCATGGGAGACATCCCTCCATATTTCTGTGATAGCCACTACATCATCATTTTCCTGTTTCAGCACCCACATCTAATTAAACTGCTCCAGTCAGCAATAATACGGCCATAAACTTCCAGTGTGGAGCTTGAGGAATTCTCTCTGAAAAGTATAATTGTACCAGGCAGAAAACAGGAAAATAATCATTCATCATCATCACCTTCATTGTCATCACCAGCTGGTATGTTGAATAAGAAGCCCAAAGGATTCTTGTCTGGTGATCCCACTGCTGCTTTTCTGACCTGGCTGCTGGAGAGAGGTTTCCCTTTTTTTTTTTTTTTTTTCCTCCTTTCCTTTCCTTCACTACTTTTTGCCTAGTAGCTTTAAATTGACACATGCCATCAATTACAGACCCTAAAAAAAAAAAAAATAGTTTTCATCATTTAAGATTATCCCGACTTTCTTTGTGCAACAACTGCTCTTTCAGTCAGAGACCTACTGAAATAAAGAAGCAGCACAACAAATAAAAAGCGGAAGGGAAGCTGGTATGTGAGTGAGTTGGCTTGATACAAAACTGTGATGTAGCTGGTGCATATATCAAGATCAGACAACAAGAAAAAATTTCAGGTTTTTCAGCCTATATGAACTTAGATTAGATAATCCATCTCCTGGAATAGGAGTGCTGAAAAAGCAGATGGAGATCAACAAAACCTCTTGTAGTAAGTCATCTGATCAAAATAAAAAATTGTATAACTCCCTTCTTTCTTTTTTCCTCAGCATTATTTTTACAGAATTGACTTTTTTTAGTATCTGTACTTTCTTCCTAACCACATCATATAGTTGTTTACCACATCATATAGTTGTTTAAAAATTAATCAGAATAAAATGAGGTATCACCCATTATTTCCCATAAAGATTTCATATTTTAGATAACATGTCCTCAAAGCTCCTGAGAATAAGCTAACTGCGGTTTGTAACAATACCTAAAGTTTTCTTACTTGTTTGCTGCATTTAGTTTTATAGTTTTGTTAATATTCCAGCATTATTTATTTAGTTTAGAGCTGCTGGAGAAACAAGCAGAAAAAAAAATATCTCAATAACTCCAGAAAAGGAGCTTACCAGTATACCTTGAAAGGAAGATTGGAATGAAAGACAAGACATCTCAAGTACATGCTGAAAAAGTCTGTTGAAAGATCCTTTTCATAGCTTGAAAGTGAAGTAACATTCATGAAAGGATTAGACTGCTTTGCACAAGTCCTGAGGAAGTATCTGAAGCCACTGAGATCATTCCAGTTTCCAGAAAACAGTAAAAGAGATAACTAGCTGGTTAGATAATTATTTTTTTCTTTTTGCATAGTTTCTTCTTACTAGAATTTTTTTTTTTTTAATAGTATTAAAAGTTACTGCAGATATAAGTATATACCTGTTTTTTCAAAGCTGGATGACACTTATCTGTGGAAAAAATCCAAACCCTTCCTGAAAAATTCAAATCAATATAAACCAAAAAGTTTCCCTTCCCAGAGATGTTTTCACTCATGTGATGTGAGCTGTGTAAAGCTTGGTAGCAGGCATCTCTCTCATTTTAATGTGCATTTTAAGCATGGGATAAGAGCAAAAACCTTGAAAATACTGGCACCGATTGAAAGCTGAGGCCCCAGAACCATAAACAGTGTAGTGATAGTAAGACTAAACACCTAGGGGTGGCATGTGGCTCATAAATAAGACCCTATAATGGAAGAAGGCTCAGTGGAGATGGGCAAGGGTGATATGACTGTGAAGCTCAGAGAATAATGCAAAGAAGCTGACTTTATCACAACACAAAGGGGACCAGAGGGTGGCTTTTATTATAGATAAACATCTATCAACAGTTGAGTGGATCAACTGGCAGTGTAAATGTTTCCCTAAGTCAGACAGACCAGCACAGGGAGAGTGAAAACGTGGTTCAGCCCAACATAGAGTACAAAAACGAGACAACTAGCAAAAGAATTTCAAAGGCACCAGTGACCTTGAGCTGGCTTCAGCCCACGTTGCTGTGGTTTGAACACAGATGGTAGTCAATCGCCACGTCACCAGTTGTTTATTTCCCCCCCTACCCTCCCTGCTGAAATAGGGGAGGGACAGAAGCCCCCCCACAGCAGCAATCCAACTGTATCAGAAAATCCCATCACGCCGACCTGGAAAATGAAAAGTGTGAATGAGAGAGCACACATCCACCTATATACTGAGCATGACATCACATGGTATGGAATACTCCAATGACTGATCTGGACCCGGCCCTCTTGCTGTGCTCCCTCTCAGCACAAGGAAAGTTAACTCTATCCTGGCCTCAGTCTCCACCTGTATTCCATACCATTGACGTTATGCTCAGGTGCCAAATACATTATAAGGAATCACCACCCCTTTTGCTGGGTCTCACATATATAATTTCCTTAGTCTATGAGACATCCTTCCAAAATGTCTACTGAGTTCATTTAGTCCATAAATTTGGATTCCATCTGTCATGGCAGCCTTTAAGGCTGGAGGAATGAGGTGGAGTTGGCTCAGTCAGTGGAGCAGGAGGCTTTGGATGTGGCAGGAGGATGTTTCAAGGCACCAGTTGTAATAACAGTTATTTGAGAGTATTTGTCTATCTTCACCTAAAATCAAATCTCCCTGAGGCATGCATCGGACTTCTCAGTACATTTTTAATGCACACTATAGGGACTTTATCCCCACCTACAGTATGTAGGAGATTTGATTGAGCAGGGTCAGTTTGCTTGGCAGATTCTTTGATATTGACTAACCAGGTGGCTTTTGCTAAATGAACGTCCCCTTGTTTGAAAGATCCACCACCCATTGCTTTCAGTGTAATTTTCAGCAGCCCATTGTATTGTTCAATTTTCCTAGAGGCTGGTGTATGGTAGGGAATGTGATACATCCACTCAGTACCATGTTCTTTGGCCCAAGCATCTATGAGGTTGTTTTGGAAATGTATCCCATTATCTGACTCAGTCCTTTCTGCCATAAGACTTTTTCCTCAAGGCCTAAAATGGTGTTCCGGGCAATGGCATGGGACACAGCATGCGTTTCCAACCAACCAGTGGCTGCTTCCACCTTTGTAAGCACATAATGTTTGCCTTGCCGAGTTTGTGGGAGCGTGATATAATCAATCTGCCAGGCCTCCCTATATTTATACTTTGACCATCATCCTCCATACCAAATGGGTTTTAACCGTTTGGCTTGCTTGATCGTAGCACATGTCTCACATTCATGGATTAACTGTGCAACAACATCCATGGTTAAGTCCACCCCTCGGTCACGAGCCCATCTGTATGTTCCATCCCTTCCCTGATGGCCTGAGGAGTCATGGGCCCAGTGACCCAGAAATTGTTCACCCTTATGTTGCCAGTCCAGAGCTACTTGAGACACCTTAATCTTGGCAGCCTGATACGCCTGTTGGTTGTTCTGATGTTCAGTGGCCCAGCTCTTGGGTACATGAGTGCCTACATGGTGTACTTTCACAACCAGATTCTCTACTCGAGCAGCAATATCTTGCCATAATTCAGCAGCTCAGACGGGTTTGCCTCTGCACTGCCAGTTGCTCCATTTCCATTGCTGTAGCCACCTCCACAGTGCATTTGCCCCCATCCGTGAGTCAGTACAGAGGTAGAACACCGGCCACTTTTCTTGCTCAGCGATATCCAAGGCCAGCTGGATGGCTTTCACCTCTGCGAACTGACTTGATTGACCTTCTCCTTAAGGAGTTTCAGTGACCAGTCATGTGTGGGGCTCCACGCAGCTTCTTTCCACCTTCGATGTTTCCCCACAATGTGACAGGACCCATCGGTAAACAGGGCATATCGCTTCTCATTATCCTGTCGCTCAGTATATGGTGGGGCCTCTTCAGCACGTGCTACCTCTTCCTCTGGCACCATTCCAAATTTTTTGCCTTCTGGCCAATTCATAATCACTTCCAATATTATCAGATGGCTGGGGCTCCCTATTTAAGCCTGTTGTGTGATTAATGCAACCCATTTATTCCACGTGGCATCAGCTGCATGGTGTGTAGAGGGGACACTCCCTTTGAACATCCAGCCCAGCACTGGCAGTCAGGGAGCCAGGAGGAGCTGTGCTTCAGTCCCAACCACCTCTGAAGCAGCTCAGAACCCCTTCATATTCTGCTCATATCTCATTTTCAGTTGGAGTGTAGTGGTACTCTGATCCTCTGTATCCCCAAGTCCAAACCACAGGGGTCGACCCTGAGTCTCCCCTGATGCTCTCTGCCAGACACTCCAGGTAGGACCATTCTTCCCGGCTGCAGTGTAGAGCACGTTTTTAACATCTTGCCCTGGCCAAACTGGTCCGAGGGCTACTCCATGGACTATTTCCTCTTTAATTTGTTCAAAAAATTGTTGTTGCTCTGGGTCCCATACAAAATCATTCTTTTTCTGCATCACTTGATAGAGAGGGCTGACAATCTGACTGTAATTTGGAATGTGCAGTCTCCAGAAACCCACAACCCCTAAGAAAGCTTGTGTCTCCTTTCTGTTAGTCGGTGGGGACATAGCTGTTATTTTATTAATCACCTCCACTGGAATCTGATGATGTCTGTCTTCCCATTTTACTCCTAAAATTGAATGTCTTGTGCAGATCCCTTGACTTTACTACGCTTTATGGCAAAACTTGCTCTCAGAAAGATTTGGATTATTTTCTCCCCTTTCTCAAAAACTTCTTTTGCTGTATTACCCCATACAATGATGTCATTGATGTATTGTGAGTGTTCCGGGGCTTCCAGTGTAGTCTGGTTCAGTTCATGACAAATAGTGGGCCTGTTCCCACCCCTGGGCAGTCAATTCCAGGTATACTGGACACCCCTCCAGGTAAAACCAAACTGTGGCCTGCATTCTGCTGCCAGAGCGATGGAGAAAAATGCATTGGAAATATCAATCATGGCGTACCGCTTGGCCACCTTCGACTCTAGTTCATACTGAAGTTCTAGCATGTCTTGAAGTCAGCAGTGGCATGACTTCATTCAGGCCATGAAATCTCACTGTCAATCTCCACTCTTGATTAGACTTTCTCACTGGCCATATGGAGCTGTTAAAAGGGGAGCGCATCTTGCTGGTGACTCCTTGGCTCTCTAGTTGATGAATCAGTTTATGGATAGAGATTACAGAGTCTTGATTGGTGTGGTATTGCTGTCGGTGCATGGCTGTAGTGGCAGTTGGCACCCGTTGTTCTTTGACCCTCAGCAATCCCACAACAGGATCCCCTGAGAGACCAGGCAACACAGACAGCTGTTTAATTCCTTCTGTTTCCCAGGCAGCTATACCAAAAGCCCACCGATACACCTTTAAGTCCTTAAAATACTCTCTCTTGAGTTAATCTATGCCAAGAATTCATGGAGTGCCTGGGCCAGTCACAAAGGGTTGTTTTTCTGACTCTTTTCTGCTTAGTCCCACCTCAGCCTCCTATACAGTCAACTGTTGAGACTCCCCTGTCACTCCTGAAATACAAATGGGTTCTGTCCCTTTAAAATTTGATGGCATTAGTGTGCATTGCACACCAGTGTCCACTAGAGCCTTACACTGCTGGGGGTCAGATGTGCCAGGCCATCGAATCCACACAGGCCAATAAGCTTGATTGTCCTGTCCTCTACCTGGCTGGAGTCAGGGCCCCTCTACTGTTGGGTATAATACTCACTAACGACAAATGGGTTAGTGTGGTGAGCACAGGTTTCAGCTTCATCTTCTTCACTTACCTCTTGCGAATATAAGTCAGAAGTTTTCACAGGATCATGAGCAAAGTCGACCTTTCTGCTCTGTTTGGGCACTTGATTAGTGGAAACTGGAGCAGCATTTCTCCTAAAAGAACTCCACTTTGCAGTTGTTCTTCCTTCCAACTCACATACCTGCTCTTCTAGGAGGTAGGTAGGTTTTCCATCCCGTTTCCTCATGTCTTCTCCATAGTCATCAGGTGATGCCACAGCTTCCCCTGTGGTGTGTACCGGTTCTCTCAAGTAGAGAAACGACTGCTCCTAATAGCCAAGATTCTAGTCCATGCAGGTGGGAGTAGGACATGTTCTCTTTAAATTGCTGGAATTATTGAGATAATTTCTCCACAGCCTTGATGAAGGAGTAAGAGAAACTTTCTTCATATTGTTGTAGCCAGTGAGCCAGTTCATCCACTGTCGGTCCCTCTTCATCTCTCCAGTCCATTACTGCTAATGCACTGGCATATGATGAGGGAGTGCTCTCTACAAACTTCCTCCACATGGGCCGGGTGCATTGGACTTCATCTGGATCTGTGGATAGCTGAGCATTATCTAGGTCATAGTAAACAGTCTCCTACACACTAGCTCCCTCAAGTATTGAATGCCTCCCTCCATAGTGGTCCACTTACCTGGTTGACATGCAAAATCTTCCTTGAAGGGATACATCTCCCTCACACTTGACAGGAGTTGCCTCCAGAGACTGAGATTTTGTGTCTCCTTTCCAATGGCTTTGTCGATGCCCCCTTCCCTAGACAGGGATCCCAGCTGCCTGGCCTCCCTGCCCTCTAGTTCCATGCCACTGGCACCGCTATCCCAGCACCACAGCATCCAGGCAATGAGTTGCTCACCTGGATGGCAGCTGAAATTTTTTCACATGTCTTGCAACTCGCTCAGGGATAAGGATTGGATGACTATCACTGGTTCTGCCTCCTTCTCCTCCTCTTCTTGTGATGGACCTGGTTCATCATCACCCTGTACATTGCGATGGGATGTTTTTGTGTATTTCTTCTTATGTATGGGAGCAACTGACACCACTATGTGCTGGTTTTCTGGTTCAGCTGCAGCGCCTGTCCTTGGGCTTGTAGTGGCTGCAGTTTCTGTTACTTGTTTACCACATCCAGAGCCTTTCTCTTCCTCTTGAGGGTGCTGAACAGTGTTTAATAGCACTAGGTAAGTGTGGGCTAAGCCCCACCATGTTGCACTGAGCTGTGCCTCTCTGGAATTACCTGGATGACAACGTACTTTTTCCAAAGATTTTACTAGTTCTTCAGGATTCTGCACCTGTACAGGAGTGAAGTTCCAATACACCGGAGGTGTCCACTGTTCTAGGTACTTACCCATGCTACTCTGCACCCCCAGCCACACATAATTCTCTAATCTTGGGGTAGATTTCCAAGTGATACTCTTAAATAGTTGCTTAACCCTGAACAAAACCTGAACAAAATGCAGGAACACACTAGCTCCTCGCGGTAAGATGACCATGTTAATATCAACATTCCAAAGATATTTGACATTATCAAATTTCTCAAAAACAATTTTAAATAGCCTCAGGGCTGATGACTGCACCCTATCATAGATGAGCATCACATAGTACAGCAAAAACAAAATCTTAACCCAACTCTCATGGACTGTGAGTAACAGAATGGGAAACATGTATTGCAAATGAGTTGATAAAATCTTAAGAGCCAAGCAGTCAACATTATTATACATCCTATTTTTATCTCAAAACGTCAGGCCACATGTTGGGCACCAAAAACTGTTGTGATTTGAACTCAACCGGTAGCCCATCACCACATGGCCAGATGTTTACTTTCCCCCCTGCTCTCACTGGTGAAATAGGGGAGGGACAGAAGAAGAAATTTGTAGATGGAATAAAAAAGAAAAAAAATTAAAAAAAAAAAAAAAGAAACAAAACCAACATAACAGTAGTAAATCCAAAATGGGTAAAATGCAGCACTGGCTTACCGAGCACTGTGGCGGTATGCAGCCCACCTCCCGCCTCGCTGATCCAGAAACTAAAACAACAGGATGGGAGAGAGCACGCGTCTGCCTATATACTGAGCATGATATCACATGATACAGAATACTCCAATGATCGACCCAGACCCAGCCCTCTCACTGTGCTCCCTCTCAGCCCAGAGAAAGTTAACTCTATCTTGGCTGAAACAAGGACACACGTATCCTCCCTGGTGATCTGGGGCACGAGTGTAGTGACAGCGAACATTTTATAGAGATCAATAATAAAAATCACATTGTATTGAGATTGGACTTGCTCTATTTTGCTAAATGTCATTTATATTTGTACTGTGTTTCAGCATTTTTTGTATCACCCTGCTAAATCAGAAATCTTGTGTAACATCAATTATCTTCAAATAAGTAAATTTTATATTAAACATTGCATCCTCCTTACATGGAGTATCTCAGAGAATCTGGTCAGAAAGTATTGCATTCTGACAGATGATCAAGTACTAAAATATCCCAACCTCAAGAACTCAGTCCTAACCTGCCTCAATGACGAGTTCTCCAGGTTGGCAACCTCAGCCTTTGTGGCTAAGACTGTCAGTGACTGTAGTCATTATACTGCATGCTCAAAGATAAAGTACAATATGATTCTTAGCCACTGACTGCTTTGAAAATGCAGTTATAATGACAAAAGCATACAAGGATAACAATTAGCACTGTGATGTTAGTATCAGTCAAGGGAATGAGTCTGACCTTCTTTATCAGTCTTCTAACAGTATCTTCATATCTATGTCTAATTCCCTGATATTTACACTTATAGATGTATAGATACTCAGTTGCAACAGATGTCTTCAGAAAAAGGTTCTTTCTCCAGAAAAGCCTGAATCTGGGCTTCTTGTATGACCTTCAATTTGAATAAACACTCTCAACTGCTTCTGAATGAAGCCTTCAAGGGCTATAAGAAGAACATGCCTGTCTTCTACCCCAGTTCCTTCCCTACTGCAACTCTTCCCCACCTGCTGGGAGCAGCTGCTTGCTTGGGGAGCACAGCTGACTGGCCAGGATCAACAGCCTGACAGATCTTGGGCATGGGAGGGAGCAATGGTCTGTTGTATCAGAAGGTGTGGCAGGGGAGCTTGCCATCTTCCTCTCAGGGCCCCAGGAGGCAGATGGCATGGAGGCAGCGAGGGAGAGGAGAAACACATTCCTCGAGCCCTGAGTAGGACATTGTGCCAAGAGGGTTCTACCTACCATGGGCACCTTGCTCTTTCTGGCTTGGGGCTTGAAGTGCTGGTGAGCTATGGTCATACCCCCACCCCAGCAACCCTGAGAATGACTAACAATGACAACCTTTGGGCCCAGAGGGAGAGTGGAAGAGATTTCAGCACGAGAGCAAAGGGATAGATACTCAGAAGAGTGCATGTGGGAGGTGGGTTGTGGTGGGCTATCCTGGGCTAAAGGCTAAGCTCCCACTCAGCTGCTCATTCATCCCTTGTTCCTCAGCAGGACAAGGAGGAGAAAATATATAGCTTACAGGCTGAGACAAAGGCAGGGAGCTGGCTTGCCAATTACTGTAATGAGTAAAACAGGCTTGACTTGAGGAAAATTAATTTACATCCTTGCTAACTAAAATAGAATTAGGATAATGAGAAACAAAGTCAACTATGAAAATCACACCTTTCCTCCTCCCTCTACCAATAAGTATTGGAAGTGTAATCTCAGCACTAGTGGTAGATACTTATAAGTGTGCATGTGGTAAGTGGGTATACAGTTTTACCTGTATTACTACTAATTCTTTGTATTCATTTTATAATTCGAATTTTAAACCATAAAGTGGTCTAATATTCAGTTCTTAGCTTTCCATATATGGTGCGTTCCTTTTTTCTTGAAACACAACTCTGAGTGCAACAGTCTGCTGCTCTTCCTGGAGTAGTTGAAGCATTGACACAGTTAGAAAAGGTCTGTCAATAGACATCCTTCTGTAACCGTCTCTCTTTTAAAGCAAATTCCTGTATGAGAAAAACAGTACCTAACTCCAGTTCACACAGATGCCAACACGCAGTCATCTTGAACTAACATGACAACAGAGGTGAAGCCTCTCCCTTTCTGTCAGGGCCATTTGTTTATCCAGTGTCTCATAAGACAGAAAGAGTACATTGCTAGTCTTCCCTCTGATGGTTTATTTAACAGACTTCTATTTAGCAGTAAGTAAGAATTATATTTGTTTTCTGAAGTTGTTTTCCCACTCTTTATTTTACCTTCTTCTTCAATATTATTGCTGCTTACACTGCATTAAGTGATTTGTGTTATTGCTGATTAAATAAAATAGTCTTCTCATACATCAGCATGCAGATCACTGCATACAATATGTGACCAAGTAATTGGAAATAAAAACAGCTGTAGGTAAGGCTTTGTGAGAACTGCAGTATAAATGTGGTAATAGGAATAATCCCTTGTCAGGTGTGATTTACTGCATTCTAGTACTTATGTAATCAAAAGGCGAGTCAATTAACTTTAGCCTACATATCTATGTGGAATTTTTAAATATAATTTTATTTTCAGGTACTATTTTCATGTTTTTCAGGTACACTTCACTGTGTGAAATAGTTACTTGGTAATCATATATACATAGAATAATAAGAAGTAATACAACAGTTTATTTAAGGTATTAAAATTATTGTTGCACAATAATTTTGGCCAGCAGCAAGATTTCAGAGCATTTGATTGTAGCATCTACAGCTTATAAAAGGAATTTAAATAAAAGGTGTGTAACAGGTTCTGTTCCAGTGTCATACTATATCAAAAACTTGTCTAATACTTGACATATACCTATTTTCCCATAATTTTAGAAAGCTATTTATTCACTAGTATTAATATCCGTCATATCCTAGAATGCACATTACTTTAATATGATTCTGTGTTGTCATCATTCAATGTGAAGCTTAGTGTGGTTTTGCAGTTATTACCTATCTTCTTTATGTAGTTATTTACTGCTTAGTATGAAAAACTGTGATGTAAATGGTTTTAGCAGTGTACTGGTTTGGTCTGGGATAGAATTAGCTTTCTTCTTAGTAACTAGTAAGGGCTATGTTTTAGAACTGTGACAAAACACTGTTGGTAACACACTGAGGTTTTAGTTCTTGCTGAACAGTGCTTTCACAGCATCAAAGCCTTTCTGCTTCTCATACTGCCCTGCAAGTGAGAAGGCTGGGGGTGCACACAGAGGGAGACATTTAAGCAAGGCCTGATTTGACAAGAGAAGGGACAATAGCGAAACTGAAGCAGGGTAGGTTTAGATTGGACATAACAAAGAAATTTTTTATGTTGAGGATGGTGAGACACTGGAACAGGTTGCCCAGAGAAGTTGTGGAGGCTCCATCATTGGAAGTGTTCACATCAGTTTGGGTGGGGCTTGGAGCAACCTGGTCTAGTGGAAGACGTCTCTGCCCGTGGCAGGGGATTGGGCTAGATGATGTTTAAAGGTGCCTTCCAACCCAAACCATTCTGTGGCTCTATGATTGTAAGAAGTTGGCAGGGGACATAACCAGGACAGCTGATCTCAACTGACCAAAGGGATATCCTGTACATTATGACATCATGCTTAATAGTAAAAGCTGGGGAAAAAAAGGAGGAAGAGGGGGAGTTATGGTGTTTGTCTCCCCAAGCACTTGTTATGTCTGATGGAGCCCTGCTTTCCAGGAAATGGCTGAACATCTGCCTGCCGATGGAAAGTAATGAATCAATTCCTCATTTTGTTTTATGTCTGTGTCCTGATTTTCCTTTTGATATTAAGCTCTTTATTGCAAGCCATGAGTTTTCACACTTTTACCTTCCGATTCTCTCCCCATTTCTGCTGCGTGGGAGTGAGACAGCAGCTGTTTGGGCCCTAGCTGCCTACCAAAGCTAACCCACATGAAGCAGAAAACTGTAGTATTACATTTCATCTTTCTTAATCCTGAACATGCCTTTTTGAATTGTGATCATTATTTCTGTTTAATCACAATACTGAAAGGTGTGTGCTCCATGAACACGGGAAGTCCTCTTTTTATGCTATAATTAGATTAATATAAGCACTATCATCTCAGAGGAATTAAAAAAATAAACCAAGTAAGGCCTGCTACACAGAAGACTGCTTGTAGCTGTCTTTGTCTTTTGGGATGACCGCAGATGAATTATTCAGAAAATGGAACCAATTAACTCATCTGATCTTACAAAGTTTTTCTGGTTTTTTTTTTTTTTAGGGAAGCTGTTAAAAAATTATTTTTGACAACTTAACATGTTAACAATACTGAATGAGAATAACATATTTTCTAGACTCAACCCATAAATATTTCCTTTTTAACTTTATTATGAAATTGAACTACAGTTTCAGCCCTGCTTTCTCATTTTTCTGTGGATGAATACAATTACTCAAAAATCTGTCGTACACTACCTATAACAATTGTTTTCTGTAGCAGGTAATTTGAATCTGAAAGATTTCATAGCTTTTGCTGGAAGTTTATGATTGACAGTTGGGACTAAGTGACAATTAAAAATCTCACAGACAAATAATGTGTTGATAGAAATAGATACATAGAATACTAACATTTAATATATGAAACAAATTGTATCAAACATTGATTATTATATTTCATGATACATAGTTTATGTTATTTCATAAGTGCTGTTAAAACATTCATAATATATTAATTTAAAATCTAATCCAGCCATATCTTATCTTTGTTCATACTCTGTTCTTTTCAATAGGAGCTAGGAGAGTCTGAGATATTCCATACTGATTAAAGACTCCCAAAGGCAGAATATTTGTTTCTGATTCTCATCTGCACTGTTTCCTTCTGTAGTTTTAAGAAAATTACTTTAATCTCCCTCTATTGCCTGTTCCAATTCTTTGACTGTCCTTCTGCCTATTGAAGACAGAAATGGAATCCCAAGGAGCTGGTTTGTCAGAAAGTAAAACATACTATTGACATTAAAATAACATAAACCCTAGAACTCAGCTTCAGGATTATGTTCTCTATGTTTTTTTTTCCCATATTGCTCATATTTGAAAAAAAGAGGTTTAGGTATTTAAATTTGGTGTTATGATTTTTTGTAGCTTTTCTGGGAATTAGAAATGTAGCTGTTACATCTACTTGCAAGACATCATCTTAGTAATTCAGACAGAAGACTAATGGATCAAAACCAGGGTACAGTTAACAGAAAATATCAATATGTACTATTAAATTCAGCATACAATGGACTGTGTTTGATAATAAACTATTAGAATATTTCCTGGCACAGATTTGACCCGTTCCAAATAGTACTTGCCCTAGTAATTCCTGGGCATTTTTTATCTGTTAAATTGCTCTTGCCCAGTATGCAGTGTTTGGGACCCTAAGGCACTTCACCAGCATAGAAACAGACTGTATCATGGCAGTTGTCTTCGGTGCCCAGGAACAGTTCTGAGCACTATTGGTGTAGATAGAGCCATAAGATCTTGTTAAAATGTTTATTATTACTGAGGACCTTCAACCTGAGAACTAAGCATTGTATTTAAAAATCAATATACACACAAGACTAAGAAAAAAAATTTAAGTTCTGATAGCCTGCCACATAGTATCTACACTTCACGTGAATGAAAATTAATATATGGAGTTACAAGAGTAGTATTTTCCAATGTCAAATATGGAGGAAAAGTGAATTGTTAACATATTTGAATTATTAGAATAGATTCAGTCAATTAAATTCCTTTGCTGTGCTCATAGAATTCCCTTCTCAAGCATATAAACTTCTATGTGCATGTCCAGTTGTGCCTTTAATGTCATTCTTATACTTCATCCCTTTTTTTGCATTTTTAGGTAGACAGAGGTTTGGAATCAATTTCTTTTCTCTAGAGGGTAGTCCAAGGAGAGTACAAAAAATACGAATATTATCTGCTATCAAAAAATTAAACCCTTTAAATCCCATATCTAACAAATGTCTTCTTTATATCTGTACACCTTCAATTTCTGTGTGTTTTTTACAAATGCAAACACTGACATTTTCTTTAATGCAGTCAGCATACACACTCTTTATGAAACATATGAAGTATATTTTGGTGAGATGATTAAAAACAGGTAAAAAAAAAAAAAAAGATAAACACATTGGAGTGACTTACTTGGAGTCACCAAAGTAGTCAGCAAGAGGACTGGATTTTCTGATGTAGCTGCAAGAGTATACTCTCTCCATAATAAGCAAAACAGAATACTAGGTCTCTTTGCAGGTAAGCAGAAAGAAGAGATAGTTTTAAAAATTTCAAAATATTTTATTTCTGAAATATGCCTGGAATATCATTCTTCATTTCATACACCATTGAGCTCTTTTAAATTCCTCATTCAATGGAGCATAGCTTTCATCATTATCCCCTGCTTCTTCTCTGGATTTTAGACAACAATTTTTACAAAGAACTGGAAAAATGCATACTTATTTCAAGATCTTTTGATATTGAAAACTTTATTCCTCTTTCAAGTTCACTTGTGTAACATCGTATATTGACAATTCTTGTAGTACCTCATGGACAGGAACCTAGAACTTGTGCCTACGAGATTACACCTACCTGCAATATTGTAAAAAGGTAGACAGGTATCAGTCATTTCTCAGAAATAGTAACACTTTCTACTCAGTCTTTTTAAAGAGATGAGTTTGAAATACAGTCAATTTGCTGTTCAATTAATAATAATATAATCAGTTATATAGTTATGCTTGTTTTGGGATATGTAATAGCCCAGTAGCAATAATAAATTGTTGTACAGACATTGTGCACGCTTTTGTAAATGTTTTACAAGTAGTTGTACATGCTTTGGGCTTTGTAATAGAATAGTAATAGTAATAGTAATAAATAAAGTGGTGTCAGCAAGAGCCTTTTTCTGGGGGGCTTAATACTGCAGGAAGCAAAGAATCCCATAGAGGGGTTAAATAGAAATTATAGGACAAAGCTGATTATAGTGTTTTGTAAAGTATGTGTTTAGTTTCAATGAAAGTTTATCTTCAATGTCATATATTTTATCACTGACAAGATTAGAACTGCAAATAATTAGGATCCAATGCACAGCCGTACAACTCAGTGTAACAAGCTTTTAAAACCACTGTGGAGTCAGAACTTCCCAGTAGCAGTTGTCAACTATTCTCCTCCAATTGCCTTTTAAACATTAAGCAGTTAACCCTTTACTGTACTGATAGCAGTTACTTATGAAAGATTTCCAATGTAGGTACAGAAATACTCATTTAGCTTTTCTTTTATTCTGGGACCATATTTTTTTCAGGATATTTTTTTATTTTTTCTACTAGAATTGTGATTTGTGAATATATCATTTTAAGGCTTGTTGTACAACGTAAAAATGAGTCCTGAAAATATTATTTTATTGTTTCTTTCGACCCTTTAATAATGTTTAGGGTCAATAATACAACACTGCCATCAGATAAGGATGTTAATAAATGTGAAAGCTATAAATGTAAACATTATACAGAAAGATTGATATTAATCTCACTTGAATTCCTTATTTACAACATACGTGTGGAAATAAGCTATAGATTATAAACACTAAACATGTAGGTGTGTAATATAGGTTTGTACCTAAGACAGGTTATCCCTTTAGAATCAGTGGAGATTCAGTTGTCTAGACATATGCACCAAATTCCAGTTCAGACATTCTATGGAATGCAGGAAGTCTGCATAGGGTTGGAAAGTGTGTCACAGGATGTAAAATAGTTCCATATGTTTCTGGAAATAAAGTCTAATTTGGCTGCCCATCTATGGGTAGCTAGTGTAATTTGATATTCCCTTGGGAATCCTGTCTGTTTTTCAGTTGCTGCTCAGAAAAGACATAGGTCTCCCACTGGTGTTTGAGATATGTACAAGGGTAGTAGATCTAATAAGAGGACCAATAGAAGGTTTGTGTTCAGGCTGGAAGCTGGATGTCAAGAGAAATGCTTTAAGGTATCTCAAATGGCACAGGACACTTAGTTGGTGGCAACTGCATTGGTCCTGTTTGTTTAGACACCTAAACCTAGATGTCTTGAATCTGGAGCTGAATGACACTCCAGAAATTCTGGATGCCGCCAGTCAGCTTTACAAGGTCTTATCACAAAAATAGTTGACATGAATCACTCTGGTTGACCAGGGAGTCAAGAGTCACTTCCCGTGTTAGATTAAGTCAGCAGTGTGGATGTGACCTAATGTTCTCCATACATTATGCAGGAAGACTACAGGATTAACTCAGATGTATAAATGTAAACCATAGTTGTCCACATTTACCTAGATGAATCCAAATGAAAGCACTTTATATGCCACTATTAATTCCATAATAACATGTAAAATTACTATTTTTCTTCAAAGATTTTCCTGAAGTTTCTATTTATTTCTTACAGCATGTAATTTCCTGTGCAGTCTTTTAAGTTTAAACAGTGTCTTGAAAGGTCAGATATCGACTACTTTGATCCATATCAACATTTATAAAAGGTGATGTTTAACATGGCTTCCTGATAAAACAAGCACCATAATTTTTGCAAGAAATGCTTGCTGTATCAGCCTCTGAAACACCAACAATTCTCAACATCAGTGACTTAACAAGGACAGGTTTAAACCTATATATGTATTCTACCCTAAATTATATGTAGCTGAGGGAATACTTTTTATACACACAGGTCATTACTACGGAAACAAATAGACCTCCAACAACTCAGTGCACTGCTCAGAAGAAATACATTCCATAGATACCACTTGTGTTCTATAACAAAAAAATCATAACAAAGAAAACAAAGGAAATAGAAGTTGTAGAAACATATATCTTAAAGTGGAAAGTGGAGTAATTTAGTAATATACACTTCAGGACTGAATAAAACATCATCTAAAATAAAACAAGTTTAAAATATTGCATTCTTTTAAAAACTGTTTGTTTTTATTCTTTAAGTGCAACATGAAAGTTATAAAATACCACTCGGGGTGAGGTTAGGGAAGAGACTCAGGAATGAAGGAAATATAGGAGTTCATCATTATTGTTGATATTCGGTGGGGGATCTAAGGTAATTTATTTGACTTTTTCCTGACAGGTTAGTAATACTTGACAACCACTGTACTTCAAAATTTTCTCTTTAACATGAAGAACACGCCACTTTAGCCTTCCAGAGGACTAACTTTGACCTGTTCAAAAGACTGATTAACAAAATCCCTTGGGAGGCTGCCTTGAGGGATATGAGAGTCCAGGAAGGCTGGACATACTTCAAGAGTGAAGTCTTAAAGGCACAGGATCAGGCTGTTCCCGTGTGCCGAAAAACAGGCAGGAGGGGAAGGAGACCGGCCTGGCTAAACAGGGACCTTTGCCTGGATCTCAAGAGCAGAAGGAGAATCTATTGCCTTTGGAAGAGGGGACAGGTCTCTCATGAAGACTATAAAGATGTAGTGAAGTTATGCAGGCAGGAGAGCCAAAGCACAGCTAAAGCTCGACTTGGCCACAGCTCTTAACAAAAAATGTTTCTAGAAATTCATTAACAGCAAAAGGAGGATTAGGGAAAATCGCCCTCCTTTATTGGATGCGGAGGGAAACATGGTAACTAAGGATGAGGAAAAGGCTGAGGTGCTCAGTCTTTAGCAGTGGAACCGGCTGTTCCCTGGACACCCAGCCTCATGAGCTGGGAGATGGGGAGGGGAAGCAGACCGAGGTCAGCACAGTTGAAGAGGAGGTGGTCAGAGACCTGCTACACCACATGGATGCACACAAGTCTGTGGGACCAGATGGGTTATACCCAAGGGTGCTGAAGGAGCTGGCAGATGTGCTCGCCAAGCTGCACTCCATGATTTACCTGAAGTCATGGCTAACTGGGGAGGTCCTATCAGACTGGAGGGTGGCACATGTGACACCCATCTACAAGAAAGGCAGAAAGGAGGATCCAGGAAACTATAGACCTGTCAGTCTGACCTCAGTGCCAGGGAAAGTCATGGAGCAGGTCATCTCGGGTGCAGGTCATATGATGGACAAGCAGGGGATCAGGCCCAGTCAGCATGGGTTTATGAAAGGCAGGTCCTGCCTGACAAATCTGATCTCCTTCTACAACAAGGTGACCTGCTTATTGGATGAGGGAAAGGCTGTGGATGTTGTTTACCTTGACTTTTGTAAGACCTTTGATACCCTTTCCCACAGCATTATCCTGGCAAAACTGACGGCTTGCGATTTGGATGGACACACGCTTTGCTGGGTAAAAAAACTGTATGGATGACCGGGCCCAAAGGGTTGTGGTGAACGGAGTGAAATCCAGTTGGCGGCCGGTCATGAGTGGTGTCCCCCAGGGCTCAGTTTTGGGGCCACTCCTGTTTATCATCTTTATTGGTGATCTAGATGAGGGGATTGAGTGCACCCTCAGTCAGTTGGCAGATGACCCCACGTTGGGTGGGAGTGTTGATGTGCTCGAGGGTAGGGAGGCTCTGCAGAGAGACCTGGACAGGCTGGAGCCATGGGCTGAGGCCAACTGTGTGAGTTTCCATAAGGCCAAATGCCGGGGGCTGCCCTTGGGCCACAACAACCCCCAGCAGCGCTACAGGCTTGGGGAGGAGTGGCTGGAGAGCTGCCAGTCAGAGAGGGACCTGGGAGTGCTGATTGACAGCCGGCTGAACAGGAGCCAGCAGTGTGCCCAGGTGGCCAAGAAGGCCAATGGCATCCTGGCTTGTGTCAGCAATAGCGTGGCCAGCAGGGACAGGGAAGGGATCTGACCCCTGTCCTCAGCACTGGTGAGGCCGCCCCTCGATTCCTGTGTTCAGTTTTGGGCCCCTCACTCCAAAAAGGACATTGAATGACTCGAGCGTGTCCAGAGAAGGGCAACGAAGCTGGTGCAGGGTCTGGAGCACAGGTCGTACGGGGAGCGGCTGAGGGAACTGGGGGTGTTTAGTCTGGAGAAGAGGAGGCTGAGGGGAGACCTCATCGCCCTCTACAGCTCCCTGAAAGGAGGCTGCAGAGAGCTGGGGATGACCCTCTTTAACCAAGTTGTAAGTGACAGGACAAGAGGGAATGGCCTGAAGTTGTGCCAGAGAAGATTTAGACTAGATATTAGGAAGCATTTCTTTACAGAAGGGGTTGTTAGGCGTTGGAATGGGCTGCCCAGGGAGGTGGTGGAGTCCCCGTCCCTGGCGGTGTTTAAGAGTCGGGTTGACATAGCGCTGAGGGATATGGTGTAGTTGGGAACTGTCAGTGTTAGGTCAATGGTTGGACTGGATGATCTTCAAGGTCTTTTCCAACATAGACGATTCTGTGATTTTGTGATCATTCTCTTTCTCCATGTATAATTGTGGTGGGTTGACCTTAGCTAGCCACCAGGTACACACCAAGCCATTCTATAATTTTTTTTCCTCTACTGGACAGAGGGAAGAAAGTATAATAAAATGATCAGGGGTCAAGGGATCACTTGCAAATTACAGTCATTGGCAAACCAGACTTGACTTGGGGAAATTTGTTTAATTTATTACCAGTCAAATCAGAGTAGGATAATGAAAAATAAGATCAAAACTAAAAGACAGCTTCCTCCCACCCTCCCTTCTTCCTCGGCTCAACTTCATTTCTGAATTCTCTTCCTCCCTGCCCCGAGAACCACAAGGGAGCAGGGAATGGGGGTTGCGGTCAGTTCATCACAAGTTTTCTGTGCCACTCTTTCCTCCTTATGGTCTTCCCCTGTTCCAGCATGGGGTCCCATCCACGGGAGACAGTCATGAACTTCTCCAACACTAGTCCTTCCCACAGGCTGCAGTTCATCATGAACTGTTCCAGTGTGGGTCCGCCATGGGCCCACAGGTCCTACCAGAAAACCTGCTTCAGTGTCAACTCCTCTCCATGGGCCACAGTTCCTGCCATTAACCTGCTCCAGCATAGGCTCTCCATGGGTTCACAGCTTCCCTCAGGGCATGTCCACCTGCTCTGGTGTGGAGTCCTCCACAGGCTGCAGGTGAATATATGCTCCACTGTGGACTTCCATGGTCTGCAGCGGGACAGCCTGCCACAGGATGCAGGGGAATCTCTGCCTGGGCACTTCCTCACCATCTTTCTTCTGTGACCTTGGTGTCTGCAGGGATTTCTCTCTCACATACTCTTATTCCTCTTTCCTGACCGCTGTTGTGCAGCATTTTTAACCCTTTATTAAATATATTAACATGGAGGCACTACCAGCATCATTGATTGGCTGAGCTTCTCACAGAACCCCCCCTTAACCCCCTGCACTGCCAAAATTCTGCCACGTAAATGCAATACAACAATATAGGTATAATTCTGCCTAGTAGATACACTGTGAAGACAAACTCCTTGATATTTATGAAGGATTTGTCTATGATAAGAAGTGCTACAGAAAAGCTTATGAGAAACTTAAAGTCTTCCTTGAACACATATTTGTTAAATAATTTTTGTATTAAAAAAACTCTAGGGTTCACATGTGAAACAATGAAGGAGTATGGAATTGTTTCTAGTATGAGGCCATGCAATTAAATACTTAGCCATTTATATATATATATATACAAATAAAATTATTTTTAACCTAAAGCTTGTATTTCCTTTGTTTTCCTCATATTTGATGCATATTTAAATACATATGGTAACTGTCTTTAGGAGAGTTCAGCCTATCTCTGTTCATATGATGAAATTTTACTGCACCAATACTCATCTGCAAGGAAAATTCTCTTAGTTTAGCATTCAGATTAATTTTTTTATTTCTCTTGTAAGACCATTGTACTGCACTGCTTCTCATATGGAATGTCAAATAATGGGCTTTGTTTGCTCCCCTTGTTCATCTAATTAATACATCTGTTAAGGAAGGCCAGCAGTCAGTTTGACATTAGCCACAGTTCAGTAACTTATGCTTAAATTAAAACTCCAGGTCTTGTTCCCTTACTCTTCTTGATTGGTGCTTTTCTTGCTAAGTACTGATGCTGCATTTTGAACAACAGGTTTCTTTATGGATTAAAATTACATACAACATGAACAAGAAAGGGAGAATAAGTCAGTGAATTACTTTCCCTCTATGCTACTAAGAAAGTTGCACCAAGCTATATGTCTTTATGTTCAAAGCTGGTAATAGAAAGTTATTGTATTTTTCCAGAAGCAGAATGGAAATGAGTTAGGATAGAATCATAGGATCAAAGAATAGTTCGGGTTGGAAGGAACCTCTGAAGGTCATCAAATCCACCCCTCCTGCAATGAGCAGGGACATCTTCAACTAGATCAGGGTACTCAAGAGCCCTGTCCAACCTGACTTTGAATGTTTCCAGGGATGGGACATCTACCACCTCTCTAGGAAACCTGTTCCTGTGTTTCACCACCCTCACTCTAAAAAATTTCTTCCTTCTATCTAGACTAAATCTATGTTTTAGTTTAAAATCATTACTCCTTGTCTTACTGAAACAGGCCCTGTTTAAAAGTTTGTCCCCACCTTCCTTATAAGTCCCCTTGGAGTACTGGAAGGCTGCTATAAGGTCTTCCTGGAGCCTTCTTTTCTCTGGGCTGAAAAACTCCAACTCTCTCAGCCTTTCTTCACAGGAGAGGTGTTCCAGCCCTCTGATAATTTTTATGTCCCTTCTCTGGACCCGCTGTAACAGGTCTGTGTCTTTCCTGTGCTGAGTGCCCCAGAGCTGGACACAGTACACTGGGTGGATTCTCACCAGAGCAGAGTAGAGGGGCAGAATTACCTCCCTCAATTAGTCACATTTCCCTTGATGCAGGCCAGAATACGGTTGGCTTTCTGGGCCGTGAGTGCACATTGTCAGCTCATGTCCATTTTTTCATCCACCAGTACCCCCTAAGTCCTTCTCAATAGGGCTATTGTCTATCCCTTCATCCCCCAGTCTGTACTGGTACTGAGGGTTACCCCGACTCAGGTGCAGGACCTTGCGCCTGGATAGGTAAAGCTTAAACCGCAGCTGCAGCAATTCCCACTCCTCTATACATCACGTGGTGAAATAGTATTAGCAGCATTTGAAAGTCCATTCCCCATATGGTTTACACTTAGCAGTCCAATGATATGTTGGAGGGCTTACATCTCCCTGCTTCTATAACCTCACCCCCACAGAATGAAAAAGGTGTACACAGTCTGACTATGGATAATTGTAAGCTCTCCAAAACATAATTGGACTGCTGTCTATATATTAGTACACCTGACAGGAAAGTGAAGAAATAATAATTGCTTTCCACAGCAAATTGTCCATTGCCAACCAATATCTAAGCCTTGTCAGTCTGTTGTGATAGTGGGAAAAACTTGCTCAGCTGTAGAAATCAGTTTTTAATGTTTGCTTGCGAACTGGTTCAGCACTGATCAACACACTTCTATGTTGTATTTTTAGAGTATGTAGATCTTTTTGCAGATCTTACTGTTTATATGCATGGAGATTAAGGGGGGGGGGGGAAGTTGCTTTGCGGGATTTTTTTTTCCCCCTACAAGAATGATAATTAATACATTTTGGGACTGAACAAAACAGCTAAGAAGAAACAGAGCATGTAAAAGGAAAAAAAATAAACTGATCTCCAAGTACTGACTGAAGTCAATATGGATATTAGAGAAATGTTGTTCAATTTAAGCAACAAAGTGATTACAATTACCTCTCTAATATTGCTTGCTAAAATTATAGAATAGCTATACAAATTTAAAGTGCTTACTGAAATGCAGCATGTAAAGAGAATTTATTGATTCATATGTTATAAGAACTTATTCATGCTATCATGGTAAAATCTGTTTTCATATATGGGCACTGTTTTATTTTTTGTGTTCATAACATGAATACCAAATTTACTTTATTTTAAAATCCTTCTCCTTTTAAATATAATGGAAAACTGAACAGATATATAGGAAGTGCATTTAAAATAAAAAACTTCTCAAAACACTAAAATTAGAGTGTGAATTATCAGTTTATCCCCGAAGTAAAACTTCCAGAACATAAAAACTGTCATACTGAATTGAGAAAGCGATACATTTAGTCTACTATCTGGTCACTGACTTCAGTAGTAATAGCATCAATACGAATTTATACATTAATTTGCAACAGGAAAATTTTCTTCTAACTCCATTAAGTGGAGTTATATCATAGACATATTTGAAGCAAAGCAATAATTATTGTAATCTTTGTTAAATGTTCAGAAGTCTAGATGTACCAGCCAATAACACTGATTGTGAGTTGATGAGGTGCAGAAATGCTGCTCCAATATACACCAAGAGAGAGGGGACGCATGCCAAAGGGGCTGCACCTTGGCAGAGGCACACCATTCTTCCCAGCACAGAGTCTGGGTACTGGTAAGGTGTGATCACATGCCCAAACCCAGCAACTCTGAAGATGGCTGACACTGTCAACCTTTGGCTCCAGAGGGAGAGCAGAGGGGTTATTTCAGCACTAGAGGTAAATACCCACTAGTGGTAAGTACCTAGAAGTGTTGGTAGTGGAGGATGTATAGATTTTATCTGTATTACTGCAAAATATTTTCTGTATTCGTTAGATAATTTGGACTGGTAGCACATTAACTGGAATAACATTTGAGTCTTAGCTCGATACATATATAGTGTGTTCATTTTGCTGGTAACAAGATTTTGAGTGTATCAACTCTTTCTCTTCGTGGTGTTCAGATTTTTAATCCCAGTAAGTGCACGTCCTTCTCACAGAGCGAATACAAACAGTTTTTAAATACTTTTGCCTTCATTCCTATGTGTCTTTGTAGAAACAGTCCCTATGTATTTGCACTTAATTTATTCACTGCCTTGACCTTCCTATTTAATAACAATACATATAATTTTTCAGTTGCATTAACCAGAAAAGAACAACCTGTTTCATGGTGGACAACATCAAGGACAGATTAGGACGAGATCTGAGGACACATTTCCTCCTTTCCCACTGTGCCATATTAAATGATTTGACTAACTATTATAAATTTATTCAACCTGTCTTTGCACTTGAATCATAGCTGTTACATACCACCCAACGATTTCTGCCACACACTAACTGCACCACCCAGCTGAGGAGTGCTAATAGTTCACTCACCATTGGTTCCTTTGGAAGAATGGCAAGGGAATCACTGCAGTAAGGATACAGCTTTTCTAGTTAACCATACTGCACGCTGTACTGATACTGATTCAGCAGGAAACACAGAGGGATACAATCTGTCACCTCAGTTTAATTCTGTGTTTATGATAAATAAGATATATTATGCTTAGCCATAACATAAAGAAACTCTTGATCACACCTTCCATGTCCCCACAGGGCATTTGACATCTAAGGTTTCTTCTTGGGTTGTGGTACTGTTCCTGGATGCAGTTAGTCTAGGACCACCTAGGCTGTTGATTTCTCCTCTGCACTCTTCTACCACAGCAGTCACTTTTTGCAAGCTCTTTATAATCTGCTAGGGGCTGTGCAGTATTTATGACTTCTTTCTAATCACAGATCTGATGATGTCTACCACAGATGATTTGTGACAGATCATCCTCAAGATAATGCTTTCAATTTCATGCAAGCTACTGTGAGAGAAGTTCAAATAGTAGTGACAAGTTGTCATGTGAGTTGTGAGGACATTATCCCACATACCTATAAGTAGTAAGGTCTGCCAAAAGATAAAAATACAAAATCTCCTGTGGTTTTGTTATTATCATTTTCATATGTGGTTAATTTGGCTTCATTTTCTCACTACCTGATACATACAAAACTAGCTCAGCTTGAATGTTACACTCAATTATCCCGAACACTTCATAAAAATACAGTGCCCATTCTCCTGGAGTTTCAGGGGTGATGAATGTACTTTTGTGGGTCTTTGAAACTGCTATAGAAAATTCTCTTTAAGAACAGCCTTGCCCATTTATCTTTGTCTGGAAATCTTCCCTTTGCTTACGGTCAGTGCTGCAGACCGTATTACTCAGTCCTCCTGCTGTTCTCATTTGGGGGAGAAATAAATTATGCTTTTTCCCTGAATCAAGGGAATCATCAGCAAAGGTGACCTTGTTACATTTTCGTTTCTAGTATATGTACATGGGAAGAAACAGAATTCAGGATACATAAGCAGGGAGACTGAACAGATTATTTGAAGAATCTAATCAGTTATTCCTCAGATACAAAAGATTCATATGTATACAGTTCACAAAAGTGATAGGAAATTGGGATTTCACAGTACATAGCTGCATCAGTTTATACCCATCATACTAGCTCTGATTCCTGATTACTCGTGGTTTTCTATCTCTTTTTATGCAGTCCAATTAATATAGGATTTCACAGAATCATGGAACAGCTGAGACCAAAAGGTACCTCTGGAGATCACCTTTTCTAATGCCCGTGTGCAAAGTAGCGTCCAACTCCAGTAGGCTCCTCAATATCTTCTCCAATCAGCGTTTTGAATATCTCCAGGAATGGAGAATCCACAGCCTCTCTGGGCAACCTGAGTCAGTGTTCAATAACCATAACAGTTTTTCTGATGTTTAAATAGAACTTCTTGTATTTCAGTTTGTATCCATTGCCCCTTACCCTTTCACTACGCACTACTGAGAAGAATCTGGCTCTGGATACTGAACAGTTTTCCCACTAATAACTGTGTAATAATTTACATGTATTCAAAGATTTGAATTGGATTCTACTTCCTAATCTAAAGACAAACTTTTTTCTCTTTCTTCGGTGAGCCAAGAGGACAATAGTTAGCAAAGAATATCACAACTGGTTATATTTACTAAAATGTCAGACAATCTTACAAGGTGATGATATCTTGCAAATATGCAAGATAAAAAATATGGTCTGTGGAGTGGCATATGATAACAACGATATTCATTAGAAATTAGTCTCTGAGATACTTCTGTATTTAAACAGAAATCTCTCTAAATGGACTGGAGAGTTATATTATAAAACCTTTGACTCTGAATTGCTCATAGAACCGCTTAAGCTAAAGTGAGATTGTTTATCATCAACCTTTCTTTTAGGATAGGTTATTGCTGAAAATATACTAAAATCTTATTTTGTTTATACTGCTAAGTTAGCTATCAGGGTTGAAACTGGGCTTTATTAAATACATTACTGTTTCTCCATGTTCAAAAACAAGGTGAGACTATGCATGACTTAGCCTAGGTATTTTCACTTCACAAACAAAAACTGTTTACAGCAAGATCAGCCATTGATATGTATTATTTATCTCACTGTAAAATTGCTGCTGATATGAGACTTGTTTTTCACTTTGATATATTGAGGCAAGGTCAACAGTATCATTCTATATCCTCCTCACCCAAAGGGTTACTGTGATTAGGCACATAGTAGGAAAGGTTATATAATTATGATAAAATTCTATAGCACCCAGTATCTCTTGTGTAGCTCTAAAAAAACCCAAACCAAAACAAACAAAAATACCCCAAACGTATTTGTGAAAGTGCTTGTAGGCTTGGACATAAGGAAAGAATAGACAGTCATGGCCTGTAGCAGAAGTTGCTCAGTTCATTTTGCTAAGTGATGAACACCAATATCTTGTAGCCTCCTTCATCCTGACATCAAAGAAACTTTCGGATTTGTTATGTGCTCATTACAAGGTTCTCTCCAGCTGGTGAGAGTCACTGGAGAATAGTGGTAATCTATGAAAGTAAAGGTTCTTTGAGAAAACTTGGCTGCCAAGTGCTTCAAAGGAATTCAGTCTGGTCCAGAGACTATATTGGCAATTTCGACAGTCTAATTTTTCACTAAAGATTCTAACACTAAAGACTGTTTTTGGAAGTCATGGTCATATTTTAGATAGTTTGAAAAAATTGATAGTCATCAAAAAGAGCACTGAAAAGTAAAAACCCCAGTTCTAAGATTTTTTAAGTTGTATCAGGAAGAGTGACACTATTGCAATAAGTGCCATGGCAGCCATACAATGCAGTCTGGAATCAGGTCCATGGAATGATATCCCTGATTTATCCACAACAGTGGTGATCTTTCTGATAACATTAGCACACAGTGCAATAAATCAACTACACTCAACTGTCTAGTGTATTTACAAAGAGGCAAAAGTCCAGATTAGAAGGAATGTTAAATTATTCTTATAGAGAGCTGTTATTTCTCTTCCTCTAACACAAATTGCTTATAACTGTAATAAATAAAAAATATCAAGTTATTAAAAATACACTCTTCGCTGCTTTTGCTTATGGTCTAATAATTCCAACACTGTAACAAGACAATGAACAAGAAGAAAACATTTATCACTGATCTTTTTGACCATTAACTTTATTGTAAAAGGATTTAATGACCAAATAACAAACACTGTGTACTTCATATATCTGATCTCTCATATATCTGATATCTCCCAGTGACACTGGTTTTAGGATAGGGCTTAAAATACTTCACAGGTGGAAAGAAATAATTCCCCTGCAGCTCAATTAGATGATTTTCTACTGTCTTCCTCTGTATTTCCTGCTGATTAACATAGGCACAAAGCTTTTGTCATTATTTTAGATCTGTTAAAAGGCATATCCATCTGAGCATTCTAGCATATAAGCAGATGGTTATTGTTCTTGACATTGACATTGCAGAGTGAACTTGGTACCCTCATGTTTTTGAGTTTATAGTTCCAGGTGGTTTAGGTATATAAATTGTTCTCTAAGTTGTGCTGTAATTTCAGTCTATGTGAAAAAAACCAACATGGGATACAAGTCTGGAAAACATATTTTTTACTTTAAAGTTGTTTAGATATGAATAGAATTTGAAAAGATGCATAGGTTTATTCATAATACACCCTTGTTGCTCTGGCTGTGCTAGGCTTTATTGTTTAAAGGTGCAGTCACCTCTTAGCTGAGATTATCCTACTGACAAGTATCTTGAAGATCTGTGTTTTGGAGTATTCTTTGACATTTAGTAAGATTCATAGGTCTGAAACATAAACAGCTTAGAAATTGTTCTTTCAGTACTTTTCCCTTGCTACTCCACTATTTTTTTATTCCCAGAGCTCCTATTTTTGAAACTTCTTTTCTTACAGGAAGGAGCTTACTGTAATTAGAGATTCTATGAATCACATTTGCAGAGAAGAGAGGGCATATCACTACAAAACACCCCTAAGTACAATAAACTGGAGATTTGTAATTTCTTACTTGGTGTCATTTTCATAAGAGCTCAGCTGCAGAACTACTTTTTCCTTTAACACACCTGAAGCTTCCCATTGTTTATTCTGCTTTAAACTTCTCCTGGACTCTTGGAAAGAAATCACTTAAGATACATGGCTCAGTTGAATAATATTTTTCCCACTTTACTGAGCCTTTATTGGTAAGTTTGCGAAGTTCTGCATTGTGAAACAAATGCAGCCGAAATGGTCTATAACACTAACAATAGTGTTTTAAGAGTATCTGTCTGTTTTTCTTGCATTTAAGAGTTTAGTAAATATATAAGGAGAGGTTTGCTAAAAATTTCTTGTGAAAACATTCTGAGCATTTTTATAGAGCATGTATATATATGGTAGACTAACTAGCTAAAGAACTGACTTACAGGAGTTCTTCCCTTCAGTTTACAAGTTCATTCTTTGTTTTTAAAGTCATAGTCTCAAACTGATCCTATATAAGCTACACAGAGCATATTTCCTATTCCAACAGCTGGGGTGGGGGGCCAGGGCCGAGTCAGGGTGGAATAGGAGGGAAGACAACTCATCTTTCACTAGAACAGACCATGAATGAGGTAGTAAAAACTGAGATGTAGGGATTCTGATATACCATGTGTCAGGGAGCAGCAAGACCAGAGCTTCTCCCTGAAGGCTAGGAAGCTGAGGATGATCACACAGCCAGGAGGGGCCTCACCAACCAGAGCCCAGTCCAACAGGTACACAACCAAGGCAAATAGGACAGGCCCAGAGATTGCAGTTGGGTTCAAGCAATAGCCCACATCATAAAACAGTATCAAGATGATGTGGCAAGTTCAATTTCAAGCTGGATCTGTAGATCACAGTTAGGCTCAGGTCCTGTGATCATGGGGCAAATCCATAGTAAAGGGGCAGGGCTAAGGCCAACTTCTGTGAAGGTAAGCAATTCTATTGTTTTAAAAAAAGCCATACATGCTGTCAGGTCTAAGTCAGTCTGCAGGTAGAGGTCCAGATCAGGGGACTCTGTGGCTGTAGTTAAAGCTAGACATAATACCTTTTCAACATAGTTCAAATGAGAAATAAACCCCTTGGGTTGAGTTTAAATAGAGCTCCTGGACCGATGGGTGTAGGTGAAAGCCCTAGATGGTCAAGACCATTATGGCTTATTAGTGCACACAGAGACTTAGCAACATCTATGTTTATTTCGACTTGTATGTTTATTTCCAATCAATGGAACTATTTCACCATCATTATATTTTAAATTGCAAATCAGATAATGGGAATGTGAGTGGTCACACTCTGAGAAGGGGATTAGTAGCAATTCTTGGGACAATGAAGTATCCCACCTGGGTCTAGCATATTGTGAAATAAAAGATTACACAGGGATTCAGCAGCTGGCAATTTAGAAATACAACTCTAGCATCTTTTGCATATAATAATTGAAGGAGAGATAGATAAAGAGGATTTGATACCTGTTTCACATATGCTCTGTTCCAGCCTCCAAAAACTGTATTTGACAGTAACCATAGCAGCAAAACAGATTAGGCACGTTTGAATAAACATATGATGAAATAGCATTTTTTATTTAGAGTTTCAGAAAAGGAAGCTTAATACTATAAAGAAGTATTTTCAATTCTATTCTAAAAAAAATCAGGGGGATTAAATAGCTGAAATGGTCATATTTGTAACAAAAGCAAAATATTAATTTTTTAATACAGTATGAAGAAATTACATTCAACATTGTGTGGCTGAACTCATGAAAGTAACTTTCAGGAGAAGTAGGCATATTTTTTTTCAGATCTATCTCATGGCCTATAGCTTTGATATCTTTTCAAGCACTTTGTGCTCCTGCTTAGCTGTTTCCCACAGCACATGTTATTGGGAGACAGGAAGAACAGATGCAAAGCAGATACTCTTACTTGATGCACTGCTGTAAACCACTCAAAATACAAGAATAGCACACACTGGGAATCTATAGATGAAGAAGGATTTCTAGAATTCCTCTTTCCTTATCTGAAGTAATACACTTACCCTTATACTGCTAGAAGTTTGCGTACTGATCTCCATAAGCAAGCAATTTAGTGGTGATTGCGCTGCAGGAGACATTCTTAGACTGAATTAAACACATTGACATTTATCTCATACCTTTGCCCTTTAAGGATTTATAAAGCAGCTAGGGTAATTCCTTTCTCTATGTGACTTCTACATAGTGCATATAGGTTCCTGGAAACAGAAACTGAAACATACTATTACTCACATCTGAAATGAGCCTTGCTAGGTTATAGAATCTAAATTCCACCTGTTTCTTCCTGATGGTTTTCTGTGAGTTATGATCATATTTAATCGAAATATTGTTGCATGTCTGTGTTCCAACCTGGCTTCAACACTACTTCTAATAGGTATGAGTTCAAAGCTGACGAGAAAAGTAAACCTCAGTATCTCAGTTTCTGGACTCCTATTACACTGACCTAACACGACAGGATCTGAGTGTTTAAAATAAGAGAGAAAGACAGTATCCATATGCAATTATGTGAGGTAATTTGAGTTGTATGAAGGAATTTTGAGCCTCATCTGGCATAAATGGGGTTGATTTAAAGAAGCACAGAGAGAATTCTCACTCTCTATTCCATCTAACCAGACACAAGCCAGTGGAGAGAAAACAAAGACACTGTTTCATGTTGTCTAAGCCAATAAGTTATTCTTGGTGGTAGGAAGAACTAAAAGTATACTAACGACATGGCCAAACTTCACTCTCTCTGACTGAAGTTCAGCCAAACTTTGTTCTATCTGCAGTCTTTCTTGTAAATATACCCTTAGGTATCTAGGACAGTCTAATTGTTCTTAATTTTTGGCTAATGTAACTAACCTGAGACATTTTGGGTTGATTCGATTGCCTGCATGTAGGCATACAGTACCATTTGGATGCTAAATTATACCTCACAGCATTAACCTCCTGCTTCAGAGAGATGTGAGTCTTTCACAAATCCTGTGTCAGTTCTGTGGACCTCACCTGGATGCTCTAGGCTGTTCCAAGTGGCATTAGTCTGTACTTTGGTAACCCAATCACTCTCTGAGAGTCTACAAGTTAAATATGAAGATCACTTAGGTTTTCCATTTATGACATTAGTGTCATAGTATTTTAATAAAAATAACCAATATAGCACTTGGATAGCAGAGGACTGAGTGCTGCACAAATGTTTGTGAAGTAACTCATAATTCTATTCTCAAAGTATGTTATGTGGTTAATAAATGTGGTTAATAAAGTCAGTTGCTTGTCAATGAACAATAAATACAAAACATGGTAGTGAATGAGAGGAGTACTGTAAACTGTGCATGGAATAAATATCAGGTGCACTGGAATTCAGATGCTCAAGCACTTTACACATATATTTACAATTTTTCAGAGAAGCTTAATTTCATTATTATTCCTTTACAAAGTTGTTTTTTGAACCAAAATAAAGCTATTTCCAAAAATTTTATGGATTTTTTTTTTTTTTTTTTTTTTAGTTCTGAAACAAAAAACCTGTGGTATGGTATCATAACGGCATTAGCAACCAATGTTAAAGAGGATGTGTTGGACTGACCCTGGCCAGCAACTAAGCATCTACACAGCTGCTCACTTCCTCCCCTTCTCCCCTGCTCTCAGCAGGACAGGGGAGGAAACTGGAATTAAAAAAGCATTTTTTGTCTCATGGTTCAAGATAAAGACAGTTTAATAAGTGAAGGAAAGAGAGGGGGAAAATAAAAAGTGATGCAAAAGCAATCGTTCACCACCTCCCACAAGCAGCCTGATGCCCAGCCAGTATCTAAGCAACAACTACCTTGGATAGACCAAACCCCCAGTTTCAACCGCTGAGCATGATATTATGTGTCATGAAACCTGTATTTAATCAGTTTGGGTCAGGTGACCCGGCTTTGTACCCTCCAAACCTCTTGCCCACACTAGCCTACTCGCTGTCGGAGGCAGAGTGAAAAACAGGAAGAGCCTTGACATTCTTCAGCAATAGATAAAACGTTGTATTACACCACTGTTTTAATCTCAAGTCCAAAACACAGCACCATACAATCATTAAGAAAATTAATTTGTCTTAGGGAGACGCAGTACAGAGGACTAGAAATTTTCAGGGCACAAGCTTTTCTTCTTCAGGCAGCAGAAGAAATAAATATAAGAATTAAAAAATTATTACATAGATCAAAGATCTTTTCAGTTCATACACTCTCTCTGACAGTTGCTTGTTGTAGATGTCTAGGGAAGATTGTAGGCTGTCATACTTACAAAAATTTCTGGTGCAGAGCCACAGTGTTATCTTTGCATCTAATAGTCCATTGGGCTGTTTTCTTCCATTAACTTTTCCCATTTTTTAAGCTTTTTAAACTGTTATCAGCCACAACATTTGATATATCTGAAAGTTTATTATTTTAAACATGTAACTAACACTCATAGACAATTAGATTAATTTTCTTGATAGTTTTACATATAGTCACTGACTACATAAAAATGATGAGACATCATTGTCTTAGATTCTACTCCAGCACCTAAGAACCAGGAAGTTTTCTCAGCTGTCCTGAAGAAGATATATTCTGTTCATTTAATTCTTGTTATCCCCTGACTTTACTTGAACACCTTCAGTCCCTTAGGATTACTCAATTCTTTACACAAATACGAGCTCCTTTCTCAGTCTCCTAGTTGTGACAGTGACAATTTTCTACAATGTCTTTAAATAATGTAGTTTTTTACTGTTTACTCAGTCTATCCTCCCATCCCAAAGTCCTCCATATGTTTCTTATTCTTATCCTTTCTCTTCATCCCTTTCTGTTTCATTCAAATACCAAAAATCTTACTGCAAATGGAAAACATCAAACAAACAGAAACAGAAAAAGGAAACCAAATATAATGGAAAATCTGTTGCCTGCTAAAGCATTATCATAGAATAGACCTCTGATGCTAAATAATGCACATAGTATTCTTTTGTAGTGGGCATTGTGCTTATCACAAGTATTTGTCTTAAATTATATTTAATGCATATTTATACCATGTATGATACTGTTTTACAAATAGGTATTACTTAGACTATATAAATTTATAAATCTAATTATCTATATAATTTAATATTATTTGTTATTTAGACACATAAGAATAATGAAGTATCATCTGAGTACTGTTAGTCACCCATCTCAAAAATAATACTGCAGAAGTTGAGGAGGCTTATATATGAGTAATGGCAACAATCAAAGGCACAGAGAAATTCCTATATTAAGAAAAACTGAAGAAGCTGTCAGTGTTTATGTTACAAAAAAACCCCAAACAAATCAAAACCAGGGAAGATATGACAAGCTTACAAATTAATGAATGGTTCAGAGAAAGTAGATCATGACTTCTTATCTTTTGACATATAAGCAAGGGAAGATTCACTATAACTGAAGACTGAGAATTTTAAAGACAATCAGAAGTTAGTAATAAAGAGTTTATTTTGGAAGGCTTTGCCAAAGAAGTCTCAAAGGATGAAACTTTAAATTTCAAGTAAAAAAACCCCATATTAGTGATAGAGTTATTCTACTGTAATTGTCTAGAAAATCATCTAAGGCAGGAAGATTACTCCCAGGCCTTAAATTCCTCTACTTTTTAGGGTCTGAGTTAAACATGTGTGTATTAGACGTTCCCCCATATGAACATCTAGAATATTCTGTCATTTTCTTTCACCACAAAACAGCTGTGTCTATTCCACCAGAGTGAGAATACCAGAGAAAATGACTCTTGTACTTGAGGTCAGTAATATGGTGATTTCTCCATGCTAGATTTAATAAGGTGAGAGAGACAGGTTTCTTGGCCATTGAGCCAAGAAATTATGCTACATGCCTACTTACTGTCCCTCTACAGGGTTTGGTAAGAGTCCGGTGTCTAGGAATGGGATAATAAAATGCAGGCTGAGGAAAATGTCTTCAAAGTTTTGTCTGTTAGAGCAGTTACATTTAATGTTTGTTTTTTCTTGTGGTTAAAAAGGAAGACATCCATCAGCTGAATTAGGCAGAAACGAGATTACAGGAGTTTTTTGAAACAAAGTAGGAGTCATCCTGAAAAGAAATATAGAAACATTAAAATAAATAGCAGGTTGGGAGAGACCTTGGATAGGGAAGAATAGTAGTTAAAACATGGTCAGACCTTGCCAGAAGTCATGCAACCAGCATTGCAACCTCAGCATAACCCTGATACAGCAGCCTCCTTGTGGGACAGCTCCTGCCTGCACCAAACGGGTGGACTGTCATTATGTGGTGTAACAATTAGGAATCCCCAGGATAAGTGTACATGTGAGACCATTGTGGAGCATGTAAGTGGATCACCAGGCTGTAGGGAGTGGCAAGTGAATGTAAAGCTTGAATACCCATGTCTTCAACAGGAAAGGCATGCAAGTAAGAGAACCTACTTCCAGAAGAGGGGATTTGCACTTGTAATCCAAAGTTCCTGTGGAAGGGGATATGCATACCTGCTACACCGCTTGTATGCACACAAGTCTGTGGGTCCGGATGGGTTACGCCTAAGGGTGCTGGAAGAGTTGGCAGATGTGCTCGCCAAGCCACTGTCCATGATTAACCTGAAGTCATGGCTAACTGGAGAGGTCCCATTGGACTGGAGGGTGGTAAATGTGACACCCATCTACAAGAAAGGCAGAAAGGAGGATCCAGGAAGCTATAAACTTGTCAGTCTGACCTCGGTACCAGGGAAGGTCATGGAGCAGGTCATCTCAGTGCCATTAAAAGTCATATAATGGACAACCAGATGCTCAGGCCCAGTCAGCATGGGTTTATGAAAGGCAGGTCCTGCCTGACAAACATGATCTCCTTCTATGACAGGGCGACCTGCTTATTGGATGAGGGAAAGGCTGTGGATGTTGTTAACCTTAACTTTAGGAAGGCCTTTGACACCGTTTCCCACAGCATTCTCCTGGTGAACATGGCTACCCGTGGCCTGGATGGGCAGACGCTTCACTGGGTAAAAATATTGGATGGCCGGGCCCAAAGAGTTGTGGTGAATGGAGTTAAATCCAGCTGGCAATCAGTCACGACTGGTGCTCCCCAGGGTTCGGTTTTGGGTCCACTCCTGTTTAACATCTTTATTGATGATCTAGACGAGGGGATCGAGTGCACCCTCAGTCAGTTGGCAGATGACCCCACGTTGGGTGGGAGTGTTGATGTGCTCGAGGGTAGGGAGGCTCTGCAGAGAGACCTGGACAGGCTGGAGCCATGGGCTGAGGCCAACTGGAGGAGTTTCAATGAGGCCAAATGCCGGGGGCTGCCCTTGGGCCACAACAACCCCCAGCAGCGCTACAGGCTTGGGGAGGAGTGGCTGGAGAGCTGCCAGTCAGAGAGGGACCTGGGAGTGTTGATTGACAGCCGGCTGAACAGGAGCCAGCAGTGTGCCCAGGTGGCCAAGAAGGCCAACGGCATCCTGGCTTGTGTTGGCAATAGCGTGGCCAGCAGGGACAGGGAAGGGATCTTACCCCTGTCCTCGGCTCTGGTGAGGCCGCCCCTCAATTCCTATGTTCAGTTTTGGGCCCCTCACTCCAAAAAGGACATTGAATGACTCGAGCGTGTCCAGAGAAGGGCAACGAAGCTGGTGCAGGGTCTGGAGCACAGGTCGTACGAGGAGCAGCTGAGAGAACTGGGGGTGTTTAGTCTGGAGAAGAGGAGGCTGAGGGGAGACCTCATCGCCCTCTACAGCTCCCTGAAAGGAGGCTGCAGATAGCTGGGGATGAGTCTCTTTAACCAAGTAACATGTGATAGGACAAGAGGCAATGGCCTCAAATTACACCAGGGAAGGTTTAGTCTAGATATTAGGAAGCATTTCTTTACAGAAGGGGTTGTTAGGCGTTGGAATGGGCTGCCCAGGGAGGTGGTGGAGTCCCCATCCCTGGAGGTGTTTAAGAGTCAGGTCGACTTAAGGACACAGTGTAGTTGGGAACTGTCAATGTTTGCTTAATGTTGGACTGGATGATCTTCAAGGTCTTTTCCAACCTAAATGATTCTGTGATTCTTTCTGTGTGTGCATGTAACTATGTGTTCATGTAGGGGATAGAATTAGTTAGAAAAGGGCATATAGAATTTTTTAGATGTTGTTTAGCATCTTGTAAGTGCCTAGTGTCATGCTTTATCTTTTATTATTGATATTGATCCCGAGTCATCACTGATTGCTTGTTAATTATGTATTGTCAATGAATTAATAAACTCTGTGGATTCTGATTATGGTTTAAACTATGTGAAAGATGTGTGTTTTGTTTTTGTTTTTGTTTTTCCCTGAGATACTCCTGAATTCATATTAGGATGCAGCCTAGATGCATAAGAAATCCATTCCAATTCTCTGATCTCCATAAAAAAGAAAGTTGATTCCTTGCAGATTTCTCAGATATCTTAGAATATCTGAAATGACACAGTAAGCCTATATTTAGGCAAGAAAATCTCCCAATGTTGTTTTCAGCCTAGAACTTCCAATTACAAAAAATCAGCGGTGTTATTTCACTGTTATTGGATAGCTTTTAACAAGATCCATTGCTATTTCACCACCAAATCTTATAATCATCTGCTAAATTATTTTTCCTGAGGCTGAAATTATTGATTGCATTTTGACATTGAAGAAATTATACAAAAACAGTATTTGAGGGCCAGGATAGGTGGTAATTTGAAGACACTACTACACTGTTATCAGAGATTTGTGGAAGAAATCTTAACATAAATCTGGTAAGAAAATGTGTTTATAAACATAAAAACCAGGTCAGGATTCTTGTTTTAATGAGACTTCATAGAACCGTAGAATCATAGAATACATGGTTGGAAGGGACCTCGAGGATCACCTGATCCCAGATTTCTTGGCAAAAGAACAGTTTAGATAAGATAGCAGCACCGTGTCCAGCTGAATCTTAAAAGCATCCAGTGTTGGAGAATCCATCACTTCTCTGGGGAGATTATTCCAATGGATGATTGTTGTCACTGTGAAAAATTTTCCTCTTGTGTCCAATCGGAATATTCCCATGAGTAACTTGTACTCTTACCCTTGATCTTTTCTATGTGAGTTCTTATAAAAAGGGAGTCTCCACCTTATTTGTAGCCACCCTTTACATGCTGGAACATTGTGATAAGGTTTCCCTAAGCTTTCTCTTCTCAAGGCTGGACCAAATCAGTTCTCTCAGCCTTTCCTCATATAGCAGGCTTTCCAAACTTTTGATCATCTTTGTGGCCCTTTTCTGGACCCTCCTCAGACTGTCCCCATATTTCTTGCGTAGTGGGGACCAAAACTGAACACAGTATTCCAGGTGTGACCTCACAAGTGCTGAGTAGAGTGGTCTTTATCTCTGCTGGTGTTGCTCTTATTGATGCAGCCCAGCATCCTGTTGGTTTTCTTTGCTGCTGCAGCACACTGTTCACTCTTGCTGAGTTTGTTGTCCACCAGGTCCCTTTCCACAGAGCTGTTCCCCAGACAGGTAGATCCCAGCCTGTGCTGCCCTCCTGGATTATGTTTTCCCAGGTGCAAGACCTTACACTTGTCCTTGTTGAGCTTCATAAGATTCTTGTTAGCCCGCTCTTCCAGCCTATCCAGGTCTTCCCACTGGATGGCTGTCCCTTCCAAAGTGTCCACTTGCCCACTCAGTTTGCTATCATAGTCAGAATTCATCAAGGTAAAATTGATCCCATCATCCAGATCACTTCTGAAGATATTTAAGAGTGTTGGGCCCAATATTGATCCTCGGGGGACCCAACTTGTGACAGGTTGCCAGTTTGAGGAAGAGCTATTTAGTGCCACATTCTGGGTGCAGCCTGTCAGCCACTTCCCCACCCACCACACAGCCACTTGTCTAGACAGTAATGCATCAGTTTCTCTAGGAGGACACTGTGAGAAACCATATCGAAAGCCCTGGAGAAATCCAGGCAGACAGTGTCCACCACTCATCCCACGTCAACCAAGCAGGTTACTTTTGTCATAGAAGGTGATCAGGTTTGTCAAGAACGATTTGTCCTTGGTTAATCCATGCTGGCTTTTTTCAATCACATGTTTCATTTAACTGGTGATAGCTCCCAGGAGGATTCATTCCATAACTTTCCTAGAGACTGAAGTAAGACTGATAGGCCTATAATTTTCTGTGTCCTCCTTTAAGCCCTTCTTGTAGTTGGGGGTGACATTAGCCTTATTCCAGTTTTCTGGGACATCTCTCATCTCCACAACTTCTCAAAGATTATGGAGAGTGACCTCGCAACATCAGCCAGTTTTCTTAACACCCTCATGTGGATAATATCAGGACCATCAAATTAGGAGTCAAGCTCCTGTAATAGTTCACATACAAAACCTTCTTTCACTGACAGTGGGTCTGTGTTTGCATCAACCTGGATTTTTGTTCCCAAGGCCTTGAGCGTAACAGTGCTGGCAAAGACAGCAGTGAAGAAAGCATTGAGAACCTCTACCTCTTCAGTGTAGTTGGTGACCACCTCTCCTGTATAACAGCAGGCCAATATTTTCTTTCTGTTTCTGTTTGTTGTTTATGTACCTGAAGAACCTTTTGTTGCTTTTAACATCTCTTGCCAATTTCAATTCGAGCTCAGATTTTGCTTTTCTAGCTGCCTCTCTGAACACCCTGGCAATGCCCTTGTAGTTCTGAACAGGTATTCATCCACTTTTCCATCTCTGGTACAGTTCTCATGATTTTGAGCAGACTTGGAAGCTTATAATTAAGCCAAGGGGGTCTCTTGCTCCACCTACTTCCCTTACTTTTGAAGGGAATGAACTGGTTTTGTGGTTCCAGGGAAACATTCTTGAAAAACTCCCAGCACTTGCTAGCTCCTTTATCCTCCCATGGAAACCCTCCCAATTGATCTGAGAGAACTAAATTTTGCTCTTCTGAAATCTAAAACTTTTGTCTTACTACTAATCTTCAGCATGCTCAGCTGGATCCCAAACTCCATAATATTGTGATGATTCCAGTCAAGTGTCACATCCTGCTCAGGTGAGGGAGACAAGTGACTTCTAGATTTGGAAATACCCATCGGAGTGGACAACCATGAGACAGGTCTCAAAGTCCAGATGTTTATTATTTTTCTACAATGTACTAATTCGATACATGATAATCAGCTAAGTGTATAATGAGTTATGGCAAGCTATATAGTATGCCTTGTGTTACTTAATGGTAGTGAGGGAAAAGGGGAAAAAGAAAAGGAGGGAGATAGAGAGAAAAGAGATAAAGAGATCACCAGTCCAGGTCCTGAATTGATACCATCTGAGTTCCTCAGGGATGTGTCTGTCTTCTTCACTTCTTCATGTCTTTTTTCTTTCTCCCTTTCACTCCTTGATCCCCCTCAATTTATGCACTTTCCTTGGGTCTCTCCCCTAGGTTGACCCACATACCTACATATCCCATGTATGGGGAGGAGTAAGGTGTTTCATGATATAATGTAATTAGCATGATCATGTTAAACTTTGTTAGCATATGCAGGGATGTCCACTTTAATATGCATTTCACAGATAACGAAGCAAAGGTCATTCACTGGACAGATGGCCCTTGAAACTTTACAAGATGCCCCAGAGCAGAACCATCCTGCCTTTACAGGGCTCACTACTGTTATGAAGGCTCTCAAATAAACCACCAATGACTAAAAATTAAAAATTTATTATTAACACAATTAACTAGTTCTCCATAAACTACAGGTTCAAATGTCTGTGAGAGGAGAACAGAACAACTTCCTAGGGTTTAACAGCAACATAAAATGCAGAACAAAGCACAACTCCTTAGGGTTTAAGCAACTCAAATTACAGAAGAAAGCCCCACTTCCTAGGGTTTAATGACAACCCCAAACACTCTATCACTCACCTGACAAGTGAGGGCTCTCACCCTCGAGGGCCTGCTCAGGGCAGCGTCCCGACCCAAGGCCCCTCGAGGAGTTTCCTTGGGCAGCGTCCTGACCCAAGGGGAGAGTCCTCGACCGCAGCTGCTGCTCCAGGGGACGAGCTCCCAATGTCTCCCCAGGGGACTCCATTGATCCCCAGGCCCGATCTGACCTGCAGTCAATAGCGGCTCCCACTGCCCAAAGGCCCCAACTACCGCGAGGCCCTGAGAGCAAAGGCAGCCCCGACCTGCGGCACCTCAGCACCCAAGGAGCTCTGCTCTCACTGGGAGGGTGCACCTGACACACCTCCTACAACTGCATCCTGTGCTATCCAGTCAGCCTTATCAGTTCCAAATTCTACACTATCCACCCCATGACTATAGTTTGACTACTTGCAGGTGTTTGAGACGTTCTTTAGCTCTGAGGGCCTCCGCTTCCCTCCATCCCTTATCTTTGCCAGGCTGTTTTTTTTTTTTTTTTTTCAGACTTGTTTCCCTCAGGCCCTGTTTCAGGGAATTAAAATTTGTATCTCACAGCAAGGCTATCACTAACTGAGATTTTACAAAGCAGTTTTTCTTGGTTTGTGAGTAACAAGTCCAGCAATGCCTCATTCCTGATTGGCACATTTAGCATTTGGGTGAAGAATCTACCCTCTACACATTCCAGGACCTTGATGGAGCAGATACCTATTGTAAGATTCCCCCTTGGAGATGACCCTTCCGATCTTGACCCAGAGACATTCAACAGGGTTTCCACAATTGCTGTAGCTGACTTTATACATTCAAGGTTCTCCTTAACATAGAGAGGGATTCCTCCTCCTCCTCTTCTTCCTTGTCTGTCTTTACAAAACAGCCTATATCCATCCATTGTGATCTGTCAGTCATGTGAGCTGTCCCACCATGTTTCAGTTATTCTTAGGATATCATCATTATCTGACTGGGCATGGAAATCTAGTTCCTCCTGCTTGTTCCCCAGTCTCCATGAACTGAGGTAGTTGGTCTTCTGGTTCACATGTTGGGAGGAAGATAAGGAATAAGGAACATTTGTTGCTGCTCTGGTTGGCATGAATTATTCTCCAGTTTGTTGCAATGGTGTGCGCATTGACACTTTGCATCCCGTCTCCTCAGGTCCTTCAGCTTAAACCTGCCTCATCAAGTTGGTCAGCCTGCTGCCAAAATTTCCCTTGCCTCTTCTAGACAGGTGGATCCCATCCCTCCCTAACAGGCTACAGTCATCAAATAATTTCCCATTATCATAAAAGCCATTTTATTATGTATTTTACTTCACAGTCTTTCATTATATATACAATTTTATATCACTGATCTTCACATTACTAAAGCAAAATGGTGATAACTCGAGAGACTGTGCAAGAGAGAGAGAGTAAAGGAAGTAACTCAAGAAAAGTCAGATCTTTAAAACATAAAAAAATTAAATTTCTAATTCATGATTTCTGGCAGCTGGAAGGCTGTGTGGTTTCATTGTATGCTCTTGTGCTGTTGTTTATTACTGCATATCAGGCTTTATTGGGCACTGCAGGCATTACTATGCTTGAAAGTTATATTTTGCATGCTTAGCAGGTGGGACATGTCAGCATTACAAAACAAAGCATCTTAATAACATAACAATGTCAGAAAAAAACCCTATTTATTGATGAATTTTAAAAGAATTTCAGAAGATCTTGTGTTGTAATTTCCACAGTCTTCAGAGTTCTTAATGAAATAAAGAACATTTGTCATATATATTTTACGAATGTCTTTAATACAACAAATATTATGAACTCATTTTTGATAAAGTGCAACTGAAACAGTGATTCTAATACAGTTCTAAAATAAGAAATAGTTTATGCTTTCTTTTTTAAAACAATCTAGAAATAATGTTTGTGCAATTTTTCAGAGATAAAGAGCTTTGAAATACATGACAACAATAAAGGAAAATAATTAAAAAGTCATTACCAATTAGAACTTAATCACTATGATTTCGTGTGTATAACCCACTACTTGATGAATACACTTTATTCTAAAAGAACCATTATTTGAAAATACATTGTTATATATTCAGTACCCTCAAATGAGTGTTGCAAAATCATAGAAAATGGCAGAAGGGAATCAAAAGCAGGGATGCCATTAGTAGAGATAAAAGTATTTTTAAAACTTACTGATATTTAATTTATATACATCTAAAAGATGTGAAGGTTTAACTGTTGTTGAATTATGAAGATGGGGGATCATTATGGTTTTGTTCATGAGATCTCACCATAAAAATACTGTCCTGAACAAATGTACCAGTTTAATCTTAGAATCAGGAGTTATGAGCCTTTGAGAAGGTCATAAAAATATTGAAGCAGAAACTGAACTGCAGCTGAATTACCCCATGCTTCAACACATTTATTGACAGGCACAAGTATTTTACCTAGCACAGATTAATCCTACACCCACAGGTGGTTTGGAGTGGTTCTTTCAGAAACTGAAATCTGCAGACTTGTGTATGGAGTCAACTCTTGACTGTACAAATAAAATAGATGTTTCAGGGTTTTCTCTGCCTATGAAAATAAGAAGTCTTATAATCTTAGAGGGATGCAAGCCATTCTTTAACCTCCTACAGAGACAACAGTTCTTCCACCCTTCATCACAGACGCTTTGCTGTAAGAAGCAAAAGAAATCTAAGGAACTTGAAAATATCAATTGAAATATTACTAAAATGGGATTGGATCAGTGCTAAAATAAAGGCATGAAACATCTTGTAGGAAACATGCTCAAAGCACATGATTTCAGTGTATTGGTCCACCAATGTTCTCAGAAGAAATTCCTTAACAAGTACTTAAATATACAATTTAAATAGTTATAAGTAGGAAATATTTTAAGAAACTAATGAATTAAAACATTTACAAAATTAATGCATAAAAAGTACTTAAAGACGGTTCAACTCCATTGGGCAATTAAGCCCCACACAACTCACTCACTGCCCCTCAGTGAAACCAGGGAGAGAATCAGAAGAGCAAAAGTAAGAAAATTCATAGCTTGAGATATAGACAGTTTAATAACTAAAGCAAGAACTGTGTTCTTAAACACAGAAGAATAAGGAATTCATTCACTGCTTCCCATCAGCAGGCAGCTGTTCAGTCATCTCTAGGAAAGCAGGGCTTCATCACATGATTGCTTGGGAAGACAAAAAAACTCCAAACAGCTTTCCTTCCTGCTTCTCTCAGCTTTTATTATTGAGCATGACAACATCCAGTATAGGATATCCTTTTGGTCAGTTGGTTTCAGCTGTCCCAGCTTTGTCTCCTCCCACCTTCTTGTGCACCCCCAGCCTACTCACTGGTGAGGCAGTGTGGAAGTAGAAAAATCCTTGATGCTCTGTAAACACTGCTCAACAATAGCTAAAACATGGTTGTGTTATCAACACTGTTTTGGTAACAAATCCAAAACATAGCACCATACAAGCTACTATGAAAAAAGTTAACTCTATTCCAGCCAAAACCAGTACAATGACACAAAAGGTTCTTCTCCACCTTTACAGTACAGTAACCACTCCCTTCACCTTTTTTTGTCATGTGCTATGCATTCCTTTTTTCAATATTAACATAAACTGACAAGATGTTATCAGACATATGTCCTGTAGGTAATAACTGCTTAAGTTAGTCAAGCCATCACAATGTACAATGTCATGCACATGTCATGAGTTGTACCATGGACATAACTGTTTAAAGTACCTCATGATTAGGGTTGCATAAATTACAGATTTAAATATCATTGAATTATTGAATCATTAAGTCATACACTGCTTTAGGTTGGAAGGGACCTTTAAAGATCATCTAATCCAACTCCTTTGCCATGGGAAGGGGCATCTCTCACTAGATCAGATTTCTCAAAGCTTCATCCAACCTGTATACAGACAGTCATATATGTGTATATATATTATATAATATATGTATACATGTATTTCTCATATGGGACCTAATCAGATGCATCCACAGGTCCTGAGGGAAGTGATGGATGAATTGGCTAAGCCACTATCCATCATATTTTAGAAGTGATGATAGTCCAATGAAGTTCCTACTGACTGGAAAAGGAGAAACATAACCCCATTTCAAGAAGGAAAAAAAGGAAGACCCAGGGAACTACAAGCCAGTCAGTGGATAAGGAATCGGCTGGATGGTTGCACTCAAAGAATTGCAGTCAACATCTCGATGTCAAAGTAGAGACCAGTAATGAGCGATGGTCAGTGTTGGGACCAGCGTTATTTACCATCTTTGTTGGTGACATGGACAGTGGGATTGAATGTACACCCTCAGCAAGTTTGGCAACACCAACAAGCTGTGTGGTGGGGTTGACACGCTGGAGAGAAGGCATTCCATTTAGAGGCACCTAGACAAGATTGAGAGGTGGACCCGATAAAACCTCATGAAATTCAACAAGGCCAAGTGCAAGGTCCTGCACGTGGGTCAGGGCAATCCCAAGAACAAATGCAGTCTGGGTGATGAGTGGATTGAGAGCAGACCTGCAGAGAAGGACTTGGGGGTATTGATGGATGAAAAACTGAATATGAGCCAGCAATGCTCTCTCACAGCCCAGAAAGCCAACAGTGTCCTGGGCTGCATAAAGAGAAGTGTGACCAGCAGGTCCAGGGAATTGATTCTCCCCCTCTACTCTGCTCTTGTGAGACACCACTTGGAGTACTGTGTTCAGCTCTGGGGCCCCCAGTGTAAGAAAAACACTGATCTGTTAGAGCAGGTCTAGAGGAGGGCCATGAAGATGATCAGAGGGCTGGAGCATCTCCCTTATGAGGACAGGCTGAGAGAGTTGGGGTTGTTCAGCCTAGAGAAAAGAAGCTCCAGGGAGACAATACAGTGGCCTTCCAGTATTTAAAGGGAGCCTACAGGAAAGGTGGGGAGGGATTCTTTATCAGGGAGTGTAGTGACAGGACAAGGGGTAATGGTGTTAAACTGACAGAGAGTAGATTTAGATTAAAGGAAGAAATTCTTTACTGTGAGGGTGGTGAGACACTGGAACAGGTTGCTCAGAGAAGTTGTGGCTGCCCCCTCCCTGGCAGTGTTCAAGGCCAGGTTAGACAGGGCTTTGAGCAACCTGGTCTGGTGGAAGGTGTCCCTGCTCATGACTGGTGGGGTTGGAACTAGATGATCTTTAAGGTTCTTTCCAACCCAAACTGTTCCATAATTCTATGATATTGAACAGTACTAGTCCCAGTACAGACACTTGAGGGACACCACTTATTACTAGTTTCCACCTCGACATTGAGCTATTGACTGTAACTCTTTGGATGTGATCATCCAGCCAAATGTTTATCCATTGAATATCCCGTCCATCAAAGCTGTGTCTCCTATATGAAGTCCATTCATCAAACCCATATGAAGTGGTTGAATTATAATTATTTTCAGATTATTGCATAATAGTTTTTGTTTTTATCAAATCAAATTAATTTTAGATGTAATCATCAGATCCATAGAGAGTGTTCCTGTTGGCAACTATTTTTATAATTGTTATAAATCACTATATTTTTGTTACATATATTCTGTATATTATAAATATCAAACAATAAAAATCATCAGATCCTAGAGTGTTCATATCAGAAACTATTTTTTCAAATTACTATAATTAAAATATGTAGCAATGTATATAATTATACATATATATATAATTACTATAGCAGTTCATTGAATCCCTGATGATTAGACAGTGGAAGAGTAAGTTAGACGAAGAGACTGAGAACTGTTTTTAATCTCCTAGAGTGATTCTTAAGTATCTAGTCGTGGCTAGGAGGAAATGGAGAACAAATACAGGTGGATCTTGAGTCTGACCCCATCAATTGTGCTAGCTGATAGGTTTTTAATAATGACAGTTTTGTAAATCTTTTTAAGTAAAATCCCAGAGGCTAGAGTTGAAAGCATGTATGAGTACCAGAGCATTTTTTATCTTCTATCCTCCCTGTCTTTGCTCTTGCAACCCACTCTCTTTTCCAGCTCCTATACCTTTCTGGTTTTATAGCTGGCAGATAGTAATTTAGGTCTTTTATAGTCATCTAGAGTATGCCTAATTAAAATCATGCTTTTTCTTAACACTATGTGTCATGGTTTAAACCCAGCCAGCAGCCAGGACACTGTGTTAAAAGTATTCTTTCCATTCCTTTAATCCTTTTATGTTGCTTAAAATACATATGCTAGTTCAGCACTGGAAGGAAGTGTCCTATATCAGAAGTGAATGCTCAAAGCACTAGATATGATATCCATAGCTCTTTCAGGCTTAATGCCAGCCTATCCTTTTAACCTCAGGGAAAGAATGTAGTTTTCTTGACTTGCTAACCTGTATCTAAAAGAAACAGATATGATGTTGGAGCCCCCAGAACAAAATTTAATTGCTTAAATATAGGTGTCTAGTGTTATTTGAGATGCCCCAGGTTATCCACATGTGGCTGGCAGGTAGCACAGGACTTTTTTACATCTCTGCCTTTCTGTCATGGCAGCAGAAGATAAGGTAGCATGCTCAGATAACTCCCAAATAAGTACATGTTTTCTATTACTTTTTTCCAAGCACAATAGAAAAGCAACTATTTTTTTGTGCTCTTCAGTACACCTTAGTGAATGTTATCTCATGGCTATACTACAGATCTTGTGATCTTAGAAGAAATGAACTTTCCGTAGAGGCCCACATTGTTCTTGAGGGTATGCTTAGATTAACCTCTGAGAATGAAACTCTATCAGTATCCTAGTATCCTCTCCCCTAGAATATGCTAGCAAACTTGGCCTATATCAGATTCCCTATCTGGCCTCAAAATCCAGGTTTCTTCCCTCTGGAAAAGAAGAAGAGGTAATGTATATCTTGGTGTCTTTAACATGAAGTCAATATAAAACTATGCCACAGATTTCTACGAGGGCCTCTGGACCCAGTAATGCAGAAAACATTAGTCTTCTATGTGAACATTTCACTTTGCATAAGTAGACCAAAAAAAAAAAAGTTGAATTTAATGTTCTCAAATAAATATAAAATAAAGAGCTATCAAAACTGTGTTGTTTGTTTTTTTTTTAAAAAAAAGGATTTGTAGAAAAGTCCTTACTAGCAATTTTTTAAATTCATATGATGCTCTTTGATGCTTTAATTAAAAAATAATTTCCAAAAGTCTTTTCCATTGAGAATATGTTTGTCCAAACTGTTCTTAGGGCTACAGTTTTTCTAAGAGGATATAAATGAGTAATATTTTAATATTCTTAAAATAGGTAGCATTTAAAAAATACTAAATCACTATCTGTATAAAAGCTGTCAAACTGTTTGGGATTATTAAGTACTACAGTGAGTAGTGATTATGACAAATTTCTTTGATCTTAAGTTAAAGTCTTCATATCTTTATTTCTCATAAGGAAACAGAAACTAAATCAAGCATTTGTCAGCTTAGTAAAATATCATGTCAGCCTTGACAAAATGTCAATCTATTGGAGAAGAATGAAAATCTACTTTTAGGTAAGATTAAGTGTGTTGTTTTTAACAAATTCATATGTGGTATTAAAATCAAAGTCCATATTAGAAAGAGATAAGAAAGCCATATGTGGTTTATCATGTATGGTAGACTTGCAAATATTTTCTTCTGCTTTTGAGAATTATGAATGATTCTGCTAGTTTTGTGACAATAAAGAGGGATATGTTCAAGTGCATAAGGGATACAGAAAAGAGAAGCAAAGCTTTTTTTTTCCTCATTTGACCCAGCAGTTCTACAAGGCAATAAACCCCCGAAGTATTAACTATATCTTCAATAAAACAAATCTACAGAAAATGTAGACTCCCTATCCTATTAATCTTTAATTTTCCTGTAATTCCTATGGGAAATGTCTTGAATCCAACCACAAGATAGTTATTTTTGCATTAGAAAATATTATTACTTCTACTTTTGCCCTTTAGTAGCAAATCTGGAAAGATAGGTCATTATGGGTTGTGGCACTGGTAACCATATTTATGAATGAAATATTTTATATCTCTGGTTCAGCATTAGAACAACATGAAACAGGTCTGAAAGCTAACAACACAGAAATGAGTAACATTTCTTTTTTTCTAGGAATGGTGGGAAGCAAGTACTTCCTGCAAATCAAGAGGGTTGGATTAGTTCAAAGATAACCTCAGGAAGTTTGAAGGTGAAAAGAGTTGCAATCTTGTCATTTTTTTTTTTCCTTTTTCATGGTGAGGAAGAACTAAGGATTGCACACAGGTTTGGGGTTTTTATGGGGGGACTGGCTTTGTTGGGGGAAGAAGGTGTCTAGAATAGGGTGGATCTCAAGAAGAAATGTATGGTTAGAATTTATGTGTAGAGCAATTTTTTCATCCTGTCCTACAAATTTGTAATAAATACAGCTTTATAAAACTATAAATAAATATATCTCTTGTTCTGAATACCTGAATTTTCTGTTTATATAGTAAAAAAAATTGGTATCTGCCATTTTCCATCCACATCATAAGTGTGGTAACAGACACACGAATGTTTTCTCTTAAGCAAGTAACTACACTGTGGCTTTTGAGGTCAGAAAACAGCTGACCTTAAAGTCACAGGCAGATACCCTCCTCTCTCTTACTGCAAATAATTCTTGTTAAAACGAAACTCTACCATTACATTCTCTTGAAATTAAATGCATGTCCTATACTTTAAAGTATATAAAAAAAGTTGAAATCTCATCTTTTTCATCCTTATATTTTTAACAGTCTTGTGTAAATGAGTTTGCTGTACTAATAGTAACCAAACTGTCTTTAAACTGAACACAAAATTTTAGTGAAAAGACTGAGTTCACCAATTCTTCATACATAAATACACAGACGAACAACATTTTTTAAAGCATACTTAGAAACCATTAAAATATATTTAATTTTGGGGAAAATAAATTTTCTTCTGCAAAAATTCCAGAAACGTTATTTACCATGTCAGTTTCATATTCACAACAGTTCTGAGAGGAATATTTTGTATTCATTTACTAACATTCATAATTGTGAACTATCAAACCTAGGATTTCTAAATAAGCTCTAAAGGCAGATGAAAACTATGTCAGAGATAGGTGGTAAATAGTTTTATCTGCTGAGTTTTTCTTTATCATGGCATATACTTCACAATCCTAAATGTTGTAAGTCTCTAGTGAGAGAGCTACCCTTCATTCTCTGGCTCACCAAGGAGCAGCATCTCCAACTCTCTGGCCTGCCATCTCACATGTCCATCAGGCTATGAAAAACTCTGCATCTCACTGCTAAAACTTGGGATTTAGGCAGCTGTGTGCACCCCTCTATCACGACAGCCTCTCGCCCAGAGACAGCTTCTGCCACGGTCTCAGCTTAATGCCTATCCATCCCCATGTTACAGATTCATGATTACACTAATGGTATCCCACTTCTGACATCAACATTCATTCTTGTGGTTTAATACCAAATTGACAGTACAGAGACTGAATGGTCTTGGATACCAATGTACATGTGGTTACAGATATTTTTAATATTAAAAAGTGCTATGACCTCCCTGTCCTATGGGAAAGACAATGTTGTCCTGGAGAAAGGTCAGGTGGGCCAGTGCCAGGGGTCCTGTGTCTGTGATATGTGTGATCCTGGGCATGGGCCCTGGGATCCCCTCTGTTCTCTCTCCAGGCTCTCTCAGGGTGTCTTCCAGGTGTCTCCCTGATTTACCCCAGATCTTTTCAGTTAAAGGGTTGGGTAGAGAATACCTATTTCTGATCAGCCTATTCAGATTTCTGAAGCCCTTAAACAGGCTGTTACCATGCAGATGCATGCAGTCTGCCCTTCTCAAAGGTTCTCTTTATCTCTCACAGAGACTGATGTGTCTCTTGCCCTTAAATTACTACCTTGTTGCTGTCTGCTCTCCTATAACAGAATTTCAGCTACTCCCAACCCATGCCAATTACCACAAGAGCCCACAGAATAAGAGAAGACGCTCAGACAACTAGGTTTATTCAGTCTGTAGAAAAGAAGGTCACAGCGGGCTTATTGCTGTCTACATCTACCAAATGGGAGAGCATGGAGAAGATGGAGCCCAAACTCTTCTCCAGGGTGGAAAGAAGAAAGTGGAGGAGAGAGACAGAGGGGTTTTACAGGTATCAAACAGAAAGCAAAAAAGAGAAATGTAAGGAGAGAGAATGAAGCCAACGACAAACTCTAAGAAGCTATGAAAATCACGGCACATTTTTCCGCCTCAGTGTTTACAAATCCAGACTGTAAGAGATTGTTTGCTTTTTCTTTTAGAGGAGTGAAGTTACATGTTTGCATTTAAATGATCTGCAGTGGAGCGCAGTACTTCCATTTTTCAGATGATTTGTCTTTATTATTGTCTTGAACCCATGTGTATTAGCTGAACCGTATGCTTTTGAAAGAAGTAACAAAATTCCCCACAAAAACCAAGCATTTCCATGGTTATGTGAAAATAAGTTCATAAAGAAGAAGACTTAAGGCCCTGGCTCAGCTTTTGTACAATTATAACCCTAAGCAACAAATGTAATGGGCTGGATAATTTAAAATAAACATACATAAAATATTTAATGTTTTCAAAAATTATAACACATTAAAAATTATAACGAATTAATTTTAAAAATTAAAAGAGTGTAAAAGCCTATTGATACAGAAACTAATTTCTGAGTTTCATATTGAAAAGCAGGAAAAGATGTAATGATCTGTCTCATTTTGTTACCACCTCTAATAAATATATAAATTGCTGGATTAAAGTTTTGATTAAACCTTATTACAAGAAATAAAAAAGCAATGGTGTAAAATAGACTCAATTTAGTTTAAATGATGATTTCTGGATGTACCTCTGTATCCAAATCAAATGATCCAGGCTCCTACTAGATGTTATATTTTTCTGGCTAGGAAAATACAGAAGAAATCAGTATATATATTCTATGTGTTTTGGGAAGGCTTAAAGAATTCAGCAAAAAAATTAGAAATAAGAAAACGTTCTTGGAAATCCTGAAACTTTCAAGGAGTTATTCTATTTTTTATTACTTTTTTTCTGAGGGCATTGAGATTTAATTTTTGTATTAATCACTGGTTTTGGATGTAGGACACTGAGATATAGTAGGATGTTGCTCAGAACAGATGTTCATAATATGCTTTGAGTTTCACAGAGAATAATAGTGTCTTTCTCAGGTGGCATGTAAAATGTATCTCCAGTAAATCTATGGAACTAAATGTAAACTTCACTTGTCTCTCACATGAAACTACTGTGAGCCCTGTATATAACTGTCACGTATGTGTGCATATACATAGTATAAGACCTAAAATGGTGGTGGTATGTGTCTAAAAACAATACTTCAAGCTAATCTGGAGACTTGGAGAATGATGCGAACTTCAGATCTTACTACACTGCATGGTCACTTCTGAGCAGGAGTTTCTGTATCTGTATAGATGGCTGCTTGCACACTGCATGCCAACACTGTATTTTCTTTGTTCTCCTCTCATTCTTTTCAGGTTTTCAAAAATGTATGTCATATCTTTGTAGTAAAACACGAGAGTAGCCTTTATTAGCAATTCTTGGTGGATGTTCTGTCTTCTGACTTTTGAGTCTTCTGCAGATTCAGAACAGACAACAGCAGACGAAGATGATATCTTACCCTTTCTTCAGTCAGATGCCTGCTGAGAGGAAGTTGTCATTGATAGAGAAGGGAATAATAATTGCAAGATTTGTGAGGACTTACTGAAATTAATAATGTTTTAAATGAGAAATCTATTGATATCCATAGTGCTTGCCTCTTCTGAGAGATACCTGCCTTATACAGACTTAAGAATGGCATAAATTGTGGAAATTGTTGTGCAAAAGGATGTTGTGAAGGTAAAGAATATCATTTAAGAATTGTTGGACAAATTAATGATACCCATGGTTCTTAATTAGCTTCTGTAGAGAAGGTGCCTAAATTACTGACTGGAGGAAAATTAAAAGGAATAGTTAATGAAGGATTGATTTTAAACCTCACTGTTAACTACAGTCAAAAACAGGAAAGATAACTTTCAGTGAAGTGAGATTTAATTTTGGCCCATGCTTAAAATCAGTGGTTGTGTTCTGTTTAGTCACAGGCAACTGACTGAAGAAAGTTTCCATGCAAGTCTACTGCTGAGAGTAATGGTTTTCACTGATCTCCGCCCCACTAGTAATATGCTAAAAAGGCTCACACCTATCACCTCCCTCCATATTGCCGCTCAGTCTTCTACTGGTGCCTCCTTTTTACTTGGTCTTCCAGTCAAGCCCAGGTTTACTATGAAAAAGCTGGAAATACCTTCTGATCTTCAGGGGAAAACTGTAGAGTAACTAATGTCTAGTAATCTCTACTTTGTTTTGCCTTTACTACACTTCTAGTTTGTCATACCAGCACAAAGGACTGAAAACTTGTTCAAAGATAGATAGGGAAGTTCTGGTGTTTTGGTTTTGTTTTTTGTTTTAATTTGGAGATCTCCAACATTATGATTAAGGTCCACCAACTTATTGAACTTTGTTAGACCATGACACCTTTTCTAGGTTTAAATTAGATTCTTCAGTTGCCCTGAAATATCTCTTCTTCCTCTTTTTTTATAATCATGAGTCATCAAGAAAGGATTATGGAAAATATTTAAAGGTAAATTTCAATTCTCTTCTGAAGTTTGTTTTTATTATAACCTGGAAAGTAAATAAGAACCACAATATATTTCTATAACAAAATCCACTTTTCCTTCCAGCATCTAAGAATATTGTTCCTATCAACATTTTCTTCAAAAGGTATTCATAAACTTTTATGTAGAAAAGCATATTTCTTACTTTCATTATGTTCAGTATGTATCCTAGTGTAACTCTTAAAAGACAATTTTCCTGTCAATGCCTGTACAGCAGAATATTTTAATGCAAAGGAGAAAGGGATAACTTTGTTGTACTATCTATATGGACACTCTCCTAAATATAATTGAATGTGCCAACTAATTAAATAATTATTTTCACATTTATTTTAAATTCTGTTGTAATTACAGTTCTATACTTTGTTCAAAGACAAGTGAAAGCCTCTGTTTGGAAGCTCACTCATAGTTTCCTAAAATAAGTAAATACATCACTTCTTTCTTACTGGTCCCCATTGTTTGAACAATATCTTGCTAATTGTTTTAGATTACATTCTAAATGTCTAAATGAAGATTGGCCCACCTTCAGGTGGGGTTAATTTGTATAACTCAATTTAATTCTATGGAGCTGTACTGATTACGGAAAATGAAGATCCGTTTTCATATTTACAATTCTATGCCAAATATTCATTTTAATTTTAAAAAAATATGCTTCTCTGAAGATAAAATGATGGATTCTGATTTCACTGTTATTGATATAAAGTTAGAATAATGTAAATTACTCCAGTCCTTATGTAACTGAACACAATCTACCCGTACGCAGTAAACACAATAATAAGACTCACACATAGAATCATCCTCAGGGAATAACTATTAGCACAAGGACACTATTCTTTTGTTTAAATAAAAACTACTGACATGATTCCATGTTCTGCAGTGTGGATTTATTCAGCTTTCAGCAAGACGGCTGCGTGGAGTCGAGTTCCTTCAGAGAGCCCAAAGGGAAAGTAGCAACCTCTGAGTGAACAAAAGTGCCCTATGGTTAAATTGTATATAAATTCTATTATCACATATATTTTAAAAATCCACATTGAACATAGAAATAAAATAAATGTGAATCTATACATCTTGGGTATGGGAAAGTTTTCTAATCATCTAAACCTCTGTGTTTAGCTCATGAGAGAAAAAGCATGGACTGTCTTTTTTATGATAATGCCACAGGAAACAAAGCCAAGCAGAGAACCAATATAAATGCACTGTTGGAGTCTTGTGCAATGTTATGCGTTATTTTCTTAGCTCTGAGAGTTGGAGGGTATGGAAATAAAAGCTTTCTACAGAACAGTCCATATGGTGAATTTATAATGTGTGATCAGGACAAAACATGAATTACTGTGACTAGTCCATGAGTGTACATTTCAGTGATTTTAATTAGAGATAAGAATATTTTCATACCCTCAGATGCCTGTCACGATTTTTGTTTTGATGTTCCAAAAATTCACTTTCTATTTCTAGAAAAGTGCAGTTATTAAAGAGAGTGGACTTAGCACTGCAAGTCATCAATCTGCTTTACATGTTCTTTCATTATCACTACCACAGCCATCGCTCTTCTGATAAGAAACTCTCAAAGTGACACAAGTACAGTCATGGTCTTTTATTAATATATGAAATAAGTTCTGGAACAGTCTGAACTAATTCCTTTTAAGTCCTTTATCTATGGCTTTCTGATGCACTTGGACTTATCTGCAGATATGCTGTGAAACAACTCAGGGATTTTGACCATTAACTGACTAGATTAGATGCCTGCTGGACCCTGCCATAGAATCTGGCCTTCAGGCTGAGTTTCTCTCCTTATAAAAACAAGGACATGGGGTAGTTTGCATTTAGTTTTAACCATGCTGTGGAGCTGGGAAATGGATAAGGCTGTATTTTGGAGAATGTACCTGCATGCTTTAAATGAGGTTTAGACAATATCTTCTGAAGATGCGGTATGTGTATTTCTATATTGTTGAGGAGAGCCAGCCCAGCATGAATAGTAATGAGATATATACTGATAAGGTAAAACAGACAGCTTCTACATATTGCCATTGATATACAGAGAGAGCTTATATATCAAATAAAAGCCAGCAAGTTGTGTGAGTAGCTACAAAAGTTCTGGTCCAAGACTGTATGGTATGCAGAGTCATGGTTTTCTGACACTGTAAATTTCATTAAGCAGCCTCTGGAGAATTGCAGCCATGGAGATGCTCAGAAGATCATCTTTACCAATAAGCTACCTTGTAGCAAAAAAAAAAAAAAAAAAAAAGAAGTGCTTGCATTAGCATATAAACACTGTTTTCCTTGGCATACTTCTGTACTGAGCAGATTTTAAGTAATGTATAGTCTGTGACTTGTAATAAAGTCATAGTCAGTTGTAAATGTGCAGCAATTTTTCAATGAGCTCTTGATCATTTGTCTCAGATGATGCGTTTTTTAAGGTACTTAGTGTGGGTAGAAAGGATTGTAAATGAATACTTTACAATGTAAATCTTGACATACTACACAACAGTAGTAACAAGTCAAGATGTTTGTACAAGACGGATACCAACATCATGTTTCCAGTGCATATACTTAGCCCTGAATAAAACAACAAAGGAATTCACATGCCCACTGATTGTTAAAGCTTTGTCTTCTATTTTTATGCTTCTTATTTCTTTCCATCCTTTTTTTGAGAAACTTTTTCCCCTCAGACAGCTCTTGGTATCATAAATTGCATGTACTTAAGATATTATAACCTTCTTCTGTTTCTGACAAAACTGCAGTCTGAATCTCATGCAATAAATGCATTTGCAAAGAAAATAAACAAAATCAGGCAATTTCTTTGATCCTACTGATTACTTTTTTATATTTGAGTCCTCATATCCACTGTTTTGGAGTAGGTGTGTTCTGAAGACCTGCAGAAACATGGGGAAAAAAAATGGTTGCAAGGAACTCCTGGAGTTCTTTCAGGTTAATTTCTTGTTTAAACCATGTCTAAATTCAGAACTAGATGAGACTGCTTAGGTCTTGTCCAGTGATCCCCAAGAATGAAGATTCCACAGAAATTTAATTGCACAATCACTTTGTGAGATGGCATCCAGTTTGAGCCAACTTCTGTGTGAGTCATGTGTTAGAATTATTGCTTAACAGCCTATAAGGCATAAAATTGACATTTTATTTAGCTAACATATCTCACAGTTAAAATTATTTCCTCACCTTGATTGTACAGATTTGTTTCTTTTTTGTTGTTGTTCATAATGTAAATGACTTTGGAAGACTGCAGAGATTTAACCTTTAAGGTTTTGAGTTTTTACCTGATTTGTCTCTAATCTTGCTTATTTATTCTCTGGTCGATATCAACCTTGAAAAAGTAGATCAAGGTAGGACTATTCTCTGCATTTCATAACAAATTTTTTTTCAATATATTCTAATCATTCTTTCAGCATGTTACCTACACAGGGGCCAACACTCACTGGAAAAGATAGGAAGCCCTCATATTCCTTAGTCTCTCTAAAGACCTTCCTTTTATCACTTCTACTAGAACATACATGACCTGGGTTGCTCTCCTAGTCATACTACATGAGGACTGTTGTTGTTTACAGAGTCAGTAAACTGAGGAAATATTTTGGGTGCACTTACTAGTTAGTGCCTTCAGAAGCTGGGCAAAGGAATCCTACAATAACAATGAGTAAGTATTCTGACTTACCATAAAACACATATAAATCACAGACATAGCAGTACAACCTGTCACCTGTGGGGTGACTTTATAAACAACTACAGTATGTCAATTTAACTCCATGTCTATAAGAGATAAATTATGGCTAAGAGACTGTTGACCACATCTATATCTCCATGGGAAAGTCTGAAGTCCAATGCTTCTTTCTGGGTCCTGGGACTGTTCTTGGATGATGTTAGGTCAGGACTGCCTACTTGTTAATTTCTTCTCTGCACTATCCTACAACATCAGTCACTCTTCGTGTAACCTGCTAGAGCCTGTGCAAAACTAGTTACTTCTTTTTAAGGGCAGATGTCCTGTTGTCCACTACATATCTGAGTCAGCCCTCATTTCACTTTCCTTTTCTCTTGTGATAGTTTTCAGAACTTCATATATCTAGCTTGAGTTATTGCTAAACTGGGTTAGAGATAAATAGCACATTTATGTTTCAAGGGTCAGCTATTCATCAGTTCCTCCCTTGTAATTTTATCTGGCCAGATGGCTTTACAAGGCCCTCAATACCACTTGACTGACAATACCTCCCACTGATTCTGCAAAGCGTTTGTAATCTATCATGTGTTTCAAAAACTTTTGGGAATCTTCCTTTACAATCCATGCCCTAGATACTAAGGAACTAGATTCAAAAGTGAAGTGAGGGATCTAAAAAAAAATTATGTAGGCATTCAGTCTAAATCCAAATCAGAATTTAACAAATTTCACACAACCATAACTTTATATTAAAAAGTCAAAATACATCTTTCCATTTCCTCTTCAAATTGTCTACTAACCTTAAGTTATGTGGGCTTTTTTTTTCATCCTTAGAACTTCCCTAGCAGCCTCTTTGTGGCGTCTTCTTGTTTTCAAAAATCTATCAAACTTCAAAAAGTGCTGAAAAAGTCGTTAAAGAGCCCTATCCAGCAAATAGACTTTGTGCAATGTAAACCATAAAAGAAGTTCTAGGTCCATTCTTACCTTCTTGCTTTTAGAAGTAGAACAACTCAATAGAAGAACTCTTTTAGAAGTAGAACAACACTGCCTTTGTATTACAGCTTCTGTACTGCCCAGTAAAGTTCAGTGCTTGGCTCCAAACTTAAATTCCATTCTACGTTGTAGGAAGCCAGCTGTTTATTTCTTGCTTGGTTTTTGTTGGCTTTTTTGTTTGTTTTGTTGGGTTTTGGTGTTTTTTTTTTGTTGTTGTTGTTTTTTCAGGTTTTTTTGTTGGCCATAAATTAGACTCTATACACCATTCTCTTTCTGAGTCTGTTATTTATAATAGGACATTCTCTCTCCTGTACTATTTTCATTTGAAGTTGATGCTACAATGCTTCGTATATCATCACAAATAGTATTCAAATAATAGAGTCTATTTTTCTGACAACATCTTCAACTACATCTTCCAGTCTTAAATACTATTTTAATTTATTATTATTTCATCTACTAATTAGTTTTATCCTCAAAAATAAAATTTATTAATAATTGAAACACAAATTATATAACTTCTGAAATTCTTGCTATAGTTTTCTATATTTATATAACTTATAAAATGATGTATTATAGTTCCACTGTAAAAGCACTGTAAAAAGGTGAGCAACTTTTTAATATTTGGAGCAGGATTTGATACCAGATAAAATTTCAGGGCTGGATGAGTCACATCTTTAACATAGCCAGGAAGATGAAGAGTATTTTCAGAAAGAGTCTACTGATAGTATAAGTAGAATCAGGCAATCAGAAATGACCAAACTGCATCAAGATCTCATGAACAGAAGGTGCCAAAGTTAACAAGACAGAGATAACTTGTAAATAAGCAGAAAATGAGAATGCAAACATTTTTCAAATCTCTAACCTGCTTAAGATCGCTGTTAAGACAATAATAAAAGGTAAGTTAAAGATGAAAAAATGGCAAACGAGTTGTACTGTTCTTCTTTCATTACCTTATGACAGCACTGTACTGAAACAATACCTAGAAAGACTATGACACTTGTTAGTGAGAGAAATAATAAAAGCCCTTATTCTATGTAACAGATATATTTAGAGTTAACAGGCACATAAAATTTAGAATTACCGGTTTGCTTCTCAGAATCTCCTGGATGAGAATATAAGGTATTTCAAATGAAAACTGAAACCCCCTCCAAAATGCAGTATATACCTGCAAGCTTCTTTCTGGTATTTCCGTTGGTACTATTGGGCTTTTTTGTCTCTTCTTCTGGACAGTATTAAATGCAATCCATAATGAAGAACAGTAGGGGAAAAGACTGTGTTTTTAAGAACCTACAAATACACAGAATAGTTTTCCTTCCATTTAATTTGTGAATAATACAAATACCTTGTATAAATTTTTGTTTGTTTTCCAATATGTCCAATACTACTGAGATTTTGAACACCATGATCAAATTTTAATTCCTTTCTGTTCAACATCACACACTACTATTTTTTAAAGAATCCACAACATTTGATAAATTAGAGAATCTAATAGGTAGATATGTACATAATAAATACACGATTTAAGTGTACACTTTTATGTCCATACTTACTATTTTTTTTTTAACTCTACTGTTACTACATCTTATGTATCATTGTTGACAATTATAGTTGGAAATGATAGAGAGCTTACAAGAATGAACAGTATATGAGGGCATATACTTCTCCTATAGAATCCACTATGAAAGGCTTTTAAAAATTAATAAGTAGAGGCTGTACATTTTCTGATAGAAAATAAATTAAAAACAAAACAAAACAAATTAAAACAACACTATTATTTATTAAGTTATCTTCATGAACTTGTATTCTTGATTCATAAATGCTGGTAGGTTATAAATCTTTCAAGATGGTCTTTGTCCTCAGATTCAGACACTAGAACTTATGGTGATAAGTTCTAATATAGCTGTTAATAGCCTCTTGGGAACTCTGCACATTTTTTTGTTTGGGTTACTAACTGAACTTTCATGTGATCTTATCTTTTAACTGGTATTGGTCATGACCTTAAAATGTCAATTGATATTTGCTCTGCAGTCTTAACAAAGGACCTTTGAGGACACAGTGGAAGACATCTATCATTTTACTAGGTGATACATGATAGTGAATTACACTGAGTACAAGCACACAAAAAAATAACTTCAAAATGGGGAAAAAAAAAAAAAAGGTTTTGACCAAGAATATATTTTGATGTAGGAGTTGTCTATATACGTGAGTCATGCAGTCATGATCCTACAGATCATCATCTTACACACAGATTCTGAGTCAGCATACACTTGCAGACATGTATTTACACTACCCTGGCTCACTCACAGCTACACCATCTTACTTTTATTTTAAGAAACATGCTTCAAAATAAAACATGTTTAAACACACTATGAGTTTTTAGCCATGTTGTTTGGATTTGTATTATATTTCAAGTTAATTTTCACAGAAATACTGCAACAGCTTATCAGATATGAAGTATCCTGGTGCAGATCAACAGAATGATGAAATCCTTTGTTTCAGTCGAGGTCCTGGTATGTGTTTGATACTCTTATTCTCAAACATTTAGACTTTTTCATACTTCTTAAGCTGTATTAGTTAGCATGCATTACCATAAATTAGCATAAGAACATAAGTTAGATTAAGAAGTAATGCTATAAGGAAATACATGAAAAAGGATATAATCATAGATGAGAACACTTAAGAGGTGTTGAATATCTGACAGCTGACATTTAGATGTATTTAAACACAGAATGATTAAATTGGACCATTTGACTTCAGACTATAAGAATGAAGTGTACTCTTTTGAAATATTTATATTCAGATAGCTTTACATTAATGATTTTATGAGAAAAAGATGTCTGACAGAACTCTATGATTTGACAGATTTCAGAGCAGAGGCTGATCAACTTTACAGTCTTCCAATATTTTTATTTGTGACTCTACCAAAAATTTTCAGTCAACATGAATATAAAATGTAAATCTACTTACAGCAATGTAACTTTTTTTTTTTTTCTTTTTTTATTAGGAGTCATGGACAACAGAGTTAGATCACAAACTGATTTTCTTCAGCATTCTAATTATCTTGAAATAAGTTCTGCTGCTATGTTTCAGACTTTTGGCTATCTTCCAACCTCCCCATGAATAAATTTCTTCCTTTCCCTTCTTTTAACTTCATCTGTTCTTGCATTCAATTTGCTGTTTTCAAATTTGTTGTTGTTGTTAATAATCTTTAAGATTGAACTGGGAATTTAATGTTTCCAGTAGTGCACCTGTGTTGCCTAAGTTTCTTCTAATACAATCATCAGGATTTATACATTCCTCTTCTGAAAAGCTGTTGACTTGAACTTTTGATAGAATAGCACTGTGTTTGACACTATTGAGCAGACACTAATAGATAGCATGGCCTACAAATTCAATAACAGAAGGGCTTGAGTGGGAAGATGTAAGTAGAAATATTGTGAGTATTGTGTCTGAGATGAGCTGTAGACAAGATGTCTAATCAAGAGTGAAACTGGCTAAACTGTGAAAAAAGAGGAAACAAAACACTAGCCCAAATTCAGAGTTCTTACTACAGAAATTGACATTACACCCATACTTGCTTGAAACCCTTTAAAGCTACTGTCCAACCGCAGTCGTGTTCTGTACTGGAAAATCTAACATTTACATCAGTTTTCAGTTTCTTCTCCCAATATCATCTAGGTCAGAGTAACGATAGTAAAAAATGGGACTTAGGTAGATTTTTATTTTCTTAGCAATGGTAGCAAAAGGCTAAAAATCTAAGTTGCACCTGAAACTTTACATTTATATCTGCTCCGTATTTTTTTTTTTTTCCTCAGTACTTTTAAGGAAGTAGTGAACAAAACCAGGACACAGTAAAGCTTCCATGGCAATTTTACTTGGGAAGAGCTAGAGGAAAAAGATCTGAGGATGACTCCTAGAAGCAAGAAAGCTTGGCAGATTTTGAGTCTGAACAGTCAATGTACGTTGTTTTGATTGTGGTATTGCATTTTAGGTCAATGCTTGAGTCAGACAAGACTTGTTATGTGGTTGCTTCTGAATGTAAAAAGGATTGGCTTGTCAAGGTAATCCCAATAATGAAGCTGATCTTCCTTTGTCCTGAGAGGATAAAAAGGCAGCTGCTGAGCAATCATTAGAAAGACTGTAGTAAATGGTTAGTTTGCATTGGGAGTGGGAATCTCTAAGAGTATAAAATTCTCTTCTCCATTCACTCTTCTCCACATATTTAGGTATGTCTGAACCTGAGGTATAACTAATCAGCAAGACCAGGCCTCACTTTGTTGTTAATTTATTGAAGAGGTACTGTAGAGTAAGAGAGCAGGGAATATTCAGGGGTGGAATAAGAAAGTGTTGCTAGAAGTAAATTTGATAATTATTTAAAGTGATGATCAAATAAGGCTATCCAATGTGGAAGAGGATAATTAATTGTCCTAATCGATGCTGGCAACAGTGAAGTAGGAAAACGTAGGAGGAACATTTTAGGAATGAAATTCAGGTTGCTAGGGTTCTGCCCAGCAGGGAGTCCAGGTCTCATGGCAACAGTTTGTGTAATGCTGCCAACTACATATGCAAGAATGAAGAAACTTTACAGGAAAAATGAGTTTCACATTGACTAGAAAGAACCGATCTCCTGGTAATCAGAATAGAAATATCATAGAAGAGTATTTTAAGTAAAAACAGAGGGAAAGCTGGCAGGCATGGAAGAGTACCTGGATTTCTTATAGTCAAAATCTTTTTACAGGCAGAAAGGAAGTATATATACAGAACAACTTTATTAGTCCAGCTACAGAGACCTGCCTGTGTCCCTGGGTCCCTTGAGCCAACTGTGTCAGAGCCCTCAGTGCAGGGTGGTAGATAAAGTCCCTGAGCATGGAGGGATGAAATTCAGACTCACTAGAAGAGTTGATTAAGTGGTTGGAAAAAAAATTAGGATTTTATAGTGACTTTTCTTTATAGAGAAGGTTCAACAGAGAGGTCCCTCAGGATAACTTGTTACTGATTTGTTATTAAATTGAGCTGATTTTTGATTATTTTGATTTAAATAAGGAATTATTTAGAGTAGCTATACAACTAGTTATGCTGCTACAAAGTTATTTTTAAGTCTCAGTCTAAGGCAATGTAAACTAGTGCTAATCATTAACTAGATTTATATACAACGAATAAGACTTGTGATGAGGTACCATTGTTAGACTGTTTGGTAAGGACGATTTATTGCCCTGTAGAGCAGGTATTCTAAAAGTTACATTGTGAAAGGGCCTCAAAGCATGTTAAAATTGCAATGTGAGACAAAAATTCTTGGGTCAAGGGCACTGGAGGGTCTTTCTTTTAGGACAGCAGTCCGTGGTGATGCAAAAGCAGGCCCTCGACTAATTTCAGGATTCAAGTGTGCATGACCGCAAAGAGGTGTGAATAAGAAAATAAGTTATAGGAGTTAACATGTTTATGTATGAGAACTTGATTAATACGCATTACTGCATCCTATATAATCAGCATGCTACATGAGTTACGTGTGTGTTGGTGGTGAGATGACTCCCCTATGTACCTGGCCATTAATAAAGGAGTGTCTGCTTATCTGCATCACATTGGTGTTAGTAAGTTATTTTATCCCATTTTTGTGACAGATTGGTATATCTAATTTTATTCTATAGTTTCATTAATAGCCTGGAAAAAAGCATGTGGTGTAATGCCTGTGAGTTTAGAAAAGATGCTAAGTTCATTTACATATTTTATTGATGTCTAGGAGGTCTGAGAAGACCTTACAAAACTGTGCCTGGGATTGAAAAAAGAGTTGTTGTGTAAAAAAAAATAAGGTGAATGCTAGGAAAAGAGTTCACATGATGCTGAGCACAGAACAGACAGTTAAAATGCAGGAGAAAGACATTAGCCTTATTGTCTCAGAAATACAGCAAAAGGATGAAAGTTAATGGTCAGAAGTTGAAAAAAATATATGAAATTTCCAATAAGCATTACAGGAAAATAAATCACACAATAGGTATTTAAACCATGGAACAGGTTACCTGAAGAGTTTGTGGCATCTTCACCCTTAGAGACAGTCAAAGTTTGACCACACTCAACTGTAAGCACCTGTTCTGAGTAGGTCCAGGTTGGGGGAAAGGGTGAGATGAGGAAAGATAACTGCAAGAGATTTCTTACAGCTTATATTCCTTGATTCAGTTGTCTGAACTAAGACATACCTGAGAGTTTGAAATCATGAAAGATGTGGGCATGGAGATCACAGAATTGTTCACCGAATTTCACTATACTAGATACAGAAATCACTCATTAAATCACTTGAGAGATCCACTTAAAACAGAAGGGGAAAAAAAAATCTCTTCTGGGTGTACAGTGTTTTGTCAAAATCTACAGTCTTTTGCTAGGAGGAATATTTTGTTCAAGTTGATATTTTCTTCTCCCTTGCTACAGGGTCAAGTTGGAATCATTGTGACATATTTGTGAACATCCTTTTACACCTCATCGATCTACAAGTCCATTTTACTGTATATGGTGTCTTTTACATATGTTAGATACTATATTTTTTCTTTGTTACCACTAAAACCACTTTCAATAGTCTTCAAGTCAGTATCTGATTATGGATGAGTTGTTTAAAGCTATGGCATCTTCTGTGCCAAGCCTGTGCCCCATTTCTTATCTCTCCTGTGCTGCCTGTGCTCCTCTACACCACTTTCTTAAGGTACACTACACCATCTCCAAAAACCTCTGCCATCATATCAAGCCTGTCTTTCTCTACACTTCGTCACTGTGCTAGGGTTATAAATATCTCATTCTGCATAGAATAACTGCTTCTTTCTGCCTTCTATAAAACGGTAATTATACAATACAAACATGAACAGAAGTAAAACCAATTGGCCTTAGACACCTGGACAAATAGAGAAATTACTGTCACAATTAAATTAAGTGAAGCAAAGCTAAAGGGAGTTCAAGAAAAGTTCCAACAGAGTAAGTTTGACAAACCTCATACTTGAGGCCTTGCAGACTCAGTACAAAGTTCATGGCCTGCAACTAGCAATGGCAATACTGTAATACAGTGCTGTATCATTACACTAAGGGGCTTCTGATTAAACTCAAACATGAAAAGAGAGCATACAAGAAGCAAAGTCATGTTATTTGGGATGAATATAAGGGCACTGTCAGAGCATGTAGGGACAGTGAGAGACAGGGATTAGCAAGATGGACTTGTAGCAAGATGTTAGTCTCTTTTCTCAAGTAACAAGGGAAAGGACAAGAGGAAACCTCAAGTTACACCAGGAGAGGTTTAGACTGGATATTAGGAAAAATGTCTTCACTGAAAGGGTTATCAAGCATCAGAACAGGCTGCCTAGGGAAGTGATTGAGTCACCATCCCTGGAGGTATTTAGAAGACATGTAGATGTAGCACTTAGAGATATGGTTTAATAGTGGACTTGACTGTGTTACGTTTACAGTTGGACTCCGTGATCTTAAAGGTCTTTTCCAACCTAAATAATTCTATGATTCTATGATCAACAAAAAACCAAGTAGGGAAATTTTGGGTTCACTGCTTGAAATGTTCCACAGGTGAGTAAACTTGTGACAGAAGATATAGAAAAGGTCAAGATACTCAGTGCCTTCTTCATCTTTGTCTTTACTGGTAACATAGACCCATGACGTCTCTCTAAAATTCTGAAGCAAGGAATACTTACCCTCATAGAGGAGGATCAATTTACAAAATATTGAACAAACCAGACATACACAAGTCCATGGGATTTGATGGGATGCACCCATGAGTACTGAGTAAGCTAGTTGTCATTGTGAGGTGACTCAGATTCATATAATATCTCAAGTTGGAAGGAAACCATAAGGATCATCAATTCCAACTCTCAGATCCTCTCTGTACTACCTGAAATTTAACCATATGTCTAAGAGCATTGTCCAGACACTTCTTGAACTCTGACAGGATTGTTGCCATGACCACTTCCCTGGGGAGCCTGCTCCAGTAACCAACCACCCCCTCAGTGAAGAATCTTTTCATAATGTCCAATCTGAACTTCCCCTGACATATCTTTATTCCATTTCCTTGTGTCTTATCGCTGGTCATGAGAGAGAGGAGATCAGGACCTCCCCCTCTGCTTCCCCCCTGGAGGAAGTTGTAGACTGTGATGAGGTCACTCCTCAGTCTTCTCTTCTCCAAGCTGAACAAGCCAAGTGACATCAACCACTCCTAAAACTCTTGCCCTCAAGATACTTCACCGTCTTGGTCATCCTCCTCTGAACATATGTTCAGAACATATTAAACATATTGATGTCCTTCTTCTATTGAGGTATCCAAAACTGCACACAGTATGTGAGATGAGGCCATACCAGTGCAATGCAGAGTTGGACAATCACCTCCTTTAACCTCAATGTTGTGCTTGATGCACCCCAGGACACAATTGACTCTTTTGGCTACCAGTGCACACTGTTAACTCCTATTCAATTTGCCATAAACCCAAACCCCCAGATCTCTTTCTGTGGGCCTGCTTTCCAGCCTTTTGTCCTTATTTGTATGTATAAACAAGGTTACTCCATCCCAGGTGCAGAATCTATCACTTGCTCTTGTTAAATTTCATACGGTTGGTAATTTCCCAGCTCTCTATCTATCTGTTATCTGTCTATCCAGTTCTCTCTGTAAGTCCTTCGAGGGTGTCCACAGCTCCTCCTAGATTGTCATGGACAAAATTACTTAATCTACATTTGATTCTTGTGTCCAGATCATTTATAAAGACATTGAAGAGAACTGGCCCTAAAACTGAGCCCTGAGGAATCCCAGCGGTGACTAGCCACCAACCCAAGGTAACCTCATTTACTAAAACTCTTTGAGCCCAACATATCAAACAATTTCTAACCCAATATGTTATGGACTTGCCTGGCTGTGTGCTGGACATTTAGGCCAGAAAGATACTGTGAGACACAGTATCAAAAGCTTCGCTAAAATCCAGAACCACCACTTCTACTGGCTTCCTTTGGTCATCCAGATGTGTGGCCTTGTCATAAAAGAAAACTAAGCTCGTTAAACAGGACTTTTCCCTCATTAATCTGTGCTGGCTGTGACCAATGACTGTTGTTGCTCAAGTGTTTTTCAATAACTTCTCCATAGTTTTACGAGGCACTGAAGTGAGACTGACAGACCTGTAATTACCAGGGTCTTCCTTCTCACCCTTCTTAAAAACTGATTCATTTGCCAGCTTCCAGCTGACTATGACGTCTTCAGATTCCCAAGATCATTGAAAAATAATTGAGAGAGATCCCACAATGACATTATCCAGTTTTTCAGTACCCTGGGATGAATCCCATTGGGCACCATGGACTTATATGCAACCAGCTGCAGCAGCAAGTCTCAAACAAGTCCAGGGCTGGCTGGGATTTTACCATCCCTCAGTCACAATCTTCCAACACAGGGCTCCAGAGGTCCCAGGGTCCATCATCGGTGTTGAAGACATAGGCGAAGAAGGCATTAAATGTCTCCACTTTGTCTGTGTCCTGTGAGGTGGCCAACCTTGTCAAGAAATGAATCAACTTTATCTCAGATTATATTTTTCCTATTATCATATTTTAAAAAAACTTTTTTTTTTTTTTTTTCTCCTTCACAATACTGGTCATCTTGAACTCTGGTTGAGTTTTGACCACATTAATTTTCTGCCTACAGTGGCAAATAGCATCTCTGTAGTCCTCCTGTGTCACCTGTCCTTGTTTCCAACGACTGTAAGCTTTTCCACTCCAGTTCTAGAAGAATATCCCTGCTCACCCCTGACTCTTGATTATCTTTGAAAACTCATAGTGATTAGAAGAGTTTCTGGAGGACTAGAAGAAGGCAGATGACATTATTTCCAAGAGGGGAAAGAAATAATATCCAGGCATCTTCAGTCTGCTTAGTCTCACCTTTATTCCTAAGAACATGAAGCAAATAATCTTGGAAGCCATTTTCAGAGATGCGAAGGACAAGAAGATAACTGGAAGTTATCAGCATGAACTTACGAATTAGAAATCATGCTTAATCAATGAAATAGACTTCTATGATGAGTTGATTAACTCTGTGCATGGGGGGAGAGAAACGAATGTTATTTGTCTTTTTTTTATTAAGGATGTCATAACATCCTATTAGACCATCTGATGAATTACAGAGTTCATAAGTGGACAGTGAGGGAGACTGAAAATTTAGCTGACCCAGCTTCAGTCAGGCAGGCTAAACCAGATGATCTCCAGAGGATACCTCTGACCTCAGCAATTCTGTCATCCACAATGACCAAAAGATCATTAATATATTATGGTGTTTTTTATTGACACAGGGAAATTTAGAGTGAGGTAACCTCAAGAACAGAACTAGGCCACTCTGTGACATAAAATATAAAGATTGAGTGAGATGAGTATAGTGAGTCATTAACAATTTATTTTCTCTGTCTCACAGACATACACACAGTCTATAGATACACTCACAGCAGTAAAATTGTCTGGTCCAGCTGTGACCCGCACCAGGGTCTTGGAAAATCAGGACACTCACTCCACCTGTTCAACATGTCCAAATACTGAGTGACATGCAGCAGTTTCACTGTTGGCTCATCCTTCAACATGGTGTCAGTTGTCCATGGATGTGTGGGTCATGTGTGTATGTGGAGACAATTATTTTAACTATTATTGCTTTGTAACTTAAATAGTTGGCATAAGCTACCAATGATGACTGGAAAAGAGTTAAATTTTGTTTAGATTTTCTATTTTTTTCAGTTTATACTCATGTGAGGTCTAAATAAGATCAAAGACAGGGACAAGGTTCACATGAGACTTTAGGGAAGTATCTTTCTCTATGTTCTTTCAATGAGCTGTACAAACACTTGTCTAACAGTTGTGCTGTCATGTGTAATTCACACACATTGCAAAAATACTTCTGAGACAGTAACTTCAATAGAATTTCTATGAATATGTTTGAAGTTCAGTATGATTAGGCTGGAAAATTACTGCATCATCAGTCTTGGGACTGCAGTATTACTGCTGTTAATATACTAATTCAAACTAGGACTGAAAAAGGTCATTTCAGACTTCATGGACTGAAGCAGCATCCAGAGAATTAATGTGTTAGCAGAATCTGAAAAAAACACTTCTCCAATCAAAGGATTAATTTTATATTCCTTTGACGTAACTAGGAATCTGAAAACGGATTATAGCCTTCTATTGTGGTATAATTGGGCACATACTGTACAGCTCTTACAGTTATTTGTGATATTTGTTACATGATGGCAGAAATAGTGCCATATATTCAATAGTACTGCTTTTTTTTTTTTTTTTTTTCAAACAAACAAAACACTGCCCTTGAACATTTATGCTGAGCTCTTATGATAGACATGTACCCAGAGGGAGAACCTGCCTCCTTTAAACTTCTAGCAAAGTTAAAAAAGAAAGCAATCAGGTTCTTCCCTTAATGTCACTGCCTCTGACATAAAAAAGAATATTAATCTAACTATTGTGAGCTTATGACCATGGTCAAAACAATAAGAAAAAATGAACTAGAAACATTCAGAGATGGCATTATTTGATAATACAAATAAAGATTTTTGGCTTAAAATCAGTTCTGGTTTTCTTATATATATTTCTTGTGTTCATGTATTAATATATCATTGCATTATGAAGCACAATCATTTTGACTCCCTCTATATTACAATATAAAGCCTACTGCATGGTTTTTGTTTTTGTTTTTTTTTTTTTACCTCCCTGCTTCCCAGACACCACATGCATGACAAGGCCTTGTAACAAGACCTGTTTATGTGTTGTATGTGTTTATTATCTTCCCATATCAAAAGGATTGAATATATTTGTGGCTGTTTAAAGTATCTTAGCAAGGACAGAAAAATAAGAGTTAAATGTTTTCAGGAAATAAGGAGGCAACAGAGAAGAGATAATATCTCAGATAATCTTAAATGTAATTGTTAGAGTTTATACTTTTGACTGTACATAATGCAAGAAGTTATCTGTTATCAGAATACAGTTATCTATTCAGTTATTCTAATTGTTCAAGTATTCCATAATATTATATGAAATGGAAAATTACATTAAATTTTATTTTGTAAATCATATCTAGATGTATATCATTATATATAATTATAAATGTAAATCGTTAATATTTCCAGAACTTCATAAAATATGCTGTCATGAAGACTTATTTATGAAGGTATTTACTTTTAAAAGCTTATTGACCAAATCTAGGATTTATATGCACATCATTTCTAGGTAAATCTGAGATTTCCAAAACTTCTGCATGCAGATGAGACTTACTGCAAAATGTTCTTCAAATAGAGAACAATTTTGGTTTTTTTTTTTCAATATAATTTTTACTTGGTTATCAAGCATATATATCCTAAGTCTTAGTCTCTGTTTTTGGGCCTGCCCTGGAAATAACTAGCTAGGCAAGCCATCTCAGCTTTGCTGCATGTAATTTATACATCTGAGAGTTTAGAAATTTGGTTTACAGGATATTACTTGCTTGATTTCAAATGCTGATTTATTGATTCACTTTATTTTCAGACTGTTATTATCATGGCAAATAACCTATGAACTAAGATAACTACATAAACAGGAAGAAAATTAATGTAGCTAACGGCAGCAGTGGTAGTAATTGTTCTCCACTTTGCAGATGATTTCTCATTTGATAAGCCTGCATGACCACAAGCCCTAAGCATTATCCCAAAGTTAGAATTCCAACCACCAAAATCTGTAAATTAATCTCTGATTACTTAAGAAGGAAGTATCTTAGTGAAGAGAATGAGGCTACAGTCCATTGTTCACTTGGTGGTCATTACAGTTTACATGGTCATTGCAACATTTACTTTTACCATTTAACTGGATTTCTTCAGGATGATGTTCTACCTTAACTTTATTTCTTGTTTTTGTTTGGTTTTTTTTTTTTTTTTGTTGGTTTGTTTTTTTTTTTTACATAATGTTAAGTGCATTCAAATGTTCAGGTTTACTTCAGGAACTAAGGTGAGATTTCTAAGGAATCATCTCAATCTTTACCCTCTCCACTTTCATTACAAATAATTATGCACTTCCAGCTATGGATTTAGACCTCAGATGAACCAAATCATCTTCTGGAGGTGTTTATTGTACAATGAGTGCACCAATAAGCCTGAACTGACCATGTGAGCCTCACCTGGGACTTCCACCACGCTCCCTCTTGCACTGACTCAGGATCATTTGAGCTCAGGCCCATGATCCTGGTCCTTGCTTGAGATATGTGTCCAGCCCTATTCTCTGACAGAGCATTGCTTACCAGGCTTGCAGATTGACCTTGGACTCTCTTCATCACTTTGGACTTGTCTCATGATCACTAGGCTGGTGACTGAACCTGCTATTGCCACAAGATCTGCTCTGCTTGCCTGGTTTGGATGCTCTGGAACTTTTTTTCTTATTGTTTAGGTGATGATCCGTGCCTGTACTGTTGTAACCTTAGGCTCCTGGCTTGTCATCACTTGAAGGGTAAACCTACCCTTCCAACTTCCTCACATTTCCTGTTCTTCAGTGTTATATATCTAAAATTTGAGAAGGATGAATTCAGACCTAGGACCTCGTATAACTGTGCTGCTGAGTGAAATCTTCACAAGCTGTTGAGAGACAACTGTGTTTTGTTTTGGCAGATGATAATTGGTATTCACAACTACATTATCTCTTGCAAATCAGTTTACCTAAACATGAATTTCTGAGAGTTTATGCTACTGCAGCTCATTTAGAATGTTGCATAATATCTTAACAAAATAAACTGCTAGAAAGTTATTAGACCTTTCTCTTTTTTGTTCCCAAATAAATCCATAGCTGTAGAAGGTTCAAGAAAAATTATTCTGGAACAATTTAGGAGGAGATGAAACTCTAGTTTCCACCTTCCATCAATTCAAATTTTCTACTGCATGTTATTCCCTATGTGTCTTTATTTCTTAGTCCAAGCTTCTCCTTGTCTAGCATCCTAGATTAGTCTGTATCTTCTATCCAGTGTGCTGGTGTACTGTGTCTGGCTGAGCTGGAATTGGTTTTCCCCTATAGCAGCCCTCACGGTGCTGTGGTTTATGCCGGGAGCTGGCAGGGTGTTGGTAGCACCCTGGTGTTGTGGCTGCTGCTGAGCAGTGCTTACACAGCACCAAGGCTCTTTCCAACATTTCCCCCTCAGTGGGACGGGGTGGGCGAGATCTTGGGAGGGGACACAGCCAGGACAGCTGACCCCAACTGACCAAAGGGATATTCCAGACCATATGACGTCTGCTCAGTATAAAGCTGTGAGAAAGGAGGAAGGGGGTGGGGTCACCCTTGGTCCTCCGAGGCAACCACTCCGCGTATTGGAGCCCTGATCCTGAGAAGGCCCCACATCGCCTCTTCATGGGAAGGAGAGAATAAATCTGTTTGCTTTTTGCTTCCATGCATGGACCTTTACTTCGCTTTGCTTATATTAAAACTGCTTTTGTTTTACCCACAAGGTTTGATCTGTCTTATTTTCTTTGCCCTGTTGAGAAAACAAGGGGAAGGAAGGGAAGTGATAGAGCGACTTGTTGGGTACCTGGCATTTAGCCAAGGTCAAACCACCACAGCTGGTTTAACCTACAGCTTTCTCTCAGACCATTCCTGTCTAATCTAATTTAATAACATTCTAAGAAGAGATAAATCAGTGTTTTTAAAGCGAGTCTTATTGCCTGAGTTATATCTTTGTTTCTGACCAGACATATTCTTATGTCCAGCCACACTATTGTTATATTGTTATATATTACACCAAGAGCCATATAAGCAAGTATGTAGACAGCAGGTAGAGGGAAATGATTATCCTCCTCTGTTTGGCACTTGTGACACCGTAACTGGAGTACTGTTTACAGTTTTGGGCTTACCAGTACAGAAAAGACACTGACATACCAGGGTCCATCAGAGGGTCACCAAGGTTGGTAGAGTGCTGGAGCCCATGACATAGGAGAAGCTGAGAGAACTAGATTTTTTCTACCTTTAGAAGACCAAGGGAGACTTTTTTTTTTCCTTTTTCTTTCTGCAGCTACTTAATGGAAGAGCATAGTAATGACAGAGACAGACTTTTCTCCAAGGTGCACAATAGAAGGATGACAGGCAATGGACATAAATTGAAAAATTCTGGAAAATTCTAACTCATTGTACAGAAAAACATTTTCACCATGAGGGCGATCAAACATTGGAATAAGTTGACAGAGAAGACATGGAATCTGTGCTCTTGTAGAGTGATAAAAGCCAAGTAGAAGGCCTGGATGCTATTAGAGAATATTAGAGAAGGTCTTGATGCTATTGGACAATAAAGTGATATTTAGTGAGTATGCATTAGCTCACAGAAAGCATCCCATGAAGATACACATGAATAAAACTGTAGAATTTTATTGTTGTTTTTCTACTTGTTTGCTTTTAACTTTTTCACTCAGTTGATTTCCTGGGGGTTGTTGTTAGAAGTTTTATATTTTACAAAAAAATAGGCTTTCCTTTTAAATAATAGCTTTTTTCAGTGTTTCATTACATACCACCACTCACACTCTGATTATCCAAAATCGTATTTTGGAAACAGATATTTATAGTCGAGGCTGAAGTTCAGGTTTACCTGTCCTTAAACTTGTCAGATTCATTCCTTTAAAAAATTAATGACTTGAAATTTATACCTAAAATGCCAAAGAAAAAAACCCAAGGGGTAAAAACAATTTTAAAGGTATGAAAGATGATGTAAAATACAGGGAAAAAACCCTGTATTTTTCCCCACATGACAATTTCAAGTGGTCATGTCAACAAGAAAATGAAGAAAAAGAAAACCAGACAAACAAAAGCCTTATGAAGTTAGTGAAGCTGAAACACTTACAGGATTTAATTTCAAAAGAGTGTGTAAAATTAGTCTCCACTTACTGGAAAACCTGAAAAAAAATTGTCCTTGAATAGTTTTCTGTTATAAAAGCCTTTATATCTCACTCATGAGTAAATAAATTGCATCAGAACTTCTAGGAAGGTAATGATTATGAATATTTAAATTCAACAACAATTGAACCTGACCTTAGTTTAGTAAATTAATGTTAGTGACAATATGTAACTTTTATGGGAGCAGTTAACTGCTATGGGAATAGTAGACATTAATGCAATACTAGATTAAATGTGTGATCCCACTAACTCAGCTTTTATTCTCTGTTCTGAATCATGAGATGTAATATATCTTGAGAAGATGGTAGAAGGAAAGAATTCTTTGCTACTTCTACCACAAATAAGAGGTTTTTCCTAAATTTCATTGACTATTGCAGTTAACTACTAACCGATAGGAATCAGACCACATTTTCATATCTTAACGCTTAAGCTTGTCTTGAGCAGCTCACAATGAAGATTTTAAAAAATCCCAGATTTTTTGCTTGCACCTTTGGTTGCATCTATTGGTCTCACTGACTGTACAAGGAGACCACAAAAAATTTAACCCCCATTTTTAACTATCTTATCAAGGACTTGGAGAGTGTATGAATCCACAGTGGAAAATATACTACTAAATGCATGAAATATTTGGAAATTAATAATTTAATCGTGTGCTGAAATAGAAAAAGCGCTGTGGAATACCTGACATTGGCAACAGTCAGGCTACGTTAGCCATTCCATGGTTCAAAAATATGTTTATTATCTGTACGTAGCTGTCAGTTATTTCAGTAGCATGGCACTGGTAGTGTTTATCTGTAAGGAACATGTAAAATAGAGATATGAAGGCAGCTAATGAAACTGCACCTGCTTTATGTAACACCTCATTTATAATGTTCCAGGGTGTGTTCTCTTTTCAGTCCAGCTATTGTATCATGCTTCAACAGATAAGTAAATACACACACACATGCACACAAACACACACACAAAGATATTTCAGCAAAAATCTAGAAGGCTTTTTTCAGATCCATGTTCTGCCATTGTCTGGTTATGCAGGTTAATATATCTTGGCAGAGTAGAGATGCTGCTGCAAGGCTTCCATAGCCATGGAACTATCAAACTAAAACATGGCTGATACTCTGCTCTGCAGTCTTTTTAGTGACTATGTTTGATGTTTGTCAAACAGCATTTTTATAGGGAATGTTAGGCGCTCTATAGAAGTCTATCAAGTGCAGAGCACTCATCTGCCAACAGGCTTTCAAAGTTTTGTTGAAACAAGAATAATATTTAACTTTTATTTTACTTATCTTTCTAGTATGTTTTATTCTACAGAATTTGTAGGCAGTTAATGCCCATGTTAAGTATCAGTTAGGAAGTTGCTATCAGTTAGAAAATTTGCTAGATTTTTTTCCTGCTTTGGCTTTGTTGTCTTTTTTTTTTTTTTTCCTTTTCTGAATCACCTTTACTGTACTTTAAGTCCATTATTTCTACATGTTATTTGCAAGAGACTTGGAAAACAGTTTATCCCCCTCACCTTCATGACAACCTTTCACCTATTTGAAGACTATTGTCATAACTCTTCTCGTTTGTAGAAGAAGCAGATACAATGCTTCAATCTTTCTTCATGTTGTTTTATTATGTTATTATCTCACACACTCTGAAATTCATAATATTCCTTTCCAGTTCTTCAACATACCAGGTTCTGGAAATGTCAGGAAATTCTATTAAGTCCTTTTTTTCCTCCTAATTACTCATTTCCTTCTTCTATGCCACTTTAACTGCTACTGACAATCTTTGCAGCCAAAATAAGTAAATCACAAATTAAGTGAATAAATAAAGAGAAGGGAAGTTAAGACTGGTTCTTGGCAGTCCAATATTGAGTATGGCAGAGCTAATTGCTTCTTTACAGTTTATTTTGGCTTATAAATGTTGCACTTCAAACAAAATCTACACATTACTTGACAGTATACAGTAGTGCAGAAGTCAAGGACCTTTCTCTGATTTCTGTGACAGAAACGGTGTAATGTTACTCATGGAGTAGGAAACCTTGTTTTTTTGTGGTTTAACATAGGCTGTACTTAGCTGAACCCAGCTGCATCAATTCCTATGAGGATCTTATATGAGTAAGGTAATATTCAGCAGTAGGAAAGGTGACAAGGATCAATGCATTTGAAGCTTTACAAAGAGCAGTATTCTTACTCTTCTGATCTGTCTCAAGCACTGAGGTATATGAGATTATGAAGATAATTTTTTAAAAAATATATCTTCAAGGCATTTTTGCCAAATTTAATTTCTTTAATTGTGTTTATAAATATTTCATAGAGAATATGAAGATACAAACTTCATTCTGCATCTCTGTTTTAACAAAAATTATTAGATACAACTTAAAGTCATTACAATATTTAACTACAGGTCGGAATATGTATAAGATAAATGAGAAAATGGATATGAGAGCTTGTGGGTTTTTTGTATATGCTGAAAGATATGTAAGTAGCCTGATATGTCCAGTTTGTGTTTTTCTGTGCAACTTAATGACTGTCCTATATTTAAGTGAAGAAGTCACCATGAGTAAAGGAAATGGAGTGGTAAGATTTAACACCCTTTACTTCCTCGTCTGTCAAGCTAAGTCATTATTCAACCTGCCAAGTGCCATTTTCTTTTAACACTCAGAATATATAGCAATTGTAATAGTAATGCGATACTAGCAATAATTTGGTTCACTCAGAAAAACGTGGTACATTGCATGGTACGCTCATCTCCAAACTGTGAACTGTGTAGCTAAATATGGATGTATTTAGTGGTTAATAAGAGAATAATACAATTTTTGAACACATGCTAAATTGATGTTACTTGACACAGTCCTGTGTGTTCAAGTTCCAGAGAGTAAACTTGAGGCTGACCTCTACCTTTTCAGAACTGTTCTATTATGGTACTGCCACCTTTAACTACATATTGGGTTTATGTAGCAAGGTTGTGGATGTTGGGGGGTAGCCTCTGTGAGAAGGCAGCAGGGGCTACCAGAAGAGATACAGCTGATTCCAGCTAGATCCACAGTGGGGCCACAAGTGTGAGGATGAAGGAGCGGCAGAGAGGTGCTGTTATAGACTGACTGCAGCCACCCATTCTTCATTCTCCTTGTGCCGCTGTGGGTAAGGGTAGGGAGTCAGAGATGTCAGGAACGAAGGAGTGAAGTTGAGCATGGGAAGAAAGGAAGGTGGTTTTATTGTTGGCTTTGTTCCTCACCATCCTACTCTATTTTCAACTGGCAGTAAATTAATTCTCCTCAAGTTTAGTCTGTTTTGTCTGTGATGGTAATTGGTAGGTGATCACCCTGCCTTTAATTTGACACACAAGATTTTTCACCTTATTTCCCCATCATCCGTCTCTTGGAGAGGGGGAGTGAGAGAGTAGTTGGGTTGGGGTCTGTCAGCCAACAAAGTTCAACCCAACACACAACAATAAATAATAGTTAGCATAATTTTCACTTCATATTTATGATTTTCAGGAATAGATTTCTCATTTTAAATTATTGTAAACTATATAATTATACAAGTATCGTCTTATTAATTAAATAATGCAACACAGTTCTGGCAAATTCTTATTGTGTTTTCTTACTCCTTTCACTATCTGCATCATCTTTTATCCTCTGGTTTATTATCTATTTATAAAACCTTCATGTTTTTCTGCCTATATGGGCTGAAGGGCTCTATATTGGGGGAAAGAGGAGTCATTCATATTTTACAACTTCTTTCCATTTGTTTCATAGAAAGTATGGATTTTTTGCTTGTATGTTTTCACTATTTAGTTTTATACTAGAGTTTACAAATCTAGGTATCAATTAGCTTAAAAATGTCTTAAATATTTAGCAACTATTGTTCATACACTTATGCTTATACATCTTTCCTCTCCAATAATTAATTTAATATTTTTCAAATTCATAATGTTCACTTTCATATTAGCTGGCTTTTTCCTTTTACCAAACAATTCATCTGTCAAATGAGATTTATCACAGTGCTCTCCCATATTGTGTAAAGGGCTTTCAGAGGAAGAAAATGTTTTCTGAAACTTAGAAATATTGTATATGTTTTGTATTTGCAATTTGAATCTCATAGCACATCACAGATTTAAGCACTACATATTTTATTTTGGTCAGATACTATAAATTACTTTTCAGGAATTGATCAATCTGTTCCCTAATGTGTTTTGAGGACTTACTGACATACATAGTGGTACTGAACTCCAAAGAGTAAAGCCTTCCTGCAATATGCATTCTCACTCACCTTGCCCCAATTCAGTTTTACCAGCAAATGATAGTAATTCCTGATTTAAATATCCCAGTCGTGAAAATCTTCCTAACAGATAGACATATTTAGGCAGTTAAATAGGAATTTCCATTTATTTTTATTTAGCATTCTTGTTTATGTACAGGTAGTTAAGTAATAGTTAAAACAAAAATTCTGGGTCTTAAGTGTCTCTTTTGTTATTAAGGAGGAAAAAAATCACATCACTTCTACTTTAGATCAAATCCATCATTCCATTATTATCCACAATAAAATTAAATCTTGAATTATAGAATGGGAAGAAAATTTTGTATGCTCAATCTAAAGTTTTCATTTTAGCTATTCTGTTCTCAATTCTCTCTTGACAGCTGCCTTCGAGAGTAGGTCTTACTGTTCAGCTACACCCTTCCTGAGTAATCAATGAGGTAATGTGCATCTCTGTGACAACAAATAGAGATGTTCTTTACCTGAAGAATATGCCACAGCAATACACAAGAAGAATAAAAGAGCATTTCATACCAACTTTTAGGATTTACATGTCTGAATCTTTATCTTCTGAATTTCCTGATGCAATTAACTATTTCGTATGATTCTGACTGGTGCTTCTATTGATATTCTAACTGAACAGACATTTCAAACCAATCAAGAAGGAACATTAAAACCACATCATACAAGATTTTTAAGAACTATGTCAATCTGTTGACATGTGAGATGTAAAAGTTTTATTGTCACAGCTATTTGTAAAGTCTGATTAAATATTAAAATTCAGGGCGATCCAGGGAAGTTCACTCCAAAGATTTTTAAAATATATATTTGTTATGTTCTTCAACATATGAAATTTTATAAGATTTAGTTCATGAAAACTTCTATGTCTGAAGATTAGATACCTCAGTCTAAGCAAGGTTTTCATGGTAGAGTAGAAAGTAGTAGATGCTTCAAAGGAAGTTAGATTGAACTTAGCCATTTCAGATGTCTACATGTGACCAGATGAATCCCACACAGCATGTCTAAATAAAATTTGGTTAAGATGAATGGAGAAAGGTGGAATTCAAGGTATATGAAATCAATGTTTCCTTTAGCAGCTCTTATTTCAAATTATATTTTATCAATAATTATGTCTCTCAAAACAGTTTTGATGTAATTAATTTCATTTAACTTTCTAGAGGAAATTCATCACATCCTAAAATTGATATGTAACATACAGAACTAATAAGCATCTAGAATTTATGAATTAGTCACAGACTTTACAGTCACTTAGGTTAGATTAGGTGCCTAATTCTAGGTTGGCTATATTCAGGAAGAAAATTTATTTCTGATAGTTGTTAATCACTATCCATCTTTAAAATAGAACATCATTAAAACATTTTTATAAATATAACTGTGAATACAAAACTGTATAACTGGTCCCTCCCCTTTTCCTTGTAACTGCTTATCATTTGGGGAATTGTTTAAAAATATAATATTTATTCATATTTATAAAATATTTACCAAGTGTAAATTAGTAAATCTGCATTGTTATGAAAAATTGACAAAATAAGGATATTGTCTTTCATATTTGCCAAAAAAAAAAAAAAAAAATAAATCTAAAAGCATTTCAGCTCTACGTATAGCTAAAGGTTTCATTCACCTCTAATTGACACATATTTTGTGCTGATTAACAACTTCAAAAAAATAGAATTAAAACTATGTTCTTTCATATTATCCATTCTTCAGTGGCTTTTCTTCAATCTTTATTACTGTTTGTAAGAAAAGGTTGGAATAATAAAACATCAATCAAAACCTTATTGCTGTTATTATTACTGTTGAATTTTAGATGTTATTATATTCATATGAAATGCTCAGTTCAAGGTATTGTGATTGACAAGTATTGCTGTAGTCACTGAAAACAATTTAGAATGTGATTCAAATACAGATATTTTGCTATGCTAAATTTTCTATGACTTTACTGATGTTTAAAAAAGTTATAATAATATTTCTAAATTCATACTTTCATATATTTTAGTCATCATGCATTATTTATTGAGGCAATTGCCAAGATTAACACATTTAGAATGTCACCTTCAAGGTGCTGATCATTTTGGCTAGAGGTAGCTGTTGTGACAGGAAGAGAAGACTGCTGGGACCTTCCCACAAGTACTTTTTTGCTTTTATCAGCTTTTCTCTCTTATAATTTTTAATCTACTTCTTTGCCTGAATGGAAATACGACCAAGATAAATCCACAAGTAAGGAATAATGTCAGGCAGTGATTCTGTTTTGGGGTATCTTATTTGTTATATATTGTAGAGGTTTGATTTTTTTTTCCTTTTAAATTTTGAAAAATTTTGAAAATCACTAATCATTAAAGTGTCTCAAGTGATAGTACTACAAACTAAGGTGAGTAAAATATCAAGATGCTTGAACGTCTTAGCCATCTTCTTGATCTTCAAGGTCTTTAGAACAATTCTCACAGGTATGCATCTGCAATGAAATCAGAATTCAAAAATGCATAAAAGGGCTAAGATTGTTCATTGTGCCACAAAAACAAGCTTTCTAAAGTAGGAATAACCATAACATAAGATTTATTTGGGCATGTTTATCTCCTAAGTGTGTAATAGTGCTTTCTACAATACAATTCTTAGATTGTATTAACAGTGACCCAGCCTAAAATCTCCATCACAATTTCTAGTCAAAAACTCGGAGAACGTAGGTATTTCACATACCTCATGGTAAAAATGCTAAGGGAAATGCAAACAGCTTGAATACAATAAATTATTTTAAATAGCATAACTTAAACATGGAGAACAAGAAAGGATTCGTGAAGAGAAACATAAGGAATGGAGAGTAATTCTGAAGAATTTCAAATCTTTGTATGGTAGATGAACATACACACATATCTGTGTTATGTAATTTCATAATAATTCTGACTGAAACATCCATACTTCCCATATATTATAAATATGAAAGTAATTGTTTTAGGAAAAGAAGTATTTTAAAATACGCCAAACAATTTATATTGCCTATGTTTTCTTACCTTTATGTTTCCTCTTTTTATGCTTGTTTGAGGTCACATAGATAACTGAAAGATTTCTGAAGAAATAAAAAAGATTTAACATCAATATTTTACTAGAATAAATAATACTCCCTCTACCAAGTTTGACTTGAAAAACTCATTCTGGCAATTAATGTAGAATTTATATACTTTGCTTTTAAAAATAGTACCAATTATTTTCTTTTTCATACTTTAAGACATAAATGTTTCTAGGAAAAATGTATATATGTATATAAAACCCATATACATATATGTGCATATGAACTACAACTGTATACATAATATGAATTTTGTATACACACATGATGTATTTTATATTTACATAATACTATAGGTTTTTTGGTGGGAGATTGTGGGATTTTTTTTTGTGGTTCATGATCATTTTTGCATAATTAAAAATCTATCACAAGGGATTTGAATAACAGGAATAATAATAGCAATAATAATAGCAATAAGAATGAAGGATACGACACTGAAAGTCTTCCCTTTCACCCTTTTTTTTTGTTCGTTTGGCTGGTTAGTTGTTTTTTTTTTCAATTAGTAAAACAAATAAAAGAAGTTGTGCAGGTTTCTGCTATGCTGGGTGCCAATACATATTCTGTTCTAAACAAATTAAGACAGGAGCTTTCCTAAAAATGCAGAACTGAATTTATAAAGTCTAAATGTAGTTATTTTTATGAGTGACATACTAAATAAACTGATGTGTGACTTCATAATTGTGTGACTTCAACCCTACAGTGATTTATGCTTTTTGCTTCTGAAAAGGGATCTTTATCTTCTTCAACAATGAAACCAGATGCCAAATCTGGAATGTATTTCTCATCCATGTCATGTAGCTTTATGACTTCCTAGCTAATCTCTTTCACGGTCTTGTAGCTGATTACACTTTTGGTAGTGGTTATTGAAATGTGTGTAGAGTTAGTTCAAGATCAAGTTTTTGGACTGTCAGTTTACAACCATACTCCCATTTGAACTGCTGTTGGCCCCAAAGGCACAAATTCGTGTATCAAAGATCTCAGAACTCTACATACTGCTTGAAAAACATTTTAAAATTTACTCACTTTCAAATGTTAATATTCTACTACACACAGCAAAAAACCCCACATCTCATAAATATTAGGTATCACTGAAATTTCCTGTATACAAACGATCGTAAGTGGAACTGATGCATAAAAATGGTGTGATGTTTTAGGTGAAAGTGTTTCTCATGCCTTATTCAACTTTTCTATGTTATCATCACAGAAACAGATGTCTCAAAGGTACATATAAATATATCCAAATAAAGATCAGGATTAATTTGCTTTGGCTTTACACATTGTCATTGGCAAAATACCTACCTGATATTTTTGTATATACGGAGATTAGAAATAATCTTATTTAGAGTAGTTTGAGGCTTTTTTTCAGTGGAAGCTCTTCATATTCACTACAATTCGACTAGACATAGGATAGAATGAACTACCCTCCTCTCATACATCTGACATACGTCCCTTTTATACATCAGCTCCCCTTTTTTTTGTTTTTTTACTGGAGCTGACTAAATACTGGATTTCTCAGGTTATCACTGAGATTAAGTCAATTGGAAAAATAAACAGTTCAAAAAAATAAAAATAAATATATAAAGACTAACTTAAAAATAAGCAAAAAGCAAACTGTCTATAATCAACCATGAAACATCTTAGATCTGAGATTCCTTCTCTCTCAGTTAAAAGAGGAAAACATTCGCTCCCATCATTTAAAATACTCTGAGATATGCAGACCAAAGAATCATTGACAAGAAGCAAGAAAGCAGGGACTTCAACTTGCATAATGTATGTTATAAATAAATAGAATAAACGTTGCCAAACTTTAGAGCTCTCAAAATCTATCCTGGATCTGTGTAAGTGTCTAATAAAGCCTAGCATGCTATCAAAAAGGCCCTATGTCCTGGAACATAAAAAAAACAGAAAACATAGACACTTCTTGCTTGCATCTTTTTTTCCTTTTTTTTTTTTTTTTAAATTTATTTAAGGGTTTAGGGAAAATGCTGTTTTATCATGTCCTAAATATCTACAGCCTATCTCACTAAAGGTCTTCTGAAATTTATGTAAAGAGATAGTCAAGAGAATTTAAAGTTTCTACTAGAATGATTCTATAAAAGAATATTCTTTCACCTGTCTGTGGTTTTCATTTCTGACTACACTTTCCTAAATCAAAATTCCTGCACAGTTTGAGCAGTTTTCCAAAGTGTGATCTGGAGGATTTCTAGGAAGGAAATCTGAGCAAAAAAACCTCGAATAAACTGTTCTTTAATCTGTTCAACCATAGGAAAATTATATGAGCTCATTACTGCAACAATCCTCAGACCACAGGGCTCATGCACACACTCCTATTTTATTTGAGTGAATAACAAGTTCTAGGATGTCATAAAAGTACAGGTTTCCTCTGTTGTCCAGTAAAGTTTTACAACTTTGCTATTCAATGCTCCACAGTAACTTCCTTGCTCATTTCAATTTTCTACTCCATTCAAGGCCCGTTTGCCTTTTTAATTACTGATTCTCTTTTTAGGTAAATTCAGGAATATTTTAACTTTTTGTCCCTCATGTTCACTACATTTTTAATGATCACCTTGATCTTGCAGCCTTCGCATGTTTCTCTTTCTTCCACTGATTCATACCTTAATTACGGCTTCTACCTATGTTTTCTTCTACCATAAGGCATTTGACCATGCTGAGTAACTAAATCAATTAGAAAGTCATAATATTATATTTTTTAAATAGTATAAAATTATACATAAGTACTCTTACTGAGTCAATATTATTACTTTTTGCTGAAGAACTATAGAATTATATGCAAAGAAACAGTATTTTTCAGAAGTTTGTGTCTCATAACAAAATAAAAACACATTGCTTTTTAGCAGAAAGATCCTTAATATTTTTCGCATTAAAAAAAACCCCACATAATTAAACTTTTGTTCTCAAAAAACAGCTTTAAATTAAAGAGTGATGGATTATATGACTGTAATCTGTTTTTATTTTAAATTGCTTTAATTAGATTTTTACCAACCTTAATGTAAATTACAATGTGAATGACAAGTGTGTACCTGCATTTTTGCATTAATGACATAATGGTAAGTACAAAATTATTAGTTTTGCACTGAGAACAACATTTAGTTAATATACTGAAAGTATTATTTCTATATAAGTGAATTCATTCTATCAAAGATAACCTGATTTCTTCAAAGTTGACTTTAAAAAAAAATTTTTTTTACTTTGTCACTTGAAATTCTAATCTTTAATATATTCTGATATGACTGCTTATCTTGAGAAACATAAGTTATTAAGAGGATTGTTGAAGAAGAATGACTATGCCTGTGTCAATCTTTTTTCAGTGAAAAAATGCTCGCAATACCACATTTGCATTCTCAGAGTAAGGTAACTTGGAGAGTCAATATTTTTCATTAGGCCAATTCCTGTATTTGTAAAAAACAAAATCAGGCTTACAAACCATTCTTTGAATTCATACCATATGCTCCACTGTATAATAACTGCTGACTTTATATTTTATGACTATATATATATATTCAGGTATCTACAGAAGAAATCAGGTCACTCCAAATTTGATGCTCAGTTTCTGGGAATCTTCAGTAGAATATGACTACTTTTACAGAATTTACGCACCTTCTTGAGAGGATTGCTTCATCACATGCTAGAGATGAAGATGCAAGTCTGGAAGTTAAGTTGGCTTAAATCACTGCAAGGTTATAGTTAAAAGTTTTGTGTCTTTAAAAACACAATTTCTAAAGCAACTTTGGGCTGATTAAGCTTGGGAAAAGATAAAATATAATCATTATACCTGTGTCATTAAAGCAATGTGGAGCTTGGGACCATGACTGGTAAGGAACTAGTTTTAAGCTAAGATGTCTGGAGCCCATCAAAACACTGTGGACAGATACATAGAGGGTGCTATACAGAAAATGAGATGCAGAATGTGAAATTCCCAAATATAGCATTTTGTCATACAAAGTCTGTGTTGAACATCCGGTTCTTATGATTACAGTTTCGCTGCATTTTTAGTGTTTAGATTATATACATGGTCTACTGGATCTGGCTGAGATGGAGTTAATTTTCTTCATGGCAGCACATATGGTGCTGTATTTTGGATTTGCAACTAGAAGTGTTGATAGCACAGCAATGTTTCAGGAATTGCTGAACAGTGCTGGCACAGTATCCAGGTCTTCACACTCTGCCACCCTCCCATGAGTAGGCTGGGGGTGCAGAAGAAGCTGGGAGGGGACACAGCTGGGACAGCTGACCCCAACTGACAGAAAGGATATTCCATACTATATGATGCCATGCTCACCAACAAAAGGTCAGGGAAAAGAGGAGTAATTTGGGACATTTATGGATATGGCATCTGTTTTCCCAAGCAACCATTGCACATGCTGAGGTCTGCTTTTTCATTAAGTGCCTGAACATTTGCTTGCCAGTAGGAAGTACTATATGAATACCTTGCTTTGCTTTGCTTGTGTATTTATCTTTGCTTCCCTTCTTAAACTGTGACAAACTAACCCCACAAGTTTTTCTTGGTTTTTCCCTTCCAATTCTCTCCCTAATCCTGCTGAGAGAGAGTGAGCAAGTAATGGGATGGGGGCTTAGCTGCTGGCTGAGGTCAGCATGCAATACTTGGTTAGAAGGTGCAGGGCAGATGAAGAAAAATAATTCATGAGACAACACATATTATTTAAAAATAGAGCATTATCTTGTATTCTGTGAGCCCGCTTTTCTGTACAGCTAGTCATACCAGATGCTCTCTGATCTTCACTATCCAGTGTTTCATTTGCTACCTACCATGCTGCCTTGGAGAAAATAATCTGTCTTGTAAATCAGTTAGACCAATCAGTGTGACTGAACAGAGCTGAGCAGCTCTGCTCATGGGAAGACACAACATTAGAGACAGCCTTTGTGTCAATCAGCTGTAGATGGAGGATGAGCTGCTATACTCCTGCATGCCTGTAAAGAGTCAGGATCCATGCAGAGTCCGACTACTAGTTCTGGTACATGATGTAATACTACCCAGAAAAAAACGGAAGAGTAGACACTGGAAAAAGCAACTGACACCAATGAAAATATTTTCTTGTTGTTGTTTGGGTTTTCCTGTCACATGTCGTATTTTCTGATTAGTTTATAATCTTTCAGTGATGAGAACTTGATTTGAAAAATTAATCAATTTGAAGATTACTCTGGCCAACAGTTATAAAATTTGTGCCTTTTGTACACCTGGAATAAAGAATTTATAAGCATGTATACATATGTGTACATCTCTTAGTGATCCCATATGTTCTAGATTATCTAGATGTAAAGCAGCTGACAACAGAAAAATAAAAGTGTCATTTCATGGAAACTGTAAACTAGATAGAGTTTCAGATTAGCAGCAATTTCTGCTTTACCTCAGAAGGTATCAATAGATGACATAACAGGATTTACTTTTTTTTTGGTTTTTGTTCCTCTAGAAAAAAAGACTTCTCACTGGAAGAGTATAATAACATTAACACCTTCATGCATTTGCAGTTACTAGCTTTGCTTTTCCTCAGGTGAGAAACTATGAAAGACAACAGAAAGCTTTTTCTGTGGGTCAAGAAAATCATTACACCACTTCTGGAACAGAGTTTTTTATTGGTTTTCCACTTGCTCAGTGCCAGCCCTAAATCAGTAGATCAGAGTGTAGCTAGGATCTAGGAAGCCATGCAACATTCAGTTGAAGAGAACCCCAAGGATTTCATAACTTTTCATCCAAAAATGTTGAAGGAATGGAGAAATCAATATTATTTTTATTTTAAAGGAAGTAAGACAGCTAAAGAACTCTTTTAAAATTATTTAATACATTTTATGTACCAAGAAAGAAAGAAAATACTACTTATATACTGATACAAGAAAAGCAGACAAGGAGGCACATAATTTTTGAGTGATACCACATTTAGAATAACACTTGAACTTCTCATTAATGCTGACATTCAGAAGATTTTCTTCCATAAGTTTTTCTCATGAAGTACTAGAAAATATATGAGTACTGAAAGGCAGGTTTTTACATATAATACAAACATCCAGAATACTGACTTCAGAAGGTAAAATAGATAAGACAAGAGAAAGCTGGTAGTGCAGTCCTTTTTTTGCCTACGCTTTATTTTAGATATTCTAAGTCAACATGAAAATCCCACAACTTCTAAGTAACATTTTTTTGAGTTCTGTTTCTGTCATTAATGAATTTGTTTATTCATGTAAAAGTTTCAAAAACGGTTGTGCAAAGGTTATTTTGCACAAAAAGTATTTATTTTTCTATAATCACTGTATCAGTTTCAAATTATTGTCAGAAATCCCTCAGCGAGCCATAAGAAGTCGCATATTTCAGCAAATAATATTTTTTAATCTCCTTCCCCAATGAATAAATCTAAAATATACTCCACCTTCTTCCAACATATTTTCAACTGATAAGCTAGAATTTCTGAGGGAATACTTGCAATTAATGATTAAAAAAACTTTTATTAGATATCAGGAATGTTTCATAAACATGTAACAAGTAAAAGATTTCACTTAGATTTTAAGTAATTAATTTTAAATTGGTTTGATCTGGGGATAGCTGCTGTTATAGATTGTCTTACTCTGTCACCATAAGACAACAGCTGAATGCACTATTAAGAAAGGATATATTTTTAGTAAGAATTTTCATGTGCAACTTCTGTTCATTGCTTTATTAATTAGCTAATTTTAACAAGTTATTTTGTAAAATACAGGTCTCAAAATAGGTTTCTTGGAGTGATAACCTAGATTTCTGAAACTGTTAGATTTAGTCTTTTACTATGACCAGATCTTTTTTGTAACTTTTATAGAAGAAATGCAGTTTGGGAGCCCAGGGCAAAAGGGAGGGAGGAAGGGAGGAAGGGAGGAAGGGAGGAAGGGAGGAAGGGAGGAAGGAAGGGAGGAAGGAAGGAAGGAAGGAAGGAAGGAAGGAAGGAAGGAAGGAAGGAAGGAAGGAAGGAAGGAAGGAAGGAAGGAAAATACTACCTAAATAACTTCTTTAGTTTTGTAAGGCACTTTTGGGAAAGCATGTTACAGTGAGAAAGAATAACCATCATTCTGAAACATACCAGTTTTTCAGAGATTTTGGAGATAAAAGAAATAAATTGCTAGTTGTAAAGATATAGAGATTTGGTGGAAAACAAATGTCTGTTTTCACTGTATTTCTTCACTCTATAAAATTACTCAAGTCGAGGTTAAGGAAGCTGGGAATGTGTCCATACAAAACTTGGAGGAAAGGGGCCTTTTGGCAGCTGTGAACTTTTGGCACAACAGACTGCTTGAACCCAGAGATCTGGAGTCCCATGAGTTATCTTTAGATGCATAACTGAGATTCCTCATCTCAGTGGATGGAGGTTTTAATCTTCCTCTAGTCAAATGAGAAAGACGAGTACATCCAAAAATCAGTTGGGTCACTGTAGAGGGATTAATGTCTAAAAATAGGTCAGATGAACCATGCTGACACAGGTAGTAAACAGGATACATGGCAATGCAATACTGGATACCTCTTGACCACTCCATAGACACTTCCCATATTCATATACGTAGGCAAACCCTTATACTATTTATATATACATAACTTATTTCCTAGACATTCATGGGTTTTTTTTGCTAGCTATTTTTTCTTTCCAGCATGGAGTGGATTACATCAGTTGGGGAAACTTCTAGAAATGAAGCACATTGACAGTCACAACTTTTTTCTCCAGTGCTGGTACTGTATGTTGCTGACTATTCAAGCAGTTTGGCAGGGTGTGCTTCTAGTCATCAGTAATAATACAGCAATGGTTAAAATCAATTTTGCTGAAATGTGACAGACAAGAAACAATATTTGCAAATTTTCTCAGTAAGGAGAAACTGAGACGATCCAACATAAAACATGGAATATTTGTTTTATTCAGGAGCTTGAAAAAAAATCATAATTTTTGAAAACTAGATCCTCATTATTTCATAAATTCGGAGGCAACATATCAAACATTACATATGAAAACAAACCCAAACATATAGAGATAGCACCAAGAAAAAATACTTCATTTCCTGGTCAAGCCTCATTGAGAATATTTCTCAAGAATGCCTTTCATGACTATGAAGTTTCCAAGAAAAATACCATTTCCTAAATTGAAATCTATGAGGTAGTGACTGAATTTCTTTCCTTTATTTTTTTCCCTCTATCTATTCTAAGCAAAGGTAGAAGGCAGAGAGGACAACTCTTAACAGAGAAGTCAGGACTGTAGGAGGATGCCTGACTTAATGAGACAAACCTTTTGTAGTGAAAACAGTGAGCACTCTGTTTAAAGGGTATTTATCCTAAAATAGAAAAGCAAATTATAAAAAACTTTGCCATAAATTTGGCTTCACAAGATAGAGAACACAAGATTTTATTTTAAAAAAAAAAATGTATATGGTTCGTTACATCTAATTTACTCCAAGAATCATATTTCTTAATCTATAAACCAAATTACCGCTAATAGGGCAGAGCTATATTCCCCTCATTAGTAGATGAGATAGTTATAGAATGCTATTTGTTGTCTTTCTGACAGTATGTGAAACACATAGGAGAATGACAAAGAGATTCGATCAGAAGACTGTTAATAATTTTTTACTTCTTTGATCATGATTTCTTGTTATATTCATTCTATCTGCAATTTTCCACCTGTCAGGACTTCTCTGTCGATTAATATGATGAAAAGCCCAATATTTGGTCAGATAAACAGTCTATATTTAAATACAAAGACAAGATAATAAGTTTAAAGGAATGACATGTGACATTATTCAGCAATGTTTCCACTTAGATTAAGGTCTTCCCTGTAAAATTCTGAGATTTAAAGCTTTCTTCTTGTATCTTGGAAGGAATTAATACTTTGTTTCAGTCTTTGTTATTGCTCTACATACTAAAAACATTGAAAGATATAGATCTATATATGAGAATTTGAAGATAAAGGTGTTTGGTTTTGCACTGACTATTCAGAATTAAAGTTTGAACCTTTGTCTTCCATGTCTCATGAAAATTGTCTAATGCTAGAGTCTTTTCTGATGTCCATTAATACATAATTTAATAGAATTTTTTTGTTTTACAGTGACACTATCATATTCCTCTGTAACACAGACATGAAATGATAGATCTTTTGAAATGCAAAACAGCTTGAATATGAAAGTTAAGCTATGTTTTTTCTGGTTTGAACATTATCGTTGGAAATAAAGATTTCACATTTGGAACTGTAATAATTGTGTTGATGATACATGAACCAAAAAAAGAAACCCTGCTCTCATTCAATTATGGATTGGTTCTACAATGACAATGGAAGCAAAAAAATAGTAGTGAAAAATTTTGCCATCACAGAAAGCATATGAGCTTTAAATTTAACAGAGTGCAGTAATGTTAACTAATAAGATTTCATTTTTACAGATATATCTCTCTGTCCATAACTGATCTTTAAAATATATACAAAGGGAAATTCCATTATCTGTTTAAAAATGAGCAAAAGTGTGAAAAGTTACAGGGAGAATCTCAAGGTCATACACTTCACCAAACATTAAGTTCTCAGTTAAGCTTTCACAGATTTTCTAATAAAAGTCTGTAATGCTGTAGCTAGCATTTATTTAATTCTGTTGGCAGTATACCATATAGAGCAATATGAATGTTATTTTAAGAGCCATCTCTTAGCAAGGTTCACAATCTGTTGAATCTTTATGAACTACTTTGTGTTTCCACATACATAGAAACCAACAATAAATAAACAGGATTTTTTAGCTCTGAGTACATTTCCTCTCCACTTGGATATAAACCTAACAACTTCTGACTGCATCTCCTAATTTCCTACAATACATATTAAATAGGAATTAATTGATTTCACTCAGAAGCATTAAAATATGTTCTCCCTCAAGCACTGGAAGAAATTGTCACTTGTCCTTCAAACACTTTATGACTACCCACTCATTTTCAGAGAAGTTTATCCTTTCCAGGTGGCAACTAAAAGGAAACATAACCTTTATGAAGTCCAAGATTTTAATTTTGTCTTTCCCACAATGACTTTCTACCCTGACATCACATATCAACATATAATTTTGCCTAAATAAGGAAGTAGAAGGGGAAAAATAGACTGATTTGGAAAATCTTTTACTTGGTCTTTTTTTTTTTTTTTTTTTTTTTCCCCTATGATGACTAGCATTCTGAACACAAACCCATTCCTCCTGAATGTCAGTACATTCCTAATTTTGTTTTTAATGAAAGGCTATCTATAAAAAAGATTAATATCCTCTTTCTGTTTCTCTTATGATTAATTACTTTCACTAGTAAAATATTTTCTTTTGGTTATGTATTTTTCACGTTTCAGTTTTGGGCCATTATATTTATTTATTATTTTTCCCCATTTGTCTCTTAAACCGGACTTATAACTCCTTTTAAATTTGATCTCCAAGGCCTGTGAAGACTACCACGAATACAGTCAAACTATATAAATAAATCTGTCCTGGTTTCAGCCAGAATAGAGTTAACTTTCTTTGGGCTGAGAGGGAGCACAGCTGAAGGGCTGGGTGCCGATAGATCATTGAAGCATTCTGTGTCATGTGACGCCAACCTCAGCATATAGACAGGTGCATGCTCTCTCACACTTTGTTTTGTTTTTTGTTTTCTGATTGGCTGGGTGGAGTTCTCTGGTGTGGTCAGATGGCTGCTGGGTACAGGCTCTATATCGATTGCTACTCAGTAAGTCACTACTGCATTTTACCTGTTTTGGACTACTATTATTATTGTTGTTTTGGCTAGTAATTTATTATTATTATTAAAGTTACAAAATTCTTCTTTTGCCCTCCCCTGTTTCACCAGGGGAAGGAAAGGGGGGTGGGGGGGGAGTAAACAAGTGGCCATGTGGTGATTTTCTACTGGCTGAGTTCAAACCACAACAGTTTTTGACACCCAATGTGGGGCACGGAGTTTGAGATAGCAACAGAATGGGGAATAATCTTGATTGCTTGGCTCCTTAAGATTGTATTACCTCATTTGAAATATGTATTTCCCATGCTGTTGCTCACAGTCTGTGAAAGTTGAGATAAGATTTTGGTTTTACTGTACTATGTGATGCTTACCTGTGATGGGTGAAGTCATCATCCCTAGGGCTATTTAAAATTGTGTTTGAGGAATTCAGGATTTCATATATTTTGGAATGCTGATAGTAACATAGTCATCTTGCTGCTAGGAGCTAGTGTGTTCCTGCATGTGGTTCAGGTTTTGTTCAGGGTTAAGCAATTATTTAAGCATATCACTTGGAAATCTATCCCAAGATTAGAGAATTATGAGTGACAGGGGGTGTGGGATAGCATGGGTAAGTACCTAGAACAGCGGGCACCTCTAGTATATTGGAAATTCACTCCTGTACAGGTGCAGAATCCTGAAGAACTAGTAAAATCTTTGGAAAAAGCACGTTTCCACCTGGGTAATTCCAGAGAGGCACAGCTCAGTGCAACATGTTGGGGCCTAGCCCACACTTACCTAGTGCTATTAAACACTGTTCAGCACCCTCAAGAGGAAGAGAAGGGCTCTGATAACAATAGGACAGACAGTGCAACCACTCCAAAGTTCACAACAGAAACTGCAGCCACTACAAGCCTGAGGACAGGTGCTGCAGCTGAACCAGAGAACCAACCCACAGCACTGTCAGTTGCTCCCATGCAGAAGAAGAAATACACAAGAAAATCCCATCACAGTGTACAGAGTGATGATGAACCAGGTCCATCACAAGAAGAGGAGGAGAAGGTAAAGTGACGGTCACCTGATCCTTATCCCTGAGTGAGTTGTGAGACATATGAAAAGATTTCAGCTGCCATCCACGTGAACAATTCGTTACCTGGCTGCTGTGGTGCTGGGATAGTGGTGCCAGTGGCATGGAACTAGAGGGCAGGGAGGCCAGGCAGCTGGGATCCCTGTCTAGGGAAGGGGGCATCGACAAAGCCATTGGAAAGGAGACACAAAATCTCAGTCTCTGGAGGCGACTCCTGTCAAGTGTGAGGGAGAGGTATCCCTTCAAGGAAGATTTTGCATGTCAACCAGGTCAGTGGACCACTATGGAGGGAGGCATTCAATACCTGAGGGGGCGAGTGTGTAGGAGACTGTTTACTATGACCTAGATAATGCTCATCTATCCGCAGATCCAGACGAAGTCCAATGCACCCGGCCCATGTGGAGGAAGTTTGTAGAGAGCACTCCCTCATCATATGCCAGTGCATTAGTAGTAATGGACTGGAGAGATGAAGAGGGACCGACAGTGGATGAACTGGCTCACTGGCTACAACAATATGAAGAAAGTTTCTCTTACTCCTTCATCAAGGCTGTGGAGAAATTATCTCAATAATTCCAGCAATTTAAAGAGAACATGTCCTACTCCCACCTGCATGGACTAGAATCTTGGCTATTAGGAGCAGTGGTTTCTCTACTTGAGAGAGCCGGTACACACCACAGGGGAAGCTGTGGCATCACCTGATGACTATGGAGAAGACATGAGGAAACGGGATGGAAAACCTACCTACCTCCTAGAAGAGCAGGTATGTGAGTTGGAAGGAAGAACAACTGCAAAGTGGAGTTCTTTTAGGAGAAATGCTGCTCCAGTTTCCACTAATCAAGTGCCCAAACAGATCAGAAAGGTCGACTTTGCTCACGATCCTGTGAGAACTTCTGACTTATATTTGCAAGAGGTAAGTGATGAAGATGAAGCTGAAACCTGTGCACACCACCCATTGTGACTGGCCCAGACGCTCCATGCATTCTTGGCATAGATTATCTCAGAAGAGGGTATTTCAAGGACCCAAAAGAGTATTAGTGGGTTTTTGGTGTAGCTGCCTTGGAAACAAAAGGAATTAAACAGCTGTCTGTGTTGCCTGGTCGATCAGAGGATCCTTCTGTTGTGGGATTGTTGAGGGTCAAAGAACAACAGGTGTCAACTTTCACTACAACCGTGCACTGGCGGCAATACTGCACCAGTCAAGACTCTGTAATCCCTATCCATCAACTGATTCATCAGCTATAGAGCCAAGGAGTCACCAGCAAGACGCACTCCCCCTTTAACAGCCCCATATGGCCAGCGAGAAAGTCTAATGGAGAGTGGAGATTGACAGTGGGATGTCGTGGCCTGAATGAAGTCACGCCACTGCTGAGTGCTGCCGTGTCAGACATGTTGGAACTGCAATATCAACTAGAGTCGAAGGTGGCCAAGTGGTATGCCACAGCTGGTATTGCCAATGCATTTTTCTCCATTGGTCTGGCAGCAGAATCCAGGCCACAGTTTGCTTTTACCTGGAGGGGTGTCCAATGCACCTGGAATCGGCTGCCCCAGGGGTGGAAACAGGCCCACTATTTGTCATGGACTGAACCAGACTGCACTGGAAGCCCTGGAACACTCACAGCACATCAATGACATCATTGTATGGGGTAATACAGCAAAAGAAGTTTTTGAGAAAGGGGAGAAAATAATCCAAATCCGTCTGAGATCTGGGTTTGCCATAAAGCGTGGTAAGATCAAGGAATCTAAACAAGACATTCAGTTTTTAGGAGTAAAATGGCAAGATGGATGTCATCAGATTCCAGTGGAGTTGATAATAAAATAACAGCCAGGTCCCCACTGACTAACAGAAAGGAGGCACAAGCTTTCTTGGGTGTTGTGGGTTTCTGGAGACTGCACATTCCAAATTACACTCAGATTGGTCAGATTGTCAGCGCTCTCTATCAAGTGACCCGGAAAAGGAATGATTTTATATGGGGCCCAAAGTTATGGATTAAATAACTCAGTAGACATTTTGGAATTATGTCCCATAGAGTGAATGAATGATATCTGTGAGCCCCGGGAAAAGGGTGGTGATTTCTTAGAATGTATTTGGAATCTGAGCATGACATCAACGGTATGGAATAAGGGGTGGAGAGCGTCCTGGTTTCAGCCCTGATAGCGTTAACTTTTCTTAGACTTAGAGGGAGCACCCCTGAAGGATTTGGTCCCGATTGATCATGGGAGCATTCCATGTCATGTGACATCAAAGGTCTGCATATAGGAGCGTGGTCTCTCACATGTGTTGTTTTGTTTTTTGGATGGGCTGAGAGGATTTCTCTGGTGAGGTCGGATCGCTGCTAGGGACCAGCTCTGTACTGTTCCGCTCAGTGAGCCACCACTGCATTTTGCCTATTTTGGACTACTATTACTACTGGTGGTTTTGCTAGTAATTTTTGGTTTATTTAATTTACAAATTTCTTTTGTCCCTCCCCTATTTCACTGGCATGGGGGGAGAGTAAACAACTGGCCATGTGGCAATTTGCTACTGGCTGAGTTCAAACCACAGATGGCTTTTAAACCATAAGATTTATTTGATATATTCTTCGAAAGCTTTCCAACTTTCAAATATATTTTATTTTTAAGAATACTGATCATGGCATTTAATTAATAGTCCCACCAACAATACCTTCAAAGATGATATTTCATAGACTTATCTAAATTTGTTTTAAATATTTCTAAATTATTTCTGTTTGTTACATACAAAATAACATTAATGTCTTTGATAAATTCACTGTAGAGGGTAATCGTGTGTTCCACCCACCTTCACACCTCTAGTGATACAAGATGAGCTTAATACACTAGGATGTATTTATAAGCAAAGGAAGAAAGAAGTCATACCAACAAGAAAGTGATGCTCTAAAGAAGTTTTGTGGAGCATATCTAAATTGGTGACATAATTAAAGAAAATCAACAAGCTTTTGGCACAAAAAAAATGGTTTTCTCATGCAAATTTTTCCTCTAGAATGCTTAGAGTTGGGAATTTTCACTTTCGTCTTTTGCTTCTTTGTTTAAATTTTTTTCGTAATGGCTAATATAACAATTACTATATTTTAGCTTGTATCATCTCTAAGCAAAATATTTCTGGTAGTTAAGCTGAATGAAAATATTTTGGTTATATATTAACTAAACATTAATATGAGTTTATCTGGGTTGATACTGTGTATGAAAGAAATTATCACCCAGGATACACAAACCTCCATTGTCTGTCATAGGAAGGATTCCTCAACCGGGCATCACATATAAAGCACTGTGTGTCACATTGTGCTTGAATTTTTAGAGCTTTTTTGAAAAAAGAGTAACTGTCATGCATAATGGGAAGCATAGTCAATTCTTTGACCTTAGACTCATTAAATTCAGTAGCTAAACTACAAGACTCATGGTGTACTAGAGCAACTAAAGTGAACAGATTTATACAGGAGAGGCTAAACAAATTCTTATTTGCTTTGATGAATCAAATGAAATACCTTGATAGTTTATGAAATTGTAGGATTTTTTATTGCCCTTCTGAGAACTTTGAGTGTTCATTACTGTGTTTTTTTCTTTTTTTTTGTATGCATTCTTCATGCTTCATTTATCTGTAATAACTTCATAATATGATTTTCTCCTCTCTTTCTCATTTCCAGATAACTTTTTAGACCAATTTGTGGCTGAGGTGGGTTGGAAAATGTATTAAGATGCAATTTAAGATCTTTCTTATGAAATCCAAGTGAATATGCTGTATTTTTTTTTCCTTTATGATGAGCAATATATATGCCTTTTATTCCTCTTGATGTTTCTTAGAAAGCTGTTCATTAACACTTTTACATCCACACTACAATAGCCCTCAAAAATTAAGGATTGAAAGATAGTCATTAAGTATTTAAAAAAAAAACCCAGACAAACAAAAACAACAAACAGACAAGACTACCTGTGACAAAATATATTTTATAAGAAATTGGAAAATCTTGATACTGCACTTTGACTTTTGTGTGGAATACTATTTTATTACGCTAAACTGGCTTGGCAGTGTTCAAATTTATAGATGGCAGGTCCTTAATTACATCTATTAATGGAAAAAAAAGAGAGTTCCTTTAGTCCCATTAAAATAATCCTTTGTTAATTTTCCATTTTACTTTAATAACTCTTCAGAATATTTGAGCTTTCAAAGGGAACTAATCACTATAGTTTCTACAAAGGGAAATCAGGTCTTATCAGTCTGTTAGAATTCCTAGAACCTGTCAACAAAATACTAGGTAAAGGAAAAACAGGCATTTCCTGTAGACTTCCTCGCAGACTTCCTTATAAACTTCCAAAGAGCTTTTGACAAGGTGACACACAAGAAACTTAGAGAAAATAGATAGATGAAGGTTACAAAATTTTCTCCTGTGTCAAAAGCTACATAGAATATCTAAAGCAAAAACATAGATGATCAATTTTCAGTATAACAAAATATTAATAAGGTATTTTGAGGTTATATACTATTTTAATGTAGTTACATATTTTCATTAATGATCTAGAAATTAATTTATGATAAAGCAAGATTATTTTTTAAAAAAAATTGCAATTGATTAATTCTAGACAGATTGAAAAAATTCAAAATGTCAAAGAGATATTACTGCAAAATGTTGTGTTTTGAAGGGAATACTAGAGTTGTTAATATATTTTCCAGGGAAATATTTTCTGTAAAAATATTATGTGAAAATATATTAACTTCCTTCATTAGAATGAATATATATTTCTATTTGGAACATGCCTTTTCTCAGTCTTGATTGACAGACATGAAGAGGAAATCAATCTAAACAGCAAATTGAAAACCAGTTAGTAATGCCTTTCAAAAAAGCTCAGATAATTTGTTAATTGCTATGAGATCTACTTCGAAGACACAACTTCAGTGATAACTTTTCTATGGTGTCCTGATCCAATGTCAGGGGAGGTTTCAATACTGTCCCAAGAGCAAGATTAAGACACAAATGAGGTCAAATGTCGTATACCCAAAATAGGTTTTTATTATTAAAGAAGTGAAGAGGGGTAACGATAGGACAGAGTGGAAGGAAAAGACAGAAATAAAACAAGGATGCAGGATAGGGCTTCAATGGTAGATGCACACTGAGCAAAATTTTCTGCTGCCTTTTTAAGTTCATCATATCTATTGATTAGCATATCTGTTCACCTTTAGGTGTGTGTTTTGGTTTTTTTTTTTTTTTTCTGGTCCCACAGGTTTTGTTGCATCCAGCTTCAGGGCAGGAAGGTTTGCCTCTTGTCAGTCCATCAGCAATGCATGCATGGGGTCTGGCCTGCACAATAGAGACACAAAGGGCTACAGGATGGGGCCAGCTCAGCACACCTCTGCCCCTTTGAGGCTTGTCTAAAGAGTCCGGACAATGCAACCAAAGAAGTGTGGGGGGTGCACCCTTCAATACACTCCCGCTTCTCTGGGCAGCATCCCCCAGACCAATTCACAGGCTGAAGCAGCTTCTCTTGGAGGTTTGCAGAGACACAAGAAAGCTTTGAGACAGTCATAGGACATTTCAGCCTCTCACATATGATTACTAAAGTTTAATATTGAGCAATATTTTGGTTCGGAGCATTAGCATAGCAGAGCAAGAGTGAATGCCCTATTTACTGCCAGTGATTACAGTTTGGTTTGCTGTGCACAGCCATTTCAATGCTTGTAACCTAGAGTCTTTGGAAGTACATGTAATCACCAGTACCACTCCAGGAGCATTTCAAATGTCCTTAACAGAGACGTAAGAATGTGAACCAGTGACTGACCTGGACGGCCTTGAATCACTTGTAAAATGAGGACATTCAATACAGATGACCAGATTAAATGTAGTGTAGAGAAAAAAAAATTGAACTTCAGATTGTACCTGTCTAGAAGCTTGTTATCAACTATTTCCATACACTAATCTTTTCCTGTTAAGATGAATTCCTTTGCACTATTAAAAAAAATATAAACAACATAGGTTTTAATATTCAGTGTTGGTTATATTTTTTCTTCAAAGACACAAGTTTTAAGACAAGTTCTATTAAAAAATACATATAAAGAGATAAATTATAAAATTATTTATTATATTATTTGATTGTTTAATTATTAGTTACTATAATTATTAATTAATTATTTTTGGGAAGATAAATGTTGAGAAGAAACATTAAATCATCTGGAATACTCTCCTCATCAAATGTTGGAGGAGGTTTTGATATGATCCCAAGAGTGAGATTAAGACACAAACGAGGTCAAATGCCATACACTCAAAACAGGTTATTATTATTTAAAAGTTAAGAGGGGTAGCAGAAGGACAGAATGGAAGGAAAAGACAGAAATCAAGCAAGGATGCCGGATAGAGTTGCAAGAATAGTGACCACCATGGATGGATCCAGCAGCATCCCGTTGGTCCTCAGTCTTCAGTTCTTCAACGGTGGATGCACTCAGAGGAAAAGCTTTCTGTTGCCTTTTTAAGTTCATCATATCCACTGATTAGCATATCTGCCCACTTTTAGGGGTTTTTTCCTCTGGTCCCACAGGCTTTTGCTGCATCTGGCTTCTGGGGCAGAAATGCTCACCTCTTATCAGTTCATTAGCAATGCAGGCAAGGAGTCTGGTGTTCACAGTAGTCACAAATGGCTACAGGATGGAGTCACTGATAAACATTTGGTTTTGTTCAGTCCATGTCACCCTCTTTGAGGCTTCTCTAAGGAGTCTGACACTGCAAGTGAAAGGGAGTGGGGAGTGTATCCTTCAATACACTCCTGCTTCCTTGGGTGACATTCCTTAGACTTATCCAAAGGCTGAAACTTGTCCTTGAGGTTTGTACAGACACAAGCAAGCTCTGAGACAGTCATTTGACATTTCAGTCTCTCACAAACATGTAAGTAAATTTTTGCCATCACTAGTCAAATGGCAAAAACTGACCTCCTGACAGAACAAGCTGGAGTCGTGTTCATATTGAAAATCTAATCAAAGCAACAGCTATTTTTGCTAATGTAACATAGTTTTAAATGAGTTTAGATAAACTCAATTAAATACATGGTATTTTGTTAAGTTCAGCTCACCAAAAAGCACCCCTAAAATTTCCTAAGACTCTGTATTTCTACTCAGAAGAAAAAACAAGGAGAGATTAAGTTACTTCTCCTGTATTGTCAAAATCAAACCAAGGTATTTCTATACAAATTCAGGATAGAAGAGGGAGTATGAGCTGTGGCTTGTGTCACCACACAGTAGAAAGGGATAACAAAGTGTACTAACCCAGCCCCAGAAAAGCTCAAGTGAGCACGCCTGTTTTTATCCTATCCTATTGTACCGTATCATATAATTTCACACACCTATTTTCCAAGTCTATGCTTAGTTAAAACATTTCAATGTTTAATTCTTAGAGGTTCTTCAAGGAACTCCTTTACCTTTATGTTAAGCATACATTATCCATTATTTTTGTACGAAATCAGCCTTACAAGTGATTTGTCAAAATGCCTGGCAACGAAACATCTCTAATATACAGTTGATGTGTTAGATAGCAAATACTATGTTCCTCAGTTATCTATAGTTTTATCTTTGTCATTCATTATTTACCTCAAATCTTCCTTCATACCTTACTGAGAAATGGAAAGAAATAATAGTTTAGTCAACTGTTTAAAACAGTAGCATTCAAAATGTATTTTCTAATAAGATGGAGGAACTATTCCCTAATAGATAACAAGATTCAAAATACATTAAGGTTTTGATTGCAGGAAGGAAGAGGAATGTTCTGAGAAGAGGCACAGATTTTAACGAGAAACAAAGCTTCTTTCTTCCAGGATAGAATCAAAGCAGGTTTTTTCAAACCCACTTTGAAATGTTCACCACTTGGAGAACTAATGTATTTATAAGAGAATCCCAAAGCAAATGTTCCTTTTATCCCCATTTCAGAAGTATCTTACAACTTGAAAAGCACCAAGAGCAAGATATTATTTTACTGAGAGTAAAAGTTATTGCTTCCTTGTATCCAAATGACAGGTTCACACAAGGTCAGTATACTAGAAGAATTCACTCTTTGCAGGATACTTATTACTGTATTAAGCTATTTTGCACCATTGTAAAGCAGTCAGTTATTCTTCCATGGGAATAAAAGGAATGTATTGGAAGAATTCCTGAATTTTTATACAACATGCACAGAAGGATGCATCCTCAATCATTTGAGCTATGTCAGCAAAAGATACTTCTTCTAGAGACAGAAAATTCCAAGCAGGTGACAGAGAATGCTGCCAGTTCTAGTTCACCGCCGCAGAGGAAAAAAAAAAATCATCATAAAGACAACAAGCTTTGCAACAAAACCTTGAAAATTTAATTCAGAGCCAGGGTAAGCCAGAAACTATGTTTTCTTTTTTATTGTTCTAGCTGTGCTGACCAATTTTAATTATTCAGAAAAATTTGTACATGAACAATTTCTATGAGTCCTCAATTCTCTGAACTAAATTAGAAAAAGGAAAATTTGTTTGCATCAGCACACTTCTGACTTTAATTTAACAGTTTCTGGTGCAAATAAAATGAGCTGGGAATGATTTTCTTTGTTATTGATGTTTAGATTCTATAGCTTAGTGCTCCATGCTTTTCCTGCTTGATGGAGCAGATCAGCATTTTTCAAGACCAGTGAATGTGCATGCATGTATAGAACCTTGTATCTTTTGGAGTCATTACTGTGGTTAGGGTAATATAGTATTTTGCTTATTGAATATGTTATTTTCTTTAGAGTGATATTTAGAGACAGCGATGTACAAATGTTAAACTCTTACAGCCATCTGTAATTTTTTTCCTGAAGTAGTTAATTCCTGTAAAATATTTGTTTCATATACGTGACCTATTTGGAGAAATTTAAGAGTCTAGTTTTATGTACAAATAAAAAACCCAAACAAACACAACACAACCCTCCTTCAAGAAAACCTAGAATGGCAGTGAACATGAAGTTAAGCTACAAAAGTGAGAATGACAGCATACTCTGATGAAGATACATCCTGCAGGCAAAGCTTAATTTAAAAGTTGCCATTTTGAAGGTGCTATAACCAGTAACTTCCCTGAATGTTTCTTCAGCTATTGTAAGTATGTCTTGATGATATGTTGATTTCATTTCATCATTTCATACATACTGTATTTGTTAAATTCTTTGAAAAGGCAGCAGGAGCTTTTCCGTACTGTCTGTACTATGGACAACTTCCTGTATTAGCTTTCAAAAGCACGAAGGCAGAAAGTTTTCATCAAGCACAGAGCGATGATGATCCTACTCTATATATCAGCAGCTGGGATGAGACTTTGAGGCAGGCCAATGTGTCAGGCATGCCTGTGGACTCTCACTGTACACAGCAGCAATCGAACCGGTGTGATGGAGTGACAGTTATTTTACTATTGGAGTTCTCTGGCATCCATACAGTTACAGACTGACACTTTTGTTCAAATTCAAGCTCTTGACTAGAAAACTACTCAGACATAGTATATTACTTTCCATATATATATATATAAATGGCCAATTTTATTTTCCAGTAGTACAAGGCATTTTAAAGACCTTCAGATATTTCTTCTTGATAGAGTTAATACATTTTCACAAGTGTATAGATTCAACCACCAGCTATAAATATAATATAAAATATTCTCTTAATTGCTTCCTACTGTATCTGTCAGTGCAATAAAAACATCATAATATTGTGATATACAAAGAAAACAAGAAAAAAGAAAAATACAGAACACTGTTCCTAATTTTGCAGGAACTATTGTATCGAAAATAAACCAGAAAAGCATTATGAGATATTAGCATAATGCCACAAACCTTATTTTTAAAACATCCCTATATCAGACTTTTAATTTAACTTCATCTCCCAAGGTTTAAGATGAGACTCATTTCCAAGAGTCTGATCCTGCAATCCCTATTCTTATTTTGTGGTACAAATGCATGAAAAAAGTGTATGTGATCTGGAATATCTTTCTTCAGCTCACCAATGCCTTCAAGCTAGTACATTTAGAGGTTTTTTTCAGTACTGAGGTTACTGCAGATCTAGCCTTCCCTTGTTTGTTTTGATTACATTTTGATTATGTTGATTATACGGAATTATTGTACTTTCATATATAGAAAAAAATGTGGCAAAAAAAAAAAAGAATCTGATTAGTCAAGACCTGTTTTAGTAGAAGTGGGAGAAGTAAACATATTTCAGAATTTACTTCAAAGCTACAGAGGAAATTTGATTTACAACACTGTGTATACTATGCCAGATCGTAATACTCAGTCCTCTTTAGCTAAATATGTTCTGTCTCATGTAAAATCACCCATATAAACTAGCTTCTAGTAAGAATTGTAAGGAGTGCTTCCTCTCGCCTCTTCCAAAAGAAATGTCCAGAATTTATTGTACACTTACCTGAATGTCAGAGTAAATAGTCTTTCTCCCCATTTTTATTTCATATAATATTTTTGTCCTTTCCAACATTAATTTCCTTTACATTTGCTGTTCAGTTGCTTCTTATAGACCTGCAGAAAATTCTTCCTCTATACATCCAATGAACTTCCCCATCAAACATCTAAATACTCTAAATTTTTATACTCTTATTTGAGGTATAATCTGAATAACAAAATCTGTGATAACAGCTTTTATAGCAATATAAAAATATCAACAATTTCCACCTTTATAGAACTATAAGTACAGAGAGGTCATTATGGTTATTTGAAAGAAACATTATGTGAAAGTTGTTTTTTTTTCTAATTCAGAGAAAAATGTTTAAGCTTCAGAGACAGATTTTGTCATACTGGTGTATTTACTGTAGTTTAACTTTTTAAATTGTAACTCATAATCTATGTTTATAAATTCCTCCATCATGAAGAAACCACTGTTTAACTATAAATCCATTAATACAAATTTCTCTAATTATTCTTTTCCACAACATTAATTTAACTGTAGAATAAAATAACACTTATTTTTACTAATTTTAAAGTCCAGAGATGTGAGATAAAATTCAAGTTTACATATCTGTGTATTTAACAGTTAAACATGATAACACTGAGGTGATAGTAACTACTTGGCTGCTAGTATCAGCTAGTATAATTTTAGACTATCAGCTTCATCTGTAAATTAAGACTTCCATGCTTAAGGAAATACAGTCAAAGGAAAATTCTTCAATATATCACTTCCCTATACCTAAATTTGTATACCACTTCAATTTTAAAAAATAGCAACAATTATAATCACTCTTACCCATTTTCATCTGCGGATCTCTATTCTCTGCAGACATGGTACATCTGATGCTTTGATGATGATGTTGATACTTTTTACTGGTCTCTGCAATGTACAGAGTATGTTTATATATACCACTAAGCCATCATTTTAATGGCTTCATTCTACAGAGGAGTGAGATCCAGTGCACAAGAACATTTGCAGGCAGTGGCCAATTTGCTGGCATAGATATAGCCTAGATGAACCAGCACTTGCACAGTGGGTACCTAAATTCTTAGTATAACCAATGGAGAGTAAGCAGGTTGTTCTGAAGATCTTAGAAAGGCAGATTCTGTCTTCCTAAATTAGGCATGAAGATCAGCTCTATCTATCTATCTAGTAACAATTCATGGAATCTATATTATAAATAATGAAAAGGTAGAACTGATGAAGACATAGCTACTTACGTGTATGAAGTTGAAAACTAAATAGCAGAACACAAAATACTGCTGATCAAAAGGCTCAATACAGATAGGATACTATAGCAATTAAGTCATAAAGTGAAAAGACACGGAAAGACAAGTGAAACTCACAGATTATAAAATGCATAAACAGAGCCTATTAAAAGTAATCCACAGGATTAACTGCCAGTATCACTCTGGTTCATCAACATATTCTGTTAATGTTGTGGTCTTTTAGATGAACCAAAAGTTTACATGCAAACGTGGAGCATCAGTAGATTCTCAACAATCAGAGCAGTGCTTTGAAGAATGTTAGTTCATATATTACTTTGAATTTATAGCTGTAATAGAAATAATGAAGAAGAAGCTGGAAACAAGCTGCCTATTCTGTAGAAACATGGTTTTATACACGCCAGTCATAGTATTGTTCAGTCTCGTCTCCTCAAAAGTCTCATCTTTCTTGAGATGTCACAGATTTTGTTTTGCTCGACTCAGCCACTGAAAAGGGTTATTTAATGCTGAGATGAAGTATAACAAAGCATTCAGTTTCACAAACAGATGCTTTTATGCACATGCTCATCATAACCCTGTATCCCAGTATTACAATGACAATAATTTATTTTTTTTTTTAATATGGACACTGATTTCATGAAACTATATGTTTCTTTCAAGCAATTGGAATGCATAATGTATTTTGAACTACAGTTGACTTTGATAGCTGATTTAAAGATTATTAAAGATTTTTATCGCCAAGTTTATAAAGTGAGCTTTACTAAAACTGTAAAATGGATTTAATATAATATAGATACAATATATGTTCTGGTTTCATGACTTGTCACTCGATTTAAAAAAAAAAAAAAAATTAAAATGTTATATTCTCATTCTTTTTCAGTTAGGTGTTGAGTTAGGTTTTTTTGGTTGTTTTGATTTTCATCTATTATGCTTTTTGTGAGGAATTTTCAGCTTGTATTGTCTTTGGTGCAAGTCAACCAGAAAGAAATACTATAAAAACAGAATATATGCAGTGACTTGCAAAAGGACACTCAACTCCTAGTAGTATAGAAATGTTTGGATGTTTTCAGTGTTATACTTTAAAATTCATATTATTTGCTATAAAAAGATGAAAAATAAAAACTTACATCTGACAAAAACAAATCTTAATCTTAAATTGCATTTAAAACCCACATATTTTACAGGAGAATGGGGGAAGGAAAAAGACTAAAAGTAGAATTCACCACATCTAACTCCGGCATCTAAAATATAAGTATCTAAGCAAAGCTCACCTTCTAGTAATTGTCTATAATCAATGCAGCTATATCCTGGAGGCAGTTCACATAATTTATCTATTTTAAAACTGAATGAATCACTAGCTGGAAATGTCTTCCATTAACCTGAAAAGGAACTTTGATATGACTCTTTGACTTCACATCTCAGATTCCAAGTGTCTCTGAATCTTCACTTTGAGTTATCAAATCTGTAAAACGAATATAAATCAGAACTTCAATTTTCATTTCACAGTTGTATGAAATACAAAATGCCTTCTGGTTTCAGAGTAATTAGCCTTTATGGTATTTTCTTTTTCTTTTATTTATTTATTTTCAGATAAACTTGGGTAGTGGGAAGGAAAAAGAAAAATAGTCTTTCTGGACTATCATTTTTTTGATTCAAACCTTCTGGCTAACTCAGTTTATAATTTTTTGGGTGATTATGTGTCTTATGAACAGTTTCATAGAACCGATATATGATCCATGACAGGTAGGCACATATTCAAAACCATTATCTCCCAGTCTACATCTACTATACATACTTTATGGCACAGTCTGTAACACTGTCAGATTAGTCATGCACATTTAACGTACAATGATATTAAACTGGTTTTAACTGCACCCCAGCTAGAATTTTAACTTTGTCCAGTGCACAGCTGTATTCTTTATTGTTTAGTTTAATTAAAAAACTTCCCTAGTTCTTTGAGCCAAAAGGGAAAAAGGAAATGGAGGAAGACAGAGTGATAGAAACAAGTTTTCTTTCCTACAGAATTCCTGTCTGTCTGAGATACATGAACCCTGAGATAACAGGGTTCATGTAATAGATCAGACTCTCTTATTTTACTTTTTTTGCTCCTACACAATGTGTGTGATTGAATTATGGATACTTTCTTAATGTATACTTAGTGTAGAAGAGCTTAGGAAATATACAAAAATAATTTAATAAACATTATATGTTTAGCTGGATAGATTAAAGCTCTATACGTCTAAAGAAAAGAAAATCTTCAAAGTTGTTAATCTAATGCATGAGAAATCTATAAAAGGCTGTGAAAATAATTTTATAAATGTAAATTTTTTGCATTGAAATATCCATTTTTTATTTTTATTTGGCTTGCGCTATTGTAAGCACACGTTCAAATACCCTGAGAAAACAATAAAATGTAACAAATTAAACAAAGAAAAACCCCCTCATATGTCTGTGGTGTAAAGCCTGGTGTGTCTCACAATCCACAATTTTAACACTCATTGACATACCTATAAACCACAAAAATATTGTATCAATAATTTATTCACTCGGAAGATATTTTATTTTCTTAACTGATAATTTTCACAAGGCTTAACGAAATTTAAATGTCCTTCATACTCCGCAAATTCTGTCAGGCAAAGGAAATTTTTGATCATCATGGAATACAGGAATATAAATTAATGTTTGGCTTTATTTTTTCATCAGTAACTCCACTGTTTCCACGGAGTAAATGGGGTGTCAGTCAGGAAAAGTGACACATTTAATGGAATGTGAGCTCACACATAGACAGTATAGTGTCAACAAATGCTGTTGTACACACCAACCAGTTTAGTACCTAGCATTTAAAGTAGCATATTTTATTGAAGTACTGTAATAGCAACTTTGTTAACTACCCACAACTGTCACAGATATTTTCAATTAACATTTTACTTCATGAAGACAAACTGTAAAACTTTCATTACAGAAAACAAGCCCATGTAAAACAAGATTGTGTCATGTTTCATTTGTGAATGCAAAACTCATCTTAGTTCTCCGGCAATATCCAGAGCACAGGAAAGATTTTAGTAACATGTAACTGTCCATTCTGGTGAATTTATTTCCTTTCTTTCAGGTTCTTGAAAATAAAACCACAGTGCTGATCAAGTGGACTGTTATCTGGGCCATCATACGTTTTTGGCAAATATGTTTTACTTTCCTTTCTAAAACTTTCAATGGTCAGGGAGGACTGTGTCTAAATAAGGGTGAAAGGGGTACACACAACTGCCAAAAATATCTAGTCATCCAAGAGAAATGTATCCAGCCTCTTCTGGTTTTGAAAGATTTCTTTCTGACTGCATTATCTGCTTGTGCTTAACTATCTTTCCTCAGTTTTTGGGTTTCTTTGTTTTTGTTTTGAGAAAAAACATGAAAAAAGGAAAGGCTGCAAGTTTCCTGAAAAGCAAATAAATCCCTACATAAGCCACGCTAACATTTGGAGAAAGACTTTTTCTCATTTGCTTCTTTAGAGAGGGACTGGAGAGACTCTCTGGAGATCCTCCTAAAAAAAATACAATTAGGAAAAACATTAAGTAGGTGCTCAAAGAAATAATGAATTGCCATCCACTTCCATAAAGGCAGGAATCTTTTTCTAGGTAAATAATTTGTCCCACATGCTCTCTTTTAAGTGGTAAGTCTCTTTGAGTGGAATAAATTAGGATGACTTAGATAAGCTTGTCATTTTTTTTTTATTTCTGACTTGCTCTAACTTCTATGGCTGCCCACAGAGTCTGTTGTTTACAGTTTTCGAAGCCTGTACATTTTTAGTCTAAATTATGTGCATAAGACACAAAAATGAAGGATTTGGCCCAACTTTCACAGTACGTCCAGATTTTTTGTCTAATACCTTGAAAATGAAAATCACTCAGTTTCATTTTCTTTTCAGTGCATTTCTTAATAGTTGGGAAAAAAACATCCATCAGTTAAAAATATATAGGGAGTGACAGTGTTAACTGGTGAACCTCAGTAATAATCATGATTAGAACATGAAAAAGAATGAGAAAGAGTAGGATATGTGAGGATAAATGATTTTTATTAAAACCAACTTATTTGCAGATTTTTTTTCAAAAGAAAGGTAGTTGATCTCCACGAAGGCTCGAGGAGTGGAACAGAGTACCTTGCACATGGTGCCTGGAAATAATTTGTAAATACTGGTTGAATTTATGCCACTGCTAAAGCAGTCTGTAAGAAGCATTACAGAGATTCACGTAAGCTTTAACTACATCTTCTTTACTTTTCCTCTACCCCTTTTGACTTTTGCTCCAAAATCTGTTGTTCCTGAGAAAAACTAGAATATTATCTGCACAAATTATAAAAGAAGTTAGAGTGGATTAGTATGTGCCCATTCGAGTCTACTTTTGGAGACAGAGGATTACTATAAATTAAGTTTTAGGTATGCCATTATTATTACTTGAGTTTGAAAACAATCAAGGTCAAATTATCTTGTAGACTTTTTCCTGCTCAGATGTAGAAATCTGATTCAGTTAGCAGTCCATGTACAGACAAGTAAGGTTTTCTGGGGCAGCAGAATAGTTGTGTTGTAGGGTATGATTCATATAATTTTAAAGATGGAGGTGTCTAAAATAAGTCAGGTGAATCATGACTAAATAGCAGCTCTGTTTCTACCAATAATATAAAGGGTTATTGAGTTATTAACTCAGATCCAGATTTCTACGTAATAAATATCTATGAGTAGATAATTCCTAAGTCTCATGTAAAAAAAAAAAAAAAATACTGACTTTACTATTTATTGAAAGAGAAGCAATTGAAGAAATGGTACCCATTTTCTAATCCTGCTTAAAATGCCTTTTTTTTTTTTTTTTTTTTTTTAAATTACTGGAAATCCTTTTATAAATCAGCATTTTCTAAAAACTACATCTTAGTGAAACTGTTTCTTGAGTTTGGCTTTGGGTTTTTTTGTGTTTTTTTTTTTTTTTCTTCCCTCAGAGCTACATTTCAAAATGTTCATAGTAATCTGTAACAAAATGTTGCTACCTTTGAATGATTTTGGTTTTATGTGTCCTCTGTAAGGATAAATTGACTATATGATATTTATTCTAATATAGAATTTTGTAGTAACTAGGAGAATAATCAGAAAATATATTTATTGTGAATTTAAGTGAACAAAAGTTACATAGAAAAAATCATTTAGTAAAGTTTAATAACATTTCTTATTTCTCATAGAATAAATTGGCTTGGTTTGGTTTGGTTTGTTTTTTAAACCCAGCAACTAGACAAGAGTTATATATGTCTAAATGGATGCAAACAGTACTCTGCTGAAATTTTAATGAAAGAAATAATGATTTTGGGAGGGAAATCAGTGAATCTGAGCAAGTTTGCAATAGAGTTTTCTGATAGGAATTTGCTTCAAGTTTTTTTTGAAATACACTTACTTAAAAGAGGCCTCCTTTCAATCTCCTTTTTTGGAGGTGGAAAAATACATGTCATTGTCAAAAATATTGCAAATAACACTTCATTTGTATAACAAAGGTATTTAAAGTCCCAGTGCACTAGCAATATAATACATATGTAAAATCCCCAGAAAAAAAAATCCTGGTAGCTTTTTTGCGTTTACTAATTCTCTCTGAATCATTTATTTATGTTGATTAATCCTAATCATGCGACCAGACGATGGATGCAAGGACAGCAGCAGGAACTACCTGTGCATAATCTTTTGTGGCTCAATCAAGAATGAACATCTGGTAGGCCAAATGTGCAAGTCTGCTGTAAATATTATCAAACTCAGAAACAATCCCAAGAGAAGCACAAGAGACACCCCCAAGGCTTTTCTAACCTAGTCTTTGGAAGTGCTCATTAATTAGTGAGAAGCTAATATCTTTCAGTTGCTTCATACCAAAAGCAACAGCAACACTGTAGATTTCCTTTAATTGTAGAGCTTTGTGTCTATAAAATTAATTTGTTGCTATTACATATTCTAAAGAACTAAAGTTTCTCTGTTATTCCCATAATTCTCTCCAATTTCTTTAAATCTAACAAGTAAGAGTAGAGCTTTAAAAGTGACAACACAGACAAAACAGGGCTAAATTATTGACGCGTATACTGGGCCAAATACAACCTAAATATGTTATTAAAGGTCCAATATACTCAGTGGGACATGAATATCAGTATAAAATTTGTGAAGAAAAAATAAAATAAAATAAAATAAAATAAAATCATCTCTCCATTACTGTATCATATGTCCACAGAAATCTAAGAAGTAAAAGTTTAAATAGTCCTGAAAACAGGACCCAAGCTGGATATTCTTCTTCATTTAGGGCTAAGGAATCACAGTAATCATAGAGTGGGCTAATGACTTTTGTTATCTTATGTAAAGTTACACATCTGCAACTGAGAGCACAACGCTACCTGTCCCTAAGATATGGCTCAGGTTTGACAGTACAAGACAAGGAGTCTTATGGCGAGCTGCCAATCACAGGGATTGTCCTGGTGTCCCTTTCTAAAACTTTCAGCCACTGTGTTCTCCACATATTGCACTCACATATCTGGTCACAAAAGTAGCCAGTTCAGGGAGGAAAATCACCAGGGAAACATGAATGCGTGGCTGGAAGTGAGGGGAAGTGAAACAGGATCACAGCCTTCATCATCAGACCAGCAGATCATCTAATCACACTCTCAGGCCTTCATACAGTCCTGAGAAGGAGGATGCAACTTATGCTTTTACTTGGTTAAAAGTCAAAGATTAGATGTGTTAGGGGTTTTTTAATTATTTCCTATGGGAACACTTAATATGCAGTAAAGGCAATGAATCAAAAAATAGAAACAAGAAGGAGAAAGATCCTTCTTTCTGCACAGTCAATCATTTCATTATTCCCCTGCAATACTCCAGTTCAGGTTTCCTTGTTTATTTGATCCCCAGATCTGCGTAGATCTATGCTCTAGCCCATAGAATAAGGTACATGTGCCCTTCTGGGCACATGCATGGGTGTCTACTCCCATAGAGGGGAAGAGTGGATTAAACTGGGAGACAATGAAAGAGAAAGGAGAACAGCCAAGCCTATAAATAGAAAGTGGGACACTGAAGAGGAATACAACAGCCAGCAGCCTGCAAGGAGAGAAAGGTAGATAAGATGATTTTTCCTTAAGCTAATAATTAGGAGTGGAAGGAGCAGCTGCAAAAGAAAGCAACTTGTGGTAATAAGACATTTTTAGAGCACTGTCCATCAAGCCTTTCAGTATCTTCATCCCTGCTCTTTATGTAATCATTTAGGAGTACTTTCTCACACACACACACACACACAAAAAAAAAAAAAAAAAAGATAGGTTTTTTTACAAAGGATTTAATCCTAAAATTAATTTATGTATATGTAACATTACATAAGCTTGGGCCCTCAGAAAAGATAGCAGGCTAAAACTCGTTTTTTCAGAAATCTGTTATGAACTCTTTCCATAACGTTCTTGAACTGCAAAAGCATTTCTCTCTTCAAGGTCTTAGGCAAATAAACTATGCCAGTTATGCTGAATTGTAGAGTGTTTTTTAGTGGAAGACTGTTATTTGGAAGGAATTACAGTTAGTCCAAAAATCTCGGTTTATTTAAATGTTCTCAAACAGACTTAGTCCCAGAACTCCAAAAGTAAAAGATGAATTATTACATTCACTCATGCATTTATATTTTTATGTAAGTAACTGTACCTTCTTAATAAAATGGAAAGTTAAAACAATACAAAACAGTGTCCCCAAAATAATATTTCTTATAATATTAGAATGAGTCAGAGTTAATGACATGAAGTTTATATGAAAAGATTAAAAAAACACAATATGTAAGAATGGTGTTGAATACCATTGCCCAGTAAAATGCATTAAAGTTTGATTAAAAGATCTGCTAGTGATGTTAGTTTACCATTGAATAATATTTTAAGTAGATAATATGTTATATCCACTGTTTCAAAGACTGCATCTCTCCATCTAACAAATTATTAAGTCTGAAACAGAACTTTTAGGTAGCAAGTGAACTTTATATAATTTGGAAAAAAAAAAGCCCAATTCTTAAATCTTACTTTATCTTTTTTTTTTTTTTTTTCTTATGAAAAGATCAGATTTATTCTTTCTTATTAGTGATTGATGCACATGAAATGGTTGTGTGACATGACAATCATCCATTACCTGTGCATAGGTAACCAGCAGTGGGTCGGGCATAAAAGCTGCCCCATTATAAAGCCCTCAGACTTTGAAGGTTTTTATTCTTATTAAGCTAGCTCTGACAACTCGACAAAGGAGATGTTTCTATACAAAATTTACAATAGTTTATCTTCCTGAAGCAGAATTCTTATTTTTTTTTTGCAAAACCTAAGGTCCATTCTTTTTGCTGTTGTGATTAGTTTTCATGCAAGACTTTTACAAAGATTTGCTGATTGAACCAAGAAATTATAGCCATATCAATACCAAATTAAATATATTCACTAATGGGATGCCTAAATAATACAGATAAAAGCTATTAGGTCCTCTTTGCTTTGGTATCTTTCTTAGGTATTTTTAAAAATACACGTTCAAGATAAAATTGACAATTAACTAATCACATTTTATTGATCTTATTTATTAATTTTTGGCTAATCCACCAATGAATCGCTGTAAGGACTGCATGTCTATCAGTGGGAATTCATAGACTTGAAATAGATCACAGAGAATTTTATAATAAGATGACCAATTAAAACAGGAAGCTTTTCTTGGGGATTTATTTCACTGTGCTTTATTATTTTTCTGTGCTGGTTTGTTCATAGCTGATTGATGTTTCTGTGAGAAAAGTGTAATGAGACACATCTTTTGAAGACACTTTTATTGCACAGGCAGCACAGTGGGAATGATTATACAGTTATAAAAAATACCAAAATATCTTCCCATGTCAAAGGATACTTTCTGTGAGTGCCAGTTAGAAGAACCTGTCATGACTTCAAGATCTGGTTCTTCAGTCGGCAGGGAGACAGCACAACAGATCATTATGTGATAGTCCCCTGGGGGACTAAAATGTGTAAAGGGCTTTCACTCTCCCTGCATTTGCAAAACAGGCTGGTTTATATGTTGTTAAAGCCATAACCCTGACATAAAACTTCATTTTCCTTGTCTTGACCAGAATTCTAGAGTAGAGCAAGCCAGTCCAATCTGTGGAAAAAGCCAGTTCAAGCAAAGAAAAGAATTTAAAAGACTTTTTAGGTCGTGACTTCCAATCCAGAGGATAGTTTGACTCAAACTGGTTCTTAATTACCAAGTATCACTTGGTGAATTTTAAATTATTGTGCTGGGTTTGTGTGGCAGGGGTTTTGGAAATGGGGTAGGGGACTAGAGCAGTGGCCCCCTCTGAGAAGCTTCTTAAAAGATCGCCCCGCTCCAAGTTGGACCTGCCTCTGGCCAAGGCTGAGCCAATTAACAACATTGACTGTGCCTCTGCAATAACGTATTTAAGAAGGGGAACCTGAGAGAGGGGTTGGAGGACTTGTGAGAAGGTGTTATGAGAAGGACACCTATGCAAACACCTAGGTCAGTGGAATGAAGGAGGAGGAAGGGGAGGTGTGCCGGAGCAGAGAGCCCCCCTGTATCCCTTGTTGAGACTGCAGGGCCGCCCCCTGTCACACATAGGGGTCACCAGAAGAACAGGGATCTGCCTGTGGAGGACCCCAGGACTCTGTGGGAAAAAGAAGTCCCTATTGTTGTAGTTTGACACTGGGAGAACTGCAACACATGGAGGTGACCCACGCTAGAGCATCTTGAGAAGAATGCATCCTGTGGGGAGGACTCACGATAGAGAAAGTTTGTGGGGGACTGTCTCCCATGAGAGAGGAACCACATGAAACAGGGCAGAAGAATGCAGAAGAGTGCTTTTTCACCCTTGCAGGAAGAAGTGTCAGACTGACTGCACTCCCCTACCCGTGCCCCTTTGCTGCTGCAGGAGGAGGTAGAGATATCAGAAACTAAGCTGAGCTGAGGAAGAAGGGAGGGGTGGGGGGACATGTCTTTAAGATATGGTAATGCTTTTCACTGTCCCACTCTGTCTGTTAAGTGTTGTTGTAGTTACTGTTTTGAATTAAAGTTATGTCCTTTTTCGTCTCCTAATGTACCCGTCTTTTGCCTGTGACCATGTCCTTATCTCAATTTCTGAGCCTTTTGTTTTATCTTCTCCTTCCCGACACAGGTGGGGAAGGGGTGAGTGAATGACTGTTTGGTGCTCAGTTCGCCTCTGGGCTCAAACCACGACAATTATATATAGAAATAAAACCAGCTTTTGGCAGTTAAGAAGGTCATGACAAAAGATTTGTCTTAAAATGACATCTCAGAATCCCAAATAACATGATGTCAATAAAATTCAGGTGTTATACCTCATCAAGATCATAAAACTTCCTGCAAATAGCATAGGAAATCTCATTATATCTTTAACTTCTTCAGGTGACAAAGGTCATGTTGTAAGTGGTATTCTCTACAGCTTATTTGAAACAAGCAAAATTTATTTTGTAGAAAGATGATATTAAAGCTCCTAAGCAATCTTTTCCATGTGATTCTTGAGGATTTTAATACACAGAGGAACTTGAATATAAGGGAAAAATTAGTATGAAGAAAAACGATACTGAAGAAATTAAATGAAAAAAATGTAAAAATCATAAATGTTATTAAAAACACTGTGCTCTTGGATGCAGTGCCTGACTGAATTACTGTGGTTAGCTAAAATACGTTTTCTGTCTGCAGTGGTGCAGGATTCTCACCTGAAATCGTTCCTTACATTTAAATAACATTTTATTTTTGATGAATTGGGTATTAATTTCTATCACTTTTTATCACAGATAGTGCATTTTAGTATGGAGAGACAATTATCCTGAATCATGGTTTCTTTCTGTTACACTTCTTTGTGGGATTATAGCTCTTCTGTATGTCTCATCTCACAGTGATTATAATGGACTTCCAGCCTAAAAAAAAATAGCGGGTTTGAGTGTTGTGTTGCTTCTGCCTTTTCAGTCCCTTTTTCGAAGTTACCTTGTGGTGATACAGAATTTCTCTCTTTCTTTGAAACTACAGAGGAAGACCCAAGTGATCTCCTGGCCTAAGGGAGCTGTTGCCCCCTGGTCCCAGAGGGACATTGGATGAGTTAACATCAAAGAAAAGCATTAGAAATTGAAAGAATCTCGTGTAGGACATTTGTAAATATATTAGTGAGTCTTCCTTCCATTACTCTAGGCAGTTTGTGTTAGTACTGTTTGTTAAAGTCTATTAAGAGTGTGGCTGCCTCCTCCAGCCACTCCTCCTTCCACATACCCTTGCATTGCTGTAATTGAATTAGCAACAACTATTTGTTGTATCTTGATTAGACTGCTAAGATTGTTAAAAGGCAAAATGTGTTCTTTTTTGCCCCAAACAACCTTTTGACTAACACTTGAATCTACACATATATATATAGAAATCAGGGATAAGAACAGACTTTAAATTCAACAGGAAATATGTTGTGGGATCAGGCACAAAAGTAGACATTTACATTCAGGCATTACATATAATTATATATAATGCACTTGTGAGACCCCACCTGGAGTATTGCATTCAGCTCTGGGTCCCCAGCATAAGAAGGATATAAGCCTGTAGGAGAGAGTCCAGACGAGTGTCCTGAAAATTATCAGAGAACTGGAACACCTTTCCTATGAGGAAAGATTGAGAGTTGGTGTTATTCAGCCTGGAGAGGAGATGGCTTCAGGGACACCTTAATAGCAGCCTTTCAGTACTTAAAGGGGGCCTACAAGAAAGCTGGAGATGGACTTTTTACAAGGTCATGTAGTGATAGGACAAGTGGTAATGGCTTTAAACTGAAAAAAAAGTAGATTTAGATTACATATAAGGAAGAAGTTCTTTCTTGTGAGGGTGGTGAGACACTGGAACAGCTTTTCTAGAGAGATTGTGGTTACCTCCTCCCTGGACATGTTCAAGACCAGGTTGATGAGGCTTTAAGCAACCTGACCTAGTGGAAGGCAGGTTGGAACTAGATGACCTTCCCAAACCAAACCATTTTATATCTCAGAAGATTTAGCAATTCTGAGGGGGAACGTTGTCCTAAGAAAATTACTTAGACTTGGAATAGCCACTCCATGTCTGGGTTGTTTTAGTTTGGTTTAGTTAAACCTGTATTTTAATATATGCAACTGAACTTCAGAATTTACACAACAAACCTTTTTTCTTTTGCAGTAAAAAGGAAATACTGGTTTCTGGCAAGACTCTTGAACTTAAATAAATTAATGAAATTAACTACAGTTACTGCATATCACCATTCTGGATCAAAAGAAAAGATTTTTACTACATTACATTTTTATTATGCAGAAATAAAATATCTATTTACAACCTGAATTTTCAAGAAATAAAAGTATCAGTGTAAACTCTAACATAAGAACTTAAAAAAATTTAAGATTAGCAAGTGTCAAAAAGGACAGGCCGAACAACACAGCTTCCTAAAGTCTCAGAGTGAAATTCCCATAGCATTCCTCTGAAGTTAGAGCTGAACATATCTCCCCATGTTTCTCTTTCACAAATGTTTCTTAAAGAAATAAAGAATGATTCTCAAAGTTTTTTAGACTATTTTGAGATACATTACATGGAGTAAAATAAAACAATTGAAAGGATACTCTCAACTACATAATATTTACTTTTGTGTAATTTATTTAAAATTTCCACTGTTTTCAAAACTCTTTAGATGTCTTATTTGTACCTTTTATCTTTCTTATTGTACACAAGTGTTTAATTTCCCTCTTTCTCAGTAGGTATTTCACACTGCTAATTAACAGCTCCTTAGTTAGTTTATTCCTGGGTCTTGGTAGCTTCACTCTCTATGCTGCATAAATGTGAGTTCACTCCTTTCAAGTCAGTCAGCATTTTTCCTTCTGAAATATATTCTTGGTTCTATGAACAGTCTATCCAAGGGGCAGCTCCCATTGTGAAATATGGATGGGCCCAGGCTGGAACTTGCCCCCGTCCAACCTTGTCAGCTGTCATCAAGAGTTATAGCAGACTCTGAACTCCCAAACTCTCCCATATGTTGTCACACTGATCTTTTCAAGTTAGAGAAACACCACCCTTAATGGTTGCTACTCTGTTGACACAATTGTATTGTTTCAGATTACCATGAAACAGGAAAACGAGCATATTTCTGGAGCCACAGAGGACTCAGAGACCAGTGGTACAGACATGGACAGACTGCTTGAGAAGGAGTTAAGTGTAAGCAGTCTGATCACCAGCCCAGACAGTCTGCACAGGCTGGCCTGCACTCAGTGATCATCTCCCAGTGGAATATAAACTCAAAGTCAGCAAAATATCCAAACTATCTCAGAAATAAACATGTGTTTTCAGTTGCCCATTTTCCCCCTACTAAAATATGGAGAATTTTTCTATGACACATTTTGAAATCAGGCAAGTGAAAAAATATGGGAAATAGTGAAGAGGGTCAAGGACTTTGTGGAGAACCCCAGAGGACAATTAGCAAATCTTAATAATTTATAAAGACCCAGAACCAATGGAAAGAGGTATAAACCAAGTTACTTTCTAAGAAAATAATTACATCTAAGTAAGCTAGAAACCCAATATTTTTTACCACATCAGTAAAAATCAGACAGTGACGACCTATGTTCCAAAGTTTTTTGGGTTTGTTTAGGTTTTTTTTTAAAGAAGAAGGGAAAAAAAAAAAAAACACAACAAAAAAAAAAAGACCAAAAAAAAAAAAAAACCAAACCAAACCCAACAACAACAACCAAAACATTTACGATGTTACCTCTTCTGGTCATCAGAAATCAGAGTAGGAAGCAACTTCAGTTCTCCCACATCTCTGCAAGTAGAGACAGAAAGCAGAGGGCTGCTTAAAGTACTTTTTTGGCTTTCCTTGATTTAAAGTTTTATGAGTAGCAGAGGAAGATACTGTAAGTTTCAGATGGCTTTTAAAGGACAGGTGGAATTTAGCCTGACCTACCGTAGAAGAGAACTCACAGGAAAAATGAACTGAGAGAAGACAAAACCACAGGTGAAGAAAGGGGAGCAGAGATAAAAGATGGATTTACAAACGCTAATTTTATCCTATAGAAGCTGATTTCATAGAACTGTCTCCATAGTATTTGGAAAGAGGCTGTTTGAGAGGCAATGTAAGAAAATCTAAAGATTGGTTCTGGAGCTGCCCATCTCTTACAAATTACTATAAAGTGATACATGGAAAGTTAGTACTTTTGGGCTGATGTCCACAATTTGAGTGAAATAAAGTCTCCTGAGTAGAAGAGAAAAATTAGAATTTCAGACAGCATTTAAAAGACAAAGGAATTAAACCTTCTCTAAAAAGGTTTTCTTGTTCTTCTAAGAAAAACATACAAAAAAAACATACAGAAAAAAATATTTTTTCCAGAAATTTAAAGACACTGGAATTACTCAGAAATGACTAGCATATTATTTGTTCAACTATTTGTCTCTCATATAAGATAAACAAATTAAAAATAATAAATGGAAAAGAGATGAAAAAATTATGAAAATATTTATCCTATATTGCATTTGACAATTAGGTCTTCTGTCACTGTAGGACTGCTATCAGTATTTCTCTGAAGGTTCACAATTCTTTTACTAACACTATGAATTTTCTTTGAAGAGGAACACACTAATTCCAAAACCAGATGCATAATACATAGAGATGACGTGTATAGTCTTGATATGTTCTTCATTAAAGGTCACACAAAGTTCTCATTGTTTTCTTATATGTACAATTACATGACACGATCTACCAGATCAGTGGCATTTTTACTATTCACCAGGTTTAAACTAATTTCTTTTAAATTAATTGATGCTTCTCAAGCTAGCTCAGACAACAGAGGAGCAAGTTTACTTACTCTAGGCGTCTGTGTGTGTGTGACTTCAAGTGTGTTTATACATATGCATTTTTAAATATGTATGTGTTTATATACATATTCATACATACACACACAAAATTATTGTTCTGCTTTGATGAATTTCATTAAGCCTCCTCCTTAATACACATATGTTCTATTTATTTTAAAATGCAGTATAAATGGAACACACAGAGACTCCCTATTTTTCATTCTCCCTTGATACACTAAACCACAAACAACTCTTCACACTGAACTCTCCCTACAGCACCTGGAGATGCCAGGAAAATGTACTTCCTTCTGCTATTGTTTTGGAAGACTTCGAAAAAGATGTCAAAATCTCCGTGTTGATGTTATTTGGCAGAGGAAGTAACTGTTACAACACTGCAAAGTAAGCAAAAATCAGACAAATCATAGATACATATTTACATAATATTTTTGATTAAAAATTCTCTACAAGCCCTACTTAAAGTTTAAATGGACTAATTTATTCACAGGACTTTTTACTCCACTTATAAGATTTTGGCCTACTAAACAGATTTTTTTTTTTTTTTCAGGATCCTAGTAAGTGTTTATTATTGCAGGTATTTACCTGATGCTTCTAAATGAGATATGTGACTTGTAAAATTTAAGTTGTGGCATTCAGTAGTTGGACATATTTAAACAAAAAAGGGAATAAGCTATTCTCACACACACATGAAATATTTATATATATATTTTTAATATTTATTTTAATTTAGAGACATATTCAAAAATCAGTTAACTTCAAGAAAAATATTCCTTTCAATCTCAGACCATATTTTTTATAGGACAATATAGCACAGATTTTCAAGTATGGTAAAAATAAGGTGCTGCATAACATAACAATTTATACATTCTAAAGAGTTGCTTTTCTTCACCGATGTCTCAAACTAAAGTAGCCTAAACTTATTGCCTTATGCTAGACAATATCTTTAGTAGATAAAGGTAATTTATGGAATTTATGAAAATTATTTCATAAGTAATTTTCTAGAAATTAAAATTTAAATATGCACTTTTAGTTTATATACAATTTCTTTTGTATTCTGTTGTGTTCTCAACTGCAACAAAGCGGCTTATCTTGACAAATAAATGTAATACAAGCAGGAGGAAAAGGGGAATTATTATCTTTATTATTCCAAAGATAATCACCTTATAAGACTGTATCGATTTCAGCCTGGCTTGATCCCAGACGGGAAACAGTTTGGCTTTCTTTAAGACAGCTCACGTCTTTGTTTTTCATGTCCATGATCTTAAAACTAGGGGAAATGGTGTGGTTTTCTATTGAGGAAACATATAAACAGATCTTATATTTCTTTAAATATGTTTACAGGAGTTTTAGAGAATTAGGACTGAGGTTTTCAAAGTTGGGTTTTGGTTTTTTTTGGTTATTTTTAATATTCACTGCTGAAGAAAACCTTAAAGCATGGTGAACATACTGTAAAAAAACAATAAAACAAAGCAAGAAATAAACACCAACTCTCTTTTCTTATGCAACCTCCCCCAGAATAGTAAACATGGAAAATTATAAGTCTGGAATATTATTTTAATCACAGAATATTTTATTAAGGTTTTTATGTTCAGTAGTTATTAAAACTGAGTCTTACAACAGTGATCTAAAGGAAAATTAACCTTTGATATACAGATCTGAATGTGCAGATCTGTAGGCTATAAAATTACAGAAATAATATTCTAAAAATTTCATCTGAATTTATTAAAAATCTGAATGAAACTACTTAAGAGAAATTATGATCATGTTACCAAATATTGCTAATTTTGAGATGTTCTTGGTTTTTGTAGTGCAATTCAAATTCTATCAGCATGGCACTCTCTGTTTATAGTTTTGACTTGGATATTTTAGTTCATTTCAGGAATAAGTTCTCTGACGTAAGGCTCTGTTTGGTATTTTTTTTCTCTGGGTTTAGATGTCCCAGTGCTTGTCATTCTGGCTATGATAGAACCTCACCTAGGTATCTCATTCCCTCTCACTTTATTCACACTCACCTACTTCAAAAGGATGCAACATTCCCAGAGCACAGTTGCTTCATTTTTGGTTTTGCAATAGTACACCCCAGCCTTCCCTTGTCTTCACAGCCCCAGCTGGAATGCTCAAACATGACAAGACTTCTGTCACAAGGAGAAGTCCACATTGCAGTAAGAATTGAGAGCCAGCAACTGATGATGGAGTCAAGTCCACTGAGGTTCATTGCAAATTGAGAGTCTACAGAGTAGATATAAACTCCAGAGCAAGAAATTTTACCTAAAGGTGAAGAACAGAATATGAGGCACTGATCAAGGTGGCAAGCAGAAAGAATGAATCAGAGTATTTCCAAGATTTTTTTAAAAGATTGTTTTATTTGTGGAAGGATGCATATTATTTGTCTTCATGCTACGTCAGCTCAAATCAGCTGATCTGTAATTCATGAGAAAAGTGGACTGCAGTCTATGGGTGACAAGCCAATATGCCAGATATTCAAGAGAGGTTTTTTGTGGGATCATAATTACTATTCCAAACAGTAATTGTGTAGTTGGACCATATGTATTCGACTAATGTTCTGGAGCATTAGTGATGTAGAAACAAATGGATAACATGGTTTTATCACATTTCGGATCAGAGACTGAAAAATATTTGTCCAGCGAGATATCTCAAGATTATTCCACCACAAAACTGACATCGGGCTCAGTTCTGGGGAGCAAAGGGATGAGAAAATTCAGTCCATACTAAGCCCTTACTCTTGCAGTCTGATTCGAAGACTCTTTCACAGCTGTTGCCATGCAGCTATGGGGCCAAATCAATAATACACCTCTAGCTACTCCAATCATCTAAGACTTTGTCAGAACCATTCTTTTTAATGCTACTTTCCAAAATTGACAATGTTTTTCATTAATAATTTCTGGAGGTTTAGAAAAGTATATCTCCTGACTTATTTCCTGTTTTCAATAGTAAATCATCACCTACTAAGTAGCAGGTTACCAATTTCAAGGACTTTGCTAACATGCTTTCTACAACATCAGATAATAAAATATGGCAACTTTTTGGTAGAAATTAATTTCTCTGTGTGGCCTCTTACAATGTTCAATAATACATAAGATCAAAGTCTTGAGGGTATTACGGAATGTAAAAGGGATATATTGAATATAAAGAATTATCAATGTACAGTATAACACAGGGTGGAAGATATGAGGGGCAACCAGAGACAGATTAAAGAGAATCAGCCAAAAATCAAATCGACTCATTCAGAAATCCTGCTGTGAAAAAAATGAAAGAGGATGAGTTTCATCCAAACACTGAAAATTATAAGCCATAAACCAGATAAAAAGCTAATATACATTGAGGAGAAGTAATTTCTGTTTTATTACTTTTAACATTTTTTAAAGATTCACAACTCATAGATGTAGCAGAAGTGAGTGAGATGAGGAAGCAGGAATTTAAATGAAGAAACAATAATATCTTTAAAAATCATGTCTGGGAAACAGTGAAAAATGGAGAGGAATACAAATGGAAGAAGATAGTTTTGATGTTATTCTATGTGGACTGAACTGCACCTACAAAAGGTCTGCTATGTATGTTCTTCTTAAATTCATACTGAGTTTTTTTAAGATGTTACCATGAATGCAAATATATTTGGGCCAGGAGAAAGAATTGCATCCAGGAAACCCAGAAAAAGTCTGAGTAGAATGCTAATTCTGAGTAGAAACACGAATGCTACCTGAAGTATTTACTTTTTCTGACACAAAGGGAAAATACATGCTTTAAGAACATGAAAACAATTATTATTTTTTTTTTCTCCTTACAATTCATAGCTGCCTCTTCTTACTCCTGATTGGATTGCCACAGAGCTGGCTAAGCAGTCTTCATTTTCAATTATGCATACAACCTTGGAGAGGTTAGAAGACATTTTATCACCTGCAAAGATGAGTATCAATTATGCATCTGTGAGGCAGATTTTCTAGGAAGTTAGAATGACAGAATGTGATGAAAAATACTGTGTTCAAACCTCTTCCTCATCCTCTTTCGCTTGAGAATTTTCTAGCAGATATAAATTGATCATTGGTTTTGATCACTACTTTAGCTGTAACACTGGTACAAATAAATACTTTGAATATTTTTCACAAAAAACCCTGAAATCTCAATTATGTTATTATTTTAAACTTCTAAATAGAGTGCTTGAAATCTAAGCAGAATGAATAAAGGCTATTATTTTACTTAGGTTTCACAATAATATAACTTTTGAAGATAATGAAATTACTTGTAACTGAAAAAAAGAATGAAGATAAAATCAGGCCCTTTTTTGAAGACTTTTCCCCCTCAGATAGTTGCTATTTATCAAAGGGAAAGTCAGCTTGCTCTATTACTGTCATAAAAATAAAGTAAAATAATTAATTATGGCAATTTAAGTGAAAACAAATTTGCTGACTATCTAAATACACAGCAGTCTGAACTAGATTTTTCAAAAGTAAGATGAAATAATGTTTTAGTCAACAGATTTGAGGTACTTTGTTTTGAAGAGAAATTTCTTCAGCCCTAGAGTACAAAACTTCTTTTAGAAGTATACTGGAACTACTTATTTAAGCCAAATGAAATTTTGATGGGTGAATTATTCACTGAAACATGCAGTGTTGATCAGTCTGAAGTGTTCCTGAATTTGAGTTGTACTCAAGTGGAAAAGCAGAAAGCAGTAGCTGACAGAAATGAAAGACTGAAAAAAAACCCCAAACCAAACCACCAAACCAAAACCCAAACAAAACCAATCTGCAAAGCTGCATAACCAAGCTCTAATTGTTACTATCATTCTATTTCTGGATATTTTTGACATTGCTTTAAATGTTCCCCCCTGTCACACTTTCAGAAGTAGGCCAAGGGAGGAAGTTCCATCATCTAATAATTTTCATTTCATGAAAGTTGTTTTCCTTTAGTATTTTAATTTTACTCAATGACCCTTTTACTTTCATGTAAGTTGAAGAAAGCTGCCCCATCACTATAATATATCATAGTAAAATCAAACTGAAAAATATAATTAATGAAATATCTTACATAGTATACTTTGTTCTGGGAGAAAATGTTATGAGAAAAGGCAGAGAGACACATCTGAAAATGTTTTAATTTATTCTTGGATTCAGCAACTAAAACATACAAATAAAATAAAATATATAAAACAACATAACTTACAAAACAAAATAAACATACAAAACAAATAAAACCCCCAGGTTTTAGAAGGCAAGGCTATTCTTTCTTCTTCAACAATGATGTAAAATAACAATTGTAATTTCATGGTCTATGCTTAAAAACTTGTTAGTAAGGAATAGAAATAAATGGATGTTTTATACAGTGTCAGATTATAGATTTTTCAAGGATATCTCTAGAGTTTGTATCTGTAAAAGAAGAATTATTCCCACATAATACAATTTCTGATCTGTGAACTTTGTATACAGCATTGAATATACAGTACTGGAATACATATTTGTCTATAAAATTTAAGATAATATTTACACAGTGAAGACATCCACTGAAAGGGAAGGTATAAATTTATAGAGAATTTACAGAATGAGAGTCTACATCTTCAGGAAACAGAACCTGAGGGCAGAATTTTTAGTGTGCAGTGAGAGACAAAATTATCTCCCTAAAACATACATATTTTTTACAATTCTGTTTTTCTTGAATAAAGATGGCATTGCATAGAGCTATCTAACCACTATTGTGTAAAGAGATGATGAGGCGGGATTGCTTCTGAAGTCTTTCACATGAAGGCTAAAACTTCAGATGTAATGGTCAGCTTTTAAATATATAGTGTGAGCAATACCTTCAAAGACATTTCTTTGCTTTTGATGTTTTTAGTTGTACCTGAAGCATAACATGTCCCAAGCACTGTAGTAGAGACAAACATGGTTGGAAGGTATAACAACACTAGCTTAACTATTAGTCATTTCACAGCTCTATGTTGGCAGGTAATCAAGTCTTTAGGAGCATAATTTACTCATATTATCTTTAATTTTCAATCCCTTGTGATTTCATAGAAGTAAACAAGTTCTGTTCTTATCTACATGTATATAGATAGGAGATACAACAATCTTAATGACTAACTTTTCTTCAAACATCTGACTTGAAAACGTTACTCAGACATAGACGTAGGCATATACTTTCTATCTTTGCATCCCCCTGTCTTTCAGTATACATATAGGATTGCAAACCTTATATATATAAGGTTATTAAATATTAGGAATTTGGTTAATAAAAACAAGAATAGAAGAGTATACTGAAATTAGGTAGCAATTCTATGGATTAGTTGCACTTGCTTTATCTAAGCCCTCTGCAGTCTTAGAAATAATAAAAGTTTAGTTTAAGGTGAGACTTGTGTTTTCAATGCAATCTAGTGCTCTTTGTATATTAGGTACCTTATATCTCTGTTCTCCTATGTTAAATAAAATTATTTATTTTTTATAATCTAGAAATTTCAAAAATTACGGGAGAAATTTTTGGGAAAACAATTAATGAGCCATGCCAAGATTAAGGTTTATTTAGATTAACGAAGAGTTGAAAGGGTAATGAAATAACAATGAAATAATATAAATGATAAATCCATAAAGAAAATTTTATTTCTTTGTCTGACACCTCCAAATCTAGCTCTTTCCTTATCTCAAAGGTTGACAGTGATTTGTCCTAGATCTGTTGTATGGTAGGACATGAAGTTAGGATGCCCCTGAATAGAATGTGTGCCAAACTATGTTTATCCTTCACATGTCAGTATGTCTCAGTGCATGGAATTTAACTTATCTACATATAGAAGCTTGATCTTTTTGGTTTGCATAAGCACCTAATGCCATCTAAGGTACCCTAGGATAACCAAGTGTCGCAAACTCTTTGTAAAAAAGAAACTGTTCATAAAGAGGATGTCTCAAACAACTTGAGTGGGATGCCCTGTAGGGGAGAAATGGAGTAAGCAGTTCGGAGGTGGGACAGAGGGCAGTTTCTCTCCTTTTCGCTCCTGCTGTTGCGCAGAGACAGAACTAGCCTAACTGTGCAGGGGCAAGCAAGAAAATGAGAACTTTCTGGAGCAATTTTTTGTGCAGGCATAAGAAAGACTATATAATGACAACACACCACCTGTGTCTTTGTTGATCAACAACCTATGGACCAAGTTTGTTACTCTATGATAACACAGGATCCAAGAATAGTGATTCTTCTTTTCCTGTCCCCTCTTCTCTTTTAGCTTTCCTCTTTGTTCTCTCTCTCCTTCTTACATATATTCATGTATTTTGTATGAATTGCAACGGGTTCTTAGGAAAATAGTCTTATTGCCAAAGTGCCTTTATTTTCTCAGTTGATCGTTTCCAGATTGTCTCAGTTTATTCACTGAAGTTATCAGTTAATAAAGTTATTAGCAAAACTGTTCCTCTGAGTCATTATTGTGACTCAACACACCCTGTGGCTCTGAAGAGACCAGTTCTTCCAGGCACTCCAGCCTTCAAGGAATTCAAAAGATTCACCCACCTCATAACACACCATGTAGGATGAAACACCAAGATATGGGTTGACAGGTATGATGTAGGATCTATGGGAAACCTATATCCTCTGTATCAAAATCTGGAGATATTCAGGATACCACTCAACTAGAATTTGATATCCGGAAGTGGACAATTGAGTGATGCCTCAAAAATGAAAAAAGATGAACAGTCCCATCTCATAAATCTGTATGCTTTGGTTCCTTTTCATTATCTTCTATTTCATCAAATAAATATGTATTTCAGATTTTCATTCTTGTTCAGGATGAAAAAAAAAATTGAAATATTGGACTTTATAGTGAACAGCTGTGGAAGAAAATAAGTTTTGATCTGGAACCCGCTATTTATGATATAAATATAAAGGTAAACATCACAGTAATTCTCAGGGAACTTGGAAGGTGGAGCACTGGTTTCAGAAGGGAAGAGTTAAGAAACAACAGCAAAGACATCATCTGAACATCAGTTGCAGCGTCAGCACCTCTAAAAATGTTTCTGTATGAACAACTCAGTTTAACATGACAAGAATGAAACCTTTCACCTTATTAGCCAATATGTGTCCCATGAAAAAAAGTAAAGACATTTTCAGGTAGCTGAGGCTGGTGAATGTAGTTATTCAGCAGGGCATATCTCGTTTTGTGTCAGACAGTTTCTAACAGCTCATGTTACCTAGTTCATTCCCTTTCTTATCTTTCTGATCTCTACTTTGACAGCATCTATTGTATTACTGAAGAACCCATTTTCATTGTGGCTATGTTGATTTGGACCGACAGTGCTTTTCAGTCACATTAGTAAATGAGCAGTTCTCTTTGGCAGATTTTTGAGACGTGTCAAGAAAAGACAGTACCTTCAAAAAACTCTGGAATAACATTGCTGGAGTTGAGGGCTAGCTGTATTACTACCACTACTGCCTTTTCTCCATGGGTCAGAATAAATCCTTAATAACAATAATAACAGCAATCTGTTTTAAACTTAGAAAATATGGGGGGGGGAAGATATTTTGTGCAATTTTAATGATCATCATAATCAAGATGAGGAGATTAATACTGCTCCTACCATGTGATTATGTCAGATCAACAGTGAAGTTCTGTGTTCAGCGTGCATATAACTGGTTCTTTTCTCGGTTAAATATTTAACTCTGATTGTGAGACAATCATCAGCAACTACAAAGAAATAATAAAAATAAATTCCCCAGAGACTTTATCCTCAGATTAAGCTTTAAGAATTTTTCTGTGAAGAGTGTAGATGGATGAGGAGGAAAGATCCTGAGAGTATTTCATTCCACTCCATTGCTACAATTCAGGTGATAGCTGCTCTTTAGTCAAGTAATTTTTCTATATCATCAACTGTACTGAAAGGAATAAAAATTATTTCTAGTTCCTAAATAGCAAGCAGCAACTCAGACATAAGGCTTTTCAAAATCTGAAGAAAATCAGGGCAGTCTGGCCAGTTTTGAGATTAATTGTGCATTGAGTCCATGTGAGTCATTATCATCCCAGTTACGGTATTCTGGGGAACAGATGGAAATGGGTAATCTAAAGTCAGGAGTGGAGAGCTGTTTCTGTTCATGAATTTCACAAAAACCTTCTTAAGTAGCAATGAGAAGTGAATAATTTCTCAGATGTTTGGCATGGAGTGAGACAGAGAGCACAGATATCTTCTACCAATGCCTCCCAAAGCAGCACCTTTGTCAGTCTGATTTGAAAAGGACAGACAAAATTCTTCTAAAGCATTCAGTGAAAGCCTTAGTTATGAAGGCTGTAGATAAACTAAATCAGGTCTTTCACCTTTCCAGTTTAATATTTGTATACTCCTCTCTTCTCTTCTCTTCTCTTCTCTTCTCTTCTCTTCTCTTCTCTTCTCTTCTCTTCTCTTCTCTTCTCTTCTCTTCTCTTCTCTTCTCTTCTCTTCTCTTCTCTTCTCTTCTCTTTTCTCTTCTCTTCTCTCCCCTCCCCTCCCCTCCCCTCCCCTCCCCTCCCCTCCCCTCCCCTCCCCTCCCCTCTCCTCTCCTCTCCTCTCCTCTCCTCTCCTCTCCTCTCCTCTCCTCTCCTCTCCTCTCCTCTCCTCTCCTCTCCTCTCCTCTCCTCTCCTCCCTTTTCTTCTTTTCTTCTTTTCACTTGTGACACATGGGAAAGGCTCTTTTCCCAATGAGCAGCTTACATCTCCATAAATAAAATTCTGATGGGAAAGGAAAAATCCTTTAGCTTTTTACCTTAGATGTGAAGTGTTTATCCACACAGTATCAGTTGGCCTCAGGGGCAGAGAGAGGCCCTTTGCTCATTCTGTTTTCTGGCTTTGCATAGCCCACCAGCCCTAGATACAAGTTCCTGCTAAGCAAGGAAATTTGACCAGAATCTTATCCTCACCTGCAGCAAATATTAAGTTACTGGTTAATTCTTTACATGAGGACACAAGTATTTTCCATCTGGCTGTTTTCTGAAGTCCCAAAGATGCATCCTGAAGGTTTTTACTTGATTAGACTCTCAAAATGCCTATAATTTACATTTATATTCATGAGATAGGTTAACAATATAGATCACTGGTCTAAGAATCAACTTGGATTCAGCTTGGGTCACTTTTGAATTTCTGGAACACTTACGGAAGCATATTTTTGCATGGGAGTCTATCGGCTTTAGAGAGAGCTGAGCAAGTTTTCATAAAGTTCATTAGTACATAAATATTTTATCAAGGTGACTAAATCCAGGCTGTACACACCCAAGCTTTAACCTAAGCAGACAGAAAAAAATAAAAATTAATAAAATCATTGCTCTTCCTACTTCATTTTTATAAAGTAATTCACTACTGAACTAATCCACTAACTGCATCAGCCAGGAGATCCAGCCAAAATTGTCATGGAACATCTTTTTTTGCAGCTGCATTATTTGAATGGCAGGATATGTTTCAAAGACTTTTCTGTGACTGGTAAAAAGAATACAATATTCTAATGCAAAAAAACTACAATCCATTGTATGTTATGTCTGATTCCAACATAGAGTAAAAGTTCATCGAGTACCTTAAAAATAATAGGAAAAATTGTGAACAACACCAATCTGTCATCTTGCTTTCAACATGGCATTAGAGTGCTTAATAATATGTCTACAGACAGAGGAAATTCACCTTACCATCTGCACAATTGTTAGGCTTAAAGCTTTTTTTGTGGAAATGATGGAGTGATTTGCACCATGGTGTACTAATTAATGGCATTATCAGGTTTCAAATAAGTCTAAGTCATCAAAAGAAAGTATAAATATTTATGTACATTAAAACTTCATATGCCATCACTCTTCATTTATTTTACCTTTCGGGGGGGGATTTACTTTATATATATATATATATATAATCAAATATTTTATTGGAGGGTTTGGGAAAAGCTTTAGGAAGTGAAATATTGAGACCAAGTGAATATTCTCCTTTGTTCTGGAGAATTGTTTGCATTTTCTTTTGTCGGGGGAGGAATGTTACTGCAGCTACTTTAATGCAAAATTTAATTCATATTCTCCCACAGAGTCTGATAAAAATTTCCTAACTGAGATGAGTGGTGAGACTGTTTAATTTCTTCACTGTTTACTGTATGTGCTTTCTATGTTGTGTTCTGTTCAAAGAAAAAAAATATTTCTATAAATATATTAGCAACAAAAGGAGGGCTAAGGAGAATCTCCATCCTTTATTGGATGTAGGCGAAACACAGCGACAAAGGCTGAAGAAAAAGCTGACATACTTAATGCCTTCTTTGCCTCAGTCTTTAATAGTAAGACCAGTTGTTCTCTGGGTACCCAGCACCCTGAGCTAAAGGACAGGGATGGGGAGCAGAATGAAGCCCCCATAATCCAAGGGGAAATGGTTAGCTGCCTGTTACACCACTTCGACACACATAAGTCTATGGGGTTGTATGGGATCCATCTAAGGGTAATGATGGAGCTGGTGGAAGTGCTCACCAAGAGACTTCCAATCATTTATCAGCATTCTTGGCTAACTGGGGAGGTCCCAGTTGTCTGGAGGTTAGGAAATGTGATGCCCCTTTATAAGAAGGACTGGAAGGAGGATCTGAGGAACTATATGCCTGTCACTCTGACCTCGACATCAGGGAAGGTTATGTAGCAGATGATCTTAAGTGGCAGCATATGGCACATACAGGACAACCAGGCCCAGTCAGCATGGGTTTATGAAAGACAGGTCCCGCTTAACTAACCTGATCTCCTTTTATGACAAGATGACGCACTTAGTGGATGAGGGAAAGGCTGTGGATGTTTTTCATATGGACTTTAGTAAAACCTTTGACACTTTCTCACCACATTTTGCTGGAGAAACTGGCTGCTCATGGCTTGGATTGGAATACTCTTCTATGTTTTAAAAACTGGCTGGATGGCTGAGCCCAAAGAGTGGGGGTGAACAGAGTTAAATTCAGTTGGTGGCCAGTTACAAGTGGGGACAGTTCTGTTCAATATCTTTATCAATTATCTGGACGAGGGGGTCCTTATAAACTTATTTTAACCCGGGGTTTGTGCCTCACTTCCAGCCTGACCGGCTGAGGGTGGGGGAGGGGCAACAGAAACGTGCTCTCCGGTCCTGGCAGGGCCTAAACCACCACACCATCCCTGGAGGTATTTAAACGATATGTAGATGTGGCATTTAGGGACATGGTTTAATGGTGGCAGTGCTAGGTTAATAGTTGGAATAGATAATTTTAAGGGTCTTTTCCTACTTTAACGATTTAATGATTCTATGAATCTATGCTTATTAGAAATGTATCTATGGGATGGAAAAGTATTAATTAAATTTTTAAAGGAAAACTTGTGCTATCTGAATTCCTGTCATGTTTTCTGTATTTTTGCTCACATTTTGCAAATTGCTTTGCATTTCTTACAATACTAATATGAAGTCAAATACTAATATGGGTAAAAGGGGGTATATTTAACAGAGACGATGGGAAAACATTTAATGAGGACACTTCGAATAATACCTAGCTGACTATAAATATTTGACAAAACTGTTTATGAACTGAAGCTTTGTGCCTGATAACTGAAGAGCCAAATAAACAATCTGAATAGCTTTAGAGATTGTCTTTGATGTACTAAGGGTGATATTCATTAGGTCACCTAATTCTTTTTTTTGGTCCCCCTCCATGGTGCTTCAATGGACTTATTGATAAAGCAGTTGTTAAAGAATTCTGTAATTCCTTTATTTACTATAATTTGATAATATGTGTCTATTTTCCTTAGTACACAATTACATGATGGTAATTTAAATACTCCAAACCAGACTATGGTAAAGAGCTCTTCAGAGGGTTTGTCTTAAATCAGCCTGATAACTGAAGCTAGTAACGTACACAGCAACCTGCATATCTGCTAACATATTGTTTTGACGTGACATGATAACTTTATGCTCTCTAGTTTGCTTGTTTAAGATATTGGTATTGCTGAGTTTGCCTAAACATTTCAAGACTCAGAACTTTTGCCATCCACCCTCCAGATGGAGTTACTTACCATAAAATTTTAAAGTTTCCATCTTCTTCAGTAGGTCCAAAACACATTGAATCTGTTGAACTTCATGGTTCCCTGTCTGAAAGTTTAAATGGAGGTCTTTCTGAACTTTATTATCCTCTTGCCTCTCTTCCTTTATTTTCCCCTAAGAATGGGCTTGATTGAGTTGCTGAGCAGTGGTGACCCAGAGCACGTGATTCATTGCTAGTACACAAATATCCAGAGCTGTTAGAGATGTGCTGGGATAAATAAGACATCATCAGAGGGCTGATGGATATGATGCAGGACCTGTGGAATACCTCTTCTCTTGGTGTGACCAGTGACCAACAAGGATCACCTTTGTCATCTTAAATGGCACTACAAATTTTTATGTGCTTTCTTCACAGCTACATCTTTGTTTCTACTACTCTGTCATACTTAGGACATGTAAATCTTTTGTTTTTCTCAACCCATGAACATCAGTTTGAAAGAAATCCCTGACATTTCACAAACCAGATCTACCTTTTAGTAGAATGAAATGTCTTTGTTTTTCCAGAATTCTCAATATCAGCCTATTTTCCCCAAATGGTGTTCTAAACTTCTGCCACACACAGAATCACAGAATCACAGAATCACAGGATCAGTGTCGTTCAGTTTTGTGGGATTTGCAGCTTTTGTCAAGGTCTGAAAGCACAGGCAGCATGTCTGGTCCTTCTGATATGCCTTTCCTCTTGTTATGTTTCTTTTTTCTGTAGTATCTCTTCTGGGCTGGTCCTTACATATATTGTGCATATTTGTGCTTATCCTTGTTTTCTATACTGAGGCTCACGTAAATAGGTTATATTTCTACCTAAATCATTTTATGTTAGGATTTGTCATATATATTACACAGCGTAGTCTGATATCTACAATGTTAGCTTTAAATTGTCTGCCAAGCAAATAATGATAAATGCAAAGAACAGATGATAAAATGTCACAACTTGTACAAACAGGAATTTTCAGGCACATTTTGCTATTGTGGAAGCATTAAAGGCTTTATCAAAAACATTAGATGTAACCATGCTTCCATCTTGCAGGGTGAAGCTCTTTTTCTTCTAAGCAGTTGAGTTTTAGCACGGATTCAATAATCTTTACTTTTCACTTTGGAACTGCTATTGTCACTGACATTGTAAAAAAAAAAAAAAAAAAAGGATCACCCAATGGCTGGGGACCCAGTGCTTCTATAGCTTTTAGTTCCTGCCAAGAACTCGGCTTTCTTCTCATTTCGTTTTAAACATCTCCAGCATGGCATCCTTATGAACCAGTTATATTAGAGTCCTTTCATCACAGTGGTGGCACTTAGTCACTATCAGAACTTAAGTGAATGAATGATTGTAGAAGCACATTTTAAGACAAGACTAATAATCTCCAGAAGTACCATTCCATAATGTTAATCTGAATGGTTAGGTCAGATGTCAAATTAACACTATAGATACTTGGATAAATAAACTATATTCAAAGGCCTTTAGAAGCCCCTGAGACTGGAGTATACCAGGCACTCTGGGACATATGTTTTCACATTTAGGTGCCTGAGATCCTATTTCTTTGATTGTACTGGAAATGAGCAGACTCTGGGTGGTTGCTAAGCACAACTGACATTCTGGCTTTATAGCAGCAGTGAAATTGATAAAATGTCAACTGTACTGCACATCTCCAGCATCCATGGAATAGATGACATTTCATAAAAATTGTGTCTATACCTATATTTTGAAACTTTTTTCAGTATTTTGAATCTTCAGAACTTTTGGGGGGAGAGGGCAATTCAGGCGGGTGATTATGTTTCATTTAAACAAGATCCAAACTAAACATAAACACATTTTTCACACTGAGAATCTTAATTTTAATTCAAATCCTATAATATCTGTAACTCATTTGCAGAAGTTGTCACTTTGAGTATAAATACTATCTTTCTATCGAAATAGTTTTAAAACAAAAATATTCTCAAACCTGTAACTATAGTAAATGTGTGGGGGTTGTTTGGTTTTGGGGTTTTTTTTGGTGTTGTGTTTTGTTTTTTTTGTTGTGCTTTTTTTTTTTTTTTTTTTTTTCCTGAAGAAATGCTGGAAGTTTGTTTAATTTTATTTGGGTTTTTTTGATGTTTGCTGATTAAAAGAGTTATTATTTACTCATATATCATACTATTCTATAAGTGCATAGCAGTCATTTTTCTTAGACCAAAAAAGTGAAATAAAAAAAGAAATTATATTTTCATTTCATATGAAGTAGAAAAGAAAGATTAATGTATAAAAAATTCTCTATTGTCTAGTTGAAACAGAGAGACCATATCAGCAATTTCATTTCCTTGTGTTGCTGTGACAGCAAAGTCACATAGCCTTAAATTCATGCATAAGAAAGACAAAGACTGTACTGCAGTTTCCACAGAAGTTCTACAACAGCAATAATGGGCAGTTAGAAGCACTAGGCTTTATCACTGTTTTTATCTTTATTTCAGCAAATTGACAATACAGTCACAGCTCTTTCAGTTAGGATATACATTGCATTTGTTGTGAAAGTGCTTGAGTGTCTTGGAAAACTGGGAATGCTCAGCATGAATTTCATTTAAGTACAAAATCACAGTATGACTTGGCATTAGGTACTAAGCCCTTTTGGAAAAAAAAAAAAAAAAAAAAGGGCATTCATATTCTTAGTTTTTTCAAAGAACAGAACCAAAAAACTTTACAACATTTTCATTTTGCTACTCTCTACACTCAAGTAAACTATAAAATCAAGGAAGTAAAAGCCAAAAGGAACCTCTAGAGATCATCAAATCTCATCTCAACCTGGTTCAACAATGTATGAAGGCACAGCTAGAGAAGCTGATGAAACCAATGCAAATTATGTCTCCTCGAAGTATAATATGGTTGTGTATCAGAATATCATAGAATTTTTCAGGTCAGAAGGAACCTCCTGAGATCTATGCTTCTGCTAGGAGTAAGGTCAGTTACAGCAGGTTATTAAGGGATGTGTCCAAGTTGAGTTATCAGTATCTCCAAATAGGGAGTCTCTACAACCTCTCTGGGAAACCTGGTCCAGTGTTTGACTTCCTTAACAGCAAAAGCCCCTTTTTCTTATGCTTACAGAGAATTTCTTGTATATCAATTTGTGCCTTCTTGTCCAATCACATAATATCACTGAGTGAGAGGAGTCTGGCTTTGTCTTCTTTACTCCCCCACATCAGGTATTTTACACATTGATAAGATTCCTCCAAGCGTTCTCTTCTCCAGGATGAACAGTCACTGCTCCCTTAGCCTCTCCTCACATATCTGATGCTTCAAGACCTTAATAATCTTCATGACCTTTTGCAGGACTTACTCCAGTATTTCCATGTCTCTTTTCTACTGAGGAGCTCCGACTTGGACCCAGCACTCCAGATGGGGCCTCACCAGTTCTGAGTTAAGGGGAAGAATCACCTCCCACAGCCTCCTAGCAATGTTCTTAATGAAATCTGTGAAGTTGTTGGCCGCCTTTGCTGCAAAGGAGCATTGCTGGCTTATGGTCAATTTGCTGTCCATCAGAACTCCCAGGTTCTTCTCTGGAAAGCTGCTTTCCAGTTGTTCAGCCCCAACATGTACTCATGCACGTACTTATTCCTTCCCATATGCAAGACTTTGTATTTCTGTTTGTTGAACTTTTTGAGATTACTCCATTCTCCAGCCCATTTCTCCAGCCTATTCAAGATCCTCTGAACAGCAGAACAACCATCTGGTTTATCAACCACTTCTACCAGATTAGTATCACCTGTAAACTTTTTAGAGCACACTCTGTCCAACACCTAGGTCATTAACAAAGAAGTTAAACAGTATTAACACCAGTACGAACTCTGGTACACACTCTGGTGACTGATCTCCAACTAGACTTTGTGACATTGATCACAACCTTTTGAATCCAGCAGTTAAACTAGTTTTCAGTCCACCCCACTGTCCACTTATCTGAGCCAACTCTATTTTAGATGCATTGTCATAGCAACATGGAAATGTAATACGTTAAACCTATTATGAGCTACTGTTAAGAGTGAGTCATCCCCAAACACCAAATTCTCATAATTACCGAAAAAAAAAATCTATATCAAGAAATATCTTGATATCCAGGCATGTTTCTACAGACATTAATTGAATCTATAGGCTACTTGGTTATCTTTATCCCTCTTTTATTGTTTGCCCCTGCGCTCTCATTTTGTAAATTATAATAGTTATTATTCTGGTTCCTGTGTCTGCAGTGATAATTTAGATACCAGTGATTTCATACTAATTCCCAGCTAGTTTGTACAGTCTAATCTGGTTCATACCCACTATTTTTCTGGATTCATCTTCCATTGGATTCCCTAGCATGTCAATATTTGATCTCATTGAGACTAAAGGGGCTCTTTCTAGATAAATTCTACCAGTCTAATAGTAAAGCTCTTCCACTTATCATTGGTTTATTTGGAATTTTTTTTATTTACTTATTTGCATTAAGTTTTTAGAAAATTATATCAATACTATTTACTAATGTTGGGATCACTTCATTTAGTGTTGTACTGTATGTATTATTCTTTTTTCAAACTCATTCTAAAATAATAATGGTAAATATTACCATTTTATACACTGATTCCTGCATCTCTGTTAATTCAGTATGCTTTGGAATATGACAATATCACTTGTTTTTTTGTATAAAATAAAATATTGTTAGCATAGCATTACTTTTATTTTCTTCATCCTGCACACAACTGCCTTGCTGTTTAAGATGAAATTTAGCTTTTGTTGAACACTCCAACCCAAGGAAAATATGAAATGTCCTATATGCAGACTCTTCCCTTTCTTCATAATCAGTTAAGTCACATCTCCCTACCTTACTGCCAGAAGCTTGTCTACAACAAAGTTCATTACTCACCCTCTCAAGCTATACAAGTGGTAAAAGTATGAGAATTTTCTTTTAGGAACACTTAATTTGGCTGCTCTCTCCTAAATCTCTGATTTCCAGTTTACAACTGGAGAAGATAACATGAAGGGCTACATTTTCAAAAGCTGGTTGCTCTTCACTCTGTTCTCCATGGCAGATGCAGGGTACCAATTATTTTCCATTTCTAATGCCTTTCACATCATTACAGAGGACTCCATCATCCTGTTTTTAAACATTATTTACTAGAATTTAATATTAGTAAGACAAAACAAAATGTAATTGACTGTAATTGTTGTATATTACAGAAAACTAATTTATAATGAACTCTGGAATAGACCATAAAGGATAGCATCAACATGGAAATGTATCTGAAAAATCTGATGAGAACATCTAGTCACTGGCAGTCTGATCCAAGGATTGTACTATGTCAGTCTCTTCCACCTCTATGTTACTCTTTCCCTGCTTTGTTCCATAATGCTCTGTTTTTAGCAGATGATAGCCATAGATCTTCTATTCAGGCATGTGTTCATCGGTCATGAAATGATGTCTTTGATAGATTCTCCTCCCAGTAGTTATGATACATACAGTCTCCTGAATCTGAAATATTTTGATTTTAGTTTATTTGTCCACTAGCAGGTGGTATGTCCAGAATCTTCAAGCCACTATTTAAGTTGCATCTTCTAAATCTGTCTTTGTCAAAATTTGTTTGTGTGAGGAGTCTTACTCTTTTAAAAATCTAATAAAAGACTCACTCAATGTCTTTAATGAGTTGCTACCAATAAGTGAAAAACCCTTTATCAGAGAATCCTTAAGAAACTTGTGCACAATTTCCAAAATGTGTTCTGTCTCTACTTGTGTAAAGTCTTTGGCATGTTTTGCTCATTTTTATTCTTCTTTTTTAAACCACAGTTGTTGTGTTTTGAGCCCAGAGGGCAACTGAGCACCAGGCTGCTGCTCACTCACCCCTTCCCCCTCAGGAATTGGAAGAGCAAAATAAAGCAAAAGGCTCAAGAATCAAGACAAAGACAGAGAGGGATGAGTCACCCATTACCATCACAGGCAAAAGATAGATTCCTTAGGGGAAGAAAAAGAACATCAATTTAATTCAGACACCTACAACAACTCTTAACAGACAGAGTAAGACAATGAGAAGCATTACCACATCTTAAAAACACCTTCCCCCCACCCTTCCCTTCTTCCCAGGCTCAGCTTTGCTCCCCATTTCTCTACCTCCTTCACCCCAGCAGCCCAGGATGACAGGGAATGGAGGCTTCAGTCAGTCCTGCTGGTCCTTCCTCCTCAGGAGAGGGACTCCTAGAATTCTTCCTCTGCTCAAGCGTGGGGTCCATCTCCCATGACAGTCTTCCACGAACTTTCTCCAACATGAGTCCTTCCCATAAGATGCAGACCTTCCTGAACTGCTCTGGCATAGGTCCCTCCCATGTGTTGCAATCATCCCAACTCTGAACTTCCCAGAGTCCCGGCCTTCTTCAGACACCACCACCTACTCCAGCATGGAGTCTTCCATGGGCTGCAGGTGGGTGTCTGCTTCACTGGTGACCTCCATGGGCTGCAGGGCGACATCCTGTCCTCTCACCATGGACTGCAGGGGAGTCTCTGCAGTGGCACACCACATATATAAACCCTGCAAAATAATTTTTAGATACACCTAATGTAAAATCTATATTGTACTGTCCTCAAGGCATTTAGAAAATACATATTATTTTGTAATCAGTCTTAAATATAGGTATGTCAGCCAGAAAAGGAAGGTCAAAGAAAGTGTACCCCTCTGATGAACAAGACCAGGAAACTTGTAACAACAGATGAGGAGAAGGTTGAGATACTCGACAATATTTTTGCCTCACTCTTTCATGGCAGTTTCACTTCCCACATCAATTTGATTGCAAGACAGGGACTGGGAGAACAAAGTCTCTCCCACTCATAAGAGATCAGGTTCTTGACCATGCGAGGAACCTGAACATAAACAAGTCTATGGGACCTGACAAGATGCATTCCATAGTCCTGAGGGAATTGGCTGATGTAGTTGCCAAGTCACTCTCCATCATCTTTGAAAAGTCATGGCAGTCAGGTCAAGTTCCCAGTGACTGGAAAAATGTAAACTTTGCTCCCTTTTTTAAAAAAAGTTAGAAAGGAGGACCTTGGGATCTACTGACCTGTCAGCATAACCTCTGTGCCTGGGAAGACCATGGAACAGATCCGCCTACAAGTTATACTAAGACACATGGAAGACAGGGAGGTGATTTGAGACAGCCAGCATGGCTTCACCAAGGGCAAGTGTTGCTTGACCAAGTGGCTTTCTATGATGGAGTGACTACATCAGTGGACAAGGGAAGAGCTATAGATATTTTCTGTCTGGACTTTTGTAAGTCCTTTGACACAGTCCCCCACAACATCCTTCTCTCTAAATTGGAGAGAGATGGATTTGATGGGTGGACTGTTCAGTGGATGAGGAATTGGATGGATGGTTGCATCCAGAGAGTAGTGGTCAATGGCTTAATGTCTGAGTGGAGAACAGTGACAAGTGACATCCCTCAGGGGTCTGAACTGGGACCAGTACTGTTTAATATCTTCATCAGTGATGTAGTCAGTGGGATCAAGTGCACCATCAGGAAGCCTGCAGATGACACCAAGCTGAGTGGTGTAGTTGACATGCCTGAGGGAAGGGATGATGTGCAGAGGGACATGGACTAGCTCAAGAATTGAGCCCATGTGAACCTCGCGATGTTCAACAAAGTCAAGTGCAAGGTCTCACACCTGGGTCAGTGCAACTCCCACTATCAATACAGGCTGAAAGATTGAGACCAGGCCTGTGGAGGAGGACTAGGGGGTACTGGTGTTTTAAAGGCTGAGCATGAGCCAGAAATGTATGTTCACAGGCCAGAAAACCAAACCTATTCTGGGCTGCATCAAAACAAACATGGCCAGCAGGTCAAGGGAGGCGATTCTGCCCTCTTCTCTCACAAGGCCCCACCAGAAGTACTTTGTCCAGCTCTAGAGCTCGTACAGGAAAGACATGGAGCTGTTGAAGTGGGTCCAGAGGAGGGCTACAAAAATGATCATAGGGATGGAACACCTCTCCTATGAAGACAGGCTGAGAGAGTTGGGGTTGTTCAGCCTGTAGAAGAGAATACTGGGGAGAATTTATTGCAGTCTTTCAGTACTTCAGGGAACTTATGAGAAAGATGGGGACAAATATTTTAGAAGGATCTGTTGTGATAGGACAAGAGGTAATGATTTTAAACTAAAAGAGGGTAAATTTAGACTAGATATAAGGAACAATTTTTTTACAATACAGGTGGTGAAACACTGGAACAAGTTGCCCAGAGAGGTGGTAGATGGCCCATCCCTGGAAACATTCAAGGCCAGGTTGGACAGGGTTCTGAGCAACCACATGTAGTTGAAGATGTCCTGGGACTCGATGGCCTTTAAAGTTCCCTTCTAATTCAAGCTGTTTTATTATTCTATGATTCTATGATCCTTGGAAGCAGCTGTGAAGGGTAGGGTAGGGAATGGGGCCCACACTCACAGAAAGTGTTGGATTCATTAGCTCATCTCCAGTGCATCTATACCAATGCACGCAGTATGAGCAACAAAGAGGGGGAGCTTGAAGCAGCACAAGAACTATGACATAGTAGCTATCACAGAAACGTGGTGGGATGCCTCACACAACTGGAGTGCTGCAATCGATGGCTACAAGCTCTTCAGGAGGGATAGACAGGGAAGGAGAGGTGGTGGAGTGGCCCTGTATGTAAGAGAATGCTATGACAGCCCAGAAATCAAGTATAGTGATAACAGGGTTGAGAGTGTTTGGATTAGGTTAAGGGCCAATGAAGTAGATCTTGCTGTGGAAGTCTGCTACAGACCCCCCAGCCAAAGCAGTGAGGTGGATGAAGCTTTCTATAAACAGGTGGGAAAAATCTTGAAGTCACTTGTCATTGTTCTTGTGGGGGATCACAGCACAGCAGAGAGGGAACAATCCAGGAGGTTCCTGGACTGTGTGGAGGATAACTTGCTCACACAGCTGGTGAGTGAGCCGACCAGGGAAGGTGCCTCCTGGACCTGCTGCTTGTGAACAGGGAAGAGCTTGTGGGGGAAGTAAAGGTTGGAGGGGGTCTAGGGTGCAGCGATCATGAGATGATTGAATTTTCGATCCTTCAAGATACAAAAAGAGGGTTTAGTAAAACTGCCACCTTAGACTTCCGCAGGGCTAACTTTGACCTGTTCAAAGGACTGATTAACAAAATCCCTTGGGAGGCTGCCTTGAGGGATATGGGATCCACAAAGGCTGGACAAACTTCAAGAGAGAAGTCTTAAAGGCACAGGAGCAGGCTGTTCCCGTGTGCCGAAAAACAATCAGGCGGGGAAGGAGACTGGCCTGGCTAAACAGGGACCTTTGCCTGGATCTCAAGAGCAAAAGGAGAATCTATTGCCTTTGGAAGAGGGGACAGGTCTCTCATGAAGACTATAAAGATGTAGTGAAGTTATGCAGGCAGAACATTAGGAGAGCCAAAGCACAGCTAAAGCTCGACTTGGCTACAGCTGTTAAGAATAACAAAAAATGTTTCTATAAATTCATTAACAGCAAAAGGAGGATAAGGGAAAATCTCCCTCCTTTACTGGATGCAGAGGGAAACATGGTAACTACGAATGAGGAAAAGGCTGAGGTGCTCAACGCCTACTTTGCCTCAGTCTTTAGCAGTGAAACTGGCTGTTCCCTGGACACCCAGCCTCATGAGCTGGGAGATGGGGAGGGGAAGCAGACTGAGGTCAGCACAGTTGAAGAGGAGGTGGTCAGAGACCTGCTACACCACATGGATGCACACAAGTCTGTGGTACCAGATGGGTTACACCCAAGGGTGTTGAGGGAGTTGGCAGCTGTGCTCGCGAAGCTGCTTTCTGTCATTTACTTGAAATCATGGCTAACTGGGGAGGTCTCATTGGACTGGAGGGTGGCACATGTGACACCCATTTACAAGAGAGGCAGAAAGGAGGATCCAGGAAACTATAGACCTGTCAGTCTGACCTTGGTGCCAGGGAAGGTCATGGAGCAGGTCATCTCCAGTGACATTAGAAGTCATATGATGGACAACCAGGGGATCAGGCCCAGTCAGCATGGGTTTATGGAAGGCAGGTCCTGCCTGACAAACCTGATCTCCTTCTATGACAAGATAACCCAACTACTGGATCAGGGTAAAGCTGTCGATATTATCTACCTGGATTTTCAAAAAGCATTTGACACAGGTCCCCATAGAGTTCTCATAGAAAAACTGGCTGCTCATGTCCTGGATGAGCCAACCGTTTGCTGGATCAGGCACTGGATGAATGGACAGTCCCAGAGAGTCGTGGTCAATGGAGCTAAATCCATCTGATGGCCAGTCACAAGCGGTGTTCCTCAGGGCTTGGTGTTGGGACCATTTCTTTTTTAACATCTTTATTGATGATCTTGATAAGGACATAGAATGTATCATCAGTAAGTTTGCAGATGACAGCAAATTAAGCGGGAGTGTCGATGTGCATGAGGATAGGGAGGCTCTACAGAGAGACTTGGATAGATTGGATCAGTGGGCCAACGTTAACGGGATGAGCTTCAACAGAGACAAGTGCCAGGTCCTGCACCTGGGCCACAACAACCCCATGCATGGCTACAGGCTTGGGGAGGTGTGGCTGGAGAGCTGTCTGGAAGAGAAGGATCTGGGGGTTCTAATTGACAAGCAACTGAACATGAGCCAGCAGTGTGCCCAGGTGGCCAAGAAAGCCAACGGCATCCTGGCTTGTATCAGAAATAGTGTGACCAGCAGGAGTAGGGAGGTGACAGTCCCCCTGTACTCTGCACTGGTGAGGCCACACCTGGAGTATTGTGTCCAGCTTTGGGCACCTCAATACGAGAGAGATATCGAGGTGCTGGAGCGAGTGCAGAGGAGGGCAACGAAGCTGGTGAAGGGTCTGGAGAACAAATCCTATGAGGAACGATTGAAGGAGCTGGGACTGTTCAGTTTGAGGAGGAGAAGGCTGAGGGGAGACCTCATCACTCTCTACAGCTGCCTGAAAGGACATTGTAGAGAGGCTGGTGCTGGTCTCTTCTCACAGGTGATTAGTGACAGAACAAGAGGGAATGGCTTTAAACTGCAACAGGGGAGGTTCAGACTGGAAATTAGAAAAAAATTTTCACAGAAAGAGTGGTGAGATAGTGGAATAGGCTGCCCAGGGAGGTGGTGGAGTCACCATCCCTGGATGTGTTTAAGGGTCATTTAGATGAGATGCTGGGGGATATGGTGTAGAGGAGAACTTTGTAGAGTAGGACTGATGGTTGGACTCGATTCTCAAAGGTCTTTTCCAACCTGAATGATTCTATGATCCTATCGTTTTATGGTCATTCTTAACAATTTGTCAAATAGAGCAGCTATGTTGGTAAATGCTAAATTGAACTAGCAAGTCAAAATTATAATCTTACCATGATTTTCTAAGAAAGAAAAGAGAATTCATGTCACATTTTCCAGCCATACCAAGTGGCTTCATTTTACCACACACCATAAAAAAAGGAAGGCAGGTGGGATACCACTGTACAAGTTAGCTCCATCTGCTTCCCAGCCAGTCTCTCAAGGTGCAAGCCAAAATTAACATGTCGTCTCCCAGCAAGTCATAGGAGTATTACTAATTAAAATATTACCAACGTGTCAGATTTGATTTTAATCAAGTAATTAGTAGTGTTGTGCATTAAAATAGATCTGAAAAAATACTGTAAAGTACCTTTTGATCCCTTCTCTTCATTCATTTAATAAAATAATATTAGTTTTATAGTAAATCAACTTCATTAAGAAATTTAATTTTGTTTCCACTGTGTAAAAACCTTGCTATAAACTATACTTACTATCTTAACAAAATGGGTATTGAGCCATGAAGTATGGAACTAGGAGCCAAGAACACTTCCATCTTAGCATTTTTAACAGATTCATGAAAAATTACTTATTTCTTTGAAAGTACTTCCTCACTGAATGACATCCATAGATAGTACAAATATTTGGAAATAAACCCCAACTTACTATCTGTTGAAAATTCTGCAAGTCTCATTTTAATATGTGACTGCTTTTAGCATTTAACTTAATTGAAATAGAAAGAATAAACCAGAACTTTTCACAAGGAATGTAAGAATGTAAACTTTATTTAAACTTTATTAGGTACAGAATCTTATATCTGGTAGATAGTCTAAATCATTTCATTCTGGTGGTGAAATCTATCATAGATAATTTTAGATAACTAAAATTCATGCATCCAGTCAAGGTCATCCAAATGCTTAAGATCTGACCACTTATCTAAGACTTAAGGTAGATTCATCACCAGGTTTTAGATCTAAGTTTAATGTTTAAATGTAATTGTTTAGGCATGTCAGGTGATGTGTTTCAGTTGTCAGAACACAGACATATACTATTATGTGAGATGCTTCTGAGTAGCCAAAACATCTGTAAGATGCTGGTAATTCTGACACCAGAAAATTATGTTTTCCTGAAACAGTATCTGGAAATTAAATGGGATATATGAGGACATGTCAAATAAGACTAAATGCTCTTTCTTAGACAACTAAAAATTACCTTCTACAAAAACAATAACTTAGACATCTTGAGATGGGCTTCACTGATTAAACTTAGACTGGTTAATGACACTGAGTCAACACTATCTCCTGCTTAGGCCTGACTGATGTGACCCTGGGACTGTAGACCTTCATCCTGGTAGAACAGCAATGGTAGGCTATTCCAGAGTGCATAAAAATGACAGAAGATGTTGGAGAATGGCTTGCAGAGCAAGGCCATGGGTCTGTGCAGGAGCTGATTACAGCCACCTGAGGTAAACAAAGGAAAAAACCCAGGGTACAGCTATGCTAACAAAGAAAGAGATTCAGGGCTCAGTTATGCTAACAACAGACTGTTACGTTAACAAAGAGAGAAACTGAGGTACACAATGGCCTTGAGTGTGATGGAAAGCAGCCTTGGGAAAGTAAGCAAGTCAGGGGAAGGAGGATGTTGAGACATACCTGAAATAGCACAAGGGGTTGGGATATTATAATGTAACCTTTTAGATGTATCCAATAGATTTGTGAGTTGTGTATTGTAGAGTGCTTATATAAGGTGTGATTTCTTTCAATAAAATCGAAGCTTGCCCTATCATTCACATTGAATCGGCTGCTTGCTTCCTCCCTCCTCCGCAAGAAGACACTAAGGGTAGGTAGATGAATCCTTTTCTTAGTTCACATGTACATACTTGCATTTAAATATCTAGGGCTTGGTTTAGTTGTCTAGATAGAGGAGTTTAATAGTATTTACGAAGCCTTAGGTAGGTTAAGATGTATGCATGAAGGTAACATATATGGTACTATTACAGAAGACCAGCTTTCTGAAATGGTAGCTGTAAAATATCTGGGATACTTTAAATCATCTAAAGTAACACCAGATCATTCTGTTTAGGACACTGAATTGATTTCCAAGTATGGAATGCAACTGCTGTATTAGGCATCTAATTTTACATGCAAAATTGCCTCTCTACATCTTTATGTGTAATACTCTTGCCATAATAGCAATAAAAATTTCCAATTTTGAGACTGTTATTAATCTATATTTTCTGTATTTTCTAAATAAACTGAGGCATTTATCTTTTTTTCCTCTTTTCTTTTTTCCTTTTTTTTTTTTTTTTTTAATTTCCATATGATTCCTCTATGATTATAAGATCGGTTACACTACTTCTCCTTAGGTACCTCTTTGCTTACTCAAATTTTGCATTAGTGTAAGCAAATTGGCTTCAGTTTTATCATATCTCTGAAAGCAGAACAATATAATTTCCTTTGTATATGAATCTAGTTCTGAGCATTTGTCTCTTGTGGAAACCAAATTTTTGGAAGAAATAGTTATGCAAAAGATGAATTTATATGCATATAAAGCAATTTTTCTCCCAAGTCTTATGTTTAGCACCACGAAGAAGACAGAATGTCAGTTTCCATATATCCTGCTCTGCCCTGAACAGCTGAGAACAACGTGATAGATGAATGAAAACATGCCTTTGCAGAATTCGAATTAAACTATAAACACTAGATTTCAGCCCTTGAAGTGACAGGCCATTTAAAGGAATTGATTGAAGATTAAAGTATCACTCTTAGACAAGGAGAGAGTATAAAAGCAGTACAGTTTTCTGTGGCCATGCTGACATTACATGAAACCTAGATTAGCAACATACACAGTAAGTCAAAAGGGAATAAAAATAAAGCTAATTTCAAAATATTTCCTCTTAAATATATGCACTTTGCCAAATGTTTTATAGGGATGTCCAATATTTTTTATTTTAAATTTTATCCTAAGTAAAGTTCACATAGATCAAGCCTCCAAAATTCCCGATCTAAAGAAGTAGTACATTCACTAGTAGATTTTTGGAGTCAAATATATGTTTTCTAATCCCTTCTTGATTTTTGTGTGATAGAGATAACCAGTCATGTTCTGGTGAAACTTTCAAAGAACATATTTAAATTCTGCTGTATTAAAATATTAATGAATGGATTTAAAATTTATCTGTCTATAAATGGATACAAAATCACACCCATATATTTAATTCATTCATCTAATATGTTCCTGAGGTCTTCAGGTTAATGGACATATACAGAATTAATGCTCTAACCAGTGAGAGTCTGACTCTTCTGTGTTGCACACTATTTCAACCCAGAAATTTTTCCAGAGTTTCAAGTTTTTTTCAAATAAGTTTTAAAACCTGGTGCATTCCCATGGAAAAAAAAAAAAATAGGTAATTGAGAAGCCTAAAATAATTAGTCTTTCTTTCTTTGAGCTAATTCTTAGAACATATGTGAGTGAAACTGGCCTCATGTTGCTATCTTGAATCACATAGGAAAAAAAAAATCCTGATTAACAATAGGCAGTGATGCCTTGGGATTAAGAAGTGGGAACTCCGAGACAGATGAAGTAACAGCGTATGTATAGACAAGTCTTTTAAGGTAATCAAACCATTCCTTACTGACTAATGTAGCTAGAAGAAACCATAGAGGAAAGTCAATATTTGTAAAAGAACAATGGTGGAGATCATCACATCTGTGGCTGAATTCAAGGGAAAAGTCAAGAAGTTGAAAAGGTTTTCACATGATGTTTTCGGGAAGTAAATAAAGCTATGAGTTTTTTCCTTTGATTTGAAACTGACTCTTTGCAAGTGTAGCAGCTGCTATACTGGTATACTTAGCTGATGTCTTTTACATTAATTTTTTTAACAAATATTTTAAAATGCTGCTTCGGACACATCAGTGAATCACATTTTAATCCCCTCAGAGAAATAATAGGTAGAAAAGAAGCAGTTTGACACAAGTTTACAATGCACATTTACATGTTAACAAAATAACAAAGTGAAACTTAAAGTAGTATTTGTAAAATCACATTACTAACAACACTTTTTGCTTTTCTCCATCTAATAAAACAATTTAGGAAGACAAGGTTATTGACATTTTGAAGGGAAATTTACTGAGAGATATTTTCTTTTCTTACATTTGTTTTCAAAACTTTGATACTTCATTTTTAGTATATTCACTAGCTTTTACTTCCAGTCCCTCTGGAAATATATCTGTATTGTCTCATAAAAATAGATTCAAACGTGGTCTGGCTGTCCAACCTGGCTCACCATGATCCACCTTTGATTCAAGCCTTCTTTTGCTGCCAGCATAGTGATACACTTGAGAAACTGGGCTAATTAGCTGAATCACACTGAAATCCAATACAGTAATGTAGTTTTTGGCCTAGAGATGGATTGCACCATGTCATTTCTGAACATGAGCACGGTGTGTTTAGGACTGTCTGCAAAAGCCATACAGTCATAATGAAACAGAGATATCACTCTTCAGTGTATTTTCACCTTTGAAGGGGGAATACCAGAAACTGATCAAGCCATTCCAGAAAAGAGCCATAACATCTCCCGTGCCTTTCAGGCAATACTTTCATTAGCATTTCCAGAATGACTTTTCTCTGTTTTGCAACAGCAGCAGAATTCTGAGTTTGTTGAAACATTTGAAGAGCTTTTAGGTTTACTTCCCAAAAGCTTACTCTATAAACATTTGTATAACTAATTATTTTGCTTTTTTATTTTCTTAAATTTTCCAAAGGTTTAACTTATATGCCTCATCCTCCTTCATCTAAGTGAATGGTGTAATTCATACCTCATTGTCTGCAGGTTGGATGCCTCATCTCGTTGATGCAATTATTTGGCTTTAGGAAGAAGTATCACTTCTCTTAGGCACCTCTTCACATGTGTAAGCCTAGACATACATTACTTGCTCCTTGGAGCATTTTATTGATAGAATATAGCTTGTAAGACAGTATTATAAAGGAGTTTTGTCTTTTTTCCAACAAATTATTTTTTAGACAAAATTATGGACCAATGTATATATATATTATGTTAGAAAAGTATGACTTGTAGTCTAGCCACTCAAAGTACTTACGATTTTCTTTTTCAACATTAAAAAAATTATAAATTAGTGAACAGCATGGGAAATAAGACAGATCCCTGTGAGATATGACTGAATAACCTTCAAATTTGGGAGCATGTTACTGATAAGTATTGAAAGGATGGGTTTTTTTCAATCAATTGTGCATTTGCCCTGCATGGTTTTTCTCTTTATCATATATCTTTTAATTCAGACATCAAACTGAGTAAGAAATTAGTATTATAGTTTGGTAGCTATCATGATCAACAATTTTGAACAGACCCTTTTGCTACCTGATCCTCAATAGAGAAACAACAGATTAGTTCTTAGTGAAATGACATCTCCCCAGTACTTGGCATATATTTGGGTCCCCTGCAGCCACAGCAACTGTGCCTTTTTTTCTTTTTTTAAAAAATTGGTTTAGCTCAAGTAGAAAGTAGTTTTCTGTGTCTTTAGAAAGGAATTAAACCACTGGCACTGCAGAGCATTGAATCTGTATCCTTCATAAAATAATGTAAAATGTCAAAATATTTCTGGTCAATGTTTAAAACAAAAAAAAAAATCTTAATGAAATTTAAAAACCTATTTTTCTGCTTCTGAAATGAAAAATGCCATCAAAAGCTTTGTATTTTACACTGCCTATACATTGGGAAGGGGGAGAGACATGCTAGTTAAATTCAAGTCTAATGAATTATTTTCAAACACCATATTCATTATAATTGTTATTGATTGAAAAATGCCCAATTCTGAAAATGACAATAGGATGAGTGAATGCATTAAAAGGTTTCTTAAAGTCAAGCTGGATAACACTTACAGGTTATCAAAGAGAAAAGCCATTATGGTTTTGATAGAATTTATTAATAACTACCAGCCTTTCAGACATAAACACTTCAAAAATTCTAGAAAGTAGATATCATCAGACCCTGTTTATTTGCATACATGTAGGCCAGTCATTTGCTCTTTAATTGACTCTTTCCCTATTTTAGCTTGTGATTTTGATTTCCAAGTTAAGATTTGTCTTACTATGTTTCTATTAACATTAGCTCTAGTCCTAAGAAAAGCAATAAATTAATCCCTTAAGTAATTTCCACAATAATAAAACCCTTATGTTTCTCTGATCTCTGTTATTCTGCCATTTTTTTATGTAGATATTTGTGATGTTTCTTACCTGCTTAGAAATAACCTTCTTCATGTCTGGCCAAATTTATTTATTTATTTAGGTCATCAGAGAGAGCTTTTAGTCCTTACTATGTTTTATTCTTTTATATACAAATCCGTATTGTTTTCTATTAATGATTTTCATATTCTCTCTTTTAAAAACTGATTCCTATCTGCCTGAGTTGCTTTACTCATAAGACACCTTATGCTAGAAGACTTTTCCTGCTGGTTGTTTGAGTTGGATGCATTCAAGGGTGTGTATATGTGTGTGTCTGTGTGGTATTTTGCTGCTGCAATAACTCCTTTTCTTGTAACCACAACTTCTGTTACTTATTGAATCTTTTCACAAAAACGTTTGCCTAGATTAATTTGAAGCAGTTGTAGTCAGTAATATTTGTGACTACCTAACAAAATCTTCAACACTTTTCAAGAATTTACTATATGACCCATTTCTTACTATATCTTCTGGCTACTTGCATTATTTAATAAAAAAAATTATAATATCACTTCTTTCTGAGATAAGAAGAGGGATAAATCTCTATGGTGGGTTGACCCTGAATGGATGCCAGGCACCCATCAAAGCCACTCTATCACTCCCTTCCTTGGCTGGACAGGGGAGAGAAAATATAACAAAAGGCTCATGGGTTGAGATGACAGCGAGATCACTCAGTAATTACTGTCACAGGCAAAACAGACTCGACTTGGGGAAACTCAGTTGCACAGGAATCCTGTAAGAGATCATAAACTGTCCAGGAGGCAGAGAATTTTGAGCATTGCCTGAGGAGGTGACATGTGTCCAAGAGACACCATCATATAAGGAGTTATCAGGAGATGAAAGGCTTTATGCTTTGTTTGATGATGGATCCTGTCATGCAGTAGGAAACCACCAGAAGTGGAAAGCTGCTGTGTGGAGTGTCACATGACAAGTCATTGAGGCCACTGAAGGGGGTGACTTAATTTAGTTTGCAGAAGTGAAAGCCATCCAGGTAGACCTAGAGATTGCTGAATGAGGAAAGTTGCCAGTACTCTATCTCCTGGATGGTGGCTAATGCCTTATGGGTTCGGCGATAGCAGTGGAAGATCAATTGGCAGCACAGGGGTAAACCCATCTGGGCTGCTACATTGTGGCAGGGCATTGCTGCCCTGGCAGAAAACATGTATCTAGAGGTATGTCATGTAGATACTCACACATCCAAAAGCTGCACCACTGAACATTGGAACAATGAACAGGTAAACAAGGCTGCCAAAATTGAAGTACCTCAAGTGGGCCTGAACTGGGAGCATAAGGATGAGCTATTTTTAGCTTGATGGACCAACAAAATATTGGGACATTGAGGGAGAGATGGGTTCATGACTGAGGGTTAAAGCTGACCATGCAGTCCATTACAGAGGACACTCATGATGTGAAACCTGTGCTGCAATCAAGTAAGCCACAAGAGTAAAATCTCCCTGGAACAAAGGGTGGTGGATGGGGTTTTGGTATGGCAAGGCCTGTAAAATTGGCTATTTTGAAACACTGCCATGAACATGCCAAGACTAGCACTATGTACTCACCATGGTGCAAGCATGGTTGGCTAGAAACATACCCCATAAACCATGTCACTGCCCTAAGAAAATAATCTCTGGCCTTGAAAGGCAAATTTTGTGGCAACATGGTATCCCAGAGTGAATTAAATGAGATAATGAAACTTATTTCCAAATTACCTTGTAAACTCCTGGGCAAAGAAACACTGCACTGAGTGGGTGTATCACATCCCCTATCACACACAAGCCTCTGGAAAGATTGGGAGATATAACGGACTGTTAAAGACTATGTTGAGAGTGTTGGGCAGTGGGTCATGGAAGCACTGAGATACAAATTTATCAGAAGCCTCGGCTGGTTAACACCAGAGGATCTACTAACTATCCTGGTCCTGTCCCAGAAAAAACTCTACATACTGAGGGAGGAGATAAGGTCCCCGTAGTGCACACAGAGAAGTGGCTGGGGAAAGAGGTGTAGATTGCTTGTCCCACGGGAAAAGACAAACCCATTCATGGAAGAGTCAGCTCAAGGTCCTGGGTGTGCTTGGGGGGTAATGTAGAAGAATGGGGTGATCCAGTGTGTGCCTCATGGAGATTTAACCTTGGGGGAAAAAGAATCTGTGATGTGAGTTTTATGTTGTAGGAAGTAACGTAGCAGAAATGACCTGAAGCGGCTAAGTGAGTTTCACAAGGAACCCTACAAGTGAAATGATGACCAAAACCAAGTTGGTGTTGGTGTCCAACAATCAAATACACCGCTTCTCCTGTCCTGAACATCCATCTTGACAGATGGGGTCTAAGTCATAGCCTGGTTGTGAACATCTGGAGGAATGGAAAAAGTCCATGGAACTGGAGACTAATATCTATCTATCTATCTATCTATCTATCTATCTATCTATCTATTAAAGTATGGGAGATAGTAGTTAATGAGAATGTATAAATCTACATATTTGGTATAAAGATGATTTAAGTATGTAGTTTAATTTGTAAGTGTTGGTAAGAAAGGATTTCAATAATGAGAATTAAATACAATGGAATGGTTAAAACGTATATATGGATATGTATTAAATTATGAGGGACCTGAGCATGATGCAAATAATAGGGAATAAAGGGTGAAGATTGTATTGTGTCTGGCTGAGATGGAGTTAGTTTTTCCCATAGCAGCCTTTATAATGCTGTGCTGTGTATTGGTAGCTAGAAAGGTGTTGATAACATACCAGTGTTTTGGCTACTGCTGAGCAGCGCGGGCACAGCATCAAGGCTGTCTCTCCAACATTTTCCCCCTCACCAGTAGGCTGAAGGTGGGCAATATCTTACGAGAAGACATAGCCAGACAGCTGACCCAAACTTACCAAAAGGATATTCCATATCATATGACATCTTCTCAGCAATAAAAGCTAAGAGAAAGGAGTAGGAAGGTGGGGGATTTGTTATTTACAATGTTTGTCTTCCAGAGCAACTGCTCTATGTAGTGAAGTCCTAGTGACTGGGAAGTGTTGAGACATTGCCTGCTGATGGGAAATAGAGAACAAAATAGTTTGTTTTCTTTTGCTTCTGTGCATGCAATTTTGCTTTTTGTGTTATTAAACTGCCTTTATCTTGACACATGAGGAATTTTTTTCCATATTATTTTCCTTCCCCTTATCCTGCTGAGGCGACTGATAGAGTAGATTGGTGGGCATCCGGCATCCAGTCAAGGTCAACCCACCACAATCTCCCATATCATCGGTCTTGATTTTTATCTCTTTTATCTTTACCCATAACTTGTAGTCTCTTTGACTCTTACTTGTTTGGCATTTCATACCAAAATTTAAGGTAACACCCCTCTCAAGATTCACATGTATACAAATGTACATTTTTATCAGATATCGTAAAATTTCAGATCCTTCTTAAATGTTATCCATATCATTCTAGTAACATCTGAAATATTTGTGGGTTTGCTTACACCTTTATTTTCTCTACTGAAAGTTTTTGACTCTCAGTAATCTGCTGTCCCCACAGATGTCAATGTTCCAATGACCCGTTCCAGTGTCTCACCACCCATATTGTAAAAAAATTTCTTCCTTATGTCCAATCTAAATCTCCCCTCTTTCAGCTGAAAATGGTTGCCCCTTGTTCTGTCACTATAGGCCCTGGTAAAAAGTCTCTATCTTTCTTATCAGCCCCCTTTATATATCAAAAGACCACAGTAAGCTGTGTCTGAATTCTTCTCTTCTCCAGGCTCAACAACACCAATTCTCTCAGCCTTTCCTCATAGGAGAGGTGTTCCATCCCTCTAACCATTTTTGTGGCCCTCTTCTGGAACCACTCCAACAGGTCCATGTCTTTCTTGTACTGGGAGATTCAGAGCTGGATACAGGTGAGGTCTCATCATAGTAGAATAAAATGGAAAAATAACTTCCCTCGAAGTGCTGGCCATGTTTCTTTTGATGCAGCCCAGGATAGGATTGGTTTTGGGACTGGAAGAGCACATTGACAGCTCATGTCCTCTTTTCATCAACCAGTATCCCCAAGTCTTTCTCTGCAGAATTTTTCTCAATCCACTCATTCCTATCATACCAAGGGTTGCCCCAACCCAGGTGCAGGACCTTGCACTTGACCTTGTTGAACCTTATGAGGTTCATATGGGTCCACTCTTCAAGCCTGTCAAGGTCCCTCTGGGTGTCATCCCTTCCCTCAATTGAATCAAATCCACCACTCAGCTTGGGGTCATCTACAGACTTGCTTCAAACCCACTGCCTATGTCATCAGCAAAGATATCGAACATTACTGGTCCCAGTATGGACCCCTGAGGACACCACTGGTAACTGATTTTGCATATTGAGCCATAGTCTGCAACTCTTTGGATGCTGCTACCCATCCAATTTCTCATCCATCAAATAGTCCACCTATGAAACTCACATCTGTTCAATATACAGACAAGGATATTGTGTGGGGACATGTCAAAAGCCTTACAGACATCAAGGCTGATGACAAGAGTTGCTCTTTCCTTCTCCACGGATGCAATCACTCCATTTTAGAAGGCCACCAGATTAGTCAGGTATGTTTTGAACTTGGTGAAGCTATATTGACTGTCTCTAATCACCTCCCTGTGATATGCCTTGACATAGCTTCCAGGAGAATTTATTCCATTATCTTACTGGGCACAGAAGTGAGGCTGACTGATCCTATTTTAGGCTCCTTAAGACTATGGAATAACTTCCAGTGGACTGCTTCAGACATCCCAGGGTATCTGAAACTTTTTTGCAGAACTGACAGAGGTGACACAGAATTTGTGGGAGTCCTGCACCATCCAGGAACGGCAGCTGGGTCCTAAGTAGGGTACAAAGAGGCTCATATAACTGTGTGTGGAAATATACCGTGTATAGGCAACTAGCTTCCACCACGGTTATTTTGAGGTGTGCTAGATGTCTAAATCCCACTGTAGCTAGTGAGGATTTTTTTCAGTACATTCAGTGTAGTATGGGTACTTTTTCAGCTGACCAGAGATAAATATTTGTAGGGTAAACTGAATAGCCTTCTGGATTTCATTAACTACAGAGCAAACTTATGACACCCAGCTTGAGGGCAAATACCTAACTTCAGAAATTGAATTGTACGTATGTGTCATCTAGTGTTGAAGTGTATTTCTAACTCTTAAGTAGTATGTCTTTGTGTAATCAAGTTTGCTTTAATTACAACGTACTTTTTATTAATCACAATAATATTTTCTCCCCAAAGTGTTTCTGCACATTAAAAATTAATGTAGCTAATGTAAAACATGCAAAAAAGCCCTTAAAGTTACTGTATCAGTTTGCTGAGTCAGCCATTGTTTAAATGATCAGATTATTTTATTTCAATCTATGTACTTTGCTTTAAATGCTCAAGGTGAATGTCTGTATATGAGTTTTTTGTATGAAAACTTTAAAGATTTAAATTTTATCTATCCTTCATTGGGCTGGGGAGGTTACATTACTAGTACTTAAAATGTCTTTGAGCCAATTATGTCACTTTATTTTGACAGAGCAGCAGGGGTTTTTTTCCCCCAAATCAATCACTGTTTCTGAGGTAAACCATTAAATGATTGAAAAATCTTTACTTAATATATCCCTTCACCCTTCCTTATGTAAAGACAGATCCTTCCTTCCTTCCTTCTCTCTTAATTTCTCCATCTCTTCTATTTCCCTTTCTCTTATCCAAAACACAGAAAACTCACTTGGAGTGTGTAATTGTTTTTTTAAGGAAAGCAATCAAGAGCTGGGGATGAACTACACTTGTCAGTTGCATTCTACAGCTATGATGACTTAAAATGTGCCAGCTGTACAGCTTGTCCACAGCTGTTGTCTTTCAAATTTTTGTATAATACCCATTTTCTCTCCAACATTTAGGGAGTTTATAACTGCAGTGAGAGTTGATCAAAATTACTCTAGTATAGAATGCTACTAGTATAATAGCTCTTAGTTTTAAGCTATGCATAAGGGAATCTATGCCAGAAATAATTCTTCACATAATGCTTAAGACTGCACAGATGTCTGTGTTTGATCTAAGAAGGCATGATTAAAGAGAAAATGCTGACAGAAATGAAGTATACATACCATCAACAAAAGCAGAAACAAAGCATATAGTGGAAGCTGAAGTGTTTGGTTAGGAGAATATACAGTGAGCAAAACATGACACCTATGACTGTAAACTGAAAGACCTATGCAAAAGACAGAAAACAAATAACCAAATAACCACTACCAACAAAAAAAACCACACAAAACAAAACAAAACAAAAAGGACCAAAATTGAATAGCATCAACTGATCAATACTAAAACTTCTCCAGATAATTTTTTTGTGTGTGTGCATGCTTGTACTACCAGTTCACAGCAGACTGGGAGAGGAAAACCGATTCAAGGGGCTGATTAAATATAAATGGGTGTATGTGCAGATGTATACACATCTATCTGAGTTTAAACTTCGGTGCTGAAACCTTAACACTATGAAATTTTGGACAGATGGGGAGAAACAACATACTCTCTTACCTGTACAAGGAGCATCTGTTTCCTCGCTTACTCAGATTTTTTTCATATCCCATGAGATCTAATGGAGTCACAGCTGATTTGGCAGCTGCTGAATAGCTGGCTTCTGTGCCAAAAATGTATGTAGTCTGACATGCTCCTGAAGTCCAAGGGGAACTGGGCAGTCTGGCTTTGTCTATTATGATAAATAAAAAAACAAACCAGGGACAAGTCCCTGACCCTGAAATCTAAGGTGGTATAGATTCATATTCATTCCTATTATTTTGGGTAGTAACCTCAATGGCACATTTATACTACAGAGATAGTTGTAATGGCTCAAATCTGAGCTGGGAATTAGAGAGATAGAAAATATGTAGTGCTCAAACTGTGTTCAAACTTTTCCTTTGGCTATCATTTTCTTCAGAGGTATGGATAAACTGACACTTCTGCAGTCTAACTGAAAACAAATCAACTATTAGAGATGTTAACATACACATAAATAAGAGTACATGGAATAACTTGATGGGTTATTGGAAATGAAAAATTAGATAATGTGTGTGTTATATATATATATATACACCAGTATATATACTTGGCAACATATATTTTTATAAATCTACAAACATAGATATACAAGTGCAGAGAGACAGACAGAATTATATAAACATACAGCTGTACCTTTATATTCTTGGGTTTTTTAAAAAGCTGTAGCTGGACAAAAATTAAGTAGACTCTAGTGTTTGTGCTCTGATGGTCCTCCTAGTGGGATGTGTCAGCAGTGAGAGGTTTCTCTCCTACTTGAAAAAAACCTAACTGGGGATGTGTAGCATAGGAACCTTTCTGGAGTAGAGAATGTAAAAGGGAAAGGAAATATAGACTGTAGGGATGAAGTAGCATACAGGGTCACTGAGGGGAAATTCAGCTCCTGAAGTTTGGACAACATTCCAGTGAATGTCTGTGGCTGTCCGGATGTTGCAAAGGTCTCTGTGAAGGTGTCTTCAGCTAGTTCGGGTGAGACTTCTCAAACTGGTTGTAATGAATCTTTATCCATCTAGTCCATGATCCTGTGTGACCAAACATATGCATGATCCATTATTATTTTCTTAAAACTACCACAAAGCCTCTCTGAGCCACCATAATTATGTGCAAAAGTCTGTTCTCTGTGTCCAGTTCTGCATCTTCAGATAAATGTGTCCTCCCTACTTCTATATTTCATCAAAGCACACTTTGTTCAACTCTGCAGCAGAAACTATGTAGGATAGTATTTGGGGTGATCACATTTTCAATGCTAATCCACACTTTTAAGCATACAAATGATGCCTATCAATTGCAAAAGGCACATCATGAGCTGCCTGGGCAGAAGAATCTTTGGAATTATATGAAATTGACACCCATAGAGTGGGTGTACCAGTGAGTCAAAGATTTTATAGTGAGAGCAGCTAGGAGTTCTGTCAATCACTTTGCCTGATGTTTATCCATTTTCTCGTCTATGCAGATGACTAGTCAGGGAGTTCTTCGAACATCCAAAGAACTGGAACATCCAGAGTGTGATACCAGGAACACCACAACTACAACTACAGGACAATCTCAAATGTCTCTTTATATCACACTAATTATTTAAATCCCACAGCTCTTGTTATGGTTTGAGATGCCCTAAGATATCCCTCCTGGCTGTCTAGCTACTGTTCCAAAATGTGAGTCTCCTGTTGGTGCTGTCATAACTTTCAGACCTGTTCAGATGTTCTGTATATCCAAGGGCATTTCAAACGATGCTAGACACATATGTTTAGACAACTTATATGACTTTCCATTAACTTCAGTGGGGTATGTAGCAAACATCATTCAGGTATGTAGCAAACTATATGTAGATACCTATATTTAGGTAATTATTTCTGAGTTGAATCTCTTCCTAGGACAATCCTTGCAAGAGTAGGAAACAGTTATACAAGGCTCAAAAACAATTTAGATTAGTTGTCAGTGGATCAGTGCTGGTGTAGTATATGTTACATGCTGAAACCCTGAGAGTGTATGTTATGGAGACTGAAATCTTAAGACACCATATGAAATTTTAAATGTATCATTATAGGCCATTACAATTTGAAAAAATAATTATTAGTCCAAGTTATTAATTATTTTAAATACACATCACACTAAATTATTTTAAATGGAATTATTAAGTGTGTATACAGAGATAGTTGTAATATTTTATATATGATTTATGATAATTTTAAAAGACAAAACACTGTTCAGAAAAAAAAAAAAAGGAAAATTAAAGCATACAAACAGCACTCACAATTCAACTCTGTTAATTTTAAAATAAAAAATATCTACCTAAAGCCTAGTGATGAGTTTGTTATAGTTTTTTAATGACCTGAAAGAACAAACTGGATAAAAGTATTTTTTGCGTGATGAATGAGGATTGCTATATGCATGGCAGATCAAAGGTCCACGTGTACCTACTAAAATCCTCACTGCAAAAAATTAAAATCAATCAGAGATTAATAAGATACCAGATATATAGAGGTTAGTCTTCTGAGCATTCTTTGATTGTTGTGTACTGATTTTACCAAACAAGTTGAGGTTGATTTCCATGCTTCCGATGGCCTGTTGGGACTCCCCTGCTGAACAGGTCAGACAGTGTAGATGTTTCATTTGTGGAAATGTATACTCAAGTGAAGAATAAAGGATTTAGCTGTGACATGAAATCTGTTTATATAAACTGAGATAACAAGTGACAGAATTTTGGCTTTTTCACCTTCATAGTTTCACTGTCTTGGATTTTGCGTCAACATGGTATCTCAGGGAATGAAGTTAATTACCTCACTGAATTAAAAAATGTTTTTTGAGAGATGTTTTGTGACTGAATTATAAATATTAATTTTAAAGATTCTCTATTAAGCTCTTACAAGAAACACTAAATAACAAGTACATAGAACATGACATCGTAAGCAGGTACATGTACAAATAAAAATATTCTTGTGAGTAAAAAAAATTTTCTATTAAAAATTTTTAAGTTTTATATAATATAGAAATATTATTGAGTGCACTATGCTGATCAAATATTAAGAATAAATGCAATGGTCTGCTACTTGACTATTACAGTTAATAGTTCACATGTGCAACCTTTTGATGAGGTGATTTCTCTTAAAAGGACACTACATATTGTCCCCAATTTCTCTACATCTATATAAAATTGTATCTTATAAAGATTTCCACTCCAAGTTTGGTATATATAATACTTAAAATAATATTTAAAATTAGATATATTTTAATTATGTTCTGAATCTTCCCACTCACTTGATACTTGAAAGAAATAGTTTGGGGAAAATTCATAGTATGAATAAAAAAAGTTACTATATGTTAACATATGTACAAAAAATTAATTTTTTTATCTGTTTTACATTGAAAGATGATGGAGACAGAATGTGTATTGAAGCAAGACATACAGATCAACAATGCTTAGCTGATTAACTGTAAATGAGTGTCTCCTATTTGGGGGACAACAAATTGCTCAGAATAGAAATTGACAAAATGTAATGTTTAAACTCAGTCCTGCAACTTCTTCACTACAGCATTTTCTTATGAGACCATTGCAATACTGATGAATCATTTACTTCAGTGAGAAAATCCTATACATTCAGATTTGGTCACAGAATTTGGATATGTTCACATGATCTGTAAGCTTTGAGACATCATTACCCCAAATAGAATTGATCCTGTAGTCTTTCCTAGCTCATAAAATGTCTGTTTCTATGAAGAAAACCTCACTGAAATTTGTATAGATCCATGCAAGAAAAGGAATGCCTCTATTCAAATCTGCAAAGCCTTCTGAAGAAATATGCCGGTCCACTTCAACTGAAGGTTTCAGTAATGTTCTAGCTGCTTCATGATATGATTTAAATGAGTCTTACAATGTTATAGTTCTTTATCTGATCTTAGTCAAATGGTACAGTCTTTGAAATAGCTGACAGGTAAAAAGACGAGGGAATTGTTCATTGAGTAGTGAGTTATATAAGCCTGTATCCCAGGTATGTTTCCTACAGTATCTGCTCAGCCTACTGCCACTTATTCAGTTTTGCATGCAATGGCTTACCAGCCATAATCTCTTCTGCACCATATCCTTAGCTTCTACTGAACTATAAAGGAAAATTCATTGTATCTGTGGCATTTTAATTCATGAGAGACTAATTTGTACTGTTTTTTTCTACAAGTCACCAAATTTCAAGGAGCTGTAGGACTATGTTAGGCTCCTGTCTCTAACTCTGTAATTAGTAAAAGAACTTCACAGTAGCAGAGAAGCAGGAAACAAAAAAGAGACAAACTTTATAAAAGCTAGCTTTAATGGAACAAACAAACAACTAGAAGAAACAATGTCATTCGTATTCCTTAAAAATTTATAAGTACATAGTTGATTATTAGGCATTGTAGAGAAATCATATTTTCTTCTAATTGGCTTCTTTGTTTGTAAACAGTGTTAAAAAGACTATAAGGAACTGTAAGCTTCTTTCTATTATTATAATTCAAAAATAAGTAAATAAGTAATAATAAAGCTTTTGAATTTTAATGTTAAAACTTGTCATTCTATGAACAGCAGAACTAAAATGAGGCTTCATATGAATTTCAGTTACATGCCTCCTGCAGTATTCAGCAACTAACCTGCTTTCTCTCAGATGTTTGCAAGACCCTTGTAAAACTTGGCAGAAATTGCTCAGGTACAGAAGTTACCAATGTGAGGAGGAGGGTAAGTGTGGAAGACAAACATGTAGTTATAAGCACCCAGGCAAGGTTATAGCTCATTTTCTTAAGTGTCATTTATTTGAATGAATAAATAAATGAAACAAAAAGAATAAAACCCAAACCAAAAAAATTCCCTCCAAAACCCACAACAGGTTACAGTGACATATCTGTATTTATTATTTTAGCAGTTCATGCAAAAGTTGCTAAATTATACCACTCCACATTGGTCAGTCTGTGTTATAACATGAACTATTTCAAAGAAATGAAGTCAGAATGCAGAACAAATGAACACTTTTTTCTTTTTTCCTAACTGAATTATTGATTTGTTATTTTCTAATCCTATTAATCCTTATCACAGATTATAAAAACTAGGAATCTGCCTATTGTGGTACATAGAATAGCAAGGAGAGATCTGTGGCTTTCTGTTTTTGTACAGAACCATGCTTTGTATCACGTACATATCTTGAGTTCTTCTCCGAGCCTAAGAGAGTTAGAATTAATTCACAAATTAAAAATTGACTGAGAATGCAGGTTGACAGGATTAGCTGAGTGAACTGAGCTTTCACTCTTCGTGCAGCAGTTAATAATGGGAACTGATGAGGAATTTTTCAGTAAGCATCCATGTGCTGAAATTCTCCTAAGTATGTATTGATCACAGTGATCACATCACCTAAACTTTCTCAGATCTAGGGTTAAATGACTTATGAAAAAGAAAGGTTATCACTGAATAATCAACTGTTAGGGTTCTCACTAGATTGGGACTGCTTTGTTCTATTCTCAGACTGATGATTTAGAACTGAGTTTGAGCTTGAAATAAATATCTAAGCTTGAGCAAGTCAGAAAATATTTCCTGTGTAATAAATGCAGATAAATTAGCATTTAGAAAACTGACTTAAGTTAATATGAAAGAGATATCTAAAAATATTAGATGAATCATACTCGGGAAATGTGTTTTTCTGCATTTACCATAGAGTTTAGGGGACATCTGACTTTTAAAACATTATTTTAGAAGGATGAGTTTGTATTTCTGTCATGGTTTGAGCTCATAGGGCAACTGAGCACCAAGCAACCATTCACTCACCCCTTCCTCCCCAGCACTGGGAAAGAGAAAATGAAGCAAAGGCTCAAAAATCAAGATAAGGACAGGGATGGGTGGCTCACGATTATGGTCATAGACAAAAGACAGGCTCCTCAGGGGAAGAAAAAGAACATCACTTTAATTCAAACACTAACAACAACAACAACAACTGAGTAGGACCATGAGAAGTATTATGAAATCTTAAAAACACCTTCCTCCCACCCCTCCCTTTTTCCTGGGCGTAGCTCTGCTCTGGATTTCTCTACCTCCTCTTCTCAAGATGCTCTGGCATGGGTCACCCCAACATGTTGCATTCCTTACAGTGCCAAACTACAACATCAGGGGCTTCTTCTCCCCTTGGAGTCCAGGCCTCCTTTAAGTGCAGCCACCTGATCTGGTGTGGGGTCTTCCGCAGGCTGCAGGTGGGCATCTGCTACAGCATAGACCTCAAGGTATGGCAGGAGAGTGTGGCTCACCACGAAATACAGAGGGAGATATCTCTGCTCTGGCACATGTTTCCTTCCTTACTCTTTCCTTGCATTGACCACAGTGTTCGCATAGGTGTCCTTCTCACAAATTCCCACTCCTCCTTCCAGGTTCCCCTTCTGCAATATGTTATTGCAGAGGAACAGCCACTGTCACTAATTTGCTCAGTCCTGGCCAGAGTCAGGTCAAACTTGGAGCTAGGGGAGATTTTGAGAACCCATCACAGTTTGTAGTCAATTATTCATTGAGATCTATTTCTTCTTTTGACCAACCCTCTTCAAATATACACATTTTGAAGGCTGTGTAAGCCCTCATTAACCAGAGATTGGTCTACTAAGTGGTACCAGTTACCTGAAGTGCCCTGTCTCACCTGATTATGTCTTATGTTCAAAATGTGAGATACAGTTTAAACTTTTCTATAATTTTTCATGCACAGATATGGAAAGGCCTCATTTTATTTAAATAGGAACTAAAAACTCTTTAAATTAAAAATAAAATATCAACATCTGGAAAATTATTTTTCATTTTGAGCTCAGTTTTGAAGGAAAATTTGAGATTAAAGCAGATAAAGTTCTAGTGTTTAGAGAAGAGCTCCAGAGAAAACTGGCAATTATATATTTATGCATATTAGTATTTCACCAAAACACAACAAAACCCCTTTTTTATAAAAAACAGCACTGTAATTTATTTTTTAAAATACATGTGTGAAAGTGCTTTTAATATTGTGCTTAATACACTCAGAAATGACCTAGCTAAGAAATACTTTTACATGTGTTCAGGATAGTTGTATTCTTAGGAATTGAAGGGAAAATTCACACTGCAACTGCATAGCAGCAGTAATTTGTGACCAAGGAATGCTCTGGCATGAAGGGCAAGAAGGCACAAATACAGGAAAGGGAGAATGACTCCACATAAAAGAGTTAAGTGTGCTGATGAGTATCCTGATTTTGGCTAGGATAGAGTTAACTTTTCTTGATCTGGGAGGAGTGCCAGGCCTAGATTGCATTGGAGTATTCCATATCATGTGATGTTATGCTCAGTATATAAAGGATATGGGTTTTCTCTCGCTTCCAGTCTGTATCAGAGGGAACTTCGTTCTGTCAGTATTGCTGACTAGGAGCCTGCTGGGTATCAGCTGGTGGATGGTGAGCAATTGCATTGTGCATTACCCCTTTGTAATTCCTATTATTATTATTATTATTATTGTTTTGTTACCTTCACTAAACTGTTTTTTTATCTCAACCTACAAGTTTTTCCTTTTTGTCCCTCCCCTATTTCCTGGCTGGGGGAAAAGGGTGAACGACTGGCTGTGTGGTGATTGACTGCCAACCAAATTCAAACCATGACAATGAGATAAGAAATGCCACAGTATTTTTTTCTAACAATCATGGAATATGAATGCTCAGGGCTTCCTTCTGGTAAATCTAAGTGTCACTGGGGGATGAAATCAACACCATTTAAGGTGCCTCATGCTGATGCTCACAGGGTCAATGTTGGGGCAAGTATATACATGGAATTGGTTCATGACTTGTCTTTGCAGACTCCTTGAAGAACTAATTATGTCTGTAGGGCTCTGTCCAGTGCCCATGTAAATTACAACAAAGGCTAAGTGCAAGGTCCTGCACTTGTGTCAGGGCAACCCCCAGTATCAATAAGGCTGGGACTGAGAATAGTCCTGCAATGAAGGACTTGGGAAGACTGACAGATGAAAAATTGGACATGAACCAACAATGTGTGCTTGCAGCCCCAAAAGCCAACCCTATTCTGGGCTGCATCAAAATAAATGTGACCAGCAGGTCAAGGGGATTATGTCCCTCTACTCTGCTGAGACCCCACCTGGAGTCTCAGTACAAGAAAGTACAGGAAAGACATGGATCTGTTGGAGCAGGTCCAGAAGAGGGCCACAAAAATGATCAGAGGGATGGAACACCTCTCCTGTGAAGACAGGCTGAGAGAGCTGAGAGAGCTGTCTGGAGAAGTCTCTGGGGAGACCTGATTGTGTCCTTTCATTAATTAAAGGGAGCTTATAAGAAAGATGGGGACAGATTTTTTAATAGGGCCTGTAGTGACAGGAAAAAGGGTAATGGTTTTAAACTGAAAGAGGGTAGATTTATATTGGATAGATGGAAGAAATTTCTTACAATGAGGGTGGTGAGACACTGGAACAGATTGTGCAGAGAACTTGTGGATGCCACATCAGCGGAAATGTTCAGGGTCAAATTTGGACAGGGCTTTGAACAACCTGATCTAGTGAAAGATGTCCCTGTCCATGACAGGGGGTTTGGACTGGATGATCTTTGAAGGTCCATTCCAGCCAAATCATTCTGTGATTCTATGACTGTTCATTAAATCTACTTACATTTAAGCACAAATGTGTATTTAATTTATCTCAAGGGGTGCAATAAAAATTCCCCAACATGTCTCAGTTTAGTCACTGACATGTTTCAAGGTATGATGTTATCACAGTACTAATATATCTTTTATTCAACTAAGATCTTCTCATATTAAAATCTTATACTCAATTTTTCACTTTGCTATTTCTGTATTCCATAATTCTTAATATATAACAACAATAAAATGTTCATGTTCTAATGATATAAAAAAATGCTAATTATGTCTGTGATTTTTTTTTTCTTCTAATTAGATCAAAATAGAGGTAGAAATCAAATAGTAACAATTCTCTGAAGTAATTTTATGGTAAGGTGACGAGGGAGAACTTTTCTCAGAGGTGCTGTGCATTTGCAGGGAAGAACAAATAGCTGATCAGCTTTTGAAATCCTTGATGTCATAACATCTTCAGAAATTGCAGAAAGCATAGTGCAGATCATCCGATAATCCTTTAAAAGAGCTGAATTCCTCAGTCTTTCCTTATGGGAATTTTTTAATGCTTCTCTGGCACTAATACAAAGGATAACACAAGCCAGCATAAACTGTTACTCTCTACACAGACTGTAAGTAATTGATGATGTTCTCTTGTTTTTGTTTAAGTACACTTGCTTTAAAACAGTCAAAATTTGGCTGATATGTTGTCTCTTGCAAGACTAACAAACACGCAATATATTTCAGTTCTTAGAAAAATAATCTTCCTCAAAAGAAGTATCCTTTGTAAAGTACTGCTTTCAAATACATTATATTTCAAAATTAATCGTTATTAATAGGAGATTAGTACATCCTGGTATATTACATAAATATGTGAGAAAAAACTTTTAAAGATCATCTGCAATTATTTCATTTTCCTTGAATTAGTTAAAATTAATATTTCTGAACTTAATCTTCAAAGATGCACTCTTTGTTGTTTCATCAGTATGTGCAACTTAGAGGTCAAACCAAATTGAAGTCTAGGTTCTGCCGCAGATTTTAATTTTTCCATTAATTACAGTGAGCTTTGAATTTAGTCTGGTATCAGTAAGCATGTTCATTGTCCAGCAAATTTAGACACAAATTGTTTAAGACTTTTTTATTAAAGTATGAGTTATTATAATGTACCCTTATAGAATGTGTTTGATTCAAAATTAATGAAATCGCTAATAGAGGAGAAAAAGAAAAGACTGTCTCTTGGATTTGAAATTAATTTAATGTTTGTTTAATGAAATTAGACTTTTACCTTTCTAATAAACTTTCTCCCTTTTAAAAATTGACTTAATGACTGGAATGAATATGATATTGGATTAAAGAAATTAATTTCAAGTAATGCATTCAGTCTTTTCAGTTCAACTAGGTTATTTATATACAACAACTTTTAAGAAAGACATTTCCCCCTGTATTTTCAGGAGCTAATATTAGCAAATATTGTGTGATTCTATAGGTTAGTACTGTCTTTTCTGAGGATCCATGATCTGCTATAACTTCTCTATAGAGAAAGGAAATGAAAAAGAAGAGTTCTCCTATTCAAAGAAAAATTGTTTAAATCTCAGATCAGGTCTACTTGATGAATTCCTAGTATAAAAGACTTATTTACTTGATTACAAACAGCTGAAATGGCCATATGGTTGAACCATCAGCCAGGGAACAAAGTAATTGTCCCATGGATAACAATAATGTGAACATTCTCTTGAAATATTCAGTATCATTTCCAAGTTTGAGATCTTTTGTCATGTTGTAATTTCTCAGTGGATTTTCCCTAGCTTCTAACTTATTAGTGAACATCACTGTTATTGTTTTCCATAAAGTTTCTTCCATCACACATATTCCAATTAAAAGCCAAGGGTAGTATAAGAAAATATTGTTTACAGTTTCATACAAATCGTTACTCATTCTTATTGTTAGAATATGTATTCTTATTCTTAGGTGTCTATGCTTTTAATTACTCTTTCAATAGTATCTATAATACTGAATTAGTAAAAAAAAAAATCACATTCAGTGGCAATAAATAATCACCTCTACGTAGTATTTTTTCAAAAAAAAGTATTTGAAAGAGAAAAAGACTCCTGATATTCTTTGGTTAAATAAGAAAGAATAATCAGCTTTGAATACAGCTAATGTATTTAATGCAGGCTTTTATAACTTTACCTTTTCATTATGATTAAAAACCAGTACTTATAAAAAAGAATAAAGAACTTTATAATTTTATTTCTTGTCTATTGCCATGTAGCTGCTCATTGCTTACAGAGAAAAGTATTTTGATAGAAAACATATAAAACATTTTGTTTGTTTGTTTTCTTTTTTTCTCTATCTTCAGGATAAATTATAGTTCTCTGTAATTAAAGCATATTTGTATTTAAATATCTTGACATACTTCATATCTAGTCCTCAAATTTAATTAAAGTAATCTTTGATGTTAAGAAGAGTGTGAACTAAAAAGCCTTTGGGAAATAATAAGAAAGCATATTGTTAAGTGTCAAAGTGTCAAGTAGATTGGAAGTTACGAGGTCTTCTGAAGGTAAGGTAAAACATGAAAACTTAACCTGAAGAGATTAAAACACATTAAGAATATATATAAATAAATATAAAATTGATTTTCATTTGAAAAAAAAAAAAAACACAATACAAAATTTAGATACTCATTTGCAAGAATAAAATACTTACAAAACCCCCACAATTCTGAAAGATGTGGATGCAACAGTAGGTAGCAAAATAAACATGAGTTTATACCTTTGTGGCAGAAAAAAGACCTATAGGTTTTGGAGTATGTATACAATTGTATCAAGAAAAGAAATGTCTAAATGTTCACATGGAAGTTGCTTAACAACCATTACAAATATTATATCTCCTGGAAAAATAGAAACATTATGAATAATTTGGAGGGGGGAAAAAAACACAACACAACAACAACAAAACAACAACAAAACCCCACAAAAAAACCCAAACAAACAACAAAACAAAACAAAAAACCAAAACCAAAGATAGAAGACTAAATATCCATTAATATGATACTCTTAAGAGCTATTCTTAAAGTCAATACAAGGAGTGTTGTGAGTATTTGAGGTTAGCCTAAAGCCAATAATTGTCTAATATTGGGGGATTAAAACATATCAAGATCACTGGATGGAGAGGTTTTTGTCAGCTTGGCTTTTCATAGCAAAAATATCTATATATATAGTAGACTTCTATTCAGTTATTGGATTAAAAAAGAAGACAAAATCACAATTTGTATCCGTCTGTATTTCCTATTAATGTAGATATCAGTACAAGGAAGCACTCCAAATTCCAGCACTAATACTATCTTTAAAGAATATCTTCTAAAGTAGATACTATATATTTAACATATGACCTTTACCTTCATGTTTAAGTCTGCAGTGGTTTTAGACTTAGCAGGACATTCTGGATAAAGGTTTCAACAGACCATGTGAAGTTTGAAGACCGTGTAAAACTAGAGAGGAAAGCAGGCCCAAACAGCAATGTATTCGTTCTCCACAGTCTTAACTTCCAGGGTCTTCCTAGGTGCTTTCTTTTCTTTGTATTAAATCTTTGTATTAAAGATTATTTACTCCATTTTTCTCAGCCAGCGTGTGGTTAGTAAAAGTTACTCTTGGTTTGCAAGACAGACCACGGTAACTATAACCTCTCTTTTCAAGGAAGCCTTTTAATTTTCATTCAGTTCTCTTCTTTTAACTGAGGTTGGACCTACATCAAGAAAGAATAATATCTTCATGCCCTCAAATGTAACCTCTTCATTTTTCCCTACTGCCTGTAGCATTCTACCCTTGTCCCAGGTGTACAACAAGGTCAAAATCCCTCCTACACTGTTACTCACAGATGGCCTCTATGTAGGAATCCTATGGCATTTCTGATCCAGATTAAATAATCTTTCAAGTTGTGTGACCGAACTACAGAAGAAATTTTCCATGAAAAAGATAGTGTCAGGACTTCATGTTCCCTCTGGAAATCTCAGAACTTTAATGTCCCTCCTTTGTTGTGGGTTGTCTGAAATTCCAAGTCATCTTTTCTGTGCCAATAAGGATTTAGCCTGCCCTGGGGGTTTTTGTTTCTTTCCCATTTTCTGGGAAGGTTTGAGTTCAAATTCAATAATAACTTAAATGAGAAATGTAAAAGTGAGACCTTTGTCTTGGCCTCTTTAAATAAGCATGTCACTCTAGTTATATATTTATAAGTTTTTATACCCTGTGTATTTATTAGATATGGTGTAGATTACTAAAATTTAAGTTTCTTCTGTTCTGAAGTACAGTTCATAAATATCAAACAAACAAAGTCTGTAGTTCGATTTGGTATATTGAGAATTCAGATGGGGTAGCTGACTAAATTGATTTTCTTTTTAATTGAAGATAAGAAAACCAGATGGTTCATCACAGATGAATTAGTATTTCAAGAGACTGTATGACCCTCAACTATGCATCCAAGGTTCTACATTTTCCATGCACTCATTCATTCAGCTTTTCCCATATTTTTTAATAAGGTATTTTTATGTTGAAATAAAAAATAAAATTAAAACCTTACCGAATTAGCTTAACATACTAACATAAGGACATGCTGCTGTGATTTCTTTCTTCCTAACCTTGAGAATTACAAACACACATATATATAGATATCTGTACCTGAATTTAGGTTAAAAAGTGACGGTCCAAAAGAGGACATCTATCACACGTAAAAAATCATGAACAAATTAGTCTTGTATATATGGTAAGTCTGGAATAAAATTTAGGTTTAAAAGGGATGATCAGTCTGCTTCTACATGTAAACATTTTATTTCAATTTTGTGTCCATTCATTCTGGTTTGTAAGGATTATCTAATTTCAAGATTAAGTTTAAAAATACCTGTGGAACAAGAACAGACTGAAAAAAACCCCTCCCAAATCTTTGACTTCAGTCTTACCTATTTCTAAGTAAAAAATGGAATAATCTTATTTGTACCTGAAAAATAGGAATGAAAAAAAAAAAAAGAAAAAAAAAGTTCCTTAATATTTTTTCTATTCTGAATAGGAATTTTAAACTAGTAAAATAAAAATCTAATGACTTCAAATGAAAGGGCTCTTCTGTCCTGAGTTTATATTCTACACAAGAATCATAGTAATGTTTACTTGAAGAAGATCATACCAATGCCTTGTCCAGTATCCTTCTAAAAATAGGATTATCATCAAGACTAAATCAGATCAGCCATGCATTTGTCTACATGAAGCACGAAAAATTCCACAGACCTGTTGTTGGGTTTTTTTTCTGCAGCCCCTCTGGACAACCATTTGCAGTGATGAAATTTCTGCCAAGTGAGAAGGTTTTCCCTGATGTTTAATCTCAACCTCCAAAACAGCAACTTCTGGGTCTTGGCCACTGCTACCTCATCTGTCACTATTGAGAAGAATTTGTCTCCGTTATCTTTGTAATTGCCTTTCAAATCATTGTAATGATGGATTATCTGCCTCCTCTTTACCAAATTAAACAAGTCCAATTCCCTCAGCTTGATGTCCTTCATAGGTCATGCCCTAGGTCTCTGACCGTCTTGGTAGCTGTCCACTGGACTCTGTCCAATTTCTCAGCATTCTTTCTGAGGCATTTTTGTAGTGGGGCCAGGTAAAATAAAACTGGACACAGTATTTCAAATATAACCTCCCCAGTGCCAAGATGAGAGGGATAATTTCCCTTAACATGTTGATTCTCCTCTGCCTAATGTAGCCCACTGTATATTTTGCTGTATCTGCAATGAATGTACACTTCGAGCTTATGTTTAGCTTGGTGCCTGTAGTAACACTGAGGTGCTTTTCTGAAAAGCTATTACTCAGCCATTTTGTTCCCAGCCTGTACTCATATAGATGATCACTCCAGACAAGAAGTAGAACTTTGCAGTTCTCTGTGTTGAACATAAACATGCTTCTGTTGTCCCAGTCAAGTTTGTCAACATCCCTTCAGACTGAATCTTTACAATTCAGCATGACAGTTAACTCCCCTCCAGCAAGGGTGCAGGGCAGGCTGAGAAGGATGAGAAGGGGGCACCTTCCACTCAGGACATCTGCCATCTTCTTGGGGATGGGGATGGGCCAAGGCTGGGCCAAATTGTCAGTCTGTGGGTAGGTGTGGGGAATCAGGCCTGATGAGGGGACTGGGGTAAGAGACAGCTCCTGGATGGCCTGTGCACTGAATGTAAGTGTGGCATTAAACTCTGAATGCCCCTTCCATGGGTGGTAGATATACGTACAGTGTTCCCTTGAAAAAACGTTAGGTAATATGTTTATGGTTTTGCATAACTGCAGGTCAGGGAGTGAGCTCCAGAATTAGACTGCTGATCAGCTGCCATGTTTATTTGCAAGTTCATTCCTTTGTCCCACTTTGAGAAAGAGTTTTTTGGTTGTGTTGTTTGTTTTTTTTTTTTTTCCTCTCTCCAAAATAAATCTTTTTATATAGGGTTATCACTAAGCAGCATGGACATGGACTGTCCATCTCAGGGCAAGGAACAAGACCTTGGCCATCCTTTGTTTTGTAGTGTAGACATATAGGCTTCCTTCTACCACCTTGATTGTCCAGTTTAATTTATAGACAGAGAACAATGGCAGCCTCTCTAGCCTGTCCAGATCATTTACCAAGACTGAAAACCTAGTTCCAGAAAGAGAGATGATCCTACTATAAATCTTCCCTTATAGACAATTTGAGCATTTTTTTGTTTGTCATATGGGATTAATATTTTTATTGCTTGGTTGTCTTAAAGACCGGTGCAGGTAATGGTAATGAATTTGTAGTTGCAGGCTCAGGCACAGGTAGAAAGTGTCTTAATGGCCTAAACATACCAGACCATTTTATAAACTAGTAGGCACATCCAAAGGGTTTTTACATTGTCTCATGTGTCAACAGGAGGCTAGCGACACACTGTGTTCATGGCTCTTCTTTAAGCAGTCTTATATTCTGACTCAGACCACAAATAATGCAGAATGTCTTTCAAACTGATTGTATACAGTGGGATGGTTCTGATATCCTAACAGGTCACATTCAACAAAGCTAATTAAAATAAAATAAATAGTGCAAATATTAGGGTGAATCATATTGATCTGCTTTTCTTATATAACAAAAATGTAAAACAAACATGAAACTAAATTGCTAGAATATCATGTAAGTTTCATAATTAATACTGTTGAAACTATCATTTGTGTATCCTTCTTCTGTATCAACACTATGGAAATATTTCATCATATTGAACACCTATTGTGTGATTAAAGTGTTTGTACATAGTATGCATTTTCCTACACACATGTGCATAGGCCTAGAATCTGAAGTGCTGATAGAGTTTTAGGTGAACACTAAGATTCACACCAAAGTCTTTCCAGAAGCAGTATTTACATGAGCAAAATGTTGTATGAACTCAAGTATATTATTTCTGTGAGCAAAATTTTACTGTCCCATGTTGCTGTGGACAGGAGTCAGTTGTCAGCTTTACTGGTTCTTCATCATAAATTAAGAAGAATATATTCTATGTGTCATTATACTAATAGATACACCCAAAGATTCATGGAAATAGGGTTACATTGATCATATTTGATTCCAGTTTGGTACAATAATTTCATAATTCATCCACTGCAATTTTCTCTCTCTGCCTTAATTATATTTTCCTTGTTGCTTGTGCTGGTCTTACTAAGTGGCACTTTCAACATCTCCTTTACTCTTAGAATGTCCTGTCCATTCCTTGCCTACTTTCTGCCCTCCACCACATCTCTTTTTTCCATAGTTCTCTGCCCACAAAAAGTAGTGATGTGGCATTAGTATCTTCAGGCAGGTTACCTCAGTTCTGCAGACCAGATTTAACATTAAGTCCTTACAGGTGACAGGAGAGAAATAGACTATTATAAAGTTTTAACAGTAAAACAAGTCCTTCATAATAAATTAAATTGAAATCAATATTTCCCTTATTTTTTTTCATCTTTAGATAAGGAGACTAATAAAATATCTACACAGACATAAACATGTTAAAACTGCCAATATTAATGTGTAGCATTTATGATGGATATGGAGAAATCCACTCTAATACTGTCAAGGTAAAACATTAACATACAAAATATGACAATCAAATATATAGTTCTAGTGAAAGTCTGAAAAGCCTAAAAAAAATCTGTTCACCTACAGATTAATTAGTTGTGGCAGTTTGCTATGACTCACTGAATACATCTAAACTATAAAATTTTAACTGAATTCACGAACTGAATTCAGTAGTTTGTCAGATGAAGTTCTGTCGTTATTTATTGTTTCCCTCTAGCCACAAAAAAATGTTTTCTATTGTGTTGACCTTTAAGACAAAGTTTTTCTAGAGTATTAAAAAGAAAACTAAGTTGATATGAACTTTAGAGGAACTATTAGGAAAAGATTCTACTGCGGATGTCAAAACACATAAACTCTTTTTTCATCATTGTATTTTTATCATTATTACATGAAGGTAGACTAGTGTAGTCCTCCTCAGTATTGCAAGGCTTAAAGGATCTAGGAAGTAATTCTACCTTCAAAATTAATGTAGACTCTTAGGGCAGGCAGGATTCCTCTTCCTTTACTCTGGACATTCACATATTCAGTGTTAGGTTGATTTTTGGCCACAGTTGGCCTGTAGTCTCTTTACAGGCAATAGATATATTGGTAATCTCCCAAGGAAATTAATCTGGTTTTAAACCAGGTCTTAAAATTATATCAATTTGTCCTGGTTTTGACAAGGATGGAGTTAATTTTCACTGGAGTATTTCATGCCATGTGATGTCATGCCCAGGGCGGCGGGGTGGTCTGGCTCTCTGATTTTGCACTCGTATGGTCTGCTCACTTGGTCGGTATTGTTGCTGTGGGGGGTGGTCACCGCATTCGGTAAGTCACTGCTACATTTTACCTGTTTTCTTTTTGAACTCATTATTGTAAATGTTGTTCTCTTGTTATATTTAGTAAATTATTTCTTTTTATTCAACCCACAAATTGTCTTCTCTTGTCCTTCCCCTATCTGACCAAAGCTGGGAGAGGGAGGTGAAGGGCCGGCCACCTGCCTTCTGGCTGCTGGCTGAGTTCAAACCTCCACACAATTGACATATGGAGTCTTTATTTCTCCTGCTGACTGTAAGAGGAGTCTAGGATGATTTCAGTTGAGATGGGTGTCTGAGATGTTCTTGGGGGCATATGAAAAAGAATGTAAGGACAATTTATGTTGTTCTTAAAGAAAAGCTAGACATGAGGTAGGATATTCAGACACCTCAAATGTTTCTAGGTGCCTATTTGTGCGCAATTGAATTAAAAGCCCCAAATTTTCAGATATCTGACGTCAGAACAGACATTAGATATAAAAAGTTTAAGGATAACCAGTCTTAGGCTCTTAAAGCAATTCTTAATACTTTTGCTTTTCATCACAATCTGGTAATTGAACACATTTCTCTGAGACGCAGAGATAGCTGACAGTGTGCTAGATCTGAAAACAATTTGCAAAAATATTTTGTCATTTTTATAACATTTTTCCATTTAAATTAATATAATCAAAGCCCATAGTGGGATAGCCAGGTCAAGCATCAGACATGACCATGCTATATCATGTAAAGACATTACATAATATTTGTTCTATGCCTGGTGTTTCAATGGCATATAGTAAATCGGAAATGAGATTAGATTAAATTCAAAACTAGTAGAACACAGATACTTTATTGCATTCAAGGTTGTATTCACAGAATCAGAATCACAGAATCAACCAGGTTGGAAAGGACCTTGGAGATCATCTAGTCCAATCGTTAACCTAACATTGACAGTTTCCAACTACACCATATCCCTCAGCGCTATGTTGACCTGACTCTTAAACACCTCCAGGGATGGGGACTCCACCACCTCCCTGGGCAGCCCATTCCAACACCTAACAACCCCTTCCATAAAGAAATACTTCCTGATATCCAGTCTAAACCTTCCCTGGCACAACTTGAGGCCATTACCTCTTGTCCTATAGCTTATTACTTGGTTAAAGAGACTCATCCCCAGCTCTCTGCAACCTCCTTTCAGGTAGCTGTAGAGGGTGATGAAGTCTCTCCTCAGCCTTCTCTTCTCCAGACTAAACACCCCCAGTTCCCTCAGACGCTCCTCGTACGACCTGTGCTCCAGACCCTGCACCAGCTTCGTTGCCCTTCTCTGGACATGCTTGAGTAAGTCAGTGTCCTTTTTGTAGTGAGGGGCCCAAAACTGAACACAGGAATCGAGGGGCGGCCTCACCAGTGCCGAGGACAGGGGTCAGATCCCTTCCCTGTCCCTGCTGGCCACGCTAGTGCTGACACAAGCCAGGATGCCATTGGCCTTCTTGGCCACCTGGGCACACTGCTGGCTCCTGTTCAGGAGGCTGTCAATCAACCCCCCCCAGGTTCCTCTCTGACTGGCAGCTCTCCATCCACTCCTCCCCAAGCCTGTAGCGCTGCTGGGGGTTGTTGTGGCCCAAGGGCAGTCCCCGGCATTTGGCCTTATGGAGACTCCTCCAGTTGGCCTCAGCCCATGGCTCCAGCCTGTCCAGGTCTCTCTGCAGAGCCTCCCTACCCTCGAGCACATCAACCCCTTGGGGTCATCTGCAAACTCACTGAGGGTGCACTCGATCCCCTCGTCTAGATCATCAATAAAGATGTTAAACAGGAGTGGCCCCAACACCAAGCCCTGGGGGACACCACTCGTGACCAGCCACCAACCGGATTTAACTCCGTTCACCACAACTCTTTGGGCCCGGACATCCAGACAGTTTTTTACCCAGCAAAGAGTGCGATCATCCAAGCCTTAAGTAGCCAGTTTCACTAGGGGAATGATGTTGGAAAGGGTGTCAAAGGCCTTACTAAATTCAAGGTAGACAAGATCCACAGCCTTTCCATCATCCAATAAGCAGGTCGCTCTGTCATAGAAGGAGATCAGGTTTGTCAGGCAGGACCTGCCTTTCATAAACCCATGCTGACTGGGCCTGAGCATCTGGCTGTCCCACATGTGTTGTGTGATGGTACTCAGGATGAGCTGCTCCATCAGCTTCCTTGGCACCGAAGTCAAGCTGACAGGCCTGTAACTTCCCGGATCATCATTCCAACCCTTCTTATACATGGGCATCACCTTGACCAATTTCCAATCTGTCAGGCCCTCCTCGGTCAGCCAGGACTTCTGGTAAATGCTGGGAAGTGTCTTGGGGAGCACCCCAGCCAGCTCCTTCAGCACCCTCGGGTGTATCCCGTCTGGTCTTAGACAAGGATATTTCTTTATATCATATGATATTCCTTTATATCATATTTATACATGACACAAAGAATTTTATAGTGTTTTTATGGCAATTACTACTGTTAGAAATGTTCAAAATGCTTCCCTTGATTGCTTTTTTATTTTGTTTGTCAAGGCTACTATTCCTTCATAGACTATAAAAATATTTCATCAAATAGTTTGTTATCCTTTCTCTTCTTAATTAGCTGTCAGGATACACAGCTTAACAAAGAACATCATTGTGTGTCTGTATTCAATAGAAATAGATTCTATATCAGTCACATAGTACAATTGTGGTCATGAGCCTGTATAAACCTTTTGGTTTATCATTAAAATCCTTCACCTCAATCCTCATAGTTTCTAAGTACCCTGAGACATTTCCCAGCAGAATACATTAATGCATTATATTGCTCACAGGGCAACGGACTGCTGCTGATTTGCTTTTGATGTGTTAGGTATTTTCTTGGATGGAAGAAAGATTGCTTAGCACATAGTATAATTTAGCAAAATTAATGTCTCGCCCTCAGAGTTTCCATCTCCTTATACCTTGCTCTACGATGCTTAGTTTTACATGTTACTTCTATTCATTTACTATGAATGTGTAAGAAGAGGAATATGAAATAATGTTCATAATTAAGTTATTCTCCTATTCTTTGTTTTAGTAAAAATGTTATCTAGTACGATAATTAAAATATATATATGTTAAATAGTGTTGCCTTTTCCAGTAGTGATTGTCTTTAACATATGCTAGTTTAATTAATTAAGTAACTTCCATAATTGATCAGTGTCTTAAAAATCAGCCTGTTTTTCTCACACTCCACACTTCGCTACTCAATTCTTCAATTGAAGATCACTATGTATGGCCAAGTCTACCATAATGTCTACACTACCAAGGGAAAACATAACAATGCACTTGGATTTATTGCAAGTATATAATTGTAACCTGATGATTTTCTTGATAAGAAATTTTACAGAAAATAGGAACACAGAAAAGCTGCTGACCTGGTTTTATTAAATCATCTTGTGTTGTAAAACATGGGATATCATACTAACTATTTTGGAGAAGGTGAGAACTGGTAGAAGAATTATGTGATTCAAGTGGTTTATGAGATGGAGGGTATGTTGCAGATGGAGGTTACTAGAAGTATTCAGGAAAGATTGGCCCCAAGACTGATTCTGTTTAATATTTTCTCTTTTTTTTTTTTTTTTTTTTTTTTTGGGGGGGGGAGGGGGGGGAAATAAGGTTCAAAGGAAATGTATTTGTGATACAAAGCTTAAGAAAATCAACAGTATCAAAGAAAATCGGAAGACTGGCTATAAGGTGTGAGTTTATCTTGAGGAACAGACTAATAAACATGAAGTAGAAATCAGTACTACAAAACATGAGGCAGAGTAATTGGAGTTTAATATTAAAAATAAAAATACCTTCTATAAAATGAGGCCTCATTGTGGAAAGTGGTTGTTTTCACAAGTTTGAATTCAGAAGTACCATAGACACAGTTACATATTCCCAACTCAAGTCTGCCAAAAAACTTTCTTAAAAAACACATTTTTGTTTTATCATGGGTGTAACTCAGGTTAATCCTTTATTGTTCCTAATCTGTTTTGAAATAATCAGTTTAGAAGCAGATGAGGTGTCCTCGTTAGGACTGGGCATCAGTAGGATTGTAAGGGGCTGCTGAATCCAGCAGCCCAGTGGAGGTACGGCTGATGCAGCTCCATGTTACCAGACCCATAGAGAGGCTAAGCATGTATTCTCAACAGGCATGCACATGCAAACACACAGACACACATACACATATATAGAATCATCGAATAATTTAGTTTTGAAAAAACACTTGAGGTCATTGAGTCCAGCTGTAAACTTAACACCGCCAAGTCCACCACTAACCCATGTCCTTAAGTGTCACATCCACACATCTTTTAAATACATCCAGGGATGGTGAGTCAACCACTTCCCTGGCCAGCCTGTTCCAGTACTTGACAACTCTTTCAGTGAAGAAATTTTTTCTAATATCGAAGCTAAACCTCCTCTGGTACAACTTGAGGCCTTATCCTCTCATCACTTGTTATTTGGGAAAACAGACCAACACCCACCTTGCTACAACCTCTTTTCAGGTAGTTGTAGAGGAAGAAGATCTCCCCTCAGCTTATTTTTCTCTAGACTAAACATCATCAGTGCCCCCACAGCCACTCCTCATAAGACTTGTTCTCTAGACTCTCTACCAGCTTCTTTGCTCTTTGGATGCAGGTAGATGTGTATGTGTGTGTATATGTGGCCACACAGATCAGCACAAACAGACACGGAGAACTCACACAGTCACGAACAGCACTAACAGCCCCATCCAGTTCCCCTCTCCAACTGACCAGGATGAAGGTGCCTTACTGCAATACCTAGACATATGTGCAAAGTGTATCCCTCCAGTAGCTGAGCTCAGACACTCAATCCACCCAGTCGCTGCCACTGGATCTCAGTCTCCCCAGTTGCTGCTGGCACATGGACATACAAGCTCCAAAGGCTACAGCCCTACTCCAGTTGCTGGTACAACTCCACCTGCACACATACAGCCCTCCACGCCCAGCTCCAAACACACATTGTGGATCCCTCCAGTAACTGGGTTTAGTCACACAGTCCACCCAATAGTAGCCAGTCCTGGATCCACACTCTTGTTAGTTGTCTCCTGTACAGAGGCTTGGGTAGCTGTATCCTCCCATGGTCTCACCGTTCGAGACACATGCATACCCCTGGCTACTCCACACAGAACTCAAAACCATTCAGTCCAGTCTGGTTTTTGACACCAAGGACACAGCAGTCCTCTAACCCATGGTGAGTCCAGCTGTCAACCCAGACCCACGCATATACCCATGCACACCAGAGTGTTGCTCACTCTGGAAAAGAGTTAGAAGTAGACTTAATCAGACAGAAGAGACGGGGATAATCAGGCACAGGAAATGGCCAGACCAGCCAGTACAGTCTCAAGTACCAACCAGCAAACTGCTTATACACAGCTAACCCTTTTTACTCGTTATCTATTTTTCTACATTTTTCCTCACCCAAATCACTTTGATCCCTCCCTTTTCTGGCTTTTGTTCCTCATCTAAACACGCCATCATAAGTTTTGGGTAATTCTAAAATGCTCTTCCCCTGCACCCCAACTGATCAGGGACTGCAGTCAGTCCATATCAGCTCCTCTCTGCCACTCCTTCCTCCTCACTCTTTTCCCCTTTTTTAGCATGGGGTTCTTCCATGGGATGCAGTCCTTCAGAGAACATCCACCTGCTGTAGCACGGTCCTCTCCACAGGTTTCAGGGAAACACTTGCTCCACTGTTCTGTCCTCCAGGTGCTGCAGGCATATTTCTGAGCTGGCACCTGAAACATCCAATTTCCCCCTTTTCTTCTCTCACCTTGGTGTCTGCAAGGCTGTTTCTCACTTCACTCCTCTTTCTGCTGTGTGGTGTTTTCTAATTTTCTTAAGTACGTTTCCTTGAGGCGCCACCATCTTGGCTGAGGGGCTCAGCTTTGTGCTGTGGTGGGTCTTTGGAGGTGGCTGGAACCACCTGTATGGGGCCTCTCCTTACAGAGGCCACCTCTGCAGCCCCCCCCAATACCTTGGCACATGCATCCAGTACACCCCACTTGCCCATGCCCTTTGCGCTCCTTCATGTGCAGAGAGACAAAATTTTTAATACATAACCTAACAGAAACAATTATTAGAGAAGAAGATAAATATATATTTAATTTAGAGGGCAATGATGGCAGAAAAGCAAACAAATATTCACTGGTTGAGAAGACATTTCTATGAGAGAACAGATGCAGTGTTAAAAATCTTAAAGTATATGGATTCTGAAAGAAGTCTACTGTGCAGTAACAGGGAAAAAAAGTAACTGCATTTTGTATGTATTGATGAAAGGGGTTATTTAATAAGTTTCTGGCAACTGATGGAACTCAGCACAGTGACTCTGAAGGTCTTCTCCAGTTGTACGTAAGACTGTAAAATTTAAGGATCTCTTTTGGAAGATACCTGAGGAGATCTTTGTACAAAGAAAAGGTGTATGCATTGCCTTGGAAAATGTGGTTTATCTTTCTATTTTTCCTTTCCTTTTTTTTTTTTTCTTTTCCTCCTCCTACCTGGTTCAGACCAATTTTCTAAGAGACTATATATTAGCCTTAATTGTACTACTGATCAATATCACTTTTGCATTTGGGGAGTGGGGGTGGAGGGTAATATTACTCTTTTGGTATCTCAGCCTATAAATTAATTTTAAATATTCACTTGGTTTTATAGATTGTTCTAGTAATGAAAGTTTCTTCTAATTTTTTGCTGTTCTTTATATTTCATCATATTTCAAATCCCAGATGCCTTTATAATATACTAGGACTTTAAAAAACCCACACTTCATTATATTTCATCTTAATGAGCATTAGTTTACCCATCTTCATAAATAAAAAGTACTCTACATTGCCTATAAAGCAGTATTTCCACATGAAAGATATTTTTGTTCATTGCACTGAATATACCTTTCCCTGAAGAATAGAAAGGAAGAAAGATTCCTATGGTTGTTTCTTCTCCCTTTTCACTCTTGCCTGTGTTTACTTTAATAATTTAGAAGTGAAGAAACTGTCATCCTACTAGACTCAAGACTAATTCCCTTAGAAACTGAGATTAAATGATGGACAATGCATTCAAGAAAGAACTAAATAAACTGTATTCAAGGGAACAAACTAGAATGGTTGACTGCAAATTGCTCCTTAATATAATTCCAACATAATTGTAAAGCAAGATCATGTATAAAAAATTATTGTCAGCAGTTGTGGGACTGGATCTCAGCATGATGGCTTCAAATAAATGTTAAATTTTGCCTTTGCTTTATGAAACAATGTACTGAAAATGCATCAAATGTTAATGGAGCTTTCCTAAATCAGTAACACAGATTTCAACACAAATCCAATCAAATACATATGTTCAGCTTAAGTATACATACATGAACACATAGGCACACACAGTTAAAAAAAAAAAAAAGTGTATAAACATAAACATACACATGTACAGGACTTCCACTAAAAAGGAAAACCAAAACCAACTACCGAACAAAGAAGTAATGAGAATACAAAACACAGTGTGTAAAAATTATAGTTAGAGGGGGAAGGCCAGGTGATTTACATATACTGAACAAACATCTTTTGCCAAAACCTAAATTTGTCCTTTTGTTGAAATGAGATATTTTAAAAGCTAATATTGTTTAAAGCAGAGAAGCATAACAGTTTGTTCAGTTAATGTGCTGCTGATTTTTACACAAGATTTAATGGGGCATATATATCACACAAAAGAAGAAAAAGAGTATTTTATTTGTATTTCTCTAATTTAAGAAGTTTCTTATAGATTTTTGCATAAGATATCAGTTTTGAGAATAATCAACTTTAATGAATTGCTTTTCAGAGGTGCTAAAAAATCGTTTTCTAATGTTCAGTTAAGCTAGTGTACCTCTGTGTGTTCTAGACAACTCACTGCATTTGGAAAAAACAGATGATGATATCTATTATGACATAGCTTAATCTTTCCTAAGAATAAGGCTCTATTCTGCGACTATTACCATTGTCACAATCAGACAGAAAGGAAAACATTTTTAAGGACATTATTTTGTATTAAGTTTTTAGTACAGAAGTTCACTCCTATAGAGGCTTGGAAAGGGTAATTTATACTAACTCACTCAGGACAAGGAATGGCAGCTTTAACCATGAATGTGTCATTAAACATACAAAAATAAGTTGTCATGCATACAATTGTAAAAGATATTAAATTCAAGCCGGGAAGTTACATTGGTTATAGAAAAATAAATGCTGGAACAGCAGGAATGTCAGCTGGAATATTGACAGCCTTTAATGTATTTTTCTAATGGAGAAATAAAATAGAAAATTAAATTCTGAAGTGCTTTTTGTCCAGGGAAAGTTGCATTCATTTTACACAAATATCCTTATTTATCATAATGACTAGACCATCCTTTCCCGGAAGAACATGAATACCGACGCGACTATTTATTGTGACTACAATATGTCATAAAGGTGATTTACTCAATAGAGGAAAAAAAAGGAAAAAAAAATCTTATTTCTAAGGAAAAAAAAAAAAAAAAAAAGAAAGGAAGAGGCAGTCTCATGTTTTAAGAGAAAACAGAAATTCTTAGTTTGGATCTTCTCTGATAAATTTAATCCAAAGGATTAAAGAAGTTTCTGAATTCCTCTTGTTTATTTAGTTGTTAGTTGCTTTGTTTGTTTGCTTTTACAATTCATAGGTCTTATTTTAATTTTATAAATAAACTAATAGTGTTATTTTTAACTATTACTGAACTTTCTATGTATGATTTAGTATTAATTATTGATACTATATAATGATATATATATAATGATATATATATAATTATATAATGATGACAAGGTTATATAGGAAAATAAATAGAAAGACACACATATCCTTTAAAAGATAATTTTTCAAAGGAGATCAGCTACTATTTAATTTCTATACAGTTTTGATGTTTGTAGTAAGAGACTAATAATAAAGGTGTTCACTATTCAGGAAAAAAAGGATTGAACTTAACTACTCAGTTATCATAACTGGTGCCTTATTCAAATTAACATGTTTATCTTGAAGAAGGGAACTGAAACCAAGTTCATATCTTAGTTTACCATCCCAAACTGATTTGAAGGGGGAATGGAGAATGGCAAAGTAGCTCTTGGAATCAATTTTAATAAAGCACTTTAATATGAAAAAATGTTTTTACACATTGTGTTCACTCACATTTTTGGTGATTCAAAAGGGATCAGCATGACTTTAAGTGTGACAGTCAGTGGCACAATAAAATCATTTTGTTTAAATTGTGATTTTTTTCTGTACAGTCATTTCCTTGACTTCTCCTGCTGCTACTAAAAGTCTGCACCTTACAGACAAGGGCAAACACAGTCATTATATGAATAGAGAAGAAAAAGGGCACAAGGAATTATCAGGGAAGGTGCTTAGCTGTGACCAGTAATATTTATGAGAGTATGCCAACTACAGTGACTGGTGTTAATGGACAAAGAAGAATTATGTCAATCTTCTTAGATCTGCCAAATTCTGGCAAGAGGTAGCACATCTATGCTAAAGAATGCTGGCAAATACAAATGTTAAAAGACTAAATGCATAGCATGAGACTTCAGGATTGCTTTGACAAGAACAAACACTTCCAGGTAGAAGTGCTATACTGAGTAACACATCAGTCACTGAGATGAAAATCTATCGTATACTTACTTCATAGAGGGACAAAGTCTGCACTTAAAGCAATTCTGAAATCTCCACTGCTTGATGGAAGCCTTTATGGCATTCACAGTTGAATGTATATGCTAATTTATTTATATTTTCTTAGAATAATTCATTTCAAATGTATATTTATCGATCTATAATCAGACTAGAATATTGTAATTTAATCATATCTAATCCATCAAATAAGAGTCTATTTAAACTCTAGATTTAAGTTTAATAAACCTGATTAAATTACAATTAAACTGTCCCTAAAAAGGAAAGAAAAAACATTGAATATCCAATTTTGTAATAAAGATTCCAATTACAGAATGTTGGGGTCCTGCTGTCACTACAGACCTCACAGAGTTTGCCTGCCCTGCCCTAGGGCTCCCCTCACCCTGCCCACAGCCCGGGACCCCATGTCAGCCCCCAGGGCCATCAGCCCCTGCCCCAGAAACACCTCAGCAGGACGGGTCTCCGTGTCCCACAGCCCTGCCCTGCCGGGCCGTGGGCCCTGCTGAGCCCACCTGCCAGCCCGTGTTCTGACCCGTCAGCCTCTCCCTGTCCCCCTGGCCCTGCTGGACATCCTGGGCCTCCCCACAGGGACCTGCAGGTCTGTGCTGCACCTGATGGCAAGACTAAATTTTAAACTGTACTGAAAGTTTGTAACTTTTCCCTTTCTCCCATCTATCTGAATTAATCAGCCTTCAACTTCCAGACACTGTGCAACCAACATGCTAATATGCATTGCTTGTAAGGGAACATGGGTTTAAAAATAAGCTACCACATAACATTGTAGTGCATTTTTAAGAATACAATAGCGAAATGATCCCTGTCTTCCATAAAGAACACCTTATTATATGAGGAAATAATAAACTTTTGTAATGTCCTGTGTTTATATTTATATCTATCTTCCTGACACACAACTCATACCTCAATAGAAGGAGCAAAGAAGTTTTATACAGCTTGAATTCTTGTCTGACATGAATTCTTATCAGAGGCGTGGGAGGTAAAATCAAAGTGCAGATTCACCAAGCTGTACTCTTAGTCTCAATATCAGAACGCACAGAACGTATCTATATGAGCTACTGAAAAAGAGTACTATGTTGTAGATGCAGTACAGGGGTTATAATTTTTTTTTTTTTTTTTTTTTTACATTTTGTGACACCTGGAGAATCTGAATAACCTATCCTGAATTCAAGCCTGAAAGTATTCTAAAAAGCAAGTATGTTCTCTTTCTCTCTTTTTTTTTTTTTTTTTTTTTTCCCCCATCTGCAATCACTCACAGTTCTCTTTTACAGTTATGAACCACAAAGGGCCTCTATACACATAGTATAATATATAAAGCATGCTGCCCTGTAACAACTGCAATTTATGGAGTGATAATGGAGACAGCTGCTGAATCATTAATATAGTGAAAGCAGAGTAAAAGATAATATTTTCATAATTCAACTTATTTCAAGAACAGCATGTTCTCTTAGATGTTATCGATTGATGATTTAAGCTATTCTCTGTACTTAAATGTCAAAAAGGAAAAGACAACAAGTGTTGCATAGAAATGTTGAAGAATAAAAGGGAAAGTTTACTTTCAGAATTTATGTTTAGGCTGAAATGCTAGTAAAGCTTCTACTTTGTGGACCCTCAAAGTCATACTGGTGATTAAATTACAATCAGTAGATGTCTCTCAATGATCACTCAGTTATCACTGTAATATCAGTCAAATGCCAAGAGAATAATCTGGCATACAATCTTCAATGATTAATTATAGGTAATTTTTAAATTACTATAAAAGTATTTAACTTCTGTTTTTTAAGACAGAAAAACGAGTGTTTAAGAGCAAAATAACCTTTATTCCATTCCTCCAGTGTCTATTCTAAGTTTTGTTGTGCTTAAATTAAGCCTGAATAATTTCCCTGCTAAGGTCAGTGTAAAGACTGCTGTTCTGATACTGTTTCTGTGACTCAGTTTATTCATCTCAGTACAGCAGTATAATTTCAGAACTGATAGATATACTTCTTGTTTAAAAAAATACTTCATGATTACAGTCTAATCAGCACATTAGTTTGTCTGATCAAATAAGAAATCAGCTCCACATTAAGACTTCTAAATGAAAGTGTACTCATGTGAAAGAGGCGTTTATGCTCCCATTACACTCAGTAGAAAATGAGGCAATAGAATCACGGGAACCTGTGGTGTGATACAGAACAGTATAACTTGGATATTTAGAGCACAATTCAGTTGCCAATATGTAGGTATCTGAAGTTATTTTTCTTGCTGCTTCCAGTAGCTGGTCCAAAACAGTGAAGGTCTCCATTCAGTTGTATTCCTGTATATCATAGGGTTCCACACATGACCTGAATAAGTCTCTGGACTACACTGACGAGGAGTGAAATTTTTAATATGTTACTGAGTTGTCTTGTAATGACAGAGACCTACATGAGGCTGTCAGGCGCTACACAGGGCATAAGGGAAATGTGTGCTGTTCCAGGGTGACAACTGGAGACAAACTAGGATAGCTTGGGGAATTTCAAACACTGTTAGTAATCTACATTTAGGCAAAAGAACTAAATCCTAGTCTCTGTTAGATACAATGGTAGCTTCCACACCTGGAGATCTCGCTGGTTTCCTATACAGAGATACCTAGTTTTATAGCTAAAACATCTGCATTGTGCTGGAAGTTACAACAAAAGACCTATGGAGGACCTTTGACTTCCTGGAGTGGCAACTGGAAGCCAGGCAGGATATGGTAAACACTTTTAACACTCAATGCTTATGTTTAGACAACACAATTTGGCTCTCACACACTGATATCAAAATTTATATATCCTGAAGTTCAAATCATTTACAATTGCCTGAGACATTCTAAGGGATAAGAAACATCTTCAGAGGACTTGCAGATCCCAGAAAGGACCTATGGAGACCCATGCTTTCAAGACCATACTAAGTCCATGTAGGATAGCCCAGGACATTTCAAATAATACTAGGTGTCTAAGGTGCACAAAATAATCAAGTCCTAGATGTCTATATCTTAATCATTACTGTACATTGGTTATAAGTACATGTGGACATCTAAAGGACATTTTAAGTAAATCAGTTGAATTATGCTTTTGTGAGCCTTGCTTTCTCTTTTCATTTAAAGAGACACAAAGTTCATTAGCTTAGATATGGACATGTAAAGATGGCTGAAAATAATCTTGGTTTTGGTTTGGAATGACACATCATTTGCAGAAATGATTCCATGTTACAGATAATGATTTGTTTTAATTTCTGTAGTTATTAGTTGCACTAGTACCTCAGGGTAAGTAAACACTACTGAGACAGATTACCCATAAAAACCTCACTTATATCAAGAAGTAAGAATAGCTATCTGTGTTAGCTATGTTCTTGCTATGATCCTGCAATAAATGTGCTTTTGTTTTAAACTGAGGGGCTTTAACACAATGTAAGACACCAGTGAAAAAACAGGCCTTGAAGAGTTTGAGGAAAGAACGAAACAAAGGAGCAGTGGCTGCAGCAAAAGAATCATGGTGACTGATAACTTTAAGAGTGAAGGGGGAAGTTACAAAGTAATAAGAAATGCATAGAAACACAAGGAAATCAGTGCTGAATGATAAGGAGCAGGGATCAGACACTGTGATGTCTGAGTCAAGATTTTAAGAGCTGTATTTGAGGAGAGCAACTCAATAACTAAGGTCATGTAAGAGGAGGCAATGAAGATTTAGTAGCAGAAACAAGTCTTAATGTACTGTGTGGATGGCTTAAATTTTCTTCTCTTTCTTTCTGATTTTCCTTTGTTATATAGGCTTCATGTAACTTGTTTGTAAGATAGTAGGCTTTTCAATCTTTAATGATTTTCTGCATCAATATACAATTTCAGACCTCTTTTTACATTGTTTTTATAACTTCAGTTCTCCTGGTGAATTTGCCTGGTTTGTTTTTTTTTTTTTTTTTTTCTTTAATATTATTTCTGATAAAAGTTCTCATAGAAAATATTGACTAACTCAGATGCTTACTTGGCTCCAGTTATTTCAACTATACTTATACATTTTTTCTTTAGAATATTTATTAGCAATTATTACAAAGTGGCTTCTGAGTTTCTTCTCAAAGTGTTTAATTTCAATAAATTGTGTCTCTTTCAAAAATCTTTTGAAAAAATATCTTCTTCTGAATTTCGTGATGGTATATGGGGAATTCAGGTGGATCATTTTGGATATCTTTAAGAACAGTATGGAGCAGAAATATGTTTTAAATAGCAGAAATCAACAGAAGTGGAGGTTTGGCTATTCCTTCAAGGATCAATTATAGTGGGACAATCATTGGGAATTGATAGAAAATGCAGTTTAGAGAGAAGGTGGTCTGAAACGTCAAGGATCCAGGACTGAGAAGAAGAAAAGCCTTTTTTTTTTTTTTCCTAGAATTGCCGGTCCTTTATTTTTGTTTTACTTTTCTTTTGATTTCTCACACAAACCAAAACAACTAATTTGTGAATCGATAGATACATTTTCTCTGTATGAACTAATGTACTTAGAAAACTAAGGTATATAGGTATATAGGTAGACAATGACACTCAAAAAATGTGTGTATATTCAAAGTCTTTCAGTCATTCTAAAGCTATGAACTGTTACCAAAGTCATTCTACATGAATTTTATGTAAAATATTGTAGATGCTATTTTTAAGCTTTCAGCTTTGGCTTCAGTCTGAACAAGTCAAGGCATTGGATGAATGAGGCATTGAGCCTGAGGTGATGCAGGGTGGACACAGTGCTATGCAGTTCAGTGCCACACTATGGTCCACAACAGTTTGAAGCAGCTTGGAGCACCATTCTTTTAGCTTGGAGATAGAATCAGATTTATATAACCCCATGACTTGCACCCTGGAGACAATATGTTTAGCAAAGGTCAAGACCACATGTGTCTGAAGACACATTCTAACACCCAGTTCAGTAATATTACACAAGCATCAGTCAAAACCTCCTTTTGAGAAGCAAATATCTAAACCAGAAATTTCCTCTTCAGGTATGATGACTGGAAATTACTTCAAATCTAGTACCAGAAGCAAAATAGACTGAAAATCTCCTGCCTATTTTAGAGTCAGGGGTTCTTAGAAATCCTGACCATGCAGTGCTGGAGGTCATCAAAACATACATGCTTCCAGAGTCCCCGAACACAGCTCTTCATAGAGATTGTGGAACTGGGACTGGGACCTCTCCACATTTTCCTCAGAGACAGGTTGGACACCAGTTTCCATCCCAGTAGAGTCTACAGCAGAATCATCCTAATAATACCAAAGATATTTGTTGCCTGCTTTTTTTTTTTATTCTTGGTGTTTTCTTAGTTTTCAGGTTTAATGAGTAGCACAAAAGGGATTAGAAAATGGGCACTACGTATATGATCATGTTTTCTTAAGTTTCCAGTGACTGAACAGTTCTATCTCTTTGACAGAAGTACAGTAAATTGCATAAGGATATTTTAATAATAGGAGTTTAAAATGTAAAATGCCAAGATTAAAAAAAATGCACAAAATTTTCCTTTCATTTTCAATGAATACTTATTCAGGGAAAGACAAACAGAACAAACCAGCAAACTCCTCCTCCTCCACATACTTGAAAAATGTTTCTTTCACATTTCCTTGTATCAGATTATCTGTATAAAGAAATAACTTAATTACAGTCTGTTCTGATACATTTTTCAGCCAGTGAACAACTGACTAAAACCCCCTAGGGATCAACAACATTGTAGTGATGGTCTGGTTTCAGTCAGTTGGTGAGAAGAAAGGAAAAATACAGAAAGACTGATTTTTTCAAGATTTTCTTTCTTTCTTCTATTGATTATGAGAAGGGATTTTTGTTCAATATATCAGTTTGTTCTTTCAGGAGCGTTTCAGGAATTAATTACTTCAAAGACTTTTCAATTTATTTTATGCTACCTTTATCTGGTGTGAATAAGAATCTATCTATTTAACTATGTTTATTGCAGTACCAATGAAATGAAAGCTCTTCTAGCCATTTTGAGTTTGTTTTCCAACCATATAGTAACAGGACATTTTGCAGTCTACCGGAAGACAAACAATCTGCTCATATTCCTGATAAATGAACAGTGTGATCTTTAAGATCTCCTGGGTTACCATGGATACCAACATGTATTCTGTCTAACACTAAGTCACAAGATGTACTTACACTGTTTTTGAATTAAAAATCAGTTTTTTAAATTGTTAAACACAATAGAACAGTAGAGGGTTTTTGTTTGTTTGTGTGTTTAAAACCAGGCATAGTAATACTAAGGGTAGAAAAAAAATTGATACTCACCAGTAGTCATTTACAGCTTGGCATCTTCATCAGCTGAGCTGTCTTCCTTAGTTGCTGAGTGATAATGATTTCATTTTATGCAATTTTACTTTGAACTACTATAGGTTACTATGGAAACCTCTACTCTTTTCCCCTCTTCACATTCTTTGAACAGGTAGTAAGTCTCACTATGTGGGGAAAGTGGCGTATCAACTGAGACATTACAGGAAAATTAGCTCCAGATTGCTTTCACCATTCATGAGGCAATGTTAAACTAAGATTTGACAGACAGCCTGGTAGAAGAAGATAAGTTTTTCGGGGGGGGGGGGGGGGGGGGGGGGAAGTTTACCTGAATCTTTTAATATCTGTGAAACCCCTATTTTTTGACTTACTGAAATTTCATCGTTACTTGATTATCATAGTTTATTTTTATAGTTACTACAAAGTGTTCCAAGATAGAATGTAATTGATTCCAGCAGTAATCAACATAATAAAAATTGTGCAGGATATATTCCCCCATGGTTGCTCTTGTTTTCAGCTTTTGATTAGCTTAACATTAATTCTGTTGTTTACTTTTTCAACCCTGTATCTGACTTATTCTGGAACGGCAATAGCCTTTTTTGTTATTCCCTGTCTCAATCTTGCTAACAATTCATTGCTACACTACAAACATTAACCAGGTCTTCCTTTATCACCTCCAATTTACTTCCAACATTATCATCAGTTTCTAGTCCAGAATTTATGATGTTTAATCAGAACCTGTAAGTGAGTTCCTAACTTCTATTCTAGTTCATTCAGAATTTTGAAACATTTAATTTTAGGCCAGTCTTTATATTTGGCCGTCAAATAATCTAATTTTTTGTATGTTACAATCCAATTGTGTACCCCAGTCTCAGAAAACAAGTCAATGATCTGTGACGCTTATTCGTTTACATTTCTTTTTAATCGTGTAGAAAAAAAAAAAAAAAAAAAAAAGTCTATAGTTTTGCTCCTTGTCATGGACTCATCTGAGTTTTAGCCTTCATTTGGGTTTATCTGCTTTGATTGGAAAATTTCCAACATAAAAATTAAACAACACTCAGAAATAAAGCCAATAACAAATCTTTGACAGTCATTTCTATAAGTCTTTTGACTGCCAGAATTTAATTTAGTATTTTTGGAAGAGACATCAGTAAAGACTTTACTTCACTTTTTAATTTGCATTCAAAGTGGAATTGAAGGGCAGAAGAAACCAGAGTCTCCTTTGCCAAGAGCAGATGTCACATTATTAATCTCCCAAAGTTGCTCAGGCAATATCAACTGTAAATCATTTAGTTCTGCTACATCAAAGACTTACCTTTCTTCACCATCATCAATGAACACCATATCCAAGTACATATATCTTACATTTACTGTTCATTGTGCCTAGTAAACCTGGAAAAATATATGATTTTGTAAATATTTAAATTAATTTTTTGCCATGGAAATTCAGGTTCAGGAAAGCTTTTGTGAGACACAAAAATGTCAGACAGTTTTAGCTCCACTTCTTCTTTCTCTTTTACTGAAATTATAATGGCAAAATCAATATAATATGTGGTATTACAGATTTAAGTGAAGGTTTATATTCTTTCTTTTTCAGCTGACAGAAAACAATAACCTGATATGTAGATATGTAAAAATGCTATTTCTTGGCTGTTTATTCCCTTTCTTTTAACATTAGCATGTTCTTTGTTGGTTTACTTTTTAAAAGATATCTAAATATCATAATTTAAAAGATTTAACTAAAACCAGAGGAATGGTCCCTCGTTTGGGGTTTGGGTTGTTGTTTTTTTTTTTTTTTTTTTCCATATCCTAATTCAATTTTGATATGGCATTTACTCTCATAAGAGCAAAAAAGTAAGTACATGGTAGTTCAGGTTCTCCAAATTGATCAGTATTTTGACAATACACCACATCACATCAATAAAATTTGTATTACACTTAAATAAACAGCCTTGTGTGAGCTCTCTGCTACATCAAGTTTTTAGACTTTTGGTTATTAGCTACAGACCATTATAAATAATCTGATTGTTTAAAGGAAGGTAGCAATTTCAGTCTCTATGTTAAAGGACCATACGTTTCTAGAGATAAATTAGGCGTAAGGAAGCATGAAAGATCAAAAGGCATTGTTGACATGTTCAAAGATTTCTAGTTGTTCTTTCAGAACAGATAACAGCAAATTCATGAATTTAGGAAGTACCATTATATAAAGAATAACATGTGATAACTACATACTCTTTACTATAATAGTACTAACACTGAAAGCAATAAAGAATTGGACGTGGCAGTGGCAGTGTTAGGTTTACCGCTGGAGTCTGTTGGTCTTTCCCAACATAAGATTCTTTAATTCTATGGTTCTTTGAAATAATGTATTTCTTTTACCAGATCTTGTTTATTATCAAGTATTTTTTCCCCATTAGACAAATAAATTAAGCAAAATCCATGGACTTCTTTTCCCCTGATTGTATGTTTCCATAGGCATAAGAAAACCAATTTACTCAGAAAAAAAGGAATGTTAAAAAAAGACTTTAAGACATTGAAAAGAATGTATTTTGGTTTTAAAAGTTAGTAACTTGCCTTTAGTCCTTGTCCCACTCCAAAATAATTAATTTCCACATATTGGAATGCTGTCTAAATGTACATAATATAGCCTCCTCTTAGTGACAGAATTCTGGGAGGAAGTGAGTAGGTTGAGGAGTATAGGGAGTCTGAGAGAGATAGACTACTGGAATCACACCCTACCTTCCCTGAGACAAGCTCAACAGGCAGACAGGGTGAATGACACAGATAATTTCCTATCTTCTCTCCACATGACTGAATGTTGTGACTCAAGGCATAGGGTGCAATGGAAAAAAGTTCCTGCCTGGCACAGCAATTACATCTCCTGAGACTACCCCATCTTCCCAGGTGCCCTTGCATAATAGGTACAGGACTCTGCAAGTAGAAATGAACAATAATGACAACGATATTTCATTTAGCTTGGAGGTGTCACAACAGCTAAGTCAGCCTATGACCTGGATCAAAAGCGCTTTCATAAAGAAAAAAAAGGCAGGTCATTGTCATAGGACACTCTCTCCAGAGGGGAACAGAAGGTCAAATATGCAGACCAGGAGGGAAGTCTGCTGCCTCCCTGGGGCCTGGGAAAAGAAAGCTTCCTACCTTGCTAAGGCCCTCAGATTACTATCCATAACTGATTTTTCAGGTAGGCAGTGATGAAGTTGCAAAAGGAAATCCAAGGGCAATCAAGAGGTTTTTCAAAGGCCTTGGGACGACTGGTTAAGGCAAGAGGAGCACAAATAGTGTTCTTTATCTTTCCAGTTGCAGGGAATAATGAGGGGAGAAACAGGAAGAGCCAGCAGACCAATACCTGGGTTAAATACTGGTGTCACAGGCAGAATTTTGGGTTCTTTGATCATGGGTTGGTCTACATGACACCAGGTCTGTTGGCAACAGTCGGGTTACACTTGTCTCAAATTGGGAAAAGGATCTTTGCACAGTACTTAGCAAGGTTAACTGAAAGAACTTTAAACCAGATTTGAAGGAGGAAAGCGATAAAACCAGGGTCACTAGAAATAAGTGTGGGGCCATCACACTTATGTTTGAGGGACACTGTACTAAATGAGGTCCTTTTGTTTGCCAACTCAGTGGAGGTAGAGGATTGGAGATCCATATGGCAGAAAAGACAGGGTTATTGATGTGTTAAAATCTATGAAAGTGCCTGAGCATGGTCATGTAGGAATTAAGACTTCTCCCCACAAAAAGATGGTGGGATCAATAGCTTAGCTGAAGAACATCTACACCAACACACACAACATGGGCAACAAACAGGAGGAGCTGGAAGCCATTGTGCAGCAGGAACTCTATGATGTAGTTGACATCATGGAAAAATGGTGGGATGATTCTTACAACTGTAGCACTGCAATGGATGGTTATAAACACTTCAGAAGGGATATACAAGGAGGGAGAGGTGGTGAGGTAGGCCTGCATGTTAAGGAGAGCTTTGATTGTCTCAACTTAATGATGGTGACAATCGGGTTGATTGTTTAGAGGTGAGAATAAGGGGTAAGGTCAACAAAGAAGATATCATGGTGGGAGTCTATTATAAACTTCCCAAAAATGATCAAGAGGCAGGTGAAATATTATACAAGCAGATGGGAGAAGTCTCACAATCTCTAGCCCATGTTCTCGCGGGGGAGTTACACTTACTGGATTTCTGCTTTACAATACATTACAATGGAGAGGAAACAGTCTAGGAGGTTCCTGGATTGTGTGCAAGATAACTTCCTGACACAGGTAGTGAGTGAGCCAGCCAGGGAAGGTGCCCTGCTCGACGTGTTGTTTGGGAACCAAGAAGGACTTGTGGGTGATATAATGGTTGGAGGCCATCTTGGGCATAGTGATCACAAAATTATGAGTTTTTGATTCTCAGAGAAGTAAGGAGAGGGTTCAGCAGAACTGCTACCTTAGACTTCCAGAGGGCAGACTTTGGCCTGTTTAGGAGCCTAGTTGACAGAGTCTCTTGGGAGGCAGTCCTCAAAGGCAAAAAAGAGTCCAGGAAGGCTGGACATTCTTCAGGAAGAAAACCTTAAACACACAAGAGCAGGCTGTCCCCATGTGCCAAAAGATGAGTCAACAGTGGAGAAGACTGGCCTGGCTGAACAGAGAGTTTTGGCTGAAACTCAAAAAAATATGACTTTTGGAAGAAGGGGGACACAACCCGGAAGGACTACAAGGATGCTGTGAGGTTATGCAAGGAGAAAATTAGAAGCACTAAAGCCCAACTAGAACTTTATCTATCTACTGCCATAAAAGACAGAAAAAAATATTTCTATAAATATATTATCAACAAAATAAGGGCTAAGGAGAATCTCCATCCTTTATTGGATGTAGGGGAAACACAGCGACAAAGGCTGAAGAAAAAGCTGACATACTTAATGCCTTCTTTGCCTCAGTCTTTAATAGTAAGACCAGTTGTTCTCTGGGTACCCAGCACCCTGAGCTAAAGGACAGGGATGGGGAGCAGAATGAAGCCCCCATAATCCAAGGGGAAATGGTTAGCTGCCTGTTACACCACTTCGACACACATAAGTCTATGGGGGCAAATGGGATCCACCCAAATGTACTGAGGGAGCTGGCAGAAATATTCACCAATCTACTATCCATCATTTATCAGCAATCCTGGCTAACTGGTGAGCTCCCAGCTGTCTGGAAGTTATCAATATCTACATCTACAAGAAAGTCTGGAAGGAGGATCCAGAGAACTACAGGCCTGTCAGCCTGTCCTTCGTACCAGGGAAGGTTATGGAGCAGATCATCTTGAGTGCCATCACTTGGCACCTACAGGACAACGAGATGAGCCGGCCCAGTCAGCATGGGTTTATGAAAGGCAGGTCCTGCCTGACAAACCTGATCTCCTATGACAAGATGACCTACCTAGTGAAGGAGGGTGTTGTGGTTTAAGCCCTGCCGGGACCAGAGATCACGTTGCAGTTGCCCCTCCCCCACCCAAAAGCCACCCAGGAAAAAGTTTCCGCCCAGACCTGATGTCAGCATGGTATGAATAATCCGGCTGGAGATCCCTTCCCCCTCTCTCTCTGCTGGGGAAACTTAACCCTACCCTAGCTGAACCAGGACAGAGGGAAAGGCTGTGGATGTTATCTACCTAGAATTCAGTAAAGCCTTTGACACAGCTTCACACAGCATTCTCCTGGAGAAACTGGTTGTTCATGCTTGGATGTGTGTACTTTTCTATGGGTTAAGAACTGGCTGGATAGCCAAGCCCAAAGTGTGGTGGTTAACAGAGTTAAATCCAGTTGGCAGCCAGTTACAAGTGGTGTTCCCAAGGGCTCAATATTGGGGCGAGTTATCTTTAATAACTTTATCAATGATTTGGATGAGGGGATTGAGCGCACCCACACTAAGTCTGCAGATGGGACCTAGTTGGGCAGGAGTGTTGATCTGCTTGAGGATGGGAAGGATCTACAGAGGGATTTCTGTGGGCTGGATTGATGGACCGAGGCCCACTCTATGAGGTTCAGTAAGTCATAACAACCCCACGCAACACTAAAGGCTTGGGGAAGAGTGGCTAGAAAGTTGCCTGGCAAAAAAAGGACCTGGGGGTGTTGGTCGACAGCTGGTTGAATATGAGCCAGCAGTGAGCACACATGGTCAAGAAGGCCAATCCATCTTGGTTTCTATCAGAAATAGTGATTGTCCCCCTGTACTCAGCACTGGTGATGCCTCACCTCCAATACTGTGTTCAGTTTTGAGCCCCTCACTACAAGAAAGACATTGAGGTGCTGGAGAGTGTCCAGAGAAGGGTAAGAAAGCTGGTAAAGGGTCTATAGCACGAGTCCTGTGAGGAGCAGCTGAGGGAACTGAGGTTGTTTAGCGTGGAGAAAAGGAGGCTGAGGGGAGACCTTATTGCTGTCTACAACTGCCTGAAATGAAGTTTTACCAAAGTGGATGTCATTCTCTTCTCCCATGTAATACATGTTAAGAAGAGAGGAAATGACCTCAAGTTGCACTAGGAGACGCTTAGTTTGGGTATTAAGAAAAATTTCTTCACTGAAAAGGTTGTCAAGCACTGGAACAGGCTGCTCAGGGAAGTAGATGAGTCACCATCCTTGGAGGTGTTTAAAAGACATGCAGATGTAGTGCTAGGGACATGGTTTAGTGGTGGACTTGGCTGTGTTATGACTAAGGTTAGACAAAATAATATTAAAGATCTTTTCCAACCTAAATGATGTAATGATTCTATGATTCTATATTAATCCATACAGAATTAAAACTGACGAAGAAGATGAAACTGTAGGAAGTGCAAAGAGGCAAGAAAAATTAGGGGAAAAAATGATAGTAAGGTCGGTCATTCATTAAGCTAAGGATTTATGTGCCTAATTCCTACATGGTAATCTTGTCATAGGCTGTTTCTAATCAATATCTTTCTATGTGTTTGCCTGATGATAAATTTCAGTGAATTAACACAGCCAATACTATCTGTATTCAATAGATATCTAGTCAATAGTAGTAGGTACAGTACTAGGTAATCAGTACTATCTATGATATCTACTTGTACGCTTGAAGGTTTGTAGTAACTTTGATCATCAGGAGATGGGAGTTTATGATGCAGCTGTTGTCCACATTTTCCATATGAGTTTTCTAGTTAGGTCATTCAGCTGTGCTGGTCCATGTTAACTAGGAGAACTCTATAATGAAGTGTTGGGCAGTGGTGGTAGAAGCTCCAAAGCTACTTCTGCTCTTGGGACTGGGTTGCAAGGAATGAAGAGTTATAGAGAAGGAAAAAAATACAACAAATGATACAGATCTAGCATATTGGTTGGAATCCAATATAGCATCTCATAGTTGAGAATAACAGACCTGGAGGTCCTAGGTTGCCTTTAAATTTTAAATTAGCATGCAGATACCCATAGTAAGGGAACAGGATCAAGATCATATCTATTATAGATTAAGTGTGGGTCAGCACCCAGTAACAAATCATGGTTTTTTGTTTTTTGTTTTTTTTTTTCCTAGTCATGGTAATATGTATCTAATGTATATGTGAACATCTTTGTTTTCAGCTATCCTTAAAGTAGCTGGGGCGAACATGTGAAGATTCCAAAAAGCTTCTCGATTTCCATATAGAAAAAAGAAAAAAAAAAAAAAAAAAAAAAAAGATCCAGGAGTTGAACTAAGGGAAGCACATACACTAAGGGTGCATTTTTTTTTTTCCCCATATTATCTTCCTGCATTTAACTTTTACTGTCCTGTTCTCCAATTCCTGATAATTGTGAAAGGAAAAGTGTAGGTCTACCTGAAAAATCCCATGTGATCTCCAGGTACCTTTTTTTTTTTTTTTTCTTAAATCATCCCATTATGTTGGTGAGATACAGTTATTTTTATTACTTTTGACAAGTCTTCCATTTTTCATCATTAGTACACTTTTTGCTGTAAGGATATTGATCCTAAAAACACTTTTATTTTTAGGCTCCCTTCACTTGTGTTTGAGATCACCAGTTCTGACATTAAATAAAACAAACACTGTGCTAATTCCCTGATATTATCATCAAACAAATTTTACTTTGAAAGCAATTGCTTTTCCCAGTTAGTTAATCTTTAGTTGGGTTAATCTTCAGACTGTAGTTGTGGATGTAAATTCTTAATATCTACCTTAAACACTCTGTAACAGACTTTACAGATGTCACTACAATGATGGCTGAGATAGAAATTTATGGGATGGATGATATTATGGATGGCAATTTGTAGAGTATTTCAGTCTTTAATGAGAATTTGATTAAGAAACACAGTGAACTGGTGCTGCAAGTTCTTTCTGAACTGTTTACCTCCTGTGGCAATGTTTCAGTAAAGAAGGCAAGCTGATAGAAGCTCTCCTGTAGTTCAGTGGTAATCAATACAAGAAAAGAACAGCTCAAGATAAATTTGAAAGCATTGACAGAGGGTTGAAGGAAATAGATAATTTGAAATCACAGAAACAGGTGGAGGAGGGTGAAAGCAAAACAAAAGGAAAAAGCTTTAAATCTAATTACAAAGAAATGGAAGATCTGTATAATTATAGGCAAATTTTCCTCAGCTACTTTCAACCTGACTGAACACATTATGAATGACATTTATTCAACCTTCTGTTGTCTTTTCAACCACAAAATTCATGTGGATTCTGGGCTAGTTATTGATATTCTTTCTGTTTCAATGTTGCAGATATGGTCATTAAATTACTGCTGGGAAATGGTGAAATACTGCTCCATAAATATGTGCAAGTGGAGGCTCCCTCAGAGGCTAGAAGCTGAAATACAAGCTACCCAGGATGCATGAGTACCTACTTTGTTTGTCATCCATGTGGGCAGATATTTGCCTTAACAACTTCATATCAATCCATGCTATAATCCCACGTTTCTGTTATGTATACTTTGCCTTAGAAACAATGTTTTAGGTATATCCGGTGGGTACTCACGTTTTTAATTTCTTCACAGCTAAAAAGTGCAAAAAGAATAACTGAGCACGAAATGACTTGTTTCAAAGTCAAGTAGATTATATGGCATTCAGCCACAGAAACCAATTTACATATTTGAGCAATTAGATTATATATCACTCCTCTCTAACATTTCTAATGCAAACATCAAGACTCTCAAATGATCTCAGACTGATAAACTGTCCAAAAGTACAAAATTTGAAATACACTTCATAAGCAGTTATTCTGTGCTCTTAAAATATTAATGCAGCTAAGCTATCCTACATAAACTAGATTAAAAAAATAAAAAGAATGTTGCCATTGTGATGAGTAATTTTATGTACAAAAGCTTAAACGTTATCACAATCCTTTTTTAATAGTTTTGAAAAAATTTATCAAAGCTGGTCTTCCCAGACAAGGAAAAACATAATTACAAAAATTGCATAAATTATTAGGATAATGGTTTTCTGATAGTTCTTTTCTCTCTTTTCTTTTCTTTTCTTTTCTTTTCTTTTCTTTTCTTTTCTTTTCTTTTCTTTTCTTTTCTTTTCTTTTCTTTTCTTTTCTTTTCTTTTCTTTTCTTTTCTTTTTTTCTTTTCTTCTTTTCACTTTTCTCCCTTTCCTTTCCTTTCCTTTCCTTTCCTTTCCTTTCCTTTCCTTTCCTTTCCTTTCCTTTCCTTTCCTTTCCTTTCCTTTCCTTTCCTTTCCTTTCCTTTCCTTTCCTTTCCTTTCCTTTCCTTTCCTTTCCTTCTTTTGTCTTTTTCCCTTCCCTTCCCTTCCCTTCCCTTCTCTTCCCTTCCCTTCCCTTCCCTTCCCTTCCCTTCCCTTCCCTTCCCTTCCCTTCCCTTCCCTTCCCTTCCCTTCCCTTCCCTTCCCTTCCCTTCCCTTCCCTGATATATTGCATGTTCTACTTTTCAGAGGTATTTCTTAGCAGTCAGAGAAAAGTTCTAAATGTTTTCGGGTTTTTCAATTTTTATTTATTTTTTTTTTAATGACATAAATAATATATATCAAACCATCACCACAATATCTTTCATGTTTTTTGTATATTATTCAGAAACATGCCAAATTAATTTTGTTTTACTACCTCAGTGATGCTGAAGTTAATAAATGGTGCACTACCTTCAAAGATAAAAACAAATCTAAAATATACATCTATATTTTGTAATTGTCTTTTCCAAGAATTTCTGTGCAGGAAGTGTTAGTTGAGATGTAAGATAGTAAGTGAGGTTCAGCTATACATATCCATTACATATTTAAAGAAATTTGAACGGTTCTTGGGGCAATTTGCTTGTTCAGTGTGATGTTACATATGTAACTCTTTTTCTTCATAACCTCCACTATAAAATTTTTTGGCCCTGAAATATTTGGTTATTTCTGTTGTAAGGACCTGAAAACTTGCACTGATATGGCTCAGCTGTGTAACCTTGGGCCAGATGTCCAATAAAATTGCTAAGTTGTAGGAAAGAGCTGTGAACAGGTCTGTAAAGGCAGAAGAAATGTAAAAGTAGAGATGTATGTAGAATTGTGGCGGAAACATGCATCAAACATGGTATAACTGCATTCAGCACCGGTTCAACCTCACCTGGAGTACTGTGTGCAGTTCTGGGCCCCACAATTTAAGAGGAATGTAAAGGTCCCGAAATACATCCAGAGGAGGGCAACAAAGGTGGTGAAAGGGCTGGAAGGCATGTCCAGTGACGAGCAGCTAAGGATTCTGGGATTGTCTAGTTTGGAGAAAAGGAGGCTGAAGGGTGACCTGATTGCTGTCTATAGCTTTCTGAGGAGTGGAAGTGGAGAGAGAGGTTCTGAGATCTTCTCCCTGGGATTGAATAACAGGAAGTGCAGGAATGATTCTAAACTGTTAGGGAGGTTCAGACTGGACATTAGGAAGCATTTCTTTACAGAGAGGCTGGTCAAAAACCAGAACAGTCATCCTAGAGAGGTGATTGATGCCCCAAACTTGTTAGTGTTTAAGAGACATTTGCAAAGTGTCCTTTTGGTCAGCCCTGAATTGGTCAGGCAGTTGGACTAGATGATTGTTGTAGGTCCCTGTGGCAGTTTGAACTCAGGCGCAGCCAGACGGCGTGTGGCCAGCCGTTCAGCTCCCCCTCCCCGCTCTGGTCAGACAGAGGAGGGACAAAAGCAGAGAATTCGTTGGTTAAGTAAAAAGAAATAATTTAACAGGGGAACAACAGTAACAATAGTGAGTTCAAAAAGAAAACCGGTAAAATGCAGCAGTGCCTGACTGAACGCAGCGACCGCCCCCCACAGCAACAACACTGCCCGAGGAGCAGACAACGCTCATGTTGTGTCAGTCCCCAGCGAAAAGCCAATGAAAATTAACCTCATTCTGGTCAAAACCAGGACAGTCCCTTTCAACTGATAAAGTCTAATTCTTTTATTCCCTTCTAAGAAGAAGCTTAAGCATTCAAGAGGAAAAATACTAGTTTAGAAAGGTATGAAATTCTGAAATGAAAAACATGGAGTCATCATTCCATTGTTAGTGAAGTCTTTGGTTGGTCAGTCATCAGTTATTGTTTCTGGTGTCAATAATGTCAACATACTTGATTGGTAATGGTGATTTAGTAACACTGAGGATGCTTCCAGGGAGCAGAAGGAACTGACTCTTCTCTCCTGACTGACATCCACCTTTCCTGCAATAACCTTTCCAGTAATGTCTTGGAGGTGCTTGGAGCATGAATATTTACCCTAGCATCTCATGAAATTCTAGCTATTTGTTACGTGTGTTGGAAAATAAATGATTATGTTATGTTTTTTAGGCTGTATATATCTCTGTGCACCGTCAAAGATACCTGAAGAAAGTGACTCAGGGGCAGTATCATATAGGATACAAGAAATGGTCATGTCTTTAAAATCTGCAGCTTCAAAGAGGATCCAAGTCTGGCGTGAGGTTTTTCATATAGTTTTGGGGGTTTTTGGGGAGTCAGACTGATTCAAAATAGCAATCATATCTCATCGACCAATGCTGTAATTTCATAAAATGAGTGACTTTTAGCATTGCAAAGATGTTCCTGACACTCCTCACCCACTTTATCCCTACCACCACTATTTGTTTCTATCCTCACACTTTTCTCACCATTATCTCAGTATAACTCTTTGCAGTGTGTAGTATAGATTTGATTTCTGAGGGGACTGACCAAAAATAACCCTGTGGTTGGAGGGTTATCTTCAACTCATTTTATCCTGAGGTTATACATTGTACTTATGCATTACAGCTAGGCTGGTGTAATAGATGCTACAGGAAGGATCTGCATAACGTCTCCTCCAGTCTCATTCCTTCATTTGCTGGAGACCATCTGAACCTGGTGGTGTCCACTGATTTGCTGGTGTCTGAACCTGCTGGTGACTAGTGATCTAAAAAGGCAGACAGTGGACTTGGAGGGATCTTTGCCCATTTAGTGTCAAAATGCTAGCACTGGCACAGGACAGGGAGCAGGATGCAGGGGTCAAGCAGGGAGGGAAGGGAAAGTGAAAGTGTCTCAGCAGCCACTAGGCACTGAACAAGTTTAATTGCCAAGAGAGACCTTAGGGATCCATGTTTAAAACACTGTTTTGCAAACACTTTGAGCAGCATAACTTTGATTGTAGAGAAAAAAGACACAGAAGGAGAACAAGGGATTGAAACTGTAGGCAGAGGAAAAATTTCTTGGGTCCAAACCAAACCATCATCCCATAAACCTATGACCACAGGAAACACACTCTGAAGTGTAAAGGTAAGTGAACATTCATTTAGGATTCCTATTGGTTTCAGCTGAACTACACATATATCTCTGTATTCGATGGCCAAGTTAAAGATTCAAAATTCAGGTCTGTTGTATATAAAGACATTTGAGACTAAACCTGGTCAGAAATCTACTAATTATGCATTTACTGTGCAATTTTTCACATTTTCAATATATAATTGAGATTCCTGAGTGAAGAAATGAACATAATAATATTGATTTTAAAGCAGGCAGATTGAATTGGCATTAAGCCAACCTACCACTTCACTGCATTATGCTTTGAATCCTATTTACTGTACTTTAAATACAAATAGCTTGCTAGTGGTATGATACATACTGCACATAAAAAGTTTTTGTAGGAGGATAAGCAACACTGCATTTTTGTACACAAAGTAGGGCAATTTATAAGAAAAGTTGGATAAAAACACCTGAAAAACTACAATTTAAGTCAGGTTTCCTAGGCTTACTATATGACTGTGACATTTTAGTTTCTTCCTTCTATCCCATATTTTCTGAATTTTGAATTCCAGTTTCAACAATACCTTACAGTGGATATGAGATCAGAAAGGTAAATAAGTTTTTAGATATTTTGTATAATATTGGTGATAATATAGACAAGACTAGTATATCTGTAAGTATATGTGCAGTTTATAAAAAAATCAGATTTTATTAATTCTGAATTATTAAGTCATACATTAACAGATATATTTATTTGAAATTCAGCATTGACAGTTTCTTGAGGTCACAAAGATGATTATGGAAATTGTAGAACTGTGAAAATAAAAAAGAATAAAAATTTGGTGGGAAAAAGCTTTCCTTTCTTAATTAACAGAAATTTGGAAACTTTCAAGTGCTACTAAATTTCCTTGCTAATTCCTTTATTTTTAAAAGTTTTGTGGAATATCTTGATGTTAAGGGATTTAAAAACCTCTATGAAGCCCTACATAGACATCTGTAAAGCAAGTTATAGAGGTCTTTTTGTGTATGTTGTGTCTCAGGTGAGCCTTTATCAATCAGATGTTTGTCTCAGAAGCTGAAAATCATATTTCCCACAGGGACATTCTAATAACAGTATGTAGTGTGTGTGCCACACATGAGTTTCTAGTTATCCTTTGGAGTTGCAAAGATGATCTTCTTTAGGAAAATAATTTTAAATTCCTGCTATAGCACCCATAGTCTAGTTTTGTAGAAAATCTCTGTTTTAGAAGCAAATCAAAGCAGATAATATTTTAGAGGCCCATCATCTCCTGTGGCAACTTACCCAGACATTACGATATCTAACAATTTCTTTTGAATTTTCAGTTTCATTTTTGTGACTTTTTTTTTTTAAAAAAAAAAAAAAGTACTACCATTTTTTTCCACATCATGAAAAAACAGGTCTGAATTCTTCCTTAAGTTTCCAGAGGCTATTTAGTAATTTTAAACTTTTTGAGCACTGAGAACTATAAAAATCTTTTGTTCCTGAGAACAAAAATGACACAAATGAGAGATTGTCATGTATTTTTGAAGAGAGTTTTCAACTTCAGCATAAATGGCTGAGCCCAGTGTGCCTCTATCTTTCTTCCAGACTCACATCACTGTAAAAGCAAATAGTTAAAAGGGAAATTGTAATTCCTGCATTTGCAGGCTATGCTCTAAGAAGAGAATTATTTGTGAGGAATTCATATGTAAAACAAAATTACTTTAATTAAACTAAACAGCTACAGATAAAGTCAATGAAACCTGAAAACAGCCAATGAAAAAATAGTAATAAAACAAAAAAAGGTCATTAATTCCACGTTATATTCTCTCAGTGTTTTTTCTAATAGTGCTTTACCATGTAAAAATAGACATTCTCATTTCCTTTTAACATTCTTGCACTAAGTATATAATGGTAAATAGGAGTGATAGAAAGAGCGGTATATAGTGGTAAAGAAGAAATAAGTGTTAAAGCAAGATACTTCGAAAATAACTTCACAGCAGTTATAAAGTAGTATTCAAAAGCTATGCTTTTTGTCACTTTTCTGTGTGCTTTAACCTTACTATAATCTTTCTTCTGTACAACTACCCTAAACCTGGACATAGAGCTTGACAATCTATTCTGCAGCAAGAGTTCTTTCACCTTTCCCTAAGACATCCAGAGCATGGGTTAGTGTTTCATACAAAAAAAAAGAAAAAAAAAAAAAAAAAAAAAAAAAAGAAAAAACCCAAACCATTTTATTCATTTTGCAAAGTAAAACACTTGAAAGTAGAGAAAAATGATAATCAGAATGCTTGTGGAATGTGGTAAATTTCATCTATGGTTCTTTGCACATAGTTCCACAAAGTTGAATCCAAAATGCAAGCACACTGTGGTATCTTTTTTCTTGTTTCCTCACATCTCCCATTCTTCCAATTGCTGAATTTTGCTTACAAACTGTTCCCCTGTTCAACATCACACCTACTTCCCTAGAGAAAAAAAAAAAAAAAAAAGTTGTTTTAATAGATTTAGATTACGGAAATTTCCCTTTCCTTCTCCTTAACCTCTCTCCGTCAGTCCTACAGATATCCCTTGGGAGTTTTAAAGTTTTGAGATTAAAATGGATGGAGTTATAAAAACAAAATTCAAATGTTCAGGTAAGGTTTTGGCTGTGTTCTGCAGTAGCCTGACAAGTATAATGCAGGAGCGCCTTTTTCTGTCCTCTGAAAATGACTCCCAAAGGCAACATGCTGGATCTATTTCTCATCCTCTGAATAGTTTCATGTGCACACTTCCAAGTCATTCTAAATATTGCCTTTAAACCACGGCATGCTCTTCAAGACATTTTTGCTTCATACAGGTGAAATAAGACATGATATAAACATTTTAAGTTGCTCCATTTCTTGTCATTAAGGTATCATACCAATAAAAAATAGCCCCCATGAGGCTCATTTTTGTTCTGGAAAGGACTGTTGCATACTATCATCCTTTGGTATCTGTAAGCCTAGGACATAAATTTTTCAAAATGTAAGAAATCTGGTCCCCTGACAACCTTGTCCTTAAAAAAAAAAAAAAAAAAAAAAAAAAGTAAGAGAAAATTGAACTTACAAAAATTAATCCTGAATTCAAAAGTATGCTGGAACAGAGGAAAATTCCTGTTATCTTTCAGCTATAACAAAATAATAAAAATTAAGAAAGGGTGAAAGGGTGAAGTTGGATCATATGCACACTAGAACTTCATATGCCAGCATACTAACTTTCAGACTTTAAAAATTTATTTCATAAAATAAACTTTCTCCTTAAAAGGTTGAAATTCAACTGTCTGTGGAACACTTAGGTTAAATCTAGCTGTTAAAATTAGCTGATAAGCAGTTTGATGAGAAATCCGATATCTAATATGAATTTGATATCCCTCTTCTTCACCAGATTTTATTGTTATATTGATTTTTTAATTTGTTATAATAAGGAATCATCACAGTTATAAATAACAGCTCACAGTTCTCTACTTGCCTCCTAAATGTATTCCATGTCTGTAAAAGAATTACACTGAAAGAGCAGCTCAAATTAAATGTTTTTGCCAGTATATGTCAATTTGTTGAAATGAAACATTTCTTGAGACATCATTATGATTACAGAATAAAGACATTGCTGTAACGGAAACATAACCTACCTGACCCTGTCAGCCCCTCCAGTTACACAGGTACCCAGTATGTGGATGTCATAAGACATCTGATGTTTCTGGCATGAAGAACCTCAAAAGCCATACCTTCAGCAAAGCTAGGGAACTATGAACCTGGTTTCAGAAGAAATCAACAACTTCACTGTAGGACAATCAGTATATTCAGGAGGTTAAATCCCTGAAGTATCCTTTCAAAAGAAATCAGTCCAACCAGGTTTTGAAAATGCCACACCACTGTGAATTTATCAATTTTCTTTTTCTCTATCAACAAACAGAAGTACTAAACTGATATAAATCACTTCAAATTTATTCAGTCATTGCAAGACAGACACAGTAGGTTTAATTCCAGAAATAATATGTATCGATATCTTCAACAGCACAGGCTTTCTGTTTTGTATTATTTCAGGTGCAGAAGAACATTGGTCTGAATTAAAATTTCATATTCAAATCCAAGTTTTGAAATGGCAAAAGAACAACAAAACCTGTTTCAGCTTTGTCTATTGAGAATAAGTATTCCAGAGGATAGACTAAATAAACAACAAGAAAGGGAAAATCTTGTTTAAATTTCCATTTGTCAAACTTCCTTTAGAATATCTATCATTGAGTCAGTGGGTATAGTTCAAGTTTTTGCTAAGGTATCTAGAACAATTACTTTGAGATCAGATTTCAGACTTCAGGTACGTTTCAGTAGTTGTATAACTCCGCTTATTTGGCTTAAGAGATGAGTTAGCTGAATTAATTCATTTAATTCACAACAAAAAAGATCAATGCTAAATTGAGTTGTCTCACATTTGCCATGGACTATCAACACGCTAAGCACAGAAGCTCATTTAAAGAATACAGAATCTTTAAATTGGTAAGAAATTTGATCAAGTATTTGAGTCCTGGAGATAAGGAGATATTTTTAGAGCACAGACAGAAACCACGTCATATGTTATGAAATACTTATAAAAGAAATGTATTCTGTATTTTTAATATACAATAAATATCCTTACTTCAGGAAGGACTTGTCTCTATGATCCTGCCCATGTAGAAGACTCCGTTCTTTATTTTTACTGATCATATCAATAGCTTCTGTTAATATTTCAGGGTTTATTCCATCACACTAGCCAAACAAGTGAACCATGAGCGTGCATTTTCAGTCTAGGAAGTGTCTCCAAAACAAAATTATCTGCCTCAACCCTCTATGATTTATGAATATTGAATCTCACAAAAGTTTGTATTTATCTGCACAGAACACTCTACTCAAAAAAAAAGCTGAATGCATTAACTATTGCATATTACTCACTGGCTACGTCCACACAGCCAGCTGGCTCTTACCACTAGATACACAGAAGAAAAGCTTCTTCATTTTGAGTTGATCATTGTGGGATCATATCCCAAACTCCTTAGCTCGTCTTTTGGCCTTTAGTAATCTGGAGAATGTAACAGAATACCAGCTGGAAATGGGACCTAGGATTAAATCCTCAGAAATTCCTACCTGGCACCACTTTCAAACGACTATAGCAACAAATAACAGTGCTCCCTGGTAGGATGCTGTCGTTGCAAATAAGCAGCAGCTTGTATTCAGCAGCTTGCTGCCAACCAGCTCGAGTTGGCTGAATAGTTTGTGCAGCTGTTTTCACAACAGCATCAGCAGTTATCCCACCCCAGCTGCACCAGGAGGAAATGACAGCAACTTAAATCAGCTGCTGCTCAAGGGTTTTGGATGTGCTTTACTTGTTAAATCACCATTGATAGGCTCAGAAAATAAATATCAACATATCTTCTGGAATCTTCCTTTGATGAAGCAGCCTAGGAAATAAGGGGGAAAAAAAAAAAAAGCTAAAAATATGGGGAGGAAAATTTTATCTCATGAGTGTAGTTATTAGATCCTATAAATTTATCTATTGGGAGTAACTTGGTGTATGTGAAATATCTGTGGTCATATCAGTATGGGTGGTTAGCTGTACTGGTTTTGGCTAGGATAGTGTTAAATTTCTTCATAGTTGCTTTTTATAGTGCTGTGGTTTGGATTTGTGATGAAAAAAGTGTTGATAACACAGAAGTGTTTTCATTATTATTAAGCAAGGCTTACGTAGCCTCAGGACCTTCTATGTTTCTTATGCCACCTTACCAATGAGTTGGCTGGGGGCGCACAAGAAGGTGTGAGAGGACACAGCTGGGATAGATGACTCCAACTGACCAAAGGGATATCCTATAAGATAAGACATCATGCTCATAAATAAAATCTGGGGGAAGAAGGAAGGATGTTCTGACTGGTGGTGTTTGGCTTTTTGACTGTTATGTGTGATGGACCCCCACTTTCTTGAAGATGACCGAACGCCTGCCAATGGAAAGTAATGATTAAATTCTTTGTTTTGCTTGTGCATGGTTTTATCTTTACCTTTTAAACTGTCTTTATTTCAACACATGAGTTTTCTCAGACTTCCAATTCCCTTTCCCAAACTCGCTGTGGAGGGGAGTGAACGAAAGAGGATGAGCTGCTGGCTTGTGTTGAGCTACAACAAAGGCCTTTTACACAGAAGAGGCTATGGTAGTGGTTTGCTAACCAGAGAGGAAGAAGTTTGTTTTGGTGGGTTTTTTTTTGGTGTGTGTGGGTTGGTTTGGGTTTTTCTCTTTTTTTCTTTTTTCTTTTCTTCTTTTTCCTTTCTGATTAAGGATTTGAAGTGCTAAGGCTTGGACAACCGGCCCAAGCCAGAGTTGACCTATAGATGAATCCTGTATATTTTATAACTGAAAACCATTGTGCTAGTAGGTATGGTATTAAGTTATAACAAACCACCTATGCTGATGTAAAAAGCGCTAAAGCATTGAAATACTGAAGCCTGAACAACAGGCCCCAAGCTGAAGCTGCTAACTTAGTCTGTAATCATTAACAAAGTATGTAAGCTTGCTAGTGAAAGATGCAGCTTAGACAAAATATAATCAGTAGTGAGAAGAGAATATATCCAACTTTTCTTTCTCAACCTTGTTCAAGGCTGAGAACCCAAGTATTTGGCCTTGTTAGAAACTCCCTTGGTCTCTGCGCCCACCCCCCCACTCCCCCCCCCCCCCCCCCCCCCAAGCCCTGGCCAGGCTTTGGGTGGAATCCAACAGAAGAATGAAACCAGAAATTTTCCACTCAAAACAAAGGTGCCAAATATTCTGACCTGTCAATCTCTGGTATATCAGGCTGGACCCGCTCACAGGGACTTTGGAAGCCTCACTTGTGGGTGGAGGCACCACGTAGGATTTCCCACTTGCCGGGACAGGCTCTGCAAACCCTCGCTGTAACCGGGGCTGCCCAGCCACTGCGGGTCTTGGTGATGGTAACGTATGCAAGTGGTGATGGAGCTTTCTTAATCACTATTCTCTCTCTCATGTAGTAATGATTTGATGCATTACCCTGTATTTTCCTGTTTGTTGCTTTGGGTGGACTATTCTGCCTTTTCCTACTGCATGTTTTCTGTATTGCACTGTTACATTACTTGGTTATCCCCAGTAAAATACACCTACTCTTTTCACTCTGGTGTCTGAGTTTAATTGGAATCCTTAAGCAGCAAAACAGGGTTTCTTACTGGATTGTTTGAGAATAAAGATAGCTGAAATATTAACAAAGTAATGGTAATAAGATGGGATGCTCCAATGGAGGTTTAAGGGAGCTTGTAAAAACGTACTTTATGTATTAATCATATCAGATAGACACACAGAGATACAGTCTACAAATATTATGGAAAACAAGGTTATGAAAAAAGTATATACAAATGCTTGAGGACCTTGTTCTTCCACAGACTTCTAGGTTTACTTTTCCTGTATGTAGTGTTAAAAAACGTGTTAGGAATCCTGAACTAGTTCTGTTGCATTGTTTTGTTTCATGATGAAAGAAAATTTTTATACATTAAATAAGACTAATTCACTTCTCAGTCTGTTTTTTGTATCTATAAACCATTTATGTTCTACTTAAATGTTTTTAGTGTCAGAGACACTAATTGTCTAGAAAGACAATAAATCAATTTCACCTACAAAAGCATCAAACTCCCATGTCATCTATCCTGAAGAATACTGAACTCATCACCCCAGGGTCAAGCAAAGCATATTTGCTTCTTAAATGCCTGTCTCTCTATTCCCTGTGGGAACACCTTGGGAAGCATTTAGCAGTATGTAATTAACATACCTCATTAATTTTAGAAGAGAAGAGCCTCCTCCCCCCACTCCCTGCTTTTGATTACAACCTGTTCAGGAGAGCTTTATAATAGTTTACTTGTTTGTCCATATTCCTTAACAGAAACTTTTTTTAAAATATGCCCATAAACCTAGGAAATCTAGAGAGTTGGGACTTCTGGATGTTGATAAAGATTCACTATTTATATTCTGGCCTTTTATTTTTAAATATATATAAGATTATTATGATCACATAAGATCCAATCTTGTGCTACTTGTTTATAGCACATTGAAAAATTACATTGAATATATTTATTGAGCATTGGAAAAGTAAAAGATAAAAATTTGAAGAATAAGTTTTAAAAATTAAATTATATTCCAGTTTAATCTAATGCTCCTTATATTCATCCCTCAACAGAATTTTGGTTCACAGCATAGTGAATCTCTCATATCAAGATATGTACTATCGGTGCAGAGGGTTCATTTTTGCAAACAGTGGTTAGAACACACACTTCAGTGCAGTTGTTATGGTCTCATTTCCACCCCCTCTTAATTGTTAAATCTATTTCTATTTGTAAAGAAATATTTATATAAATATATATCTATTATAATAATGATTACAAAAATGTGCTTCTACACAGTAGTATAGTATGAACAGATTGTAAAGCCTGAAGTGACCAATAGGATCATTTTCTTTGAGTAATAACATAGGAGTCCTTGAAATTAAGCCCTATCTGAATTAAAAAAAATTCTCAAAGACAACTATTCCTGAAGAAATTTTTGTCATCCTTCTTGGTTAATTGTTCTGAAGTGTCCCACCCACAATATGATGGGTGTGATACTGACTGAAGGATCAAGCTGGCCCAGTTTTAGGGCCAGTTCTCTTCAATGTTTGTTATTGACCTGGACAAATGAGTTGAGTGCACACCAAGTAAGTTTACCAACAAATACTAAATTAGGAGGAGTTCACAGACTCATCTACTTTGGAAAGGACCTTGAAGATCATCTAGTCCGACCATTAACCTAACCCTGACAGTTCCCAAATACACCATATCCCTCAGCGCTATGTTGACCTGACTCTTAAACACCTCCAGGGATGGGGACTCCACCACCTCCCTGGGCAGCCCATTCCAACGCCTAACAACCCATTCTGTAAAGAAATATTTCCTGATATCTAGCTAGTCTAAACCATCCCTAGAACAACTTGAGGCCGTTACCTCTTGTCCTATTGCTTATGATTTGGTTAAAGAGACTCATCCCCAGCTCTCTGCAACCTTCTTTCAGGCAGCTGTAGAGGGCGATGAGGTGTCCCCTCAGCCTCCTCTTCTCCAGACTAAACACCCCCAGTTCCCTTAGCTGCTCCTCGTACGACCTGTGCTCCAGACCCTGCACCAGCTTCGTTGCCCTTCTCTGGACACGCTCGAGTCATTCAATGTCCTTTTTGTAGTGAGGGGCCCAAAACTGAACACAGGAATCGAGGTGCGGCCTCACCAGTGCCGAGGACAGGGGTAAGATCCCTTCCCTGTCCCTGCTGGCCACGCTATTGCTGACACAAGCCAGGATGCCATTGGCCTTCTTGGCCACCTGGGCACACTGCTGGCTCCTGTTCAGCTGGCTGTCAATCAACCCCCACCAGGTCCCTCTCTGACTGGCAGCTCTCCATCCACTCCTCCCCAAGCCTGTAGCGCTGCTGGGGGTTGTTGTGGCCCAAGGGCAGCCCCCGGCATTTGGCCTTATGGAGACTCCTCCAGTTGGCCTCAGCCCATGGCTCCAGCCTGTCCAGGTCTCTCTGCAGAGCCTCCCTACCCTCGAGCACATCAACACTCCCACCCAACTGGGTGTCATCTGCAAACTGACTGAGGGTGCACTCAATCCCCTCGTCTAGATCATCAATACAGATGTTAAACAGGAGTGGCCCCAACACCGAGCCCTGGGGGACACCACTCTTGACCGGCCACCAAATGGGTTTATCTCCATTCACCACAACTCTTTGGGCCCAGCCATCCAGACAGTTTTTTACCCAGCAAAGCATGTGATCACGCAAGCCTGGAACAGCCAGTTTTGCCAGGAGTTGTTCCCTCAAGGGTAGAGAGGCCTTATAGAGGGATCCTTATAGATTAGAGTACAGGGCAATCACCAAGTGTATGAAATGTAACAAGGACAAATGCCAGATTCTGCAAGTGGGTTGGTGCAATCCTAGACATACATATAGATTGGGGGACAAAAGGCTGGAGTGTAGACCTGCAGAATGGGATCAAGCTGTTTTGGTTGATGGTAAGCTCAATATGAATCAACAGTGTGCCCTGGCAGCCAGCCATATCCTGGGGTGCATTAAGCACAGCGTTGCTAACTGGTCTAAAGAACTGTACCACTACACTCAACATTGTTATGGCCTCACCTTGGGTAGAGTGTGCAGTTTTGGGTTCCACAATATAAGAAGGATATAAAAATATTAGAATGTGTCCAAAGGAGGGCAACAAAGATGGTGAAAGTACTAAAGGGTGTGACTTATGAGAAGCAGCTGCGGGAAGATACTAAATCTGTTCAGCATAGATTAGACTGAGGGGTGACCTTGCTGCTTTCTACAGATGCCTCATCAGGGGGAGTGGGGAGGGAGGTGATGATCTCTTCTCTCTGGTGTCCAGCCATAGAACACAAGGGAACAGCTTAAAGCTGCATGAGAGGAGGTCCAGACTGGATATTAGGAAAAAGTTTTTTGCTGATAGGGTGGTCAACCAGTGGAACAAGCTCTCCATGGAAGTGATCACAGTCTCAAGACTGTTGGTCAGTGCTCAAGAAACATTTGGACAGTGCTCTTAGGTATATGGTTTAACTTTTAGGTTGCCCTGTGTGGCGTCAGGAGTTGGACCTAACGATCCTTGTGATTCCCTTCCAACTCAGGATATACCATGATTAGTATTAATCTGAATCTGTTTAGGTTTAGGTTCAGTTTCATCTGAATTTGTAATAGCTTTATCTGATAGGCTGAAGAAGTGTCTGTTAGAGTTCAGTTCTCCATGTAGGCACTTAAAAGTTACCCATTAATCTTTTTTATCCAGTAATCAGATTGAAGTCTGTGAGCCTTTCCCTATATTCAGTTTATATTTTAAATATGGGGGTGACATAATGGATTAGAAAGTCAAGAATGAGGTATTAGTATTTCTTTCAACAGATTGAATATGATGTGATTTACTTCAGTGTATTTAATTCCAAGTGCTCTCAAGAAAGCTTTCTCTCTTTGCTTTCTGTCCTTGAGTAAGAAATAGAAGTCAGCAATCAAGAACTTTGATTGAAAGACAATACTGGTAGGTAAGAAAGAGGAGAAAGGGAGGAAACCTTTCCTAACCTGAGTGGTTTGGGGGTTTGTGATTTTTTTCTTTGGTTCCCCCCTGTTCAGTATTCCAAAATGTGGGAAAATACAGACATTAAAAAATAAACAACCCACCCCCCCCCAAAAAAAAACCAAAAACCCAAACACAACAAAACAACAAACACAAACCACAACATATTGCTTTCAATATCTGTGTTTACAGTGAAATAGAAACTGTACAGGTGAATACCTCATGTCCCGATCTCTCTGATCTCTCCCCATCCACATATTTTGGAGCTTGCTTGTGAACTGTCTGTGCAAATGTGGTTGCACACCTTCAGGAACTCTAAGTTAGCTCTGCTCTGGAAGCGACATACTGACCTTGCTAAAGGTCTCCAGTACTTCTGCAGACACAAAATAGGTAAGGTGGTCATGAATAAGGCTGATTCATCCTCAGCAGACTATATGTTTACGGCATGCTATCTCAAAGATTCATCAAGAGGAAAAACAATAAGAAAAACATTTTACAGAAAAATGAACCATAACTCTGTTGATAACCCAAATAAGACAATAGGCTATGAAATTATTAAAATACCAGATATTTGGTATCAGCCCAAAGAATCATTATCAACAACAGTCCCACAATACATTAACAGATTCTATCTTAACTTTATTATCATGTATTTGTATTTTTGATGACATACTGAAATATTCTATTAAAGGATTATGGATATGAACCCATAATAATCAAAGGCAAGAAATTCAAAGACCTCCTTAATTCAGCATTTCTGGGTGACTGTACTGTTGAGTTAATTAATCAAGAATTGTAAAAATACAGGATCATGGAATAGATTGTGCAGGTTTTCTAATTCATAGCTGTTATTTTTACTCAATTGCATGAATGGCAATGGCAAGTTTAGGGTTAATTCCTCTCTCATATTTATGCATATAAAGGACACATTATAAGCAATTGTCCGGTAGTACTCTGATGGAACAGGAACACTTAAAAGTCTTACTTATTTAAAGGATAGAACAAAGTTGCTTCTTTCTTTCCCAGATGCTTTAAGGCAGAGTAGTGTTACTGGTAGGTGAAGGAGTCTCCATGGCTATGATTTTATTTACTCACTTTTCCTGACAGCAAGAGTATATGCTATCAATTGTTTTCTTGATAAGAGATGTCTTTAAAAGTGATGAGTAGATATGTTGGGATATTGATGACCTAACAATTTCAATGCTATCATCACTTGCCATTATATCTTCCTTCTTCTGCCATTGTTTTTGTTGTATCCACTTCCATACAGTCTGCCATTCTTTGTCCATACCTATTTTATTATGTCTGCTGTAAATATCTACAATCTAAATTATGGGATAAAAAACCTTGCTGGTATTTGTAATGTTATTGTGGCTGTGAGAACTGTGAGTTGAATTTTTAGCTTACATCAAAACTAGTGACCTATGGAAGACCAAGACATGGAGTCAACAATTTTTCTGCTATCATGAAAACTCTTTAATAATAACATCCTTTAGCTAGGTTTTCACCTGTGCCAGTTAACTCAAAGACAAAACCTGAGCACTGTCCAGAGAATACTATGGTCTGGAAACTTTCTCAATAAGAAGGTGTCCACCCTGTTCTGGAGAACACATAGGTACTACATAGATGCCAGCTGTGTCATGAATTATGTCCTCATGTCTGAAGAACACTTATTGCTCATGCCCATGTACTACTGAAGCTGTAAGTTCTACTCTCAGATGAAGTACAGCCCAATAGTTGATGTTTTGGTTGTTGGTTTTTTGTTTTTTGTTTTGTTTTTGTTTTTGTTTTTTCCTGAATGAGTGCTCTACCACCAAATGCCTATGCAATATGATCTTCTGCCTCATAAGACACCCATTTCAGAAAGAAGGCTTGGTAGTAGGAATTCAAAGCAAGTGGAAGTATTTAGCTTTTCCTATAACTTCTATGTAGAGTAATCCTAGAATCAACTGCCCTCTCTTCCAGCATATTCTTGAAATACTCAGACTATGATTTAGGAGTCATTACCCTATGTAACAGGTAATTGGCATACCCCATTTCTCTAAGGGATATGAAGTTACAGATTGTTTTTATGTACAAACTTGACGTAATCCTAAATAAATACGAGGACCTGTACTACACTGAATATGCATCTCAGTACTTTTCCACTTATTTTTATTTTGCCCTATACACTTACTTAATGATAATCCATGACGAGCAACCCTGAGACTTTGATTACCTGCTTGAATATGATAGAGGTTTACTGAAACAGATGTTGGTGTTACCAATCTATTGTTAAGAGAATTGCTCAGCATTTAAATCTGGATTGTTTGACTATTTATGATTAAAGAATTTTGACTGACGGCTGAGAAAAGAAACAATACTGACTGACTAGTTATTAATGATAACTACCTGTGCTTAGTTAGGAACTCTTCATATAATAAGCAGAAAAACTTGTGTAATTTTCATAAAGGTCTTCGAGATGTTGCTATAAAAGACAAATTATTGGTAGTGAGAAGTTCACGGAACTTACGTTTATGCTCCAAACCACTGCAGCAGCCTGTCCTGGTTCAGCTAGGATAGGGTTAAGCTTCCCAACAGAGAGAGAGGGGGAAGGGATCTCCAGCCGGGTTATTCATACCATGCTGGCGTCAGGTCCAGGGGCAGAACCTTTTTCACCTTGCTCTTTGGCGGGCTCGGTGGCGGGAATCCTTTGTCCGTAAACCAGCTACCGGTATTTCTCTGTATATCTTTTATCTTGCTCACTGTTATTGCTGTTTATTGTTATTATCACTGTTACTGTTGTTGTTCAGATTGTTCTATCACTCTGTTGTATTAAATTCCTTGTTACTTTAGCCCGGGTCTGTGCCTAACTTCCAGCCCGACCGGCCGCGGGGGGGGGAGGGGCAACGGCAACGTGCTCTCTGATCCCGGCAGGAATTAAACCTGCACACAGCCCTTATCAGAGGTAGTCCGTTGATATAAATTAGAGCAGCCAAAGAGCTGAATTTAGAAAGGATGGGTAAAAATCCCATCTAGAGGTTGGTATAAAAGAATGAATCAGCGATCATATAATTTTGACATATTTTGATAAATGTTTCTTTATAGTTGGTTGGCATCCATTCACAGATGTTACTGTATGAGGAAAAGCTTCAGCAAAAGTTTGAAAGTTCTGTGAAAATATTAGAAGATATATGTTAAGAACCATTGAAAAATTACCTTTTTCCACCCCCCAACCCACTTTATATTGCAACTTGGAACCTGAACTCCTGAAAACAGACATATTTATATGGCAAAAGATAACATGACAGGGAATTCAGTAGCAAAGTGTTCAGACACATGAATAGACTATTTTTGATGGATGAATGCATATAGTCCTATTACTTCTGGCATACTTTGTAGTACTAAAAAAATCAGCATTAACGATTATTTCAACTTACAAATAATTGCTATTCAAGAATTTATGTAGAATTTTCTGTACATGATGTCAACATTTTTTTATTGCTTCATATAACGTTTTAAAATTTTCCTATATAAATTATGTACCGACATTTGAGACATACTGTCACGTAAGAAACCATATTGTCATTTATCATTTTTAGTTAAACATTTGTCAAAAACATGAGCTCCTATCTTTCAGCTGGTATAAATCTTTCTAGCTCTAACAGCTGCAAATCTGACCCAGGGTGTGAATATTTAAATTTTTAATGTTAGAAATGTTGTCTTGTTAAGCAAGTATGAAGAAGTTTGGATAAGATTTTTAACACTGTAAGCAAAAGTGATTGCATGATTTGAAAAACATTTTTCTAAAATTCTTTGGGGAACTGGAATGTGAGATCTACTTCTTACCATTTAGTTTTTGGAATTTATATATTTGGTTTTTATTGTACCATTTCATGAAATACCTAATATTTAGGCATTGATTAGGTAGCCAGAACTTCACTGTATAGAATAGAAATTCTGAGCTGTAAATCATAGAAGAACATTATATTTGAATTCCTGGTAAAAGAAACTGTAAATTATTCTCTATATAATAATACATATACAATAGGAATAATTTTAAGTATATAGAATATATATTTAAAATTTATTTTAACACAAAATAAGAATGAAGGAGAAGATGGTTCTATTACAACAAACATGTCTGACACATATATATGTCCCTCTCAGGGATAGGGGAAGGAGACACAGGAGCTGGGATTGAAGGAATGAAGTTGAGCCTAGGAAAAGTGGAAAAGTGCAGGGAAGGTGGTTTTAGTTTTGCTTTTGTTTCTCACTATTTCAACTGGGGAAAAATCAAATTTGTTTTCCCCAAGTCAATTCTGCTTTGCCCATGAAGGTTACTGATAAGTGATCTCCCTGTCTATCTTGACCCATGAGCTGTTGGGATTCAAGAGGGCTTTCTCCGAGAGAATGGACATGTGAGCAATCCTGTGTGAGAACAAGACTGATAAGAGCCTCAGCCTGAGCAAGAATACGATAAGGATGTGACCCTGAATGAGGGGGAGAAACTCGATGAGACAAACAACCCCTGGAAGGGGTTTGGACAGAAGAGGAAGTTCCACAGGGCAGGAAGCCTGGCAAGGCTGATGGGGCACTTTTTATCCAACCATAAGAAGGTTTAAAGCGCGGGCTAAGTTAACTGTCCAGTCTTGAGGACTTGTACTGCATGTTACTCACGTGTGCGGGAGAACATTATAAAAGGATTTTCTTAGTTGTAACAAACGGGCATTGCTTGATCACATTGGCCGTGTGCATGCTCAGCTCTTCCACAATGAGCTTTCTCATCTTATTTTCTTCCCCTGTGCTATTGGGGATGGAGAGTGAGAGAGTGACTGGGGGGATATCTGGCAGCCAGCCAAGATCAACCCACTACAACTTAACAAAACATAATTATACAGAGTAAACTATAAATACACTATATTTTAAAGTAAATTATATAAACAGTAACAAATTTATGATCTAATATAAACAAAATTATTCACAATAAATAGTGTATATTTGAATTACAGGAAAATACTGATAAAAATACATATATTTTTAATAAATTATAAGAATAATAAAATTTAAAATCAGAAAATTATGTATTTTACGTACAAATTATTGATAAGAGAAAAAAGAGAGGTAACATTTTTGAGGTATGAAAATCTTCAAGTAAAATTTTATTTCAGTATATAAACTTTTTTTTTTCCTTTCTCCTTTTTCTTTCCCTTCCTTTCTATAAATTATTGATACTTTCATAGCAGCCATTTGGGAGATAGAATTGATGTAATTTTAATGCAATACCACTTCACCACTCCTTTCCATTTACTAGCGATTTAGATTTAACTGATCATTTAAAAACAAATTGAATCCTTTAAAGATCTATTTTTCTCCAGTATACTTGAACAGTTTCTGTTAATGTTGACAGTAAGAGTAACAGAGTAATGTGTTAGTCTTAAATATTCAAGACAGACCATCTCTAGTTTTTATACAAGATGCTGTTGAGTGAGTTGGCCAGGGACTGTTCTTGCAGCCTTTCAATACTTAAAGGGGGCTTAAAAGAAAGATGGGGACAGACTTTTTAATAGGGCCTGTAGTGACACGACAAAGGGCAATGGGTTTAAACTGAAAGAGGGTAGATTTAGATTGGGAAAAAAAGAAGAATTTTTTTTATTTTATTATGGAGGTAATGAGACACTGGAACAGGCTTCTCAGAGGTGGATGCTCCATTGTTGGATGTGTTTGAGGTCACATTAGAGGGTTTTTGAGCAACCTGATCTAGTAAAAGATATATCTGCCCTTGGCAGAGGGTTGGACACATGATCTTCAAAGATTCTTTCCATCCCAAACCATTCTATGACTCTGTGATTCTAATTCCAAGAAAGCATCTCCAAAGAAGTCTTAATTTATTATAGATATCAAACTTTTTGGCTTCAAAATTTATTTCATTTGGGAAATACTTAAGTAGTAGCGTGCACATATATTTCTGGTGGTTAGGAAACAGTCTTCCTAAATCAAAGATCTAAATTCCTGTTGATCAACAAAAGGAATAAAAAGCTTTAGATGGAAGAGAAAGCTCTGAGGTAAGCTTTGTCTTGCTAAATGTTTCTGTCTACACTCCTTTTATCCTTTTTATCTCTCACTGAGCAGTTAAAGTCCTGAAAAGCCTTGAACCTCAATATTTGAGGAAGATGTAAAATGTTATAATCTTAATAACTTATAACAATAACATAATGAATTAAGATTGATAAAGAGGAAAGTCGGTAGGGTTGTGAACGTGTCTGGGTGTACCACTGAAGGGGCAGATGAAACAAGAGTGGCCAGACTTGCTGCTCTGGCTGTGTACAAAGCAGGTGGAAAACCCCTGAGGTAGTAACATTCTCACTCAAACGTTTCGGACTATATAACAGTCAGATCTCATGATGTTTGTTACTTCCCCATGTAACATCCTGAAATCTGTAATGCTTAATAGATGAACTGGACCTTTCCTTTTAGGATCCTGGCTTATGCTTACAGTTTGGCTGCACAAGGACAGACTGAAGAAACCAGGTTGAATCAGATGTCCATACAGATGCTAGCTATGTGAGCACTGATACCATGAGCTCACTGGGCATTTCCAAGCAGGATTACAATTCAGAAGTGTGTACTTGGGCCAATTCTGAGACAAGTTAAGATATCTGTATTCACTGAAGAAACCCAGCAACTTGAAGAATCCCAGCAACATCAATGAATTTCGTATTATGCCCTGTTATGTAATTTAGGCTTGTGTTAATAGGTTTATTTATCAAAGATCAAACTATTAATTTGGGCTTTTGGTATCTGTAGATGGATAAGTTGTTACATACTCTTTAGTGTAGCTAATTCATTAAACATACTGCAATGTAATAATTTTTACTTGAATGATGCTGAACAGTGTCTGATAATTGACTAAAAGGTCCTTTATTAAAATACCCTTCAGGTATACTTTAATTTTCTAAAATGTGCCTGGAAATTTATTCTGGATAAGAACATGGTTAAAAATAAATAAATAAATAAATAAAATCCTGCTTGCTCTTTTTAATGAAATCTAACTCAACTAACTTAAAATTAATTCGTTTTCATTTTAAGACTGTAGTAAAATAACAGGCAAAGATGCTTAACATTTGTATGTATCATCAGCCATGAAATTAAACTGTAAGAAACTTGAGAGCATGCTGGGAAGGAAGAACTGTGGAATTTTACACTGAATAGACAAAAAAAAATTCTCTGTCATCAAATCAAAGACACCTATAATGAAGATTTTTCTGTGTCCACTTGTAAGAGATAATAGTGTTAAATATTTTTAATTACGTCCAATGCCATGTGAAAGAAAATTTAAACCAGTTTGTTATGCAGTTAGTGTAAGGACATTGCACTTTATCCTTATGTTTTATCATCTTATTGGATGAAGAAAAAGAGGTTTCACTGCTGTGATATTTAGGAGTTACAGATCTTTTAGGTTTACACAACACTGAAGTTTTCCTGCTTTTCAAGAAACATTTTATTTAATGGAATTATTTCAATGATGGTACATTGTATGATGCAACAGCAGCAAATGGTCTGAAGCAATACCATAATCAAAAGCGTTTCTCTACTCCTGTAACTGACTATTCTGTTCTTTTGTTTAAGTCATAGCTATGTTTGATCTTATATAAGTGCACAAAAACTCAGTAGAATCTAGTTCTCGGCCTGCACCAGAGGCCAAATTACTTCTCATCAATTTTATCAGGATGTAAAGTATCTTCAGAGGATATTTAAACTTCTAGTTTGGATTCACTTCTTGAGGTATCCACTTTGTCTTTTAGCAGCATCACATCTTATAATGACAAGAATAAAAGACTTGTAATTTAATTTCCATAATCTTGGAAAGAATGTGTTTAAGCTGGTGTTTAAATTCCCTCAATAACCACAAGAAGAAAAGCTTTCCTTTTCAGAGAACAATCCCTCTCCAAAGGCATTCTGTGATAGGACTGAGTGATGAGATGATAGGTAAGAGAAAATCTGTATGTGTGTATCAATAAATGCATAGTTTGTCAAAGAATGCAGTAATGAAACTGAGAAACTTCATCGGGATTCTCTAAACGTATGTTAGCTTAGGTTAGTTAAAACTGCAATGTCCTCATTGGAAAGCTGTGTTCTAGTAGAATAATTAATTGAAAACTTTTTTTTTTTTTCTCAGACTAATATAGCTTTGAAATTGTAGTACTTCTTGGTACAAAGTTAAGCATGATGGAATAAATTATCTAATGCCTACCAAAATGTGTTTTTTTCCATGAGGTCTGTATAATTTGCTGTGGTGTGTCAATCTATAATTTGAATGGCAAAAGAAGTCTTTGGTTTTGACCGAATAAGTTATCTAAAAAATCTACAAAAACATCTGTGTATTTTTTTTTGGATGTAAATTATGCTTCTGGATGAGGATTTAACAGAAACAAAATAATTTAATGAAAACAAGTACAATATTATTCAGCTGGGGGATAAGAGCAAGAATATCCTCTGTGATCTAGAATCTCACTCGTCAGAAGTAATGGAGGAAGAGAGAGTTTCATGGATATCTAATCAAATACAGGAAAGATATATGTAAAAGTAAAGGGTAATCCTAGGATGTGCCACTGAAAGTATATATAGCGAAAATATAAATTTCAGTCTATAAAATCCTGGTAGAAATTTATATATTCTTTGGTTTGATTACCTTTGTTTAACCAGAAAAAAAATTAAAGAAGGGAAGGGAAGGGAAGGGAAGGGAAGGGAAGGGAAGGGAAGGGAAGGGAAGGGAAGGGAAGGGAAGGGAAGGGAAGGGAAGGGAAGGGAAGGGAAGGGAAGGGAAGGGAAGGGGAGGGAAGGGGAGGGGAGGGGAGGGGAGGGGAGGGGAGGGGAGGGGAGGGGAGGGGAGGGGAGGGGAGGGGAGGGGAGGGAAGGGAAGGGAAGGGAAGGGAAGGGAAGGGAAGGGAAGGGAAGGGAAGGGAAGGGAAGGGAAGGGAAGGGAAGGGAAGGGAAGGGAAGGGAAGGGAAGGGAAGGGAAGGGAAGGGAAGGGAAGGGAAGGGAAGGGAGGGGAGGGGAGGGGAGGGGAGGGGAGGGGAGGGGAGGGGAGGGGAGGGGAGGGGAGGGGAATGAATAGAATATTTTCATTTGGAAGAGACCTACAATCATGTATTCCAACTGCCTGACCAATTCAGGGCTGACCAAATGTTAAAGTAAATTTGTAAGGACATTGTTCAAATACCTATTAAACACTGGAAAGTTTAGGGCATCAACCACCTCTCTAGGAAGACTCTTTTGGTGTTTGGCCACTTTTCAGTAAATAAATGTTTCCTGATATGCAGTCTAAACCTCCCCTGACACAGCATAGGGCCATTCCCACATATCCTGTCACTGGATCCAAACTAGACAAGCCCAGAGTCCTTAGCTGCTCATCACTGGACATGCCTTCCAGCCCTTTCACCACCTTTGTTGCCCTCCTCTGGATGTATTTCGGGACCTTCACATTCCTCTTAAATTGTGGGGCCCAGAACTGCACACAGTACTCCAGGTGAGGCTGAACCGGTGCTGAATGCAGTTATACCATGTTTGATGCACGCTTCTGCCACAATTCTACATTCATCTCTACTTTTACATTTCTTCTGCCTTTACAGACCTGTTCACAGCTCTTTCCTACAACTTAGCAATCTTATTGGACATCTGGCCCAAGGTTACACAGCTGAGCCATATCAGTGCAAGTTTTCAGATCCTTACAATAGAAATAACCAAATTTTTAAGGGCCAAAAAATTTTATAGTGGAGGTTATGAAGAAAAAGAGTTACGTATGTAACATCACACTGAACAAGCAAATTGCCCCAAGAACCGTTCAAATTTCTTCAAATATGTAATGGATATGTATAGCTTAACCTCACTTACTATCTTACATCTCAACTAACACTTCCTGCACAGAAATTCTTGGAAAAGACAATTACAAATATAGATGTATATTTTAGATTTGTTTTTATCTTTGAAGGTAGTGCACCATTTATTAACTTCAGCATCACTGAGGTAGTAAAACAAAATAACTTTAATTTGGCATGTTTCTGAATAATATACACCAAACATGAAAGATTGTGGTGATGGCTTGTTATATAAGCTTGATATATATTATATATGTAATTCAAGTACATTAACTTCCTTCTTAAATTGTGAGGCCCACAGATGCAGAGAGCACTCGAGGCCACACCAGTGCTGAATACAGCGCAGTAATCACCTCTTTTGACCAGCTGGTTATGCTGTGTTTGATGCACCCCAGGATGATGTTTTCCCTCTTGGCTGCCAGGGCACAATGTTGACTCACACTGATCCTGCCGTCGACCAGCACCTCCAGATCCCTTTCTGCAGGGCTGCTCTCCAGCTATTCCTCTCCCAGTTTGTACTTGTGCCTGGTATTACTCCATCTCAAGTGCAGATTCTGACACTTGGACTTGATAAATTTCACCTCATTTATCACTGTCCAGTGCTCCAATCTATCCAGATCCCTCTGCAAGGCCTCTCATCCCTCAAGAGTCAACAGCACCTCCCAGTTTGATATCATCAGCATACTAGCTAATTGTGCACTCAGCTCCTGCATCAAGTTCATTGATAAATATATTGAACAGAACTGGCTCTAGAACTGAAACCTGAGGAACACCACTTGTGGTCAGTTCGTCATACGCCTCCAGAAACTAAATCTGGATCTTCCCAGTGATAATCAAACCCAGCAGGAACATGACATAAGTATTAACATATTTATTATTTCCAACTAAGTGTTATTTGTTAAGATCTGATAAAGGAGTCTTTTCCTCCCACCAGCCTTATAGTCAAGGACTTTATTAGGCTATCACCTTTTGATATTGATTCTTTTGACATTTATTTACCATTACTTCTTTTTCCCCAGAGCTAGTGAGGTTTTTTAGATGGCTTTTTTTTTTTTTTTGACCTGATGAAATTTAGTTGAAAGAGTTGAACCCCTTCTCTCTAGTTCGCACATTATACATGTCAGTGCTCTCATAGTGCCTCACTCCTATTCATGTTTATAGTATCACTTACTTTCTACAGTAAGTCTGCTTTAAAGCCAGCCTTCCCTTTTATCTTTTCTAAGCTTGGAAGTAGTTAGTATCTTCAAGGACCTTATCTTCATTCCCTCTGCTCTTACTGTCTCCTGTTCGGGTCGATTACTTTTTCTTTCTTTCTTTTTCTTTCTCTAGTTTTTTTAAAGTCTGTGTCCTCTAGAGACCATGAGAGCTACCCACACTGAATTTTTGAACTTCGCTTCTTCTAAATTGAGTGAATTTTATCTGTAAGCTTCAAGGATTTCTTTTTATTGAAAGAGATTGTATAGATATAGGCTCCACCAGAGGTCCATTCCATGCAGCTTGTATGTGTTTAAGAGGCATGGGGAGATGAAGGGAGCAATAACCACCTTTGTACTCTACCCACCAAGCAGCAGGTGAGCACTGTCAGCCAGGAGCGTGTCAGTCAGCAATGATTCTTGCCTGCTCCTCTCACCCTCATCCATTAGCATTCAAAATACTTTCCTTATCACTCATTATGTTATTATCATCTTCCTAGTAGCCATCCAAAATGGAACATCAGTGTAAGGAATCTTACTCAGTTGTCTTTTCACAACAAAGACGGACTACATGCAGAACCAGGTGTTCCAGCACCAGCACTTCTGCCCAAACAGGATACTTTGGGCCTTGGGGTCAGAAAGAGAAATCTAAGGATCAGGGCAGGTGTAGTACAGAGATGAGGCCAGCAATTACCTTTTGACTTGAGCTGTGTTTATATACCTCATATAGGATTATACTGCATCCCTAAGTGACCCTATAGAAAGAATTTTAGGAATCTGTAATTCTTGGGGTAGAAATGCCTAGAGAATAGGAAAGCATAGGAAAATAACATTGTCATAATATAAGTACTGAAATAGCAGGATTGAGGGTGTTGAAAATTAAGATTTTGAATATGGAATCTAAATATGACATGGTGTCATACCTTACTACCTAGAGATTGTCACCAGACATATGTTGATCCATTTGGCCTCCTCAGGTTTGTGTATCATTCATGCCCATCAGGCTGCACTGTTGTATGCTTCAGTCAGTGCTTGAAGGTGTATTTGAAGTACGAGAGTTGCTGTTGAAGATGACTTAGTGCTAATCCTTCAGTGGATAATCTATAGGCCTTGAATGTCTTGTCTCTGCTGCTGTAATTAATTTCTCAGCACAAAACCCTTTTTCCCCTTTTCCAGTCTCCCTTCCAGGATCAGGATGATTCCTGGGATAGCATAATATCTTAATCCCATTCCACTGTCAGAAATTAACAGATCTGTATTTCACAGTTCCAGGAATATAGAGTAGTGAAGCAGTAAGACGCAAAGATGCATTCTTACTTAGACTTTTGATTTATCTTTTGCCAAAATAAGAAAATAAAGTTAAATAATATGATGTGTATATTTCCCTGTTACACTTTCTTAACTGAATTTCTGGGACTTCTTTAGAGCTAATATCTAATATCCTCCGAGACCTATCCAGTGCACTGCAGATCTTAGCTAGAGATGAGTAGATCTGAATGAGTGCATAAACAAAATGAAGCACTAAAATAATTATAATGCAGGACCCAGAGATTATATAACCAAGACATAAAAGCATTGCACCCAAATCAATTAGACCTTTTCCTAAGCAGGAATAATAAATTGAGGTACAACAGTGTACTGAGGTTTTGACTAAACTGGGGTACCTGGAAGAACTTATTATACATAGGTGCATACCCTGGATAGATAGCTTTTCAAGTCTTACTTAGGTGTAAGAGCCACCATGAGCCTTCTCTCTTCATACACATACCAAAAAAAATGTGGATAGGGGATAAGGACTAAAAGAAAATTTAGACTAACAATTTTATTTGACTAGAATGATGCAACTCCCAGTATTGATAACTAAAATTATTATTTCTTCCACAATAATTGTTTCAGTGGCTTTCAATTCATCATTCCATGACTTGTGGACCCTAAGAGAGATGTTCATGTAACCAGGTTCAGATAATTTGTCTGTCTTCATCCTAAATCAGATGCACTTGAGCCTGTTTCAGTTTGAACAAAAATGTGTGATAGTGTGAAAAATTCTTACCTAATCCAAGGTAAAATATTCTTACTTTTAATTACTTAATGAACTCAGGTTAATGTAAGCAATACTGTCTTTACTCAACACAGAGCAACACACCTCAGCAGAAGAGGCCTGAGTGTAAACACAAGTGCTGAATTCCTGAAAAGCCAATTTAGCTGTTAGATGACTCATCTTACAATAAGGTAAAGCTCTGTAAGGGGTCAGGTGAACTGTGTCCAGAAAGGGCTTATTTCTATTAATTGATAAAAAGGACCTAGGCTGTCTATCTCAAACATAGCTATCTATAATCAAGACATCAATCAAGTAAAGTGAATCTCATCTACAGAATAAAAATAAATATATTCTCCATTTTCTGTTAATTTTACTTATAATTTAAATTATAATATTTTTAAATATTTGACATAATATTTTCTCGTCACAAATATTTTGCTGCAGTAAGACATTAGAAGAAAAAGAAAAAGCTAAACAAATATGCATGTGCATCCCATCCCTGTTACATATGTGTGTATTTAAGACCTAGTTTTAAGTCAATAAAGAGAAATGGGGGAGTTGTTTTTCAGCTCTTGTCCTTTGGTAATAAAGCCAAACAAAAATGTGGCTTGGGAAAAGCTGTGCTGCATTAGGTTAGCCTGTAATGTGAGAATTCTAGAAGATGCACCATAATTGATTTATATTTTATTACTTTTGAGATTGAAATTAAGAATTACATCTCTGTCCACAATGACTGATAATCCGCTAAAGTGATGATCTAAACTATGGCTCCTCTCAAATAGGGGAACCCACTTTGCAGTTCTAGCAGTAAATGAAAAATGGCTCTGGCACAGCTTTGATAGTGGTCTTCAGTGATTCCCTGCTGTGATTTAGGTCATCTTTCTAGTTGTTTTTTATTTACAGAGTTGACAATATATCAAGGAAGTAATTAGAAATGTGCAATAAAGGAAACCAAAACCTTGTCCATACAGTCATTCCTATTCTGTTATGAAAAGAATTGGCCCAACCTCTACATGATCATCATGTGTGCAACATCATTCAGCTTGGCCCAGAATCTGTTTTATATGCTGCAGGTATCGCTAAATACACTAGGTTCAGAGAGTTCCTGACCTGCTTGTTAAATTGAGGAGACTGAAACTTGAAAACCCATATTGCTCATGTGGACACATCTCTTAGAGCGGACTATTTTAATCACAGCACTCGTTCCTGGGACCCATAGTGAGCTCCTGACTTTCTGTGTCTTAATAACTAATTTGTGAATTATTTATTTAGGAGTATTTAAATAATGTGAAGTTGTCACAGCCCAACTGAGTGCTGGTTTTATGAAATGACATTGAGGGTATATGGTTCATGTGGATGTGTCATAGGAAGAGATTGCAGGAGAGTGCAAAGTCTACTGGAAGAGTGATGGAGGACTGTGGAAAGAAGATGAAAACACTGCCTTCTGGGAACAGTTCCTGGAATAAGGTATCCCCAGAATCATACAAACAGGACATTGTCTTGTAGAGAACTAACTAAAGAGAGACAAAACTGGAAGATAAAGAAATCTACAAAATAAGCAGCATGTATATTCATGGATTCAATTTTCAAAACTGCTCCCCTGTCCTCTCTTATCAAACAATGACATTAAAGTCTGAGCTTCAAGTCAGAATTAACCGATATGTACAGAAACCTAATTAGTTTTCTTAGAATTCTAAAATTGTTCCTGTGAAATTCTGATTTTTTAATAATAAGCTTATTAGCTTTCCTATAAACATTACTGCTTGTCAAGAAAAATGTCTTGAGGACCTGCCACCACATGATATCTGTCATAACTCCTCTAAAGTACAATTTTGCTTCATGGACTGTATTTCTAAAGGAAACCCACAAAGTCTTCTAGTGCTTACCCAAAACAAAAGTAAAAAAAAATATAAATTGTGTAAATGCAACTGCATTAACAGAACTACAAAATAGAACAACATAGTTTGCACCTTTGATTATATATTCTTGAAATTATTCTGAAATTAATCATACTTGGTTTGTGGTATCAAAGTCCAGATAAAGTTTGGCTACTGACTTAGGAGGAGAAATAAACATGTATACTGACCAAGAATCAGATTATTTTTTGTCAGCATAAATGTTTGAAAGCACATTCCTAATGGAACTTGATTTTCACGCCTCTGTCACTATCCATATTTCCTGAGAGGAAAACGTAAAGTATGATTGATATTCTAGACAGACATATACAGACATAGCTGTTCTCTTTGGCTGTTTCACTGTGTCTAAATTAGCCTGTAATTTTTGCACTGCCAGACCATAGGTTTGTCTGGCTCTGATATGAAGCAATCTATTTTTCTTGAGAGGAAAAGAATATATTCGAGAGACACTAATTTTTAAAAGACTTTATATGAAAATGACACAGCAAGGATTCTTTTTGATACCAGCTCAGTTTAGGGATGAGTGGACAGATGTACTATGGAAGTTTTGGTCTAGTATATATTTTTCTGTTTCTTAGACAATATATTCCATCATCTGTTTAGAAAGTATGTAGTTTCATTAAGACATACACATTATTATTGCTAAGCATTCCTTAGAATGTAAAACCCCAGAAAAAGTAAGCATGATGAGGTGTATCTTTCTTTTAGTCATTACTAATAATATCTGAAGGTTTGTATACACCAAGACCTTTCTCTGGTGATTATAAATAATTTTCACAACATCTTTTACACATTTACAAAGCCCTATATCTTCTTGCTTATAAACTTACTAATATTTAACATGGACTTTGAGGTTTTACATATAATGGTCTATAGATTATCAAGTTTGGAAATATTCTACAAAAATAAATCACTATAAAATTAGACAATGAAGTTAAAAGAAGATAAATGGGTTGCTATTTAAAAACAAAACAAAACAAAACAAAAACACACAAAAAACCCAACAACTTTTAAGGATAGTTTTTCTTCTGAAGTATTAGTAGTTCTTTAGGGTAAGGACATTGGAATTTACTTCTGGGAAAAAAAGTGATGTGCTACATTTAAAGACTGCATTACAATATCCATGAACACATAAGCCAATTTACTTTGTACAGGAATCTTTACTTTAAAATTTTATGATTTCTAAGTACTTCACAATGTTATGTTTTTTCACAGTTCTAGTGAGGTTCCCATTGAAGACATGAGTTCTTCAGTTGAAAATATTACAAATACTATTCTAAGAAGAAGAACATATAATTCTGAAGCAAACATACCATGAGATTCCACAACCTGTGCTCTCAGCTTAAACTTCAGCATCTATAGTATCAGAAAAGTGACACAGCAGTATTTTCCTTTATGACTATTTAAAAAGTTATCTATAAAATCAAAGGAGTGGGGGAACTTAGATTCTGCTGAGCTGAAATGCTGGGCAAGCAACTTATTGGTTAAATAGAGCAGATCAAGGTCAACAGTTGTTTAGAAACTTTTTTTTTTAAAACTGGTGAAAAGGTAGGAGAAAATAATTACTTATAAACTCATCAACATACAAAAAATCAAAGATAATGGGCAAAGAAACTCAGAAATAAACAGAGAAAAATGTTTTGAATGAAGAATTAAGAGCATTCTTTATTTGATATTTTATCTGAAGACAGGTACTTTCTATAAAGCTTTGTCTGGCTTTAGTATACTATGGTTGACTACCAGGAAAATTTATATTTTTAACTGTATACAGTGCTTCATAAGGTTATATTGAGTATAGTGTAAGAAATCAGGTATGTAGTTTATTAAAACAGTGCTAAAGATTAAAACAACGTACTATACATATGTAGAGAAATATTGTGGATTATGAATAGCTTTTCATTTATTAGAATTTAAATTAAAAATGTAATTTAAAATGTATGTTGTTCTTCATTGCTCTAACAAACTGTCTGGTATACTCATGTGATCTGAAGATTACAGTAGTTTTATAAGGGTTGTTTAAGTCAGTGGGACTAGGCACAGACTGAGGTATTTTTACATGCACGTACATACAGAGCTCGTTCAAAAATTTAGCATTGCAGAAAGTGTCAATCAAACAATCACCATGCTGAGGCCTTTACTCAGTCATAACTCTTACAAAAACTTAGTTTGGCAGGACATCTCTTTCTTACCATCTTTACTCCAGTCTTTTGAGCCATAAGTGCAGGAAAACTGAGAGGTGAAATGGATATATTTTGCCACACAATTAATCTGTTAAATAGCACAATTCTTTAGATAAATTACTATGTTTCTAAATTAACATAAGTCTTGTCAAGTGCGAGCTTGCAGTGTAATTTACATATTATTGGAGATAGATATTTGATGATAAATACAAAGAGTAACAACAATTATAAATAGATATTTAAGGTGTAATTAAGAATTATAACGAAATGCAATGCTTGACAAGGTTTATTTAAATAATTAGAATCTTCTGGGTGAAGTGCGTATTACAGGAGATGTGATTGTTACAAAGATCTGAATTCTGCTCAAAAGGGTCATTACCTTTTGGTTGTATTTTGGCCACAAGAATCTTTCTGTACTTATTAGGCCGTGTCTGATTCAAAATCACAATCATAATGATGTGACAGGTATTGACTTCCCTACCTGAAGTTCTTCATGCAATAATAAGAAGTTAGAAAGGAAAGTTGACCTCCTTTAGTCCTCTTTGTCTTAGTAGATCCATGCTTCAGAGCTCAGGTGAGAGTGTATGATCACATCCAGGCTGTTGGGCACAGAGGTTATAGACACTTGCATTTGAGAGAGAACAACTGGATTTCGAAACTTTCAGACTCTGGATACCTGCAAGTAGACTAGTTAACTTACTCGCTTAACATATAACATCCACAGCAGAACTGTTCTAATCCACAGTCAATCTGTTCTAACCCTTTCTGTTACTCTAAATTTACCCTAGATATTTAAGGCAAGGTGTTAAATATTACTGAAATAAAATGACCAGTTCTATCTTCCAGAAAAAACAAACCCTCATATTACATTGCATGGACATTCTGGGACATGTGGGGTCTTAGAAGAGGGTGAATAATTCAGTGTATTTCCCAGTGAAGCTGGGCTGCTGTGTAATCAAGAACACAAAAGAAAAGTCATGGGCACCAAAAAAATCAAGTGAAAAGAAATATTAGTTAGTGTCTCAACTAGAAAGAAGAAAATAGGGGATTGCAGTGTCTCTATTGGTTGTTTCTGTCTGTCCAAAGATAGGCTAATATAAAATCCTCAGACAAGCTGTTGAGAAGTCAAATAAACAAGTTGGCTAGGAGTCATCTACATGCCTAGTTTTATCCTAATTTGCCATTATAAAATCATCCTGCCATCTATAATATATGTTCAAGACTCATGACTTTCATGAGGGCTTGGAATCTACTTTTATCTTTTAATGCCTGATGGTTAGGTTACTATGAAAAGAGCAGCTACTACTAACTTCTATTTTTTCATCTCTTCTCTTTTCTTGATATATTTAAAAGCAGTTCTGCCTGGGTATGTGGGTAGAACTGCCTAAAATGTACCTCTGATTCAACTCAGAGGTTGAGAGGTCCTCTTAAGCAAGAGATGAGGCTTGCTCTTGCATTTAGCAGTTTTGACTCCTCATCTGTACAGGTTTACATGGAGAGTCTCTACATATCTGACCTGTTTATATTCAGAGGGTTCTTGACTACAGAGCATTTCTACGTCCCCACTAGAGCTTGAAATCCAAATTTTGTACTGAGGAATAGAATTAAAATGGTTTTAGTAGATCAATCTCACTTGAGAAAATGTGTGTAATGTAGATGCATATATCTGATACTCACTTTAAAGTTCTTTTTAATTGAATAGAGATAAAAAAGTACTTTGAGAGAAACCAAGTAATAAATGTCCATTTTAAGAATAAATGAATCACATCCCAGAAATGTCTTCAGTTACAATACATAGTGCCAGGGGTGACATGGATGTCTACATTATCTATATGCATCTAAACTTATGGAAAATTAAATTTAGCCATTGCACCTTGACCTTAACTTTTATTTACATTCTTTCAATAGACATAAACTTTACTGATATTCACATGAAGGGTGTGGAGGTTTGAACTCAGCTGGCACCCAGATGGCATGTGGCCGGCCGTTCACCACCCCCCACCCCCTCTGGTCAGACAGGGGATGGACAAAAGAAGAGTATTCATGGTTGAATAAAAAGAACGAATTTACTAAATATAACAAGAGAACAAGAGTAACAATAGTGAGTTCAAAAAGAAAACGGGTAAAATGCAGCAGTGGCTTACCGAGCGCGATGACCGCCCGCCACTGCCCCATCCCCCCCCAACAACAACAACATGGCTGAAGGCAGAAAAAATGAGAAAGTGAGCGACAGAGCCTGCCCACCTAAATCCCTGAGCATGACATCACATGATATGAAATACTCCAATGAAAATTAACTCCATCCTGGTCAAAACCAGGACAAAGGGAAATGCATTTCTTTAATTATTATCTCATTTTTACAGGCTCTGCTTCAAGTTCTTTAGGAAGGACAGGCAGGGGTGAAAAGGAGGGAGTGTTGCCCTCTACGTCAATGACCAGTTGTATTGCATGGAGCTCCACTTGAGGATGGATGAGAAGATGAGAGTTTATGGGTCAGGGTTAAAGGGAGGGCAGAAACACGTGACATTATAGCAGGGTTCTGCTACAGACCACCTGACTAGGTAGACAGAGTGGATGAGGAACTCTGTAAACAGATAGAAGCAGCCTCACATTCACAAGTCAAGGTAATTATGAGGGACTTAAATCAGGCCTGAATCTGATGGAGGGACAAGCAATTCAAAGAGTTCCTGGAATGCATTGATGATTTCCTTCTCCAAGTGAGGAGCCAATAAGGAGAGGTGTTACACTGGACCTTTTTCTCACCAACAAGGAGGGGCTGGTGGGGAATGTGAAGCTCAAGGGCAGCCTTGGCTGTAGTGACCATGAAATTGTAGAGTTCCAGATCCTTAAGGAGGCAAGAAGGGCAGACAGAAATCTCACTACCCTGGATTTCAGGAGAGTGGACTTGGGCCTCTTTAGGGATCTAATTGGCAAAGTAGCATGGGATAAAGCCCTAGAAGGAAGAAAGGCCCAAGAAACTGGTTAATATTTGGTTAATAATCAAGCATCACCTCCTCCAAGCTCAGGAACGATGCATCCTGACTAAGAGGAAAGCATATAAGACCACAAGGAAGCCTGCATAGATGAACAAGGACCAACACAAGGATGGACAAGCTCCAACCACGCGCACACACACACACACACAAAAAAAAAAAAAAAAAAAAGCCTACAAAATGTGGGAGCAAGAACAGTTAGTCTGGGAGGAAAACTGTGTGAACAGCCAGAGATAAGGTTAAGAATGCCAAGCCCTGATAGAATTAAATATGGCCATGGATGTCAAGGGTAACAAAAAATGCTTTTACAGATACATGAACAAGAAGATGTGGGAAAATGTAGGTCCTCTCCAGAAGGAAATGGGAGACTTGTTCACCTGAGATATGGAAAAGGCTGAGGTACTCAGTGACTTTTTGACTCAGTCTTCACCAGCCAAACTGCCCAAGATGCAGAAGGTAAAGGTGAGGACTGGGAAAGAGAAGTGCCTACTGTAAGAGAAGATCAGGTTTGAGACCATCTAAGGAACCTGAAGGTGAACAAGTCCATGGAATCTGAAGAGATCCATCTGTGGGTCCTAAGGAAACTGGTGAGGTGGCTAAGCCACTATCCATCATATCTGAGAAGCTGTGGTAGTCCAGTGATATTCCTTCTAACTGATAAAGGGGTAGCAAAACTCCATTTTTAAAAAGGAAGACCTGCCGAACTACAGATCAGCATCACCTCTCTGCCTGGCAAGATCATGGAGTGGATCCTCCTGGAAACTATGCTAGGGTACATGAAAAATAAGGAGGTGATTAGTGACAGCCAACATGGCTTCACTAAGGGCAAATCATACCTGACTAATTTGGTGGCCTTCTACGACAGGCTTATAGTGTTGGTAGATAAGAGAAGACCAACTGATGTCATCCACTTGAACTTGCGCAAAGCTTCTCATGCTGTCCTGCACAACATCTTTGTCTCTAAACTGGAGAGACATGGGTTTGATGGATGGACCACTTGGTGGATAAGGAATTGGCTCAATGTTTTCATTGAAAGAGCTGCAGTCAACAGCTCAATGACCATGTTGAGAGCAGTGATGACTGGCATTCATCAGGGGTCAGTGTTGGGACTAATGCTGTTTAACATCTTTGCTGGTGATAAAGACAGTAGGATTGAGTGCACCCTCAGCAAGTTCACTGACAACACCAAGCTGTGTGGTGCCATCGACATGCTGGATGGAAGGATTGTTATCCAGAGGGACCATGACTGTGGCTTGAGAGGTGGGCCTGTGCAAGCCTTATGAAATTCAACAAGCCAAGTACAAGGTCCTACTCATGGATCAAGGTAATCCCTTGCACAAATACAGGATGGGCAATGAATGGATTGAGAGCAGCCCTGCACAGAAGGACTTGGGAGTAGTAGTGGGTGGAAAACTGACTGTGAGCCAACAATGTGAGCTCACAGCCCCAAAAGCCAACTGTATTCTGGGCTGTATCAAAAGAAGAGTGGCCAGCAGGTCAAGAAAGGTGATTCTCCCCCTCTGCTCTCGTGAGACCCCACCTGAAGTACTGTGTTCAGATCTGGGGCCCCCAATACAAGAAGGACATGGACCTGCTTGAGCAGATCCAAAGGATGACCACGAAGATAATCATGTGGCTGGAGCACTTCCTCTATGAGCACAGGCTAAGAAAGTTGGGATTGTTCTCCCCAGAGACTTTTCTTCTCTGGGATTTATAGCAGCCCTTTAGTACATAAAGGGGGCCTTTAAGAAAGATGAGGAAGGACTCTATCAGGGTGTGTAGTGATAGGACAAGGGCTAATGGCTTTAAACTGACAGAGGGTAGACACTGGAATAGGTTTCCCAGAGAAGCTGTGGCTGCCCCCTCCCTGCAAGTGTTCAAGGCCAGGTTGGACGGGGCTATGAGCAACCTCGTCTAGTGGAAGGTGTCCCTGCCCATGGCAGGGTGGTTGGAACTAGATGATCTTTAAGGTCCCTTCCAAACCTAAAACCAAACCATTCTATGATTCTGTGATTTAAAGACAATAGTTCACTTTTTTTGAACAATCAATACTGATTTTCTCTAATGAAATGTTATTTTTTCATATATTGGCATTCTTGAGTTTCTTTTTTTCTCCATATCAATTTTTTCTTCATATCAATTTCATATCAGAAATTGTCTAAGAGAAATACAAAGACATATGAATGGGAGGGAACCTGTTACTGGCTAAATTGGAAGTTAGAGCTCAAGGTAAGGTACTTATTTTAGAAAGCGGGCCACAGAAGGAAGCATAAATGTGTTTTCAGCTTATTTTCTTGCAAGTAGATTTTTTTTTTTTTAACTGTGTTGGGTTTGTGTGTGTGGCAGTGGTTTTTGGTAGCATAGGAGGGTGCTACAGTGAGGTGGCTCTCTGTGAGAAGCTTCTCGAATATCCCCCAGCTCCAAGTCGGACCCACCTCTGGCCAAAGCCAAGCCACATAGTGACAGTGGCTGTGCATCTGTGATAATGTATTTCAGAAGAGGAACCTGGGAGGATGAGATGTGACTTGTGAGGAGGAGTTACAAGGAGGACACATATGCAAGCACCGAGATCAGTGGAAGAAAAGAGGAGGAAGGTGGGGCAGGTGTGTCAGTGCAGAGTCCCCCTGCAGCCTATGGTGAAATGGCAGGGCTGCTCCCTGACACCCATGGAGGTCACTGGTGTAGCAGGTGCTCACTTGCAGCCTGTGGAGGACCCCACACTCGAGCAGGTGACTGCACCTGAAGAAGGCTGGGACTCTATAGGAAGAAGAAGGCCCCACTGTTGTAGTTTGGCACTGGGAAGACTGCAGCACATGGGGGTGATCTGTGCCAGAGCAGGACAGGAATGGCTCCAGCCCATGGGAAGGACTTACATTGGAGAATGTTCATGGATGACTGTCTCCTATGAGAGAGTGTCCTGGTTCAGCTAGGATAGGGTTGAGTTTCCCCAGAAGTGTGGAGGGAGCTCTAGACGGGTTATTCAATACCATGCTGACATCAGGTCTGAGCGCCCAAGCGTGGGAAGAGCAGGGACGGCTTTTGTTTCGTGGTCGCTACTCTTCACTGCTGCATCCTTGTGGTATATCTCTTTATATCTCTTATCCTGTTCATTGTAATTACTGTCCATTGTTATTGTTATTGCTATTGTTGTTGTTCAGTTTATTATTTGTTACACTGTTGTATTAAATTTTTCCTCACTCAACCCTGGGGTTTGTATCTCACTCCCTGCCTCGTCCGGTCTGAGGGTGGGGGAGGGACAATGGTGGCGTGGTTTCTGGTCCCGGCAGGGCCTAAACCACCACAGAGAGGAACCATGCTGGAGCAGGAGAAGAATAAGAGGAGGTCCCCCCCCACCCTGAGGAGGAAGAAGCATCAGGACTGACTGTGCCCCCGCTCTCTGACTATTGTACCACTGTCGGAGGAGGAGGTAGAGAAATCAGGAGCAAAGCTGAGCCCAGGAAGAAAGGAGAAGAAGGGAGAAGGTGTTTTTAAGATGCGGTAATGTTTCTCACTGTCCTACTCTGTTACGTGTTGTTGTTAGCGTGTTCTCTTTCTTCCCCTAAGAATCTGTCTATTCCCCATGACTATAATGACTGAACTATCTCTCCTGGTCCTTATCTCAATTCTTGATTCTTTGCTCATTTAATCCTTCACATTCCTGAGGGAAGAGGGGGTGTGTAAGTGGCTGCATGGTGCTCAGTTGCCATCTGAGCTCAAACCAGGACAATAACGCTTCTTATTATAATAATTCAGTATTATTTTCTATATCCCAAAGTTCAAAAATATTAGTGTGTTCAACTAATGGACAGTGAGCTGCATATAAACGACAAAAATAAGTGAAAACACGGACAATATAGTTCCAAAAGAATGATGTGGAACTGGCATAATTATTACGTCAAACAATTCAAAGGAAACATGGCAATGAGTGATGAGGAGAAGGCTGAGGTGTTTAATGCCTTCTTTCCCTCAATCTTTAATAACAAGACTGGTTGTACTGAGGGAATCCAACCTTCTCAGCAAGAAGACAGAGACTGGGAGAACAACTCCCCCACAATCCAGGAGGAGACAGTCAGTGACCTGCTGCATCACACAGACACACACAAGTCTATGGGACAAGATGGAATACACCTTAGGGTGCTGAAGGAGCTGGCTGGGGTGCTCCCCAAGCTGCTTTCCATCATTTACCAGCAGTCCTGGCTGACCGGGGAGGTCCCAACAGATTGGAAATCAGACAGTGTATCACCCATATATAAGAAGGGTTGGAAGGATGATCCAGGAAATTACAGGCCTGTCAGATTGACTTTGGTGCCAGGGACGCTGATGGAGCAGCTCATCCTGAGTACCATCACACAACACATGCGGGACAACCAGATGCTCAGGCCCAGTCAGCATGGGTTTATGAAAGGCAGGTCCTGCCTGACAAACCTGATCTCCTTCCACCCCAGGGCAACCTGCTTATTGGATGAGGGAAAGGCTGTGGATGTTGTTTAACTTGACTTTAGTAAGGCCTTTGACACCGTTTCCCACAGCATTCTCCTGGCAAAACTGGCTGCTTGTGGCTTGGATGGGCACACGCTTTGCTGGGTAAAAAACTGTCTGGATGACCGGGCCCAAAGAGTTGTGGTGAATGGAGTTAAATCCAGTTGGCGGCCGGTCACTAGTGGTGTCCCCCAGGGCTCGGTGTTGGGGCCACTCCTGTTTAACATCTTTATTGATGATCTAGATGAGGGGATCGAGTGCACCCTCAGTCAGTTTGCAGATGACCCCAAGTTGGGTGGGAGTGTTGATGTGCTCGAGGGTAGGGAGGCTCTGCAGAGAGACCTGGACAGGCTGGAGCCATGGGCTGAGGCCAACTGGAGGAGTTTCCATAAGGCCAAATGCCGGGGGCTGCCCTTGGGCCACAACAACCCCCATCAGCGCTACAGGCTTGGGGAGGAGTGGCTGGAGAGCTGCCAGTCAGAGAGGGACCTGGGGGTGTTGACTGACAGCTGGCTGAACAGGAGCCAGCAGTGTGCCCAGGTGGCCAAGAAGGCCAATGGCATCCTGGCTTGTGTCAGCAATAGCGTGGCCAGCAGGGACAGGGAAGGGATCTTACCCCTGTACTTGTGTCCTGATCCAATATTGGGGAGTGTTCTTAAACAATCCCAATAGTGAGATTAAGACACCTATGAGGTCAGATGCCATACAACTCTGTGAACTTTATTTCCCTTAACAACTGATAATAGCTCCAAGCTCTGCCAGAGTTCCAGCTCCGAGGAAGGAGAACTCCAAGAGAGGAGTACACAGTCCTTTTATTGCCCCAGTCCCCATGATTTCTCCAAAGAGTCGGCCTATTTCCACAGAGCTCATTGTAATATGTGCCACCCCGTGAGCCTCCATGTGCACATGCCCAGGTGTTCATGGTGGTCGTCCTGGCAGGGGGTCGACCTGTGGTGCCTTCAGCCTCCACACTTCTTCACCCTTATTTCCTCTTCACCCAGCTCGCATGGAAGTGCAGCTTGGTAGGCACTGCCAAGGATGTTCTTGTTTCAGCTTTGTGCAGATGTCGTGGTTTCATTGGGGACAATTCATCTCCTTCAGAGCATACTCCTCCACAGCGACAGGATGCTGAGGCCAGGAAGTGGTAGTGGTGCAGCAGCAATGCTGAGACACAGTCTCTTACAACTCAGTACTGGTGATGCCGCACCTCAATTCCTGTGTTCAGTTTTGGGCCCCTCACTACAAAAAGGACACTGACTTACTCGAGCATGTCCAAATAGCAAGGAAGCTGGTGCAGGGTCTGGAGCACAGGTCGTACAAGGAGCGGCTGAGGGAACTGGGGGTGTTTAGTCTGGAGAAGAGGAGGCTGGGGGGAGACCTCATCGCCCTCTACAGCTACCTGAAAGGAGGTTGCAGAGAACTGGGGATGAGTCACTTTAACCAAGTAATAAGCAATAGGACAAGAGGTAATGGCCTCAATTACACCAGGGAAGGCTTAGACTGGATTTTAGGAAGCATTTCTAATGAGTTCTTATGCATTGGAATGTGCTGCCCAGGGAGGTGGTGGAGTCCCCATCCCTGGAGGTGTTTTAGATTTGGGTTGACATAGTGCTGAGGGATGTGATGTAGTTGAGAAGGGTCAGTGTTAAGTTAATGGTTGGACTAGATGATCATCAAAGTCTTTTCAACCTTGATGATTCTGTGATTCTGTGCCTAGACAACCTTTCTGTATTTCTCCCAGATTACCCTTCTTTTCTTCCGCCTTCTGTATGCTTCCTTTCTGTGTCTGTTTGCCAAGGAGGCCCTTGTTCATCCACACAGGACTCCTATCAGTTTTACCTAACTTCACCAGCTTTCTTGTGTCCTTCTTCCATCTAGGGACTTATCCCAGAGAACTCTTCTGAACAGATCTTTGAAGAGGCTAAACTCTGTTCCTGAAGTCCAGAGTTGTGGACTTGCTTTTCACTCTCCTCCCTGACTTCAGGATCCTGAACACTGCCATCTCATGGTAACTGCAGCCAAGGCTTCCTTTGATATTCACATTTGATCTTCACATTTCCAAGAAGACCCTCGTTGGTGAGTATGAGGTTCAAAAATGAACTCTCCTCATTAGCTCCTCTGTCACTTGTAGGAGGAATTTACCACCAATGACCTCCAGGAACCTTCTGGATTGTTTATGCCTTGCTGTGATGTCCCTCCAACAGATACCAGGATGGTTCAAGTCCCCCATGAGGACCAGGGCTTTCAAATGTGAGGTTGTTCCTACCTGTCTGTAAAGGGCCTCATCCATTTGTTCTTCCTGGTTGGGCGATCTCTAGCAGACACCCACTATAATGTCCTCTCCTTAATCCTAAACCAGAAGCTCTCCATCAGCTACTCTTCCATCTTCAGGTAAAAGCTTCAGCCAAAATGCCGTAGAAAAAAAACAACTAATGTTCCCCATTTGTTGTGGTTTGGGTTTGGGTTTTGTGTGGGGTTTTTTTTGTTGGTTGGTTTTTTTTTTCTTCTCATTTCCTAAGTAAGATTACTTACAGGCTTATACTGTCAGTTCCCTCTGGATAAATCTTGAACCCATTATCTAATGTCAATCAAAGGTGAAAGAAGAGGGGATTTCAAAGACAGGAATTTTCAACAAGTTTACTAAAGATTAGCATCTAGGTAGAGAGAGAAGGAAGATATTGTGGAAAGCTTGCGTGGTAAATGCAGCAGTTAATCATCATATGAGTATTTGGAGTTAATCAGATCACATATGGATGAGAATCAGCCTAGGACATGATGCTTCGTGTTTGACTAGTGCTCAGGGATGTCAGAGAAATTAGGTATTATGCTGAGGGAGAGTGTACAAGGAAAATTAAAATGGAGGACCAACCACAGGGAACTGGAAGAATACTGACAATGCTGCAAACTGGCAGTGTTATGGACTACAGGAATTATGACAAAAAATAAGAAAAAATGTTCCATGCTTTCATTAGTTTCTGTGATTATTAAATAAAATTTATTTTCATTTATAGTTTTCTCCTATTATTAATTTTGTATAATCTGATGGAAGAAACTCAATTGTCAATCTTGATAATCAAAGTCATTAACAAATGTTACCCAAAGCTGAGACTGTCCTAGTTTCAGCCTTTCCTTCTTCCAATCAGTTTAAAATATGATCTGAAGAAACACTGCAGGAGGTGAGAAGTAATTTTGTGCTTTCGTCCTGTGGAAATTTGTTTCTGTGTTGTGATTACACAGATTTGCTTATGTTACTCTTGATGGTAGGTTTTTATCATACACACTTCTTCATCAGAAACTGGAATGAGACCAGCAGAAAATTTTTCATAACCCACCCAGCAATCTGGACAATGTTACCTAACCAAGGATGCATCTGAACAAATGACCTATAGCTTGAAATAAATAGGACTCATTTGTCATCTGAGATGCACTATTCCTGCTGAAGGTCCTTTTTATTAACACTATCGTATTTCCAGTAATTTAGGTAAGTAGTTAATAAACTAGTTAGGTACCTGAGTGCACTGAAGTTTTAAGATAATACACAAAATCCTATCTCTACTGAAAGCAAGCAAGTTGATATCTTTTAAAAGGTCTTCCTGAAATCCTAAAGTGAAACTGTATTAAAAATTAAAACCAAATGTGCTTATACTCACCAAACAGAAAGGTGTTTTTTTGTGTTACAGATGATTGTTTTGGTATTCTATTTTATGAAAATGTGTAAAATAATAAGTGAGAACAAAACACACACAAAAAAAAAACCTCTCTAGAGAGCATAAAAGCTGTAAATTTCTGCCTTTGCATTTAACACACAAAGGTTTCCTGTGGATTTTTAACTTATTTTGAAACTAATGGAAAACTATGACTGTAAAGAATAAAAAACTTGGTGCTCACTTTTGTAAATGTCTATTAATAATTAGAGTAAGACAATAATATTGGGAATCTCAAAATGTTGGGTCCTGAAATCTTGAATCAAAATTTCAGATGCATTTTAGAGTTTCTATCCACAACTATATCATATATATTCTGGTCTATTTAGTTGATGTATTTCCCATTTGTGCTCCCTACCAACTGAAATATTGAATAAAACATAAGATGGAAAGTATTGGTGTATTATGAAATAAGGTTTATAATATTGCACATAAAATAATACACGCTTATGTGTATCACATGCAAACACATTTGTATAAGCATATTCATTAATTTTTTTTCTTTTTCCCCTCATTTAATAGCTAGTACAAGCTATTTTCTTTCAGTGAGATCTATGTGGAGCTGATTGGCCGGTGTAAACTAACCCACACCTGGAGGCCTGAGAGTGGACCAGATACCTACAAGTTAGTAAGCTCTTGCCAGGTCAAGTGGTAGCAGTGGTGCTGCTGAATCAGAAGGAAGAAACTCTGAGAGATCCAGCTGAGTAGATGTGGATAGTATCTGTATACTTTCTCCACCTTTGCTGTCAGATTTTTAATCACACACACACCCCACCACCACCCCACCACCCCCTTTCTGGGTAATTCTAGCTTCCCACTGATTCAGAAAATGTAGAGCTGACTGCATGGTAATCCCATTATTTTGTCCCATTAACAGGTGTCCAGAAGAAAGAATAGGTCCATAGGTGCTCTGGTATAGAAAATTAATCAGTTTTGATATCAACTAGCTTGATGAGCCTTTGGAAGACAGCACTGGGCACCTAGTCTCAGAAGAAAACTCCACACTGTACCCTAAATATTAGGAAACAGCTGTTGACCTTTGAATTGTTGCCTTCTACATGAAGTGAAAAATGAAAGGAAGAAGAAAAGACAAATCCCAGTATCTCAATATTTTTATTACTTACCTTCTGGTGACTTTCTACTGAGCATATGGGCTTCCTGAGAATACATTTCTGATAGATCTAATTTCACTTATAAATTGAATAATACTTTTTTTTTTTTTTTTTTTTTTTTTTTCTTCACATTTCTTGGGGGCAGAACCAAAAAAATGTTAAACTGGTAGGCATTTATGTATCTTCCTGAATCAAGTTCTTCAATTTCTTTCAACATACCAGTTTTATAAACTATTTATCAATATATAAATTGCCTGAGAATTCAAAAGTATTACCACTTTTAGACTGGAAAATAGCCAGACTTTTGATTCTTTCAGGACTGTTGCAATTAGGAGAAGAAGTTAATGATGGGGTCATGTATTTATTTGACCCAGTCATTTTCATTCACTAAAAATAAATAAAGTGCTTTTTCTCTGAGAACAGGAGAAAACAAATTATAGGACACAAGTTCCTTTCTCACATCCTCAAGGGATTTTCAGGCAGAAGCTTACCTAAAACCTCCTCTCTAGGTTCCTTTCAGGACAATGTGTATACTCTTTCCCCCAGCTGTGTTCAGACTGTCTTGTTCTATTTCTTACTACCACTTTCACTCACAATGTGCACAAATACATCCATACATTGCTACTCAGCCGTGTCCAACAGGGGGACAAAAAAAAAAAAAAAATCCACAGGGATTCAATTACTGAATTGACTTACAAATATTTTAGTAATTATATGTTTCCTTTTTGGTATGGGGGCCATCTATTGTTTCTTTCAATTAATCTGAACAAAAGGCAATTGCCTTTGTTACTAACTTTAAGATCTTAATGAGTTTCACTTTCAAAACACATATTAGTGCATTCCTAAAAGGAGAATAGAGGCTAAACAGCAGTCTTGTTTCCTACTTGCTTCCTTTCTGCATTTCATGCTTCTAATAAAGACACATACTATTTTTAGACTTGTAAACAGTCAGCTGTATGTTAGTTTATGGATTCCTGATCACCTGCTGCCAGCTTTTGTTTTGCCTTATTACTGAATTTTATTTATGTTTAAAAAAAAAATTAAAAAAGAAGAAAACATATGATACCAAATGTGTCAAAACAGGATTCTTCAGCTTTATTTATAACTAATAATCTGCCTTTAGCATGGTTGACACATAATTCAGTCTAAAATATAGTGGCAAAAATGAGCTATACATTATCAAAGCTTCAGGAAAGAGTTTTCTATTAGTTTATTATCCCATTAACAGGATGCACAAATAGGACATCGCATTTAGTAATGGTTCATTAACTCTTTTTCGTGTTAATAATATGATGAAAAAAAGGGTTTAGAGTACAAAAACTTTTAATCATACAGAACAGCTACAGAAGGAAAAAACCTCTTTCATTCTGACAGCCATATTTTTTTAGTAGGGATGGGGCTATTCTATAAGCAGTGATCTGTGCCAGGCCTGTGACAGTAGCAGTAATTACTTCCATCCAGTTGTGCTGGGAATGAAGCTGTCATTTGTCTCCATTATGGCTGAACATTGAAGCTGCCTTACACTTTATTCAGCAAATGAAACACTTTAACATCTGACTGAAATTATACTAAAAAAAAAAAAAAAAAAAAAAAAAAGACCATAAAGAAAAGGAAGTTATTATCACAAAACAAAGATAAAAAAAATAAATAAAAAAAAATACCTACCCTTCATAAAACATTCTGTCATAATTAAATCTATTAGAAAAATCAGGGATTCACACAATAGAGAAATACTGGTACATGACTACTCTCTACCAGTGTTTTTGTCGATTATTATTTACAATCTGTCTTCAATATGATACACAAATGTAACCTATGTCACACTTTTCTTTTTTTCTATAAATTCTCCATCCTTGTTTGTGATGGAGAAGCCATTGATGCAAACTGCTTGCTGGACACAGACTAATTACAATTTTACTTCGTGTGATTTTGAAATATTATCTTTCCTTACTAGCACTAAGAAAGGATGGGACCATAGAAGTGATTTTTTTTTTTTCCAGTCAAAAGATTAGAAGTTCTTTTCTGAGAACAATCTTTTCAGAAATATCAACTTTTCCCATTCATTACAGTTAAAAAGAAATTGCATTGCTGTCTTTGTATATATGTGTGCCACCTTAAGTTCTGAGTGGGAGTACACCCATAAATTTTGGTTCTATGTCTATAGGTTTCAGTGGAAAGATTTTAATTTATTTCAGTAACTGTTAGATAAATCTAGTGAGAAACTGACTTATTACATACGCAGGATGACTTAATACTAACTGCCCTAGTTGTAGTTATTTTAGAGACACAAACATTGTAAGGGAAAGCTGAAATTAATCCCCTGTGGAACTGTTCATTATCCTAAGTCTTTCAGTGCCTACCTTGTGATGGGTAGTATGCATAGCTAGTTATATCATAACAGCATGTCTGCAGTCTAGCTTAGAAAAGTGTATCCTATGTACATCCTATAAATTTTGGTTATCCTACTGGGGCATGACCAGACAATAATTTTTCTGCTTTCTTTTTCTATCTTCCTTATTGCAATATTTTTTAGTTAACTATTTATTATCTGGCAGAGTGAGGAAGCTGACTAGCAGAGAAAGACAAACAAACAAAAAACCCCAAGGAACTTACTACCATGAAGTAAATGCAAAAAATAAGTAATAAATTCAAAAGTCAATGACAACAATAAACCCCATCTGAAAACTGGTCAATTTGCCCTCAGTTTATCAAGAGGTGTCTTATTTTTGGGATTCATATTCAGAATAAAACTACAGGCCTTCTTTGTCTTTGTCAAATGTACAAGTTAATACTGGTGATGTCTGAATCAAGAAATAATGATGAGAAATCATTAACAAAGATAAAAAAAAAATTATATTGTTAAAAATATATCAATGTCAACAATTTTAAGAGCTGGGAAGGGATTTTTTTCCCTAATATTATTATTTTTCTACAATTGCAGGATACCACAAAAGATGCAATTCATCTGAACCTGTCTCAATTGGTCTCCATTGGTCTCCCTTACAGACAAACAGGTTGTTCATTCTGGTGATCTACTCCCAAAGTAGAACAGGAGGACAGGAATTACTCCCCCAGCAGCCATTTTTCTTTTCATGTTCACTAAATAGTAACAAGTAGCTCAAATGTAGATGTCCAATTTATTAATGTTCCAAGTTAGTAGAGAGGAATTATTCCTGGAACGGTTCAGTTTTCATAGATAACCAGGAACTGTTTTGAACAGGCAGGTCTGCACATGGATTAATCCTTCATTTGTACAGTCAATTCCGTTTTCTCACATAATTAGCATATATCAAAATGTCTCATAAGTGACCTCATATCCTATCATATGTGAGATTCTGGAAGTTGCAGAAGCAACGTCTACAAAATTTTCCTTTACAAAAGAATCCCTGAAAGTTTTTAAGTACTTCATTACTTAGAAGTATCTTAGACTGCCAAACTGTAAAAGTATCTTTTAACATTCCAGTCTCATGTACAAAAATAAACAATTAACTTCTTTGCAGATGAAGCTGTGACACTTCCTGGTATGCCTCTCTTAGAACACACTGACATCAAAGCATTTATTTCAGTCTGTGACTTTATATGCTTAGAGTAGCATCTGTAGAAGTAAAAGACAGCTTTTTCTTCTGGAAAATATAATCACATTGAAAAAAGTGGACCAACTCATTGTAATAAGATTTCAATTTACAATTAATTCTGTATTTTTTACGTCCATTTCCTTTATGCTGATCCGACCTGACTACTTATGACTTTTCTTAATCTGAGTTATAACATAAAGCTGAGATCTGCTTCAACTAAATTTAAGCACATAGATGGCATAGATAAGAGGTGATAGCCTCCCTCTAACAAATGTATTTGCCTTGATGGAAGAACTTAGATGCTTCAAGGATCTTTCGCTTGGACCATAAAATAGGAGAGTTGGGTACTTAAATAAAGTCCTTAGGTCCAGTTGTATGTATGATGGGTGGTATGAGTAGCTAGCTTGTTATTAATATATTTTTAAATAGCATCATGGCCCAGTTCTGAAAAAATACCAAACAGATCTCTAGACATTATCATTCACAATGGGAGAATTTAAATTATTCTCATTATATAAACTGTTCTAGCTAGTTTTAACTATTTCTAAATCTTTACTTCAAGATCTTCATGATCTGATCATTCGAGAAACCACACTGTATTATTCAATTTTCTTTGTTCTTGAAGTGTGCTATTCTACAAGATCATTTCTTATCATCTTGAACAATGGTGCAAATATTTCCATTTGTATTGGAAATCTTTCAGATAATATACCTTATAAGTCTATACATCATTTCATGCTGGTGGCATATAGTCATTCAATAATGAAGTAAAATGTATTTTTCTCTTGCTCTGACATTTTTTGTTTTACCAAGAAAAAATTATTATTTTGTAAAAGAATGTCATTTCACTTTGTAATATTTAATTTAATTTAGTTCCTAACATCAGCCCTGCATCTTCAAACCAGATTAACTAATGAACGCTAAAAGACTAAGTAAAATATTATCAGCAGTATCTTGTTCCTGTTGGGAGAAAAAAAAAAAAAAATACTCAAAAAATACGTAATTAATTGTGTTTCATATGACATTGTTGAATATCATGTGATATTTTTCTTAGAGAAGGCCACATGCTGTTCTAGCACTGCTAAAATTAGCTGTTGCAGAGTAATTTTGATAATATACTGCTGATATTGTTGCATCTAGTAGATATTAATAACAAGCAGATATCCAAGCATCATATCTGTCTGTCTGTAGATACAGATATTTCTTCTAATGTATTATTCTTGTAAAGTATTCAATGACCTTTGAATAAGTATATGTCTGTGGCTAGGCTGTGCTAATAAAAAATTGATTATGTTATAGAGACACAAGAGCTTGCAGACTGTTGAGGAAAAACAGGAGATTGTAACAGCAGGCCCCCAAAATCAACAGATTTTGGCAGAGGCCTTGAAAGAACAAGCGCAACTTTTAAATAGATTACTAAAGGGATGCCATCTCATAAACCAGATAAAAACAGTTTTAGAGGTAAACAATGAAGAAAGAGTAAGTGGACACTTGTAACAAACATTTGATTTCCAAATATACCTTAGAAGGATGGAGAAGAAACTACCTCCACAAACACTACCATCTTAACTAATCCTGGTGAGAAAGTGGAAGGCGGTTTTGCCAAGACCATCCCCTTCCTACCCATCTTCTTGAGCAAAACTAGAAACATCAGCTGTAGCATGCCAAGTAGGAAAGGAAGGATATGGACAACACAGGATAGAAGGGATAGATACTAAAAAAGCTGTGTGTTATCAGTTGTAACTGGATCATCATTGGCAATGAACTGTAATAACTGAGTAAATTCAGATAGAAGTGTTAGTATTATTCTGATTGGACTAGCAATATTTTTTAAAATAGATTTTTAAGTTAGTAATTAGACTACTAATAAAATCTTGGTTTGCATATAAGGTTATTTTTACTGTAGTCCACTTAAAAATTGTAGTGTTTTTTCTGGTACTCTGCCTTTGAGAACTGGCTGTTAAAAGTAAGAAGCAACATGGTCTACAGATTAATCTCTTAAACTATGCATATTCCATTTAACTAGACTTTAAACGTGAAATGAAAAAAACTAAAATCACTTGCCCACCTATATAAAGTACGTATTAAAATATTTCCTCTGTATTAAAAAGTGTGTAGATCTTAGTTTTGCTTATATTTTATTTCATTTTATCTGAGATATATGTTAAAAGAATACTGAAATCTATTGAAGCACAGAGGTTTCTTGCTATTTTTTTTTTCTGCAGTGTGATTATAAAAACTGAAATTGTGACACCGCCTTAATTTCCGAAGAGCTGTAACCCATCAAGAAAGGTTCATAGGTAGTCAGTGACAGCACACAGCATTCATACAAGTCATACCTTAAGGGGAAAAACTGCAATTGAACATCACTGCATTGAATGTATGTTGAAAATATTTTATTAGACCTGTAAAAATTATGGATACAAATACAACCTATAGGTTAGTATGCATAACATTGAATTGAATGGACTTCCTGCATCATCATATTCAGTCTCCATTTACCTTTGCACACTGTAGTATATATTCCTGTCACACAGTGTCATTATGGAACCAGATAGTGATATCTTAATTCAACAAATTTATACTGACTTACACTTGCTGTGGATCTGGCTCAAACCATTTTGAAATTACAAATTTTTTAGCAGCTTTATGGCATGAGAGTCTTTCAGAGAATTTCACATTACATACTTCATGACAGAAACACTTGTGTTTCTGAGTCCTCATTTTTACTCTGAGTTTACACAATGTCTGGTAAAAACCCTCACACTTTTACACAGCTCACTACATAGCTAAAGAAACTTAACAGGTTAGAATACTATAGCAAGTTGTGCGGGAGAGCAATGCCCGTTTATTACAACTAAGAAAGCCCTTTTATAATGTTCTCCTGCACACATGAGTAACATGCAGTACAAGTCCTCAAGACTGGACAGTTAACTTAGCCCGCGCTTTAAACCTTCTTATGGTTGGATAAAAAGTGCCACATCAGCCTTGCCAGGCTTCCTGCCTTGTGGAACTTCCTCTTCCGTCCCAGCCCCTTCCGGGGGTTGTTTGTCTCATCGAGTTTCTCCCCCCTCATTCAGGGTCACATCCTTATCGCATTCTTGCTCAGGCTGAGGCTCTTATCAGTCTTGTTCTCACGCAGGAATGCTCACATGTCCATTCTCTCGCAGAAAGTCCTCTTGAATCCCAACAAAGTTGGAATTACATTAAAGAAATTTTATCCACTTTTTGATGTAATGCCATAGAGAGAATTTTTTCCATACCCAGATCTTCTTTTTCTGGGGTGTCATGCTTATTCTGGATACTATCAAATGTAAAAAGTAGTATCCTGTAGACAGAGCTTCCTCTGAATAATAATAAAGAAATACGATGTGCCATTTTTTATCAGGCACTCCACACAGACCTTTAATGAAAAAAATATTAAATCTAATGTCATGTTGCATAGATAGATCTCTGGGATAATGAAAAGATGTATATGCAAATGTATGTTATAATTTTAAAGAGTTTGAAGTCATTCAGTTTAGAATATGTAAAGAGTTATAGAAAGGTGTATAAATAGGGTGGAATTGGTAGGTAATAAAACTGTGGGGAAAAAATGCATCTGCTATTTTGGAAGCACAGCTTGCTTTCGGTGTGGAGAAGGATGCCAATTCTTTCCAGACAGAAGCTGGTGAATGATATATAGGAACTAGAATTTTTTAGTTTGGTCAAGGTAAAACTGTCCAAAAATATATGAGAAAATATTAGCGTGGTAATGAAAGAGGAGACTGAAAGATGGATGATTGAATATAACCCTGTAATCCTTCAGGAATATAACCCTGAATTGTTTTCAAGGTTTTGAAGCTGCAAATCTAGATTTCTATTCCCACAATATTCATGAAGACTTAACTACATTCATTGTGTCTAAATTGTAGAAAAGCAAAGAAGTAATAGCTACAGGCTGTAATATTCTCATGTCCAGAATTTTCTCAGTGCTAATAGGTTTGTGCTCTTGCCCAGTCAGCTGAGTATCAGCTCTGTTGTGCATGCATACATGTAAGTTTAAGCTCTCTGCAATTGGTCTAGCTGAAAAATAACTGCATAAGAATGGCTGGGGGGAAAAAAAAAAAAAAAAAGCATTTAAATTTGCAAGTCCAAGCACAAGTACAAAAGGCTGAAATTGACTGCTTAGGGCATTTGGCTCTGACATATGCATTCTTACAAAACTGTAATTTATTATTAATGTGATTTTACATAGGGCTATAATATAGCTTTATAGAGATGAAAAATGAAAGTACTTAAGAAGTAAATCATGAGAGATTTCTGTTTCATCTCATTACGTCTTCATGAATTACTTTACTCTGTTGCTAAGTGGGGTGATAGCATGTTTTATTTTGGTTTGCTTTTCTCCATATACAAAAAGAAGAAAAATAAAATGTTGCTTCAGATTTTTGAAAAAAAATCAAAATAATTTATAATTACAGCATACTAAAACTTAATGCTTTTTCAGCTTTCAGTATTCTTGGAATACCTGTTATTACAAAGCATTGTCTTTATTTTTGTTTAATACTGATTTTCTGTAACCAAAGACCTATGTTGTCAGGGACAAATGGAAACAGCACTAAGAAAAAAGTAAGTTGACATTTTCTTCTCAGGATCCCTTATGCTTCACAGAAACGGTATTAAACATTGAAGAACACAGCATATTTAGCTATATTTCTGGTATGAAAGGCTAAAGACAATAGTTACGACTAATAATCTCTGCAAAGCCTTATTACTGTGTGAAAATATGACTCTACAGGAATGCTGCAGTAAGGTCAACTCAGCATGCGGCTGAGAGGGAAAGCTGGCTGTCATTGTTATTCACAGTTAAGCCCATACAGCCTTCAGAAATGGTAGCAATCTCAGCTCCTCTAGGCCTTACATAAAAATGTGCTATTGGTTACCTTTTTTTATGAGAGGTAGATTCAATTACAGTGTGGGGACAAAATTCTGGGTGTGGTAACTTATCTTGGTGACACAGTGGCTCATTGATTATGGGTATTTCTAGAAGTGTGCTTCATCTCTGCTCTCCAGCAGATTGTTCCGGTAAATCCTAGTGATGCTACATGAACAACAAAATAAGATAATGGATGTACTAAATATTTCTTGTATTATAAAGTAACCTGCTCAGTTGATGTGGGCAAGCAGTGGACACTGTCTACCTGGATTTCTCCAAGGTGTTTGATAAAGTTCCCCACAGCTTCTTCCTAGACAAACTGATGCATTACTGTGTTGGTTTAAGCCCTGCCGGGACCGGAGAGCACGTTGCTCTTGACCCTCCCCCACCCTCAGCCAGTCAGGCTGGCAGTGAGGCACAAACCCCGGGTTAAAATAAGAAGAAATCTAATACAACAGTGTGATAAACAATCTGAACAACAACAGTAGCAATGATAACAACAATAAACAGCAATAACAGTAAGCAAGACAAAAGATATACAGAGAAATACTGCAAATGGTCACGGAACAAGCCCATCGTGAGCTACCCGCCACCAAGACCACCAAGGAAAAAGTTCCCGTCCCTGGACCTGACGTCAGCATAGTATGAATAACCCGGCTGGAGATCCCTTCCCCCTCTCTCTCTGCTGGGGAAACTTAACCCTATCCTAGCTGAACCAGGACAATTACCATCTAGACAAGTGGTCTAGACAAGCAGTGAGTGGGGAACTGGCTGACAGGCTGCACCAAGAGGGTGGTGGTAAATAGCTTTCTCAAACTGGTAATCTGTCACAAGCGGGATCCCCCAAGGATTAATATTGGGCCAAGGCTGTTAAATATCTTCAGAAGTGTGACTGTCCAATGAAACCATAGTTTATGTCTGAACCATACAATAAAGAATTTACTTTATAAATAAAATAAATAAATAAACTGTTTCTATGGAAATGCTGGGGCTGTGCAGGTAATGGGAATGCACATAGCAAGAGGAGGGGATCCCATGGAGGTGTGACTACACTTTTCGGAGACTGAATTTTCTTATCTTGAGTGACTCTGGGAAGAGTCAATAGAGTACCCATTGTCATGACGCATATGCCAAAAGGAAAGGTCAAACAACAGTCACACCTGCAGGAAGGGGGGAATAACTCCCCATTTGCCCCCAAGCCCACTAAGACATTTCCAGAAGAATCTAAAGGTACAAACTACACATGTACCAAAGCAGGGAGAATTCTAGGAGCATAAACATAGGCATGATGCCTAATTAGCCTAATAAGTTCAAATGCCTACCCAGAGGAGGGGCGAGGAATTATAAAAGGACACAAGCCAAAGCCTGGGTAGCGGTGCCCCTCTGTAACTGAACCCCTAGACTGTCTGAACCAACAGAAGGTTTGGACTGGATATTAGGAAGCATTCCTTTACAGAACAGCTTATTGGGCTTTGGAATGGGCTGCCCAGGGAGGTGGTGGAGTCCCCATCCCTGGAGGTGTTTAAGAGTAGAGTCAACATAATGCTGAGGGATATGGTGCAGTTAGGAACTGTCAATGTTAGGTTAATGGTTGGACTGGATGATCTTCAAGGTCTTTTTCAACCTAGAGGATACTGTAATTCTGTGAAGGGATAAAAGACTTAGTATGGGATGAAATGAAAGACTATTTTGTAACAGAGCAGAGAGTCTGGAGATTGTGCACCAATTGTTATGGAATGGTGGAAGAATGAAGACCAACCAGAAAAGAACAAGCTTGGGAAAACGGGGATAAAAAGACAGATCATGTATTAGTAGAAGCTCATAATTATACTTGTCAGACTGGATGCTAATATGATTCCCACAGACTGTTCTACATTCTTACTAAATCAAATTTCTGTCTTCTGTGTGAATGCCCTCCCTGTTTTGAGACTCTGTGCGTGAACATCACATTGGACCAGCCAGTAAGTAGGACAAGAGCTCTGGGTGCCAGCTACTGGGGAAAGTGTTACTCTTTATGTGCATTTGTGTGAAACTACTAGGGAATTTAAACCTAGTGATCTTTCATATTTGGAATAAAGATCACACAAGGCAATGGAAGAAAAATATGGGGGAGGAAAATAAGTACAGTTCAGTAGAAACCAAATATTTGACTTCCTAAGAATTTTTACTGGAAAAATATTGTCTGAGTCTAAATTCTGAACATTTTCCTGCTCTATACAATAGATAAATGTCTTGCAAGGATTGAAATGGCTTCTAGTGGCTAAACGCCTTCTGTTGAATTAGAAAACCACATTTTGATCTAATGATATCTGGACACTTTTCATAAATAAAGACTCAACAGAGTATTGATAATGTTGAAGTTAACTGCGGCTCCTATCAACCATCTGTGTTAGAATTTCCATTCAAGTCCCCTCGGTTCAGAAAATACTTGTTCCAATATTCACATTGAAAAGGCTCAAACATTTATATGAAAGTCTAGTTAAAGAGGTAAGAATTTATATGAGAAATGAATCTATTGTTTCTGGGTCAGTTAATTGTGTCAAATCTTTGTATTTATTCCATAGATCACAGCACCATAGAATTACAGAATCATAGAAGGGCTGAGGTTTGAAGGGATCTCTGGAGGTCATCTGGTCCAACCTCTCCCTGCTCAAGCAGAACCACCTACAGCCACTTGCCCAGGACTGTGTCCAGATGTTTTTTGAATATTTCCAAAGATGGAGACTCCACAAACTCCCTGAGCAACCTGTGCCAGTGCTTGGTCACCCTTACAGTAAAAAAATGTTTCCTGAAGATTTTTGCCTTAAGGATGACTGAGCACTAGAACAGGGTGAATTTGGGGATTATAATGTATATATGTTATAAATGTAGAGTATATATATATATATATATTCTAAAGGTAGAAGTGATCTATATAGAGATGTAACTTTTACAGTGTATGTATAAAAGCTGCATATGAGGCACACCAATGCACAATTTAAACTTTTTAAAATGCATATACCTGCAGTATATTAAAAAAATAAATTCTGATTGCAATAATCACATTGATATTGAGATTTTCTGAACTTAAAATATACACTTTCACACACTGTTTTCTTTTTACCAGTCTTCTCTGAGCAAAAGTAAATTTTACCACTAGTGTTATAAACACACTTACTGATTTTTTTTAAAGAGTAAAAAAAATATATCAGAATGCTGGCAGCTACTAGTATGAAACTGCTATAGTCTACATCCAAATACAATAAGAGCCAAGTGGCTGTTAAGACTACACTCCACTTAGTTACTAATGTTTTGGAAAAAACTAGATTCAGAGAGTCCATCAGACATAACTATGTCATTCTTTTCCATTAGGCAGACAAAAAGATTATTAATCAGTATTAAAATACCATTGATCAAACACCTTCAGAGTTTCAGACAACTCTGGTTTTGCTATAAACCTGTATTGTCTCAAAATTATCTCAAATATTTAGCCAACTAAGAATTTTAAATCCCTTTCTAAATTAAAAATTATGTTGACCTTTATATAAACTGCATTCTTTCAACTATAATTTTAAAATTATTTTTTATGTTTTTGATGATCAATATGAACAGAAAGTATTACTGCTGATTTTTTGTGTACTAATGTAGTATTCCAAGAGACATTTAAATTTAAATTAAATTTGTTTTCTGGTTGGGTTTGTTTTCCTTTCTCTTTTGTCTTAAATTTAAAGGGAGTTGGGATTTACTTTGAGTGTAAAATCAAATCAAACTTCTAGAAACATGATTGACTCAGGACTTTAATATATTACTTCCCCAAAATGTAACATATACACAGTTACCTGCAATTTAAAACCTGTGTGAGAGTATCAGTGAGTGTGTCTCTGTGGACTCCAGTAAAAATTCCCGTAGAATACAATCTTATCTCTGGCTAGTAAAATGTGTAGTGTAAAGTGAAAGGACTATTAGCAGTATGTGACGAACAAATAGCAAATTTTCTCTATTCTACATCTCTCAGAATAAATAAAATATGATTACTCAATTACTCATAATGCTGATAAATGACGTGTGTGTGTCCCCATATATATATATAGTTATATATTCATAGTACTTTGATTAGGTGCCATAGAAGATTCTTGATTACTGAAAAGTGAAAGGAAAACCTGATAGGTTTTACATAAAAATTTAAAATAAAAAAGAAAAAAGCCCCAACAAACCAAACAACAAGAACAACAGCAACAAAAAGATTGAATGACCACTTTAGACTTGGCATTAAAATAGATTACTAGTGGATTGTGCCTGAGGGTTTGAAGTTGAGATGGTTTGACTCTGGCTAAATGCCAGGTATCCACCAAGTCGCTCTATCACTTCCCCCCCCCCCCCTTCCCTTTGTTTTCTCAACAGGGTAAAGAGGGGAAAGAAGATAAACTAACCCTTGTGGGTGAAACAAAAGCAGTTTTAATATAAGCAAAGCAAAGCAAAAGTCCGCGCGCGGAAGCAAAAGCAAACAGATTTATTCTCTACTTCCCATGAAGAGGCGATGTCGGGCCTTCTCAGGAAGCAGGGCTCCAATACGCGTAGTAGTTGCCTCGGAGGACCAAGGGTGACCCCACCCCCTTCCTCCTTTCTCCCAGCTTTATACTGAGCAGACGTCATATGGTATGGAATATCCCTTTGGTCGGTTTGGGTCAGCTGTCCTGGCTGTGTCCCCTCCCAAGATCTTGCCCACCCCGTCCCACTGGGGAAAATATCAGAAAGAGCCTTGGTGCTGTGTAAGCACTGCTCAGCAGCAGCCACAACACCAGGGTGCTATCAACACCCTGCAGCTCCCAGCATAAACCACAGCACCGTGAGGGCTGCTATAGGGGAAAACCGATTCCAGTTCAGCCAGACCCAATACAGTCTCCACCCCTTATTCCATACCATTTACGTAATGCCCAGGTCCCACATAATATTCATTTATCTATTCCATAAGCTTTCTTCACTTCTTCAGATGTTCAGTGTCTTGGCTTCCATCTGTCAAGATAGATGCTCAGGACAGAAGTATGCTTGACCGTTGGACTCCAGCACCGGCTAGGTTTGGGTCGTCATTGCACGTGTCTGGTTCACTCTTCATCGTTCCTACTTCCTCCATCACTTCCTGCAACATACAACTCATCCCACAGATTACTTTCCCCCCAAGGTTAAATGTTCTTGAGGCACACACTGAGTAGTCCCATCCTCCCGCATTACCCACCAAGTACATCCAGGTCCCTGGGCAAAGACAATCCCACGAGTGGGCTTGCCTTTTCCCAAGGGAGGAGCAATCCACACTGCCTTCCCCAGCCACCTCCCTGTGTGTACTACAGGGACCTTATCTCCTCCCACAGTATGAAGGGGGTTTGTTTGGGCAGGCCCAGGACGGTTAACAGATCCTCTGGTATTAATTAGCCAAGTGGCTTCTGCTAAATTTATATCCCAATGCTTCCATCCCCCATTGTCCAATGCTCTCAACATAGTCTTCAACAGTCCATTATATCTTTCAATCTTTCCAGACGCTTGTGGGTAATAAGGGATGTGATACACCCACTCAATGCTGTGTTTCTTTGCCCAGGAGTTTATGAGATTATTTCGAAAATGGGTCCCGTTGTCTGACTCGATTCTTTCAGGAGTACCATGTCGCCATAAAATTTGCCTTTCAAGACCCAAGATGGTATTTCGGGCAGTGGCATGATTTACAGGGTACGTTTCTAGCCAACCCATAGTTGCTTCTACCATGGTGAGTATGTAGCGCTTGCCTTGGCGTGTTCGTGGCAGTGGTCCAATATAGTCAATCTGCCAGGCCTCTCCGTATTGAAAACTCAGCCATCGCCCTCTGTTCCAGGGAGACTTTACTCGTGTGGCTCGCTTGATTGCAGCACATGTTTCACATTCGTGAGTGACCTGTGAGATGGCCTCCATGGTCAGGTCCACCCCTCGATCACGAGCCCATCTGTACGTTGCATCTCTGCCAAGATGCCCTGATGTTTCATGGGCCCATCGAGCTACAAACAGCTCACCCTTACGCTCCCAGTCCAGGTCCAGCCGAGCTACTTCAATTTTGGCAGCTTTGTCTGCTTGCTCATTGTTTTGGTGTTCTTCAGTGGCATGCCTTTTGGGCACATGAGCATCTACATGACGCACCTTTAGAGCCACGTTTTCCACTCGGGCAGCGATGTCCTGCCACAATGCAGCAGCCCAGATGGGTTTACCTCTGCGCTGCCAATTGGTCTTCTTCCACTCCTGTAGCCACCCCCACAGGGCGTTAGCCACCATCCAGGAGTCCGTGTAGAGATATAATACTGGCCACTTTTCCCGTTCAGCAATCTTTAGGGCAAGTTGGATCGCTTTTACTTCTGCGAACTGACTTGACTCTCCTTCTCCTTCAGTGGCCTCAACGACTTGTCTTGTGGGACTCCACACAGCAGCTTTCCACTTCCGATGGCTTCCTACCACACGACAGGATCCATCAGTAAAGAGAGCATAACGCCTCTCATCTTCTGGTAACTCGTTATATGGTGGTGCCTCTTGGGCACGAGCCACCTCCTCAGGCCGCACTCCAAAATCTCTACCTTCTGGCCAGTCCATGATCTCTTCCAGGATCCCTGGATGGTTGGGTTTCCCCAGTCGAGCCCGTTGCGTGATTAACGCGACCCATTTACTCCAGGTAGCACTGGTTGCATGGTGTGTGGAAGGGATGTTTCCTTTGAACATCCAATGTAATACAGGCAGCCGTGGTGCCAAGAGGAGCTGTGCTTCTGTACCAACAACTTCTGAAGCAGCTCGAATCCCCTCATATGCTGCCAGTATCTCCTTTTCAGTCGGAGTGTAGTGGGCTTCTGATCCTCGATATCCCCGGCTCCAAAATCCTAATGGTCGACCTCGAGTTTCACCTGGTATCTTCTGCCAGAGGCTCCATGTGAGTCCGTGCTCCCCAGCTGATGTGTAAAGTATATTTTGCACAGCTGGTCCTGTCCGAACAGGCCCAAGAGCTACCGCTCGAGCTATCTCTTGTTTGATGTGCTCAAAGGCTTGTTGCTGCTCAGGACCCCACTGAAAATTGTTCTTCTTTCGGGTCACTTGATAGAGAGGGCTCACAAGCTGACTGTAACCTGGAATATGCATCCTCCAAAATCCCACAAGTCCTAGGAAAGCTTGTGTTTCCTTCTTGTTGGTCGGTGGAGACATAGTTGCTATCTTGTTGACAACATCCAATGGCACATGACGGCGTCCATCTTGCCATTTTATTCCCAAGAACTGAATTTCTCGTGCTGGTCCCTTGACCTTGTTTTTCTTTATGGCAAACCCAGCTCTCAGAAGAATCTCAATTACTCTTTGTCCTTTCTTGAACACTTCTTCTGCCTCATTGCCCCACACAATGATGTCATCAATGTATTGTAGATGTTCAGGGGCATCACCCTTTTCCAGTGCAGTTTGAATTAGTCCATGACAAATAGTGGGGCTGTGCTTCCACCCCTGGGGCAGTCGATTCCAGGTATACTGGACACCTCTCCACGTGAAAGCAAACTGTGGCCTGCACTCTTCTGCCAAAGGAATTGAAAAGAATGCATTGGCAATGTCAATTGTGGCGTACCACTTGGCTGCCTTTGACTCCAGTTCATACTGGAGCTCTAACATATCTGGTACAGCAGCACTCAGTGGTGGCGTCACTTCATTCAGGCCACGATAGTCTACTGTTAACCTCCACCCTCCGTCAGACTTTCGCACTGGCCATATTGGGCTATTAAAAGGCGAATGTGTCTTACTGATGACACCTTGGTTCTCCAGTTGACGAATCAATTCTTGGATGGGAGCCAGAGAGTCTCGGTTTGTACGATACTGCCGTCGGTGCACGGTCCTCATAGCAATTGGCACCTGTTGCTCTTCAACTTGCAACAGTCCCACAACAAAAGGATCTTCTGAGAGGCCAGGCAGATTAGACAACTGTTTTACCTTTTCTGTATTCACACTGGCCACACCAAAAGCCCATCGGTATCCTTTTGGGTCTTTGAAGTATCCCCTCTTGAGATAGTCAATGCCCAAGATGCAAGGGGCTTCTGGGCCAGTTACAATGGGATGTTTTTCCCACTTGTCCCCAGTCAAGCTAACCTCGGCCTCCAATACTGATAGTTCTTGACAGCCCCCTGTCACTCCTGAGATCCAGATAGGTTCTGCCCCTCTATAACTTGACGGCATTAGTGTACATTGTGCCCCGGTGTCAATTAAAGCCTGGTACTTCTGTGGATTTGATGTGCCAGGCCATCGAATCCACACTGTCCAATACACCCGATCATCCCTTTCCTCCTCCTGGCTGGAGGCAGGGGCCCTCTATTCCTGTTCTTGGTCGGAGTACTCACTGTCTGACTCTTGCCGTGCCAGGCCGGAGGTTCCTTCTTCAGGATCAAGGGAGGTGATCTCAGTCTTTCTGTATCTGGGAGATCGCTGGTTACTTCCTTGTGGTTTTACACCAGCTACATTAGCAACCTTCTTAGATGTCTTCTTGTTGGCAGGGGTCTTTCCTCGCAATTCATGTACACGTGCTTCCAACTTAAAGGTGGGTTGACCATCCCACTTCCTCATGTCCTCCCCCTGGTCACGCAGGAAGAACCAGAGTTCGCCACGTGTCATGCGCCTTGGCTTTCCTTTCCCCCTGACTGGGACAGAAGAGAAATGATTTCTTGGGGAGCTCCTAACATCCAGGGCACTCGCCCGTAGAGATGAGGAGGTACCAAGACTCTCTTCAAAGTTCTGAAGCCAGGAAGAGACTGCCTCCACAGTTGGCGTACATCTTAGTCCTTCTCCTGCATCCATTTCTGGGTAGTACATTGCGGCCAAGCCGGCAGAATACGAGGATGGCGCACCTTTAATCACCTTCCTCCACATGGCCCGTGTGCATGGGACATCCTCTGGATTTTTAGGGGCTTCATCATTATCTGGATCACCATAGATGACTTCCATCACTGCTAATTCTCTCAGGTACTGGACACCTTCATCTGCAGTAGTCCACTTCCCTGGGGTGTGGTCCATAAGATCTTCCTTAAAAGGATACCTTGCTTTAACACTTGAAAGGAGCCGTCTCCACAGACTGCAAATTGCTGTCTCTTTTCCAATTCCCCTTTCAATTCCTCGATTTCTAGCAAGGGAACCCAGCTGTTGGGCTTCCTTACCTTCTAGCTGTTGAGCATCTGCCCCATTATCCCAGCATCGCAGCAGCCAGGCAGCGATCCGCTCACCCGGCTGGCGGCAGTAGTCTTTCCGCAGATCTCGCAGTTCTGATGACGTCAGGGACCGGGTAGTTTCTGCCTCCTGTTTCAGTTCTGTTATTCCCTCTTCTGATACCTTTGCTGAAGGACCAGCTTCTTCCTCCTCTTTCTCCTCCCTTATTAATCGAGGGTATGGGCCTGTTGTTCTCCTTGTCCATTGTTTCTTTTTTACTACTGGGGCAATCTCTGTTGTTGTTATTGTTTGAGTTCCCATGTCAACCACAGTCCTTTGAGAGTGCTGAACTGCAGCTCGATAAGCACAGGCCAGGCCCCAGTAAAGTGCTAGAAGTTGCTGATTCTCATTGGGATAGGCAAGGCACCCCTCTATCAGGTGATGTGTCAATTTTGTGGGGTTGCTTGCCTGTTCAGGGGTGAGATCCCAGGCTACAGGAGGTGATAACCGTCCTAGGAATCTGCCCAACTCCTTCCACTCTCCCTGCCACCCAGGAACAGGCCGCCTCAGAGCACATTTTGGCACCGATTCACTCAAAATTTGCGTTCTCTTACACCAAGAGCATACCGAGCTCCACACAACCCACAACAGGCGAACAGCATTAATAAAGAGTATCAATGAGCTAACATAAGGATGACTAAGTACCTCGGGAGCCTGCAAAATAAAACCACTCATGATGTTCCCGATTCCTTGCAGCATGTTCCCGAGCTTAACAAAATAAAGATAAGCAGCGCAATAAACAAGCCCGTGACCAGCACAAGAGCTTGTTGCTTACTAACTACTATAGCTACAGCACATTTAATGTAAAACTGCCGTTGTTTTGCCCCACGTTGGGCGCCAGAATAGACTGAGATGGTTTGACTCTGGCTAAATGCCAGGTATCCACCAAGTCGCTCTATCACTTCCCCCCCCCCCCCTTCCCTTTGTTTTCTCAACAGGGTAAAGAGGGGAAAGAAGATAAACTAACCCTTGTGGGTGAAACAAAAGCAGTTTTAATATAAGCAAAGCAAAGCAAAAGTCCGCGCGCGGAAGCAAAAGCAAACAGATTTATTCTCTACTTCCCATGAAGAGGCGATGTCGGGCCTTCTCAGGAAGCAGGGCTCCAATACGCGTAGTAGTTGCCTCGGAGGACCAAGGGTGACCCCACCCCCTTCCTCCTTTCTCCCAGCTTTATACTGAGCAGACGTCACATGGTCTGGAATATCCCTTTGGTCGGTTTGGGTCAGCTGTCCTGGCTGTGTCCCCTCCCAAGATCTTGCCCACCCCGTCCCACTGGGGAAAATATCAGAAAGAGCCTTGGTGCTGTGTAAGCACTGCTCAGCAGCAGCCACAACACCAGGGTGCTATCAACACCCTGCAGCTCCCAGCATAAACCACAGCACCGTGAGGGCTGCTATAGGGGAAAACCGATTCCAGTTCAGCCAGACCCAATACAGAAGTTTTCATGTTAAATTATAAATTCGGTTGTTTGACTCTGATGCTTTCTTATTTTTCAGGACTCAATGCTTCTCAGATATTGCAATATGATATATGCTTTGCAAAGTATCTTAAGCTTTTTGTGCATTTGAAGAATATATTTTTGGGGAAAAAAATGCACTTATAATTAATAAAATGCATGCATCTAGGCAAAATTTAAAGTAATGCTGATCATGAACAAAGTTAATTTTTTATTTATCTATTTTCTATTTATTTTATAATACATAGTTTTATAACAATTCACAATTTCATCTTGAAATTAATTTGATAAACAAACAGACGAAATCAGAGTCAGTATTTTAAGAATATCAACATTTTTTCCTGACAAAAAAGGGATGTTAGCACTTGTGAAGTTTTGTTGTGAAAAATCTTAGGTGAATATTATTCTTCATGTAACCAGGGTTAGAGTGCTCACCCTATCTGGTATGAAAAAGAAATCTTTTCTCAATCAGTTTAGCAGAGACTAAATACTTTTCTCTGTTTTCCCCTAAAGTTTGTAGCCTAGTAGTATTTCTAAGATTATCTGACATAGTCACTTAGTAAATTTGCCATTACTGATGACAACAGTTTCTGCTAGTTTATTCCGATTCTGCTCTATAGACCTAAGTCTTTGGCTATCTTCTACTATAGCTCTGAGTGGGTATACTTATGTTTCATGAGTGGGGCACTATGAGTTTATTGCCAGAAATGGGGAAGGGATGGAGTTGCCAGGAGTAATTTGTGAATATTTGTGAAGGTTGTTGAGAAATATGGTTTAGTGTACGTTCATCCTGCTGGCTTAAATCTGTGTAATTAGGATACACACATTATGTTGTACTCAGTCCTCAGCTTTTCCATCAAGTATTCCACAAGAATAAGCCATTGTTTTAAAACAAGTTTTAAATTATGGCATAGTTAAAAGCAACAAAAAAATTTTATGTTAAACCAATGCAAACTTAAATAAATAAAGATTTTCTGATGAACCAATAAATTATGATATACCTTTAAGATTCCTTCTTAAGAAAGATTTAGGGTTGTTCTCCCAAAAGGTGTAAAAACCAGAGGAGATGGCACATTCATCTCCTATTTCCCATGACTTTAAATATAGGGATTTTTATTCTGTAATATGAATGAAAATCACTTGTTTTGATAGCATTGTAAAAGTGTTCTACTTCACTGAAGTCTTCTAGAATGTCAAGTGCTTGAATTACTTCAACAAAAGTAATTCAAACCAGTCCTCTAATTCTATATATCTATAAAGAAGTAAGAAAAATTTACATCTAGATTTTATTATTAATTTCTTATCTCTATAATGAGATAGATGAACATTTAATTACAAGTATTAAACTGAACTTTTTCTGAGTAAGAGATCTTACGCCTATATCTGCATCTCAATTTCCTTTCCAAACAGGAATTGTACTTGAACGTAATACATTATTGTAAAGTAGAAATGGTTATATGACCTTTAAGTTTTCTAAGAACTCTTCTGATTATCTAGGTGTGATACTTTCTCATTGCTCTTACCTTATATTGAGACTGTAAGACTCACAGTGTCTTTCATATCAGTTATACACAATAGAAAGAGCAAAACTGAAGCATAATAAAAATTAGGGTAAGGACTCAAGAAAGCAGCATGCTTTCAAGTCTTACTCTAATGACCTACATTCTTGCCTTTTCATATTTCAGTAACTGGAAAGTTCAACATAGTTTGAACTTACTCAGCAAATATAATGCTTTATTAAGGAATTAAAAGTTTGCTTCGGTTATAGGAGGTGGCTTTACCTAACAAAGTTTTAACTCCATATAATGAAACTTTATAGGCTCGCACAAAATGCAAGGTTTTTGGTGGACAGCACTAACACCAAACCAGTTTTCAAATTTATTTTTAAAAGATTACATCTGAGAGATATTTAGAATGCTTTTATGAACAACCCTGACATTTCTCCTCCTCCATTCTTAACTCACAAAGTTTCCTCTCCCCACTTTCAGCTCTAGAGAACTCACAAGAGGACTAGTGATTTCTATCAACAAGAAGAGGTCTTTTTATCCTTCATAACATTTTCAGAGAGGAGTGAATTGTGCTATGGAAGGCATTTGGCCTAGCCATGCCTGACTGGAACATTAAGCACGGAGTAAATGATGGATAAAAGTAGTGGTGGTGGGCTTCCTTCTGAAAGACCTGCTCTCTTTAGAGGTTTGTTGCATCTTTTGGACTTAGGACACCACAGAGATTGCCAAAGCTTGTCCAGCACTACAACTACCACCCCTTGCAACAAATATAGTGTTAAGGAAGATCTTGATTAGATCAAAGATGATCTGAGGTCTCTGTAGGACAGGATGAAGGAAATTGGGTCCTGCTGGTATATTGTTTCTAAACAACTAGAAGAAATCTCTTCACCACAGAAACCGACTCTTATGGGAGACTCTAACAACTCTAGATTTCATAGATAGAGCAGCATGATGGGCACAAACAAGGCAGGTGCTTTCCTAAATCTTTTAATCACAAAGGAAAAAAAACCTGGTCAAGGATGTGGTAGTCAATGTAACCTTGACTTCTGTGACCATGAGACAGAAATTTAATGTTCTGAAGAAAGCAAAAGGCAGACCAAAGACCCTTGGCTACAAGAAGATGTGTACCGGTTTGCTCAGGACCTGAAAAGCTCCCTTCCTTGAGAGGCTGCCCTGAAGGGCAAAGGAGCCCATGAGAGCTAGTCTGTCTTCAAGGACAGCCTCCTCAATGCACAAGAACAGCCTATCCTCATCAGCAAGAAAACAAACAGTAAGAAGAAAAGGTCACATTGGCCCAGTAGGGAGTGCCTAACTCAGCCTAAAGACAAAAAGGAAGTGAATGGGAGGTGGAAAAGGGACTGATTACTGAGGAAGAGTATAAACACAACACATGGGCATGCACAGGGGGATGTAGGAAGACCAAAGTTCAGCTGGAGTTGAAACTGGTGGTGTGGAAGAAAATGGGAAGGACTTGAGCAGGCCCAGAAGCAGTGAAAACAAACTAAGGAGAATACTCATCCTCTGACAAATAGGAAAGGAAAGCTAGCAATGGAGGACATGGAGAAGGCTGAGGTACTCAAGTCCTTCTTTTCCTCACCCTCTACTGGCCTGGTCTGCAGTCCCAGGTTTCTATGATGAGTTGCTAAGTTTGCAGGAGATAAGTGCTACCCTCCTAACACAGACTTGAACTAGAAGATACTCAAGAAAGCAGGAAATATATAAGTTCACAGCCCCTGAAAAGATGCCGCTTAATATCTTAAGTGAAATCCACTCCCATTCTGCAAAGGTAATTGCAACTGTGGAAGAGTCCTAATGGCTGGGGAAAGGCAAATGCCATTTCTCTGTTCATAACAGGCAAGAAGATCTGGGGGAACTATAGCCTCCTTGCAGTCTTTGGGAAGATCACAGAACAAATACACCTGGAGGCTATACTAAGGCACATGAAGAACAGGAAGGCAACAGAGAACACCAGCATATATTTACACAGGGCAAACTCTCTGACCAACAGAACGGTTCTATATGATAAGATGACCGAAGCACTGGCTGAGGGTGGAACAGTGTATGTCATTTACTTTCACTTTAGCAAGGCTTTTGATAGTCCCCTGTAGTTAAGGGGAACATTGTGAAATAGAACAAAAGTAAATGCAAAATCTTACATCTCTGGCAGAAATTAAGTTTCTGTACAGTCTGGGGACTAACCAGCTAGGTAGCTGTTTTAATGAAATTATAGCCAGTATGTCAAAGGAATAGGTTATGCCCCTCTATTTGGCATTTGTGAGACCACATCTCGAGGGTAGTTTTGGGCTTTCAAGTATAAAAAAATAAAAAAGTATATACTACAGTAGATCCAGAGGTGGATCTCCAAGGCGACAAAACCAGAACCCATTACGGGTGTGGAAAGGCTGAGAGCTGAGTTTGTTCATCCTTGTCATGGTTTAACCCCAGGCAGTAACTAAGCACCACAGAGCCACTCGCTCACTCCCTGCCACAGTGGGATCGAGAAGAGAATTGGAAGGGCAAAAGTAAGGAAATTCATGGGTTGAGATAAAGACAGTTTAATAGCTAAAGGAAAGGCTGCACACACAAGCAAAGCAAAATAAGGAATTCAGTCACCACTTCCCATGGGCAGGCAAGTGTCCAGCAGGGCTCCATCATGCATCACAGTTAATCGGGAAGACAAATGCCATCACTCTGAATGTCGTCGTGTGTGTCGTCATCCCCACCCCCACCCCCCCGCCCCCCCCCTTTCCTTCCTCTTCTCTGAGATTTATGTTCTGAACACAATGTCATATGATATGGAATATCTCTCTGGTGAGCTGGAATCAGCTGTCCCAGCTGTGTCCCCTCACAACTTCTTGTGCACCCCCAGCCTACTCGCTGGTGGGGTGGGGTGGGAAGCAGAAAAGGCCTTGACTCTGTGTAAGCACTGCTCAGCAATAGTGGAAACATCCCTGTGTTATCAACACTGTTTGCAGTACAAAGACAAAACATAACTCCACACTAGCTACTATGAAGAAAAACTAAATCTATCCCAGCAAAAAACAGCACAATTATTTAAAAAAAGACTAGTGGGAGGTATCTTTTGCTATCTTTAGCTGCTTAATGAAAGGCTATAGAGAAGAGGAAATAGGACTTTCCTTGGAGTGATAGGACAAGAGGCAACAGACTAAAGTTGTAATACAGGAAATTTTTTTCACAGCAGCTTGATCAAACATCAGAACAGATTTTCTTGAGAGGCTGCAAGAATCTCCACCCTTGAAGATATTTACAATTAAAACTAGAGATGACCCTGGGGAACCTATCCAAATTTGGTGTTAAATACGGCTACAAAGTTGGCTCTGGTTTGGGCCAGTTTGATCCAGCTGACCTCCAGAGGTCTCTTCCAACCTATTTTATGATTCTAAGTCTCACCTTCCCAGACTAATACTTTTAAAGATAAATTTACTAAATAATAATTCCCTAATGTACAACTAGAATTTTCTCAGTTTATATCCTTGTCTGAATGAAAATATGTATGGTATCTAAGCATACACTTTTTCAATGTTTTGCTATTTTTACATGCTTCCTGTTAAAAATATAAATGCTGTTACTGGTCAGGTCTACATACCAACAAACAAATTCAGTTTTCCATAATCTGTCTTGTTCCCTGCAAGTAATTTTCCTGTTGCTACTTGTTTTTATAAATCACTATGAGTAGCTAACTGACAGTTATTAACAATGGGGAAAAGGTTGCTGTGGAAATTGGATAGCATTAAGCAGTGAATTTTCAGCCAAAGTATGTTTTCAGTATTTTAGGTTTGAAATACATCTGCAACATCACTCCAGGACAATCTAGAATTATTATGAAATAGTTAAGCAAACCACACCAGAACATGAGTTGGTTACAATGATGGAGTAAAAATAAATAAATAAAAATACATACACTTGAATATTATAGAATTTATGAGAATATCTTCCTTGTTTTCATCAGTCATTAATTATTTAGGAACATAATGACTGAATGAATTATGAAACATTTACCAATAGGTCAATTGGGAAGATGCTGAATGGAAAAAAACATTATTAAAAAGGAATGCCAAGTACATAATGCTGAACTTATTAATAACCAAGATACACTTTAATGCTTCAGAGGTTCTTCTCGATTAAAAACTTCTATCATACACGAAAGGAAAATGTAGACAGAAAAACATAGAAGCATATTAGCATGCTTAAAGACACACAGCAGTGTAAATTATTGCTAAACAGATCTCTACTGATTTATGCTCTTTTGTTTCAACACTAGAATCTTAGACATCTATCTTCTAACAAGAAGTTTTGAGGCTTAAGTCTCATGATATCCACCTCCCTTCCTTCCTTCGGCTGATAATTGCTTGACAGACAGCTGAAATTGCTCAGCAAGTCTCTATATCGTCAACACTGGAAGTGAAGTAACAAGCCTTTTTCATTTTTTTCCTCTCATACAAGCATCCAGTATAAAGACTGTATAACTTTTTTTTCCTCTCCTTTTTTCTTTTATTTTATTTTATTTGACAAGTTTACAGCTGTTTCTTTCTTCTTCTAAGTGCAGGTCTGATGTTTTTCTTTAGCATTTGGGACTGTAAATTTTATGCTTTATCACTCACACTACAATTCCATCTGCTCTCTAAGATGTATGTATAATGAATTAAAATCTTTTTGTCACAGGTATGAAAATGTTGTGAAATTTCTAATTACAATGGAGTAAAAAGAACTTTAATGTCTGACTACTTAAAGTTATCTTTATGAAAAGCAAGCAATGAAAATGGGAAATTACAGTGAATAAAGGACTTCATAGCTCAGACTTGGGAAAAAAAAAACCCTTCACTGAAATTTTTGAGGGAATATTTTATCGACATAACAATGGCTGGCTTGAAAAATAAAAGCTAAAAAAATCTTAGTTTGTTTTTTGTGTTTTTAAAATTTAAAAATATAAATTTAAACAGATACATATTTGCTTATATACTCTGAAATGTTAACCCAATCATCATTAAATTATCCTTTAGAGAATATATAAAAAAGGCAAAAGAATGATTTGAAGATAAAAATATGAAACCAGATCTACAGAATTTTATTAATAAGAAACGCAGATGTTAGTGTGCTTTTGTTAAAAAACCCCCAACAACTAAATGAAACCAAAACCCACAAGAAACCTCAAACAAAAAACCCCCTAACCTTTTGTTTATCCACTTTTGCTTCCTATTTCCACTTCAATAAGCATTGCTGCTATGCATTGTCAGAAAAAGTGGTCTTCTGGTTAATACAATCTTTGCATTTTTTATGTAACTATTTCAGATTTTAAAAGAGCATTTTTCTGAAGCGTCATTGTTCTTAGTATGTCTTTGGAAACAGTGAAAGATACTTATCTTAGAGATATCTGTTCAGTTTCCAGAAGTCATACCTTACAAAATAATTAGAAGGTCTATGAGATTAATTTTAACATCTGTGAACTAAGTAGTATTTTCTAGTTTATAATGTGAACTGAGCATTATATTATTTAATTAAGAATAGGAAAATCTGTGACAGGATGTTTTCTAAGAGTTATATTACTCTATTCTAAAAAAAAAAAAAAAAACCAAAACAAACTTGTATAAAAAAAACCCAAGGGAAAATCTTCAATATCTTTCTTTTCACTTCTTTAAGATTTTTTAATTTTAGATATCCATTTTTCATACCACTATTACACATTGTTCTTCATATTTTTTTTTAATCTGCTCTTTACATTCATTTTAATCCATTTTAATGGCTACATTCATTTAAAGTAATATAATGATTAGAGGCAATTAGCGATTTGTAGATCCTACTAAATTCCGGGGCAGTACTCTGATATGGATGGCTTATAACACCTCAGTAGGAATATCCCTCCTTAGACTACCCAGGTTCATTATTTCTTCACTCTCTTGATTTGTCATAGCTCTGCTATAGTGTGAAAACTTACATGTAAACAACTGCTATGGTAAAATCTAGATACTACAAAGTGATGTACGTTGTAGTCAGACCACTGCATTTGAAAGATATTATATGTATGCAGACTTCAGAAAAGAAAGATAGTCTTATTCCTTCTTTCTTGCTAAAAAGAATAATGGAAATTATTGGGAAAAATATCTGGACATCAACTATTTAAGGATATATGTGGTTATTTCACTTGTTGTAAACCAGTGACCCTTTGAATAGATATATTTGAAAAAAAAAATCAGTCATACTCAGGGTCTTTGATAGATATAAGGCAGTAATAAGAAGCCTCAAAATATTTAAGGTGAGCTTAGATGAAAATTAGATTTTCACTGGAAATTAATAAACCCAGAAAATTTATCTGATCCTTTTCACAATACTTCAGTCTAAAGACTTTTCCACTTATGATCAGATCTCAATAAACCTGGCTTCACACAAATGCCATCTCCTCGCTGTATTCAATTCCTGTCTGTCTCTCAAACACACATATATGCGAATGCGCCAATTGGTATTGTCACTGCTAAGCATCACATCAGGGAAAGTGTTGGCAGCAGCAAAATCATGACTGAAATAGAAAGTGAAAAGAGGGTTTAATAAATTCATTTTAGCAGCTGTGAATCATTCTCTTCCTTGTATTCAGGCTTGTTCCATAGCTAGTCACAGCACAGCCAGGGATGAAATTATTTTCTGGATACATATTTAATGGAAGGTAGATAAGATTTTTTAATGGAAAGAACTATACTGGAATGTAGTGTTGGTGCTTTCCGTTTTGTTCAGAAGAATGTAAGCTAAATCTATATTTCATCTTTCCATTATCACTTAGCTGACTGTATAGTTGCAATTGGCACGCCTGGCTGACTGGCTTTATCTCTGCAGTTTGACATGAAATCATGAATAAAGTGTAGCTTTCTAGTCACATTAATTTTGAGGAATTTTATTTTTTTTTCATAAAACAAATTAATAAACATTGCCTTTCTGCAACTAATTGTCCAACATAGGTGTTTAATGGCTGGTCTTACCTAGAATATCCAGAAATATGCCTTGTGAATAGACTATTTTCTTACATGGTGCATTATTTGTTTATTCCTTAATAATACTGTGTAATGCAAAAAAACCCCCCAAAAAAAACAAAAACCAAACAAAAAAATCCCCCAACTTATAGTAACAGAAGTATAATATTTTTAAGGATCCAGAAAGTGAAGTATTAAATAATTTATATTTTGTCATGTAACATGGTTAAAACCACTGTTAAAAAATACTGTTTTCCATTCAGTACTTTATGTATTTGTTCAATAATTTAATTCCTATCATAAAATTTAACTAGGATTGTTTTCTGGCATTTGGATTACTGGAAGAAATACAGAAGATGCAAAGGCTAGGTATTACTATCTGATGGCTCTTAACTTTTTACCCTCTGTTTACTTTGTCCATCCAAAAACCAAAAGACAACTAGCAATAATATTTGGAATATAGGCTGCTTTGAAACTTCTGTTTATGCAAAAGATACTGGCAACTTTAAAGCATATTTCATAAAATCATAGAATAGGTTGGAAGGGATGTCTGAATGCCACCTAGTTCTACCTCTTACTCAAAGCAGGGCCAACTTCAAAGTCAGATCAGGCTGCTCATGGCCCTGCCTGGTCGAGTTTTGAAAATTTCCAAGGATGGAGATACCATAAACTTCCTTGGTCACATGTTAGAGTGCTTAACCTCCCTCACTGTGGCAATTTCTTCTTACGTCTGATAGAATTATCCAGTGTTTGAACTTGTGAACTTTGCCTCTAGTTCCATTGCAATGCACTTCTGAGAAGACCCTGACTCCATCTTCTCAGGAACCCCTTTTTAAGTAATGGAACAGAAGGTATCCACCTGATAAAGTGGGGAGAAAAACATCTTGGCCAACAGGGTGGCCAATCTGATATGGAGACCATTTAAACTAGGAATGACAAAGAAGGATGTGGAAAATTCACGGTCACATGAGGAAATGGTGGACCAGCTTGGCAAGCAAAGGGTGAAAGAGACCTCAAAAGTAATAATTAAAACAACTGAAAGGGACTTAACTGGAGCATATTCACACCAAAAAGGAAGAGGTGAGAAGACTGCAATATGGAGGAAGGTCTCCCTTTTTTAAGGGGAAATCTTTATGACTTGATACATCTCTGAAGTGTCTGTATACTGACATACACAGCATGGGTAACACACAGGAAAAATTAAAAGTCTGCATGCAGTTGCAGGGCAACAAACTCATGAATATCAGAGATGAGGTGGGGTAGCTTTCATGACCGGTGTCCCACCATGGATGCATACAGGCTTTTCAGAAAGGGCAGGTCAGGAAAACCATGATAGAGATGCCCTTTATGGGAATGCATAGATATCTGCTGGGAGATAGATGATGAGCCAACTGAGAATTGGTCTAAGGTCAGAACAATGTGGGTCATGTTGTGCATGTCTGCTACAGACTGCCTGATCAGGAAGAATCAGAAAAGGCCTTCTTCAGACAACTGAAAGAAGCCTAAAATTCTCAGGACCTGGTCCTCATGAGGATGTTAACATCATTATTAAAAAGCTTATAAATTATGTGGCAGATAAGTGGACAGTGAAGTAGATTGAACTGTGGGGTTCAAGGCATCATGAACTGCGGCATGAAGTTCAGCTGGAGGCCAGTCATTAGTATTGTACACCAGGAATTGACACTGGCTTCAATATTGCTCTTCATTAATGACCTGGAAGATAGGACAGAGTGCACCCTCAGCAAGTTTGAAGATGACATAAAACTGGAAGGAGTGGCTGATATACCAGATGCATGCACTGTCATTCAGAAGGACCTCAACAGGTTGGAGAAATGCGCAGAGGAACCTCATGCAGTTCATGAAAGGGTAATACAAAGCTCTGCACCTAGGCAAGAGTTATATATAATACATCAATACATGCTGGAGACCAACCAACTAGAAAGCAGCTTTCCTGAGAAAGATCTGGGGATACGGAAGATGTGGACCTACTGAAATGAATTCCTCAGAAGGATTAGAGAAACTGTCAAATCAGGAAAGGCTGAGAAAAATGGGATTGTTCAGCCTGGGCAAGAGAAGACTCATAAGGATCTTCCCCAGCATCAGGTATGAATATATCTTGATGTGAATATGGAACTAGACTCTTCAGTTGTTTCCAGTGACAGAATAAAAAGCAATGGACACAAATAAATTCTATTTAATTTTTTTTTTTTTTTTTTTTTTAATGTAATGGCAATCAAACACTGGAGCAGGTTTCTTAGAAAGGCTGGGAAGTCTCTGTCCTGGGAAATATTGAAAACCTAATTGGACACAGTCCTGAACAAACCTGCTCTAGTTGGTCCTGCTCAGAGCAGGCCGTTTTGACTAGAAGACCTCCAGAGGTTCTTTCCCACTTGAACAATTCTGGTTCTGTGATAAGTTTCTGTGAACTTCATTGAAAATTGAAGGTTCAGTATTAATTTACAGGACTGAGCCACATGTAAAACAGCATATCTTCCAGTTGAATACCAATTTCTGTTTTAGTTGAAGGCACTGTCAAGAGACTAATGCCTATAATATGAATGTATCATATTAGATTACTATATTGCATATTATTTGCATAAAATGCAAGTTAACATAGCTTCTCTCTTACAAGTTTTCAATGACTGAAAATAAATTACACAAAATTAAGATAATCAGCATCACAGAAAAATTCTGGCAGCTAAAGAAATATGTTAATATCTAGTTTTTAACCACCTTCATAGAAGTTTCTTGATAACAGTAGGACTGCAATTTCACTTTGACAATAACTTTCAGGAAGACGGGTTTCTACTAATCAGTATATATATGTTATTATTGATAAAATAATGAAGATGATTTGTTTAATGCAAAAATATCTACTTACATTAAGGAATATTATCTACTCATGCACATTAGGAACCTTGTACAATGGTTCATTATTTTGTACTTCTGAAACAAGGGACAGAAAGTTTTACTTAGTGTGTCAAATATTATAATTCTATAATGTCGGTAGCCTTCACTTATCTAGGGCATAGAAACCTACAGGGAACATTTCGGATGCAAAAGAATGGGAAGTCTAGTTAGATGGATAGAATACTCCATTCATATCTCCTTCTTCTCTTTGCTTATATTTCCATTCAGAAGTTCTGTACACTTTTAGCGTTTTGATTTGGAAAGTAGCAGCAAGTGATAAAGATGGTCCCTGTGACAAGTAACTACTGTGATGAGTATTGCCTTGTCTGTCTATTGTCCACTCTGACATCTGCAGGAAAATCCATACTCCTAGGTTTCATACATAGAATCCATACTTCATGTTGGGAAGCACTGTGTGGTCAGGAACAGCTCACAAAAGCCATCACACTAAGAAAACAGCAGAAAATAAACAATGAGGCAAACATGAGTCTTTAATTTCATATGGAGACTGAATCGCTGTGTAAAATCTTAGTGTGAAGGTAGGCACATTTCATCCAAAGTCAGGTGTTAAAAATTGAGATGCATGGCAGTAGTCTTGCATTTAAATGACCTAAGTAAATTAAGTTTAAAGTCAGTTTTCCCTATGCTAATATCTACATGCACTCACAGATTTCAGTGTGCCCCCATAGATTTGAAATTCAAAATTCAGACTGAAAAAGTATGTTCAGCTTTTTTACTTTATATTGTCCTCAGCTTGAAATCAACTTCATAAGGAATAGATGTGATGTATGATGATAACTGATTTTTGTCAACGGCGCTAGAACCTCAGCCTCTCACAAATTTTGATACATGACAAAATTGTTGATGCACATGCATTCCAAGTGATTGTCTTTTGTAGACCTGTGTCCTAACTACTGAAACAGGGTTTTTCGTGTTTTGCTTTTTTGGTTTTTTTTTTCCCATGGACACATGTATTTGTTACAACTATTGCGTAATTGAATTTTTTTTCTCATAATTCTTTTTTTGTGGGCTGCTAATCAGATTGCACTACAAAAGAAACTATCAATTTTTGGCATCTAATTCTTTTAGCAGTGCTAATTTAATTGGGATTAGAAGATAAACAACAGTGCTTAAATACATTTAAGTATCTCTGTTTAGATAATTACAGTGCACCACAATTACATTCCTCAAGTGTGCATTGGGTAACATTGAGCTAATGGTTCACAGAATAAATTCAGTCCATAAACACCTGGACTATTTTGCTGTCACAAAACACAGGGAACATCTGTTTCATGGACTTGTTAGGTGATAACATCATCAATATCTGTGGACAACAATGTAATGGCCATAGCCATGTGAAGGAGATGGGCTGAAGTAATTATTTCTGTTGTGACGAGGCCAACATCGAAAACTGCAAATGTTGCTGTTGTAACAATTCATCCCATATCCTTGTATGCAATAATATAGCACTTTTCTTAATGTTTCCTCTTAATATCAAGTAGGGGGTGGGGAAGGAAACAGAGGAAGATATTTGCATCATTTAGGGCCCAATTTACTTTGGTTTATACTAGTGATTATAAAGAAATCCTACTTTACAAGTGGCTTTTTCCAGTGTAAGAAAAATATCAACACTTTTCAGCTGTTGATGTGCAAAAAAAAGATCAAAGCCCTCTATTAAGTATCTTAAATATGACAATCTAGTCATAGACGACATTACAGTTCAGAGAGGAGATATTAAATTGGTCATGGAATAAACTTGCCTGCAGCTGGTAACATCTGAAAATTCTAGAACTGACACATATCCAAGGATTTTTTCAAATATTTTTCTGCAGCTTTTCAATAAAGCATTTTTTTTCTTTCTAATGGAAGTAAAAGTTAATATTTTATGTCTTCTGCTCTAAACATTGAGGTTTTGCATTTTTCTCCAATTCATGTTTACATTTAAATACTTATTTATACTCTGGTTTCATAGGACTCTACATGGTCTTTCCCATTTCATATACATGTGTTTAATTAAGCAAACCAACCAAATGACTGTAGAAGTAATATAATTATTATTATATACATTGCTTTGCACACTTCACTACAGTATCTTGTTTATTCGATGCTGTCTAATCTTTTCCCCTCATCCTCCTTTTATATTTAGACTATGGTGGGCTTTGATACAGTCTTTATATCCTGTCACAGTACAGCCTATTTATGCGTTATCAAAATAAAACTCCTCAGAGATATAGAAATTTAAGATACTACATTTTTCTATTAATGGTTTAAGTGATTAATGGCATACTTTCTTTTTTTATGTCTATGCATTCTATTACTGTATCTCAGTTTAACACAGTAAGAATAAATGCTAAGAATTGATAATAACTAAAACTTTTATTGAATCTTTTTTTCTTCTAATGAATAGTATGCACCAGTACCGAGGATGTATTGGCTCATGGCTGTTGTGGATTGAACTTGGACAACTGTCAAACGCCAACCCAGATGATCTCTCATTCTCATTGTTAAAAGGACAGGAAGATTAAAAAGCTCATGGGAAATAATTTACCAGTTATCATCACAGGCAAAACAGACTTAACTTGTGGATTTTTTTTTTTTTTCATTAATTAAAGTAGATTTGGGTACCAAGAAACAAAGACAAATTAAAACACCTTCCCGCCACATCTGTCCTTCCTAGGTTCAACTTCACTCTTCATTCTTGACTCTTCAACCTCCTCCCCACCCTGCTGAGTGGCACAAAGAGGTGAGGAATGGGCGTTTGTCATCAGCCCTTAACAGTTCCTTTCTGATACTCCTTCCTTCTCAGCCTTTGCCCCTACTCCAATACAGGTTCTTCATGGGCTGTGAAGTAATCTCTGCTCCATCACCTGGAACACCTCCTCCCCCTCGTTCTTCTCTCACCTTAGTGCTTTCAAGGTTGCTTGTCACACTTTCTTTTCTCTCATTTTTCAAACAGCATTTGTCCTTTCTTAAATACTCTTTACCTGAGGTGCCACCAGCCACCATCATGTCTGAGTGGCTCAGTCATGCCCTACAGTGAGTCTGTTGGAGCTGGCTGGAACAAGCTGTGTCCAGCACAAGGCAGCCCTGGCCTCTCCTCACAGAAGCCACACCCTCCCCCGCCTCCCCCCCCCCCCCCAACACCTTGTCACCTACATCAAATAAAAGGGCCAATATACAAGTTCTGCGTACTGCTATGTACCTCCAGCTCTCTTATTTTGACATTATTAATTTTAGAAAGTGAAATTTTATACATTAAATGACAGGAAGAATACAAAAATGAAGAAGCTCCTAGCAGATATCTATAGGCTATTAGATTTGGGGTTTTTTTCCCAAGTATATTTTTAAAGTTAACTATGAAAGTTCTTTCAGTTTGCAACTTTTCAAGGTTAATCAAGCTGTCAGGAAGAAATTGCAAATACATGTGCCTGCACTCAAGAGTACAAATGTGCAATCACAGCAGGAAAAGGAATATGTTTTCCACTTGGTTGCAATGCATTTATCGGGAGAGTTCTCAAAGAAAATGGTCTGTAACTTAGATGTAGTTTTAAGTCATTTTAAAAAATACCTTCTCACACTATGTTGTTAATGCCATTTCAAAATACTGCTTTGTAAGGGCATAATCTAGGAATGAACTCACAAGGAAGAGAAATATATAACTAAATCATCTTTCTTTACTCTGTTTTATCTTTGTCTTGTATTGATTTTTAGCACTACATTTTCAAAAAGATGAGATTGTCACAGCCGCCACTGACAATTGCTTATCTAATTGGGCATGCAATCAAATTGCATGCAATTTAACTTTTTAACAGGTAACAAGATGAGACATGGGCTTGGCCTAGTAAAGATGGTTAGTGAGTCAAAAGAGGAAATAATTTATTTTGAATTCCTTCTGCTTTATTCTTGAAAGCAAGTTAAGATCAACATCATTTAAACAACCTTCTGTGCTTTTGCAGGGATGACAAAACAAGCTCTTAGTGTTAAAAATGAACTCTTCCCTTTCCTTACTGCCTTCATCACTACTCTCTTAAAATTATTTTCTTTCTCTGGATTGATCAGATGAACTTTTAATCAATGGGGAAGTCGTAAGTCAGCTTTATTGCTGCAGACTCCATTATTAAAAGAAAAAACTCCTTGCTTTAAAACAGTATGACTTTTACTGAGGAAGCAGTGAATGAAGAATTCCTTGGTATAAGAACTGATATACTAGTCAAATCAGATATATGTCTAGTCAGGTAACTGGTTTTGGTAGTGACCTATAGTGGGTCACTAGTTAAGTAAGAAGCAGATATTGGCACGTCTTTATTTTGTGCACCCTTCCAAATATGACTGTTAAGCTTTTGAGTAATATATAGCTAATATATGTCTTTTCCTGGAGCTCTTTTCCACCACTGTAGTGATATGCTGAAACAGACTCTACAACTCGGAGTTATAAAGTAAGTGTGTTTATTCCGGCGCTGGGGTGCAAAGGGATTTGTCCACAAAGCTTGCACACCAACAACACATTTTACCAGAAACTTATAGAGTGTAGATATACATATTCATTGGATTGCACAATACGAATATACATATGCATAAGTAAGGCTGGGTGAGTTCAAAAGGCCTGTGTCAGCAGTTTATGTTCTTTTTGCACCTGTGGATTGCCTCCTGGTCATTGTCTTTGGGGTCTTTTGGAGGAAGGCTTATACACTTCTTCACCTTATACTTTTCCACCCCGTTCCTCAGAGCATGTACAGATTCTCCTAAATAATTTCTTGAACAAGAGGGCTCCCAGACGGTTTATTCCCTCTATCTTAACTAAAGGCACTAGCATACAAGTTTCTACTGTCCATACACGGCTATCTCTACTCTACAAAGACTCAGCTTGTAAGAACAGACCTGCTTTCCAAGGACATATCTTATTTTTTCCGAACATAGTAGTTCTTGGTACCTTTCCACAGAAATCTGCTTTGTTTTGATGAACAGAGTAGTCCTTGGTAAGTTTCCACAGAACAGTCAGGGCAAGCAGGACTACTAAGCAATATTAGCAATATTCAAAAACATTTTAAGTTGCCAAAAGTAAATAAGTTGCGAATCAAATGATCATTTCTCTGTTTCAGTAGTTTCATGATGATTTGAATACAGCACCAAAATTCAAACACTTGTTTGTAGACTGCAGAATTCATGTCGTAGGGAAAAAAATGAAAAAAAAAAAAAAAGAATAAAAAGAAGCAACAGTAACAAGACAAAAACATGCAGTTTCTTATTTGTATGTTTATTTTTATTCAGAGGGCCAGCAGTCATCTTTTTCAAGAAGAGTAATACGATAATGTGTTCTTTGTTCTAAATCAAGCAGTATTTCAGTGGTGTTCTGGGGGCTTTTTTAGGCATTCTGTCTGTTATGTCCCAGTCCTGGCTATGTTTGTACCATGGCTTTCTCAACATTCTCTCAGTTTGCTCATGTTTGTTCTGTCTTGTGACACTCTCCTTTTCCCCTGCCTCCCCACCTCTCTCAGCCTACCCTCTGCTCGGTGCTCACTGAGGAGACACTTTTCTTCTGGAATGCTCTGATTTTCTCAGCGTGAAGCTGACAAATGGACAGGGTAAACAGGCTTTCTTCCCTGATGCTCAGAAATATCTATCTTTTTTACCACGTTTTAAAAAAATAAATTTTTCTCTTGCAGGCACTTTGGGATCCAAGTAAGCTTAATTTTCATCGTAAACTGATTACTGAATTCCTCTGGTGGTTTCTGCACTTCTTTACACTGAGTTTGATTGAGTACGTGAATGAGATGTTGCCAAATGTAAGATGGTAGACCCTGCTTAACCTACAGCTAACAGTGCCATGTTGGCAACTCAGAGGCTGCCTCCCAGGTGTCAGTACTTTGGTCCGCTAGTCAGATAGGACCAATATCTTAGGCTGGTCTGAGCTCTCAGGTGCTGCTACATGTGAATGCCAAACTGATTGATAACTGTGGAAGCAAAAAAAAAACAAAAACAAAAAAACCTGTACTTTTTCTGTAGCGAATTTGGTCCCAATATTAAGCAATAAACTGCAAAATTTATATATGCATACTTTACTGAAACTAGCTGAATGCATAAGGGTTAACAAACATGAATGAATGCTCCGAAGAATTTGGCACCAGGTCATAAGATTAACAAAGTAATAGGATACTTTCATAAAATGTCCCTGAGTTTTTGCATTAAATTTGTATTGATTTATGTTGAACACATTTTTCTTCACTTCCCAAAATCAAAACTACAAAATCAACTTTGCCACATTTTTTATATCCTCATATTAAGATTTTTATCAATCGTCACACTTTCCCTCTCCATTTCATATTCTAACACTACTTTTCAAAGCCTCTTTCACCTATAGCCCCACAATTCTTGTCTGTGTCCCATACGAAAGACAGCAATATTTACACCCACAGCATTCTTCCTGTTTCTAGGAGCAGGCCCCTTCTCTTCTCATCCTCTCCCTCAGTCTTTTTCATTGTTTTTTCCTTAATTCCAACTTCAGTTTTCTCAGTGGAATGAATAATTCCTAATTCCCTCTTTGTATCTGATCTTTTACCACATGTCTCTTTGTGGTTTGAATACTCTCTGCAGCCTTTTAGTCTGTTTGTCTTCTCCTTCCACTGTTACTGTCAAGCTCTGTATGTTTCCTGCTCTCTCTCCTTCACATGGAATTATTTGCCTGTATGGTAGAGTCCTTCTTCAAAACAAGTTCTTCAACTATTTCTTCCTCATTTCCTTTCACATCATTCCTCAAAGAAGAGTATCAGGACATTTTTCTGATCAAGTAATGTAATATTTCATCATCTTTATTTCTCTAGGCCTCCATCTCTTTCCCCTTTCTCCTTATCTGTGTCATTATAATGGATACAGCAAACTCTCTGAGGCATGGGTAAAGAATCCCTATAAAACACTCCTTGACACTGGTGAAAATCTATAAAATTTTCAAAACAATAAAGATTTAAAATTAGAAATACTTCCTTTAAATTGATTGCCAGTCTCAGTTCTATGATGAGAAAGGCACAGCTACTAAATCAGGTCTACTGTTATCAAGGACAGAATCAAAAAGAAGATATATAATATATAAACCATCTGCTTAGAACTTTCTCCCTTTCTGTTTTACATAAACCTTCTTCTCCTACAAAATGTTTTTAAGGTAACATAAGAATGACCATAAAACTAATAGTTTTCAAATTTCCTTTGAGAAGTACTGGATATATCATCTTGTACACTGATGCTACTTTTCAAATAGTTCTCAGTGTTGTGGATGCATATCATGCTAAAATGCATTTTTTAAATACAGTGTCTACAAAATCGCTACTTTTATGGTGAGCCTAATTGTGCCCCATTGGCTGTTAACTGTGAATACAGTTGCTTGCTAATTGTTTGTTTTCTCCTGAGCTATACTTTGCACAAATCAGATCAGCAAACTGATTTTCAGAATAAAAATAGTGCAAAAGTCTTTCATCTTGTAACTTTAGAATTGTTTCTTTAGTGCAGTGAAAGCTTTGAAAAATACTGTCTTCTCTTTTTGCTTTGCAGAGTAAATTAACTTCACTCATGAAACAAACCTGTATTTTTAATCTCAAGCATTTCTTCTTTAGACTGCTTTTCCCCCTGTGTCCACCCCTATTTAAAAATATCAGTATATAATTTCTCCTGTTGGTGTTTTAGGGTTTTGGGTTGGGTTTTTTGTGAGGGTGGGTTTGGTTTGGGTTTTTTTTGCTAAACAAGATTTGCAGTGCCATGAATGAGATAAAATGTCATCACAGAGAGTACACAACATGTAGATGATGTTAATATTCACCAAATGTAACCTCCAATTTTAATATAAGGAGCCATTTCTTTGATAAAGAAAAGATAATTAAACCCAGATACTTCTAATGATTAAAACCCAGGAAAACATCCAAAACTATTGCTGGAGTACCAAAGCAGAAAGTTAACTGTTTAAAATTATGCATGCATAACTATTTTTAAGGTCCATATAAACCAGAAATTTGTCAAAAAGGTTTTACAAATACCTCAACAAAATACTGAGGTTCTTACTCATTAGTAATTTTCATTCATTAAATCAGTCTCACCAGTGTATATCCCCATAACGTGCACAAACAGACTGCCACTAAAGGCTCAGGAGTCAGTTTATTTTTCCCTTAGAGGCTGTCATGCATTTCAACAGGTAGTGATCTGAACAATTAGAGTACCAGTTATTGAATTCCAAAGAATGGTACTACATCCCAGCAAGGAAGACTGGGTATATTCTTACATTTTATTCCTAATATGCATTTGCCACTATTTTAGGGACCAAATCAACTTCACCTCAGTCTCTTAATCTGTAAAATATGAATGAACCCTGATATGTATGCAGGACTTCTATACCTGCAAGTTATTCACAGAGCTCAAGCGAAAAAGTATGTCATATAATAATATTAAAAATAATAACAATAACAAAAACACCCACTATTGTGTTTGTATCTGGAGTAGAAAGAAAAAATCAGGATGATGTTGCCATATTTATGATGAGGATTAATGCTCTGGAAACAGAAGAAAGAAAATGTTAATCTTTTCATGGTATTCATTTCATTAAAATGTTGCTCCCTTTCCCACAGCTAATTTTGCTGCAGTCCACTTAGCCACACATACATTAATAGTTAATTTACCCCTCCATTCGAGGTTCTAGCAGATAAGAAGAGTGGTGGGCTAGGAGAGTTAGGCCATCCTCTTAAACCCTCTGTAAGAAAAATAAATTGAACATTCATGAAGGAACAAGAATTTTTTTTATGAACAAATGAGAGCTGGGTGACTATTTTTTAGCATAAGATGAAGCTTCTTCCACTAAACTCCAGTAATTTATCTAACTCAAAACCATGTGTCCTACACACATTTTCTTGTCCCACGTGCTTAAAAAAAAAAAAAAAAGAAGTTACAATATTTTACACCAAATGGAATGTTATATTTAATGTTGGACATTATCAACAAAGCTAAAAAAACAATACAGGACTAAGCTTACACACAGACTATGTTTTTGGAAAACAATTCAATCCTCTGATACTGAATGAACCATTTTTTCCCAACAGTTTGACCAAACTGACTGAAAATTTCCTAGAGGGAGGTGGAAATTTAGAAAGTTTTAATGTCTAGTTTTTTGGTTGTTGAACTTTGCATAGAATTTCTAAATAATAAAGTGCTGAGTGCTGGGGAAGATAACAAAGATAGTAGCAAAAGCCTGTGGTTTAGATCAGTCACCTGAAAGCAGAAGGTTAAGGTTCAAATCCATTCTTCCATATATCAAAGGATGCCTTGAGACAGGCAATAAAAAGGCACATGAAATTGGTTTATCTTTTCCAGATACTTCACAGCTTGGTATTTAAGAAAATCCTCTAGCAAATTGCAGGTTTAAGCCTCCTAAGGCAGCAGAATAAATTGAATCAGGTTTTCTTAAACTGTGCGTGAATGCTCTAAGCATTAGACTCTTCATTAAATCTGTGATTTTAGCTGTCACACATGTCAGTTTTTCAAACAATACTATTTGGCCAGTTCAAGCTAAGTCCTCAAATACTTGTGAAAAAGATCAACACCTTTTTGGTTTTCGTGTTTTGGGGTTTTTTTGGGTTGTTGATTTTTTTTTTTTTTTTTTTAAATTGAACTATGTTTTCATAAGCAAGTCACCAGGCTTTGCAGTACACATGCCAAATCTATATTTACACAAATAATTAATGAGTCAATTGGAAACCAAAGAAATCAAGCAACTCCTAACTGAAGTAGCATGTTACAGCAATAAATGAACTATATTCATAATAGGATAGCATGAAGTCTGTTCAAATCTACCTCTTTATGAACAAAAAATACTTTTTTTGCTATAATTGCTAACACTTTTGGGTGGAAAATTAAACTTAATTACACTTATTCAAAAAGACAGTGAATTCAGTTACAACTCTTTTTACTATTTTTTTTTTTTAAATAGCCTCCTACAGGATCAAAAATATTAAAAATTAACTAGCTTGTTTTGAAACCAACAACATACAAGAATAATCAATATATCACTTCAGGTGAAATACATTTTCAGAGTTTAATAACACAAATTAAAACACTTCCATCTGTGTGTGTCAGGCAGCCCTACATGGATGTCACAATAGGGAGTATTGTTCCCTGTGGAACAGCAGTAGGTTCTCTAAATCTTCTAAGAATAAGGAACATTTCTAAGGTTGTGTCTAATGTGATGGCTTCCATATATAACAGGACTGTGTAAGTAAACAGTAATGAGTTTTCCCAAGGTCAATATCATGCTTTGGAACCTTGCCACCCCTTCCATCCAAATGAAATATGAGTTAATTGGGCTTTATCAGAAACTTCTTGACAAAATCCCCATTAATATGTTTTTTTCCTGTGAGTCCTACATGTAGTCTTGAAGGGGATCCCAGTATTACAGGGCCCATAGCCTGATATTTTGAAATATTGTGTATTAATAAGCAGAATACTGCTGCAAAAATAGCTGTCCATTCCTAGGTAACACAGTTTTTTAGCAAATTGTATGAGGGTTGAGAAATTATAACGAATCCTGGAATATGTACTTGTCAAAATCCTGAAGTATCTAAGGCTTGTTGGAGCTCCTTCTTATTAAAGGGCAAATGTAATTCTAACATCTGCTGTAAGGCATCAGAGGGAATACACTGTCTGCCACCTTGACAGGTTATGCCTAAAAATATAACTATTTGACTAAGTCCTTGTTGTTTAGCTTCAGGGACAGTAATTCAAAATAAGATTTGTAAGGGAAAGGACAGCAGCATATAGCAAGAAAAAAAGATGAAATATTTGTCATTCACTATTAGCAGTATACAAGGGCCTTCACTAAAATTAATTAAAATTTTTTGGCCACTTGGAAGGGATTGTCCAAAGTTTCTCTGCTTGTTTTCTAGTAATAAGATCAGGGGAGCAGATGGGACAATTCTGCCAGCATCCAGGCTGTCAGTGTAACCTCTCTCATAATTAATTCTATAGTTACTGTAACTCACCTGTCATAAACCCTAATCCTCGATAGAGATCCCATGAGTATCTCCATTCTAAAACTTCATTCTGTTTCTCAGGGTGTTCTTTTATATCAGATGGTCATGTTTTAATGAGGAATTCTTGAACATTTTGTCCCTTACAATTTTTCTTTGGTGTTTGGGCAATCTTGACCCAACCTTCTTTACAGACTGTTGTTCCACGGGTAGTTCCCCATCCTTGCTGCTTTCCCGTAGGGGCTATCAATTTTATAGCCTGTGAGCCATTACAGTCTTCCAATCAGTGTTCCTACGTGTAACATTAAAGCTACACTCTTCAGCCCCCCAGACACTGCATTTTACAACAGTCTTGTTTTCCCTGCTGCTGTTTCCAGCACAGTCATTATGTCCCAGGCTATAGCACCTTGTCCCTTAAGGACATAGGGAGCAGTCAGCCTCATCGTCCATTCAGAAAACCTGTCAGGAGTATTTCAGGGAGGGGAAGGGTTACATTCCCATCATCCTTGGTCTAAGAGCATGTATCACTGAAGATAATAGAGAAAAGGTATAGGGGCCAGCCCCTGCAAAAAGGTTATGAAGAATTATTCCTCCTCCCAGAAATATTTGTTTGGCCTCATTCTGATCAGGAATAATGGTTCCAGCTCCTGTTCAATAACACCATGACACTCATCTAATCACTTGGCTTTTTGCCATATTTTAAGGACCTCTGCACTGGTTGTGTAGAACAGACTGTGGTGGTTGTCATGATCTGGGGCAGTAGAGAAGTTCTTTTTTTTTCTGGCAGGAGCCAGGAGTTGTACTAAGGAAGCTTGAATGATGGGGTGCAGAGAGGCTGTCCCATCTGGATCAAATTCAGGTAACGAAGTGAGGGTAGGAGGCCTGTTGCCAGAACCAGATTCATGAGGCAGGGACAAAAGGCTCAGAATCATCCTCCTAATAATGTTCAGGATATGTATTTTTTCATTAGTCTCACCCTTTGAGACTGGGTGTGTGGGTGTGTATGCTCTTGCTGTTGTAAAGCCAGAGGTCTGAGATTAGTTTCTAATTCCTGAAGTAGCTGAATTTTATCAGAACTATGAGATTCAAGGAGCAGTTTCTCTAACTGCTCTAAGTCATTGTAAACCATCTTGAGCTTCCTGCTTAACAGCTCTCAGCAAAGTGTTTGCAGTTGAATATATCTCTGTGAGAAGCCAAATACTTTCCTGCCACTCCCAAAATTCTGACAGGACTTCTCACAGTTTTCCATGTTATTCTACTACCTTTTGACATTTTCTCCTACCTTCTGTCAACTGTCTGTCCCAACTTAATATCACAACTTAAAGGGCTACCCAGACATCTGTAGACATAACAACTATAGGTTTATAGAATTCCATAATACACAAGTGCATGGAGGCTTTTATCCTCTGCATTTCTCTACTTTTTTGCTGATTGCCACAAAAATCACCTCTAGCAAGTATACTACCTCAAAAATCATGACCAGCAAATATACCTATGATTAATGAAGTGAATTCAATTTCTTTCTCTCTCAAGCTATTATGAATTACTATCAGTGATCAATAATATAGTATCAATCAATAACAAAGCAGCAGTCAATAATAGTAGCAACCATCTGTATAGCAACAACTGCATAGGTTACTACAAACTTACAATTAGTGAAGCAATTTATCAACAACATAACAGCAGATATACTTATGATCGAATACTTATATAGGTATATAATATCAGTCTTAAGTGAATTAGATAGATTTCAGAAGGGGCCAAATCATCCCCAAAGAGAGGTCAAAATGATACCAAAATGGGACCATCCCAGAGGTGGGAGAACAAACCGAACCGACCTCTGAAGTGGGACCAGAGTGGAGACCAATAAAATAACAGAAAGTCTGACTTCAAAGATGACCCACATCACAGCATCTGGAGTCAGCCAGGGGTCTCCAGTCACATGGGGATCATCGAGTTCAACCATCAGCCCTACTCTACAAAGTTCTCCCCTACACCATATTCCCCAACATCTCATCCAAACGACCCTTAAACACATCCAGGGATGGTGACTCCACCACCTCCCTGGGCAGCCTATTCCACTGTCTCACCACTCTTTCTGTGGAAAATTTTTTTCCTAATGTCCAGTCTGAACCTCCCCTGTTGCAGTTTAAAGCCATTCTCTCTTGTTCTATCACTAATCACCTGTGAGAAGAGACCAGCACCAACCTCTCTACAATGTCCTTTCAGGCAGCTGTAGAGAGTGATGAGGTCTCCCCTCAGCCTTCTCCTCCTCAAACTGAACAGTCCCAGCTCCTTCAATCGCTCCTCACAGGATTTGTTCTCCAGGCCCTTCACCAGCTTCGTTGCCCTCCTCTGCACTCGCTCCAGCACCTCGATATCTCTCTCGTATTGAGGTGCCCAAAGCTGGACACAATACTCCAGGTGTGGCCTCACCAGTGCAGAGTACAGGGGGACTGTCACCTCCCTACTTCTGCTGGTCACACTATTTCTGACACAAGCCAGGATGCCGTTGGCTTTCTTGGCCACCTGGGCACACTGCTGGCTCATGTTCAGCTGCTTGTCAACTAGAACCCCCAGATCCTTCTCCTCCAGACAGCTCTCCAGCCACACCTCCCCAAGCCTGTAGCCATGCCTGGGGTTGTTGTGGCCCAAGTGCAGGACCTGGCATTTGTCTCTGTTGAAGCTCATCCCGTTAACGTTGGCCCACTGATCCAATCTATCCAAGTCTCTCTGTAGAGCCTCCCTATCCTCATGCAGATCAACACTCCCGCTTAACTTGGTGTCATCTGTGAACTTACTGATGATACACTCTATGTCCCTATCAAATAAAGATGTTAAAGAGAAATAGCCTCAATACTGAGCCCTGAGGAAAACCACTTGTGACCGGCCACCAACTGGATTTAGGTCCCTTGACCATTACTCTCTGGGACCATCCAGCCATCCAGTGCTTGATCCAGCAGACTGTTGGCTCATCCAGGCCATGGGCAGCCAGTTTTCCTATCAGAATTCTATGGGGACCTGTGTCGAATGCTTTTTGAAAATCCAGGTAGATGATATCCACAGCTTTTCCCTCATCCAATAGTTGGGTTAAATATCGATCTGCATGTTAAAATGAAATGGTCCCAACACCAAGCCCTGAGGAACACCACTGTGACAGGCTGCCAGCTGGATTGAACTCCTTGACCACCACTCTCTGGGACCATCCATCCAGCCAATGCTTGATCCAGTAGACCATTTGCTCATCCAGGCCATGAGCAGCCAGATCTCTTAGGAAGTTAATGTGGAGAGTTCAGCCTATTTAAGAAAGGAAAAGTATGTGTAGCATGGGGAGTTCTCAAAGAGAGAGGCTACATTTTTGTAAAAATTAAGTCCTTTTTATGTCATAGAGACATAAGTGGGCTTAGGGCATCACCACTTTGAAAAGCCAATAGATGGTCTTAATCTCTGTTTTTCACCAGTAACAGCCACTAGATTATGATGTTTCTGTTCTTTCAGACCATTTTTATTTTCCCAGACTGTTTCCACTTTTCCAGATGATAAGTTACCATTACAGTTTCTTTGATTTTGCTCTTACTTCAAAGAACTAACTGTACTTCAAAGATGTCAGCTACACTTTTCAAGGATGCTTCTTGTTCCCAGCCCTAGCTTCCAGTCTCACAGCTCCCAGGCTAGCAGGTAATTTCTCTGTCCGTATTTTTCAGCAGAAATTTTCTTCTGTTCAGTAACTGTCTCCTTGTAACCAGGCCACCATTATGGCTGCTCACATCAACAGTAAAGTCCTCCATTTCTGCTGACAGTAACTGGAACTTTTACACCTATGCTGTGGACAATAAATGCAGTTTTTTGTGAACCTAGACTTGGGTAAATCTATTTCTATACAGCAAAAGTATTCAGAATCAGTGCCATTCAAATATGAAAAAAACACAAGCAACAAAAAACCCCAAAGTATGCACTAGTAAAGTAAATGTATTCACCTACTTTGCGGGAAGTGTTGTCTCTGTTGTTATGCACTGTTACAGTACATGTGCTTGCTCTGTCAGTGAGCATCATCCCATCACTTCAGACGAGAACACTTCAGAATACTTTTACAGTCAGTTCAAATATCTCCAAGGCTGTTATATAATATCCAGAAATAGAAGATTGCAGATCATCGCAGGCTGTAAGGGACCTGTAAGAATCATTGAGTCAACTCCCTGCTCATTGCAGCACTGCCTAAAACTAAACCCTATGGCTAAAAGCATCATCCAGACACTCATTTAACAGAAAAGGATAAATTTATTTTACCACTTTTCTATTCAAATACTACCATTTGTGGTTCTTCAAAAGTTGTAAACTTAACTGAAATGAAATTCTTAGGTGACTGATCATGTGATATGTTCTGATCACATATTCAAGGTTTGATATTAAGATGGAAGTTGTATATGTCAGGCTGTCTGTGCCTTTGTGTTATCCTTGTTTTGTTTCTGTAGTAATGCCTGTGTATCACGTGCTGTGGCTGGCTACAAAGAGCCTGTTTGGAATTGTAAATTGCATCTTAACTCCAGGCGGGTGCAACCATGATGCCCTGGCAGTCCGGTTCTTTGATTGTTTGCAGAGATTTCTTCAAATGCATCTCACTTCCCTCAATGACTATACACCAATATGTCCTTAGGGAAGAAACAAGGGAATAGACACTTCACATCTAAGAGGTTTCATCGCAACAGCCAGTCAGGATGCAGCCTTTAGGTGCTATGGAATCTTGAAGCTGACCAGATACATGCTTAGTGATCTTTGCCATCTCCTGGCAAGTCTCCATGGCTGAATAATAAAAGGTTAGGGCCTGCAGAATAGGTAGCATGTATAGTTTCTTGTAAAAAGTGTTTAGAGCTAATCCACTATACAATATATTCATATTAGAATGAGGTTGACAGAGTAGTGAATGATCCTTCTTTATAATAATTTCATAATTTATAATTCACAATTATAATACAGATTATATAGACACACAGAGTTACATATATATTATTAATGTCATTTTTATATTATTTCATGTAAAAAAGACATTCATAAATACACAAAAAATAACCATACTGACTTTTTAGAAAGAAATAGCACACTACTAAGAATTTTCAGGACTAGTAACTTTCAAATTAAAATATGCATAAAGGAACAAAAAGTTAAATACTTAGATGTCATGGTCTATTAATATATATGCAATTAGTAGACCAAATCTCGAACAGTTAATTTTGTTGCAATTTTGCAAACAAGTTGTATAAGACTAGGTTGAACAATATGCAGCAATATGTGAGACAGAAATGCACGTTCTCTTGGTTACCATTTTTTTTAAGTGATTTTTCTTGTTCTTTCTTTGTTGTAAAATTATCCAGGTGTGTTTTAAAGGTGTAGTCGTTATTTTATTTAAACATACAGTTGTGTCTTTTCTGATTGATGCAATTAACTATAGTTATTGTTATTATGGTTGTTTGTAAATGTAATTTATATGTAAATTTAATTCTGAATGATTCATCTTGTTAATTTTGATCTGCCTGATAAGCTGTGAGACAGTCTCTTGTATGATTGCATTGTTTTCCTGTTCTACACAGACATGGTATTATTTTATTGATTTTTCTTAATTATATTAATAAATACCCCTAATGAAAATTAAAATTCCTAAAATACATTTAAAATGTGAATACAATTCTAATAAAGGATTTGGTTCCCAAATCTGAAGGAATCTAATCTAATGGAAACCTCAATTCTCTAATCTTTGTTTTGTATTAGAGACACTACAGGATAAGCAAAGAATATGAAACCAAAGAGCAGCAACCCCTCACCTCATAATAATTCTGGAAACAGAACTGAGAGTCTTCATTTTGAATAGCTATGTTTACTGTCAGACCACAGAGACAGACTTTTCTCTTGTCTGGAATTTTTGCTGCAGAGGTGGCTTCTGTGAAAAAAACACCAGAAGTTCCCCCCATGTAGGGCAAAGCCAGTTTCAACCATCTCCAAGACAGACCCATGGCTGGCCAAAGCTGAGCACATCAGCAATGCTGGTGGCACCTCTCTGATAACATACTTAAGAAAGGGCAAAAGAAGTCTGTGCAGGAGCTGGTAGAGAGAGGAGTAAGAAAATGTGATAGACCGACTATACAGACACCAAAATCGGTGAACTGGATATGTCCTGAAGGCAAGTGCAGCCTATGGAGAGCCCACACTGGGTTGGGTTTTCTAGCAGGACCCCTGACCCCGCAGGGGACCCAGGCTAGAGCAGTCTATTATCCAAAGACTCTACTCTGTGGAAAGGACTCATACTGGAGAAGTTCTTGTAGAACTTCAGCTTATGTGAAGGACCCACTTTGGAGCAGTTTTTAAAGGGCTGTGTCCTGTTGAAGGGACCCCATGCTGGAGCAGGGGAACAGTCTGAGTAGGAAGGAGTGACAGAGATGAAGTGTCATGACCTGACTGTAACCTCCATTCCCCACCCCTCTGTGCCACTCATGGTGGGGGGAGATTGGAGTCAGGAGTGAAGTCGCGCCTGGGAAGAAGGGAACAGTGGGAGAAGATGGGTTTAGTTTTCTTTTTATTTCTCACTAACCTGCTCTGTTATTAATGAGCAATAATTTAAATTAATATACCCCAAGTTGAGTCTGTTTTGCCCGTGATGTTAATTAGTGAGTGATCTCCCTGTACTTATCTTGAGACAAGATATTTTCATCATATTTTCTTCCTCTGTCTTCCTGAAGAGAGAAAATGATAGAGTGTTTTGGTGGGCATATGGTAGCCAGCCAAGGTCAACTCATTATAAAGGCTCAGAACATTCCTGCAAAATGTGAAATAATTTACTACCTCTCTGACTATAACTGCCATTGTGTTGTTTTTTGTTTGTTTTGGTTTGGGTTTTTTTCTACAGGAAATATGAACTATGTGTATTATGGGTCGCAACTTCACACAGCCAGCTAACTGCAATCAGAAGTGAGGTGCCTAAATCCAAGAGTGATACACTTTCAGACATACTTTCCTTCAGCATTTCCCTTTGGCTTACAAGCTTATTTTTACCCTATTTTTAGCATATAATTCTCCCATGTAATCTATGCAAAAATTTTAAAAGCTTAATTCAGCATTGTGAATTCAGTTCTTGTATTCATTGACTAAAAGTTAGAAAAATCATTACATTACCAAACATTATATTGCCTAGTCTCTTTCCAACATTACATTTAAATTTCGTGTATGGCTCTATCTCTGCGTCCAGGGTTCTAATTAAGTTAAAGAAATATTTATCTGAAACCCATCGGTCTTTATTCCATATTAATAGTAGATCATCAGAGAAAGTTAGCAGCTGATAGATTTTTGAGGGAGTTAGGTAGCTTAATTGCCATTTGTATCTCTGAAAATATTTTCGTTCAAAATACTAAGTCACAGAAGGTTCATCAGAAATAAATAAAAACTGGATTTTCACGGTAGGAAACTACCCCAACTGAGGTCACTGTCAAAGTTTGGTGGATCTTGACTGTGGGTATCTAGTTATAGCTGTCTATTATAGACTGTAATATTCTCTATTTTATTGAGTATGTCTGGAAATTCTACCACTAACAAATGACCAAATGGCTTGGTAAATTGCTAAAGTATACATTTACAATGTTTTACAAGCTGCAACAGCAAGGTATTTTCCTAAACAAACAATAATTATTGTTTCAAGAAAGTAAAAGATTTTTTGTCCAGAAGGATTATGATCTACTGGAACCACTGGAAGTTATGAAACTTTCAACTGTTTAGATGGAGAAAACAGTAATTCTTCAAGCTTGATGAAGTTTTGCTCTATAGGTATTAAATTAAATTACAGTTTGGGAAATCTATGAATATAATGAAATTACGCTTGGAACAACAAAAGACTTACTGCATTTTTTCAAAAGTTCTTTTTTACCTCAAAACTGTAGTATGAAGTAAACTGCCAATTAAAAGCATCAGAGATGCGGTACTACAATATTGGCTCTTTTTCTTAAACATTAAAAAGCCAAAGCATTTTAACAAAACTTAAGACCAATATTAGAAACTTAGGGCTGATTCAGATCTCAGCATGTAGCCACCTACTGCTTTACACTTTTTTCTGGTTCAGAAGGGCATAGATTGCCTGAAGTCCTTGTGTAATGTAGATGAGTCTTTTGTGGATGCCTTGGATACACTAGGAAATCTTACAGGTATTAGGTAATTGATCTAAGCCCTCAGTGTCATCCCCAAGAAACTTAAGAGTAGAGGAAAATATGGTGTAAAGATTAAGCAATATCTAGAACTTCTTTTCACCTGTCCAATAAAAATGAGTAAGGTCAACTAAATTAAGAAGTAACTCAAGAATCTTTATTTATAAAAGGAAACAATTTATACATGGACATGCAAATGGTAGACATTCCTGATGAAGGAGGTTGCAGAGACCAAGAAACTGGTCTCTGAAAAGGAAGTGAGGTTCATCTGAACCAATATTAATAGATCATGTTACAAAAAAGAAATCTGAAGTAATATTAAATCTTACACCTATGTGTTAGAAACAGCTTTCTAGTAAATAGAATAAAAACTACCACTAAGAGGGATGGGCACTAGAACAAATGAGGACAAGTATTCTAAAACAAACTCTTGTTCACAATTTTACAATTAATGCTGGACAGTATGGAAAATACCTTTAATTGACTCTGTCATTTTCTGAAAGACTGTCACAAAAGTATTTTAAGGCATGTCATTATTGTAAGCTCTAATGTATTCTAATGTAGCAGCCAACTAAAAAATTATATAGAAGAAAAATCTTTCACGGTCACTACCAAAACACTATACTCAAGGAAATTGGCTATTAGGAGATTGGCTATTTCAGAAACAATTAGCTTGTATGTTTTTAATGCTTTTTATTCTTTTCAATGTTTTAAACACAGAATGAGAGAAAACAAATAACATGTCTAAAATTAAGTTTCTCATTAAAAGGAAGATAATAAGAAATTAAAAAAAAAAAAAAAAAAAAAAAAATACCCAAAAAGAATGGCTTCATAGAATCTGAAAACATTAGTGGAACAAAGGCTAACTTTCAAATTCAAGTTTTAATGCTCCCTTTTGTCTAGTTTTGTAATTTTCTGGAGGACTGCCAAAATAATTCACCAGGTTTTAAAAACATGGCCATTTATATTCAGTGAACTATTATTTATTTATTTACCTATCCAGTTATTTATATTCTGCAATATTTTCTCAGCGTTTTTGTCTCTGAATTTAGATATTAACTTTACAGGGGAAAAAAATAGATTAAAAATTGCATTGATTATTTACTTTTTGACAGTTTTGTATTTAGCTTCCTTCCCCTTCCCCCACCTATAAAAAGAGCAAAATATCTTGATTTGTCAAAAAGAAACATTTGACATGGAAATGTCTTTAGTCTGCAAGAGTACTTCTGATACAGTTTTGCTACATTTTCTCTTTTTTTTTTTACAAAAAAATGGGCAACTGAAAAAATTAAGGGATTTTTCCTTGTTTGAAGAAGTGGGGTGAGATTGTCACCAATGAAAGTATTTGACGTGCTTATGATTTAGTAGTAATTTAAGATTTATTAATGGTGTAAGATAGATCAAAGGTTGAATTTTAGCAGCACTTAATGATTGACCAATTTAAAGATTAGCAAGGTGATTTGGCAGAATATGTTATAATTAAAATAGTGACTTGATTACAGATTCAAGAATGACAAGATTCACACTAATTCACAAGGTATTCTAAATAAATAAACTTTTTAAAAGTATTTATATGTATGTATAAACATAAACAACACATCTACAGAGACAGTGTGGAAATAGTTGGATATCCAGTGAACTATATAGATATCTACACTCATAAAGGCAAATGTGCATATTCAAGCACATAGATAGGTAAAAATGTGGACAGGAGAGACTAGCCTATAGCTAAAGTTTCTCTCTTCTTGAGTTTGGAGCAAATACTCACAATGCATAAGTATTGACCAATGGGCAACAGTTGAGCCTTGGGAAGTCTGACTTACCCTGACTTTTCGTCAGCTTTGTGGACAGACAGTCTTCAAACTTTGATGAGTCTGTGGCTGAGAGGCATCCCAGCTCAGGGGATATGCTGGTCACAGCTCTGTGCAATCCAGGAGAGCTCAAAGGGTCTCACTAAGAATAGCTACTTATAGGGTCTGAGATAACTGACTTTCATCAGGTACTTTTCTATTTCAGCCCACCTTAGGTGACAAAATATTCCGGCACTTTCCACCAGTTGTGCAGTCCCAGAACTTGGTAAATCTTGAAGTTCTTGTATCACCTCCTTTGTGTTATGGCACATGTACAGATGTACTAAGCTGTCAGGAGGTGATTGACTGTAATTACTGTTCCTAAGTGGTAGGGGAGGCAGGAGCCAGGCGTCCTAAGGGTCCACTGCCTTTCCCAATTCATTTTAAGTTGGTATGTGGTCCATTCCCAAGGAGTAACAAAGGTAGGTACTAGGTGTGCTGAGGAAGTACCTTAATGCTCTGGTCCACTACCTTTCCCAACCAATCTTGGATCAGTATGTGGCCCAGGGCAAGGAATCACACCAAGCACAGAGTGGCCCAAGAAAGGAGGGGAGTGGTATCACCACAGAGATTCAACTGACAGTTCAGTCACATTTATCTAGATACCTATATAAAGGTAATTATACATACAAGGTGTTTATTTAAGCTTCCATTTAAAATCAAATACTGCTAGATATTAATGTTTTGGCTGATAAATAAGGCTCATAGTAATTGATCATTTAAATTACTCCCTGTCTTTATTAAGAATATACACTTAAGAAAACACCTGAATTTATGTGTCTTAATTCAGAGTTTCAGTCCGATTTGGAGTACAAGCTGTGTGTCAAATCACACATGCTGCAGTGTCTCTAAGTAGTGTCCAACTGACTATGTAGTAGTGTGTTGTTACTTTTTAAGTTCTTTGTTAAATTAGTTAGTTCTTTGAAAATATCACAGATATCACTGAATATCCAATTGTATTGAGTGCCTATATTTAGGTAAATGGTATTACTGATGAAGAAAAAATAAAAAGCAATTTGACTCTTCTACAATTAGGTTTTGTCTTAACGGTTACAAACCAAACATGTATGTGTACACATTTCTTTGCAGTGATTTAAGACGAGAAGGTGATTGTGAAAATTATTCTTGATAAATTTAGATATTCTTACTAAACTCAAATTTACTGGAGAAAATGGTGTTTGAAAGCTTCTCGATAAAGCTTCTGGGGATCTTCAAGCATAAGAACCATCCTTACTGGCATGTGTACCTGAATCCTGGTTCAGAAAGGCTCTTAAGTTTCACAAATTTAATGAAAAAAATAGAAGGCGGCTCATTTTCTATTATAAATGTCAGGTAAATAGGTAAGGATCATCCGTAGACCATGGGTCTTTAATGACAAGTTCAGCTGAAGAAATAAGGAGGGAAATAGAATGAGACCACTACTAAAGAACTGTTTTCAAAATCAGATAGGCTCCCTTAAAAATATTGTGAAAAGCATCAACTGCTGAGGTAAGAGATGAATGGGTGATGCAGATGTTGATCAAAATATGTTTTGTTTTCCCAAGGGCACTACACACTAAAGTTTAGGGCTTGATTAGAACAACTGAACCTGAGAATAGTATAGTTAGCATAGTTAGAGCAAACAGCACAGAAGATATTTAGAAAGAAGGTAGAAATACCCAGTACACCAAATTACCTTAATTTCCAGTGAAGAATAGTTTTGCCAACAATTTATTTCCACAAGTAGGAATAAAAGTGAAAAGCTAAGCATTTATTCAGATGAAGTACTGAAAAAGAAATTACAAGGAAAAGCTACAGCTATAGGTTTGTAATGGGTTTATATTGTATTGTGCAAAAAACATAGAATAGTGTATGAAATATCACAAAGTAAGCCATTTCACTCAAGCACGTCACACAGACAAAAAAGAGAAGTCCAGTAAATGCAAATTCCTCTGAGGAGACCAGTGTGTGTCCCCTCCCCAAAAGGCATGTATAAGTGCCCTAACAGAGCTAACATAATTCATGTATGTACAATGAAAATGTCAAAATCAGTTTTTCTAAGAAATACCCATACCAGAAGCACTTATAATCGTACTGTGATATCTTAGTGTCATTCTACATCCTAAAAAAATCTGAAGAACTGTGAAATTATTTTTAAAAGCCAAACCAAACAACACAGAAAACAGCAAACTTTAGAATAGCCCAGAGACTGGAAAAAAACATTCTGATATATTTAAAGGCATAACAGGTATAACTTAGCTAATTTGTTTTAGATGTGCTTAATGCACACATTCACATCTGAAGAAGTCTTCTACAGTTCTTTGGCATATGCTTGTCTTAATATGGAATCAAATTGAAGCCAGGAATGACTATTTCTATAAATAATTATGAAAGAGTTCAAGTGAGAACCTCAGATGTGAACATCTCCTCTGTGGGCACTGAAAATTTGATCCAACCAAATATCTACTGGAATATTTGAGAATCAATGTGCTTTCGAAATCTGTGTAAACACAGTATCTCTGTGATGACTGTCATTGAAAATAAGGCCAAAACTGGAGATGAAATGTCTCCTTTTGTCGGAGAAGTGTTAAATAAAAAAAAAAAAAAAAAGGGGGGGGGGGAATGTAAAAGCTATTTTATTGTCAAATGCAACAGAATTTATTATGTTACTCATACACATTTTTATGAAAGAGTCTATAACAGATACATTCATTTCTCCATATACCTTCAAACTTTAAGCAAACAATACTGTAGAAAAATATGGTGTACTCTTCCTGGGAGCGTAAGGATTTCCATGGGAAAGGCATTCATGATGGCATTTGTCTTATTTATTTCAAGCCCTGAAAAAACATCTTTGGATTAATTGAATCATTCTCTACAGGTACTCCACCTGTTATAGATGCCTAAGGACAAACACGAGCTTTCTTAAAGATAGGTATGCAGTCATCAAATGCATCCAAGGTTATTTCTCTTGGCCTCCACATGCTACTCCGGAGAGGTCTGAGACTGTATAGAACTACTTTATTATAAGCCACTCCTGTGCTGGATACCTTAGAACCTTTGGAATGACAGTAGAAGACTGTCTAAGCAACTGAATTGTCTTAGATGTCTAAAGCTGTTTGACAATTCTCACCATAGGAGCAGATGCTTCAGTAAGGAAGATCATCTGCAGTTCCAAACATTCCTTTGGAATCTTGTCTAGCAGGTCTTAACAGCTTGCTGAACATAAGATATTTTTAATTAAATAACCAGATCAAAGTAAACCAACATTTTTATTGATTGTTTTTAATTCATAAAATGTGGACTGAAATGTTTTTTTTCTCAACAAAGGTGATTAATGTCCTTTTTAACACCTGATAATATCCTATCTCATCTATAGTTGATACTCTGATTCTGGTCCTGTGTGACAACTTCCTTCAGACCTCTCAATAAATGCCTTACCACATTGCACACAGTATTGAACACTTATGTATTGACCAGTACCTTCATGCTCTCTGCTTCCTTGCTTGTATATATATCAAGGTTGATTGCTAACACACCTATTTTCACACTGAAAAACATACGTTACAATGCTGATGGGTTTCAGACATAAGTGTGTGAGTGTGTGTGTGTGTATAGGTATGTGTATGTACGCAGTAATGGTTTTAAAAGATCAGAAACCTCTAACCCTTAAATTTTTAATGAGCCTGCAACTGAAGCACTGGAAAACTCAATCCCAGGATCTTACAGTTACTCAACTATATGAAAGAGGAGTTTCTCTATCAGAACTTCCTCAGTTTCACAACACAAGGAGCAAAGCAGGAGAATGACCAGAAATAGCAGGTTGGCATGACAACAGAATAAAACCACTGCATAAAAAATCCAAACCACCTCATCTGTGGGATAGTGAGGGAAAAAATGATAAATTATGTACAAAAAATCTTTATAAATTAAATTTTCTGAAGTAAAAAACAAAACAAAACAAAACAAACAAACAAAAACCACAAAGTCACCAACTCCAGATTTTATTTTAGAGAATTAATTGATGAAAATAAAAAAAACCATAGTGTGATTCCTGAAAAAAACATATCTGGAGATTTTAGAAAAAAAGTTTCATAAGGAAGTCTTAGTATTGCAATGTATGAAGTTACATGAGACATCAAAAAGGGTAGCCAATACGAATATACAAGATACCTTTCCATGTGTAACAGAACCAGAAACAGGAACTTGTGACAACTTAAGACTAATCTTGTGGCAAAAATATTTAACAACAATGAAAAAAATATCAATAAATGCAAAGCAATGCACACGAGACAACTTAGTTAAACACACACGTATCTGATACATCCTAGGGACATAGACAAAACACCTAAATCTACAGAATCACAATACAACAGAATGGTTGAGCTTGGAATGGAACTCTGGAGGTCATCTGGTTGAACCCCCTTGCTTAAGCAGGGCCACCTAGAGCTATGTCCAGACAAATTTTTAGTATCTCCAAGGATGAAGACTGCACAACCTTTCTAGGCAACCTGTTCCAGTGTTTGACCATCCTCGCAGTAAAAAAACCCAAACAAACAAACAACCCACAGTGTTTTCTTGTATGCGCAACCACTAACAGACTGTGTGAGATTTACTAGGAAATTTAGCAGTATGCTCATTTGTGTGTGTTCTTTAAGGAGAGAACTACACTAAGTGTGACTGATACAGAAAACAGTAACTGCATGATATTATTTTATTCCTGTGTTTCAAGCATTAGAGGGTATATGAATCATTAAAAGAGAACATAAGGAAGGAAAAGTACGGATTAAACAGGAATCTATTTTATGTACTAGACATTTGGGGCTAAAATTCTACCACATTTCATCCTATGTAGACACTTAAAACTGTAGAAAGTTTGACTGGATTAGAATGGCTGCACTTCATCCTAGTTTTCCCCAGAAATATGTGTCAGTATGTAAAGAACTTGGTGATCAACATGCCTAATGCACTAAAGATAGAATATTAAATAATTACATATCCCCCTACACTTCCTTAGTATAAATCGGGTGAAATTTGTTTCTTTACTGTGTGGTCTCAAGAAACTGCTTCATGTAACTGTACTAAAAGCAGAATAAAGTGATTTTATAGCTGAAAGAACAAGCTCCTGCATTCTTAACCAAGAAATCAAGCTCTGCAGGGAAAGTTGCAGTCGACCAAAACATGCAGTAAGGCTCATGGCTTATGAATTACACAGGACAGTGAAGAAATAGGTCTTTCAGGTATATAGAGAACTACCTACACTACTAAATAATAATTAAATAATTTAATAAAATAATAAATAATTGATAAATAAAGGTATCAATGGTTATAGCTACAATGCTAAATGAAAGAAAGGAGAAAGAATGTTCAAACATTGGATCCAAGTCATCTGCACTTCACCTTTAGGGCGCTCCCTGTCTCTGTTCTGAATCTTACCAACTAGCTTTCCTCAAGTCAGGTTTTATACAGTGGGTTAGTCCTTCTTGCAGAGGGTGTGAATCAGTATCATTTGGCTTCAAGGCCATGAAGCAGTGTATGTGCCTTTTTTATTAGCACTACAGTTATATCATTTATTAGCACTACAGTTGTACCATAAATCTGAGACTATGATACAGTTAAAAACCCTGGTGCTGCCAGGTTTTTTAAAATTTTTAAAATTTCTTTTGCAGTTGAGTTTTCTGCAAGCAGAGTTCTTTCTCTGCACATATCCTGAATTGCTCCTTTTTATAATGATAAATTATTTAGCACCATATTCTAATGCTTTATTTGGATGCAAGAATTAAGTGTAAAGTCACTGAAGGTCTTAATTAGGAAGACTTTCTTGAGTTATGTTTTATGTCCCCTAACAAGATTAATTTCTCCACAAAATGTCATTGTAATTACCCCCATCTTCTTACAGTGTCATTCTGGAATATAACAATCTTATGGGTAAAACACTCCTAAAATATATGAGGTACAGGTTTAGTTTCCTCTCATGTAGCAGGTCAAAAGTGCAATGCCTTTACTACTAGGTTTCTGAGTACATTTTGGGAAAGGTGTGGTGTGAAGATGGTATTTTTTTTATATATCTCTCTGAGATTATGCTGTTATATGGAACTACTACCACCACTACAACTACCTAAATTGGGGAGAAAAAAGAGGGAAAATGAACACCTAGGGATGGCTGTATACCCTAAAGGTTAAGAAACTGGTGCAAAAGAAGTGTTCAGGGTACTGGCCACAGCAACAAAGACCAAAGGAAATCCTAAGAGCAAGCTACAGATGGATTTGTCCCTCTCTTTTTTTCCCCCTATGCTCCAACCACAAGGTTAGAGAATCACATCTGTGCACTCACTCTTTTGTTTGTGATTTTTCTCATTGACTCAAAGACCATAGCTCTTTTTCCCAGGAACAGTGTAAACAGGTGGGGTTCCCTTTAACTAGAAAAAATTACCTTCTTTGTAAGCTGGCATGGTATTGCTTTTTCTAATTATTGTATTAAATGAAAAGAAAAAAATTAGATTGATGTAGTTAATAATATATATATATGTAAAGATGCCAAAATGTCCTGGTGTGACACTTTCAGAGACCTTTTGTTGCGTATTATTTCTAGATGAAATTTCAGTGGGATCTACTAAATTTAAAATAAATAAATAATTTTTTTTTTAAAAAAAAAACATATCCCTGATAGAATGTAATTTAAAAAAAAAAAAATCTTCCTCTTTTAGGAAACTAAATCTAATTAAAGCCTTGGCTGAAGCAACCCCTGAAATATATGGTGAAACAGCAAAAAGATATATGTTACATTTAGTTAACCCTGTTACACAATTTATCTAACTTGTTTCAGAACACTTTTTATTGGAAGTAATATGAATCTGTAACTTTACCTCAAAAGAAATTCTATATTGCCCAGTCAAACCAATTAATCTCTTTTTGTATGTATGTTTTGGGGTTTTTATCTCTTTTCTTCCCCCCCCCCCAGTATACCAAACACCGATATATCTTCATTGTAAGCATTGATTTCATGGCATTTTTAGGGATTGCTAAGCAGGTCCTCATTAAGTGTTAAAATGAATACCATTAGCTACATTGACATTAATAAATATCTCCTTGACTTTTGCAACACTACCTCCCACAGAACTCTGTTACCCAAGTTAGGACATTATGGTCTGCTTGGTTTTGCAACCAGATGGGTAAAAAATTGTTTGAATTATAAGGCTCAAATGATAGTTATTAATGAGTTGTACTCTACCTACAGTAAAAAGGACTGCTGCATGAGTCTGTCCTGGAACATCTCCTGTTTAACACCTTTGTCATTGACCTGGACAAAAATACAGCGTGCACCTTTATCAAGTTCGAAGAAGACTTCGAATTTTGGGGGTACTAGTTGGTAACACTAGATGACATGGTGACCATTCAGAGAGACCTGGAGAGGTTGCAGGAATGGGCCAACAGGGACGTCATTAAATTAAAACAATGCCCTGCCCCTGGGAAAGAAGAGCCTCCTGAAGCAATACAAATTGGGTACTGATGGTCTGGGAAGCAGCTCACTGCCCCTCAGGGACCATTTGGTCCCCCAAAACCCTTGGGCTCCTCCCAGGAGGGACCATGGGGTGTTAATGGCTTGTTGTAACAGTGCCACTTTCTTCTTGAGGGTCACTGGGGGGTCAATATTAAGACTCAAAGGACCATTGAAAGGGGGAGCATGACACCAAGAAGGGGTAGATGATAGGAAAATAATATCTAACAATTCTAATTGTAATACACCGATTAAGTAATTTTTGTAGTTAATCTGTTAAATATTAATCAGACTAATAAAAAAGGGTATGTTCTATTAGAATAAGATTTTCAGTGTAACAGAAGTTATTGAGCAGGAAGAAGCTGATGGAAATGAAGAGTTTTCTTCACTTTTGGGTCCATATTGGGTCATTTTTGTACATTTCAAAATTCAGTACACTTACTTGCTCTTACTTTCTTGCTCTGTAAATTCCAAATTAAATTCAAGTTTTATTATATGTGCTATGATTACTGTACGTAGTATAAATACTGCTTCTTTGGTGTGTTTTTTAAAAATAAATAATATAAATTATAAAGTTAAATTATTTAATAATAGTTATAATCATTTTAATAATCATAAATATATATACACATTTTAAAGTAAAATTAGTTTTAAAATAAAGCAAATAAACAGAATTAACAAACAAAGTCAAAGAGAGAAGTAAAGAATTGATTACTATATTGACATTTCTGAACTAACCAGTGTTTCTGGCTGGTTTGTCTGTTTTAAGAACTTAGTATTCTTACAGAAAAAGTTTCCTATTGAATTATATCATCCATTAAAAGTGGAAAATTTAACATGTTGCCCATATTACAAACAAAATATGCCCTATGGAACATGATGTGCTTTAAAAAATGCACCATGAACAGCAGACTGTGATGTTCCAAATGAAAGCATCTTAATATTAAACAAAATTTACCAGTTTTCCAAACATCAGCTTTCTCTTACTAAATTATGACCAGATTGTAAGAAACCTGGGTGAGCTTTTGAGGTTAGAAGGGGCATTACAGGCTCCAGTTTTGTTTATAATACCACTGTTTGTCACATATTACTAAAATAATAGGAAAAAAAAAAAAAAAAACAAACAGAAAATGGGTTTTAAGAGTAGATAGCAGAATACAGAGATGAAAATTGTATAGAAGATTAAATAGGCAGCAACTATAATTGTGGTAAATCCTAGTCTTCTGGATAAAGCCTGAAAGTAGAAGAAGACAAAAACTATCTGTTGTAAAAATTATCCCAAAGTATTCAGCATTGGTGCAGCCTCAAGTACTGTGTTCATCTCTGGCCCCCACAATTTAAGAAGGATGTGAAAGTCCTTGAATGTGTCCAGAGGAGGGTAACAAAACTGGTGAAAGGGCTGGAAGGCATGTCCTGTGAGGAGTGGCTGAGGACTCTGTGCTTGTCTAGTTTGGAGATAAGGAGGCTGAGGGGTGGCCTCATTGCTGTCTGCAGCTTCCTGAGGAGGGGAAAGTGGAGAGGGAGGTGCTGAGCTCTTCTCCCTGGTATCCACTGACAGGATATGTGGGAATGATTCAGAGCTGCACCAGAAAGGTTCAGACTGGGCATTAGGAAGCAGTTTTTTACTGAAAGGGTGGTCAAACACCAGAACAGGCTTCCTAGAGAGGTGATCGATGCCCCAAACCTGTCAGTGTTTAAAAGGCATTTGGACTTAATAATATGCTTTAACTTTTGGTCAGCCCTAAAGTGGCTAGACAGTTGGACTCTATGATTGTGTAGGTCACTTCCAACTGAAAATATTCTATTCTATTCTATTCTATTCTATTCTATTCTATTCTATTCTATTCTATTCTATTCTATTCCTGTTCTGTAAGAATATCAGCATTCTTGGATATCTCATGGGAAAGCCATTAAATTTATGGGCTGCATCATGAATATAACATAATTATTTTAAAGCAGTTATCCTTCTCAAGGTCATCAGGTTAATTCTAGCTCTCTCATATGGAGAAGAAATGTCACACCTTAAAAGAAGGGGGGTTTATAAATAACATGTTAAAAATCGCATAGCACAGGTGTTTGTAATTACTTATTCATAATGCATTGACATTACTGATTCCTGCCAGAATGTTTGCAAAGACTTTATTAATATTCAGAGGCATAATTTAATTTCACTTCAAAGCACTTGGATGTCACTGCAGAAGATCTTGAAAGGAGTAACTTCCCTATCTACACGTTACTTTAAAAATAACATTTTTTCAGTAAACAAGTGCTGCGGCACATTTTTAAAAAAAGACAAAAACATTTAGAAGCTGATATTTAATGAACAGCTTTGTACTTTTATAGCTTGATATTAAAGGAAAAATCTGTATTTTGTTCTGTTTTTTACATTACAAGTGGATTATATGGTGCCTGTAACAATTTGGTTTGTCTGACCTACAGCTGTGTAGACATCTTCTGATAAACTGCAACTGAAAAAAAAAAAAATAAAATTTGCTTTTTGAACATAGTTAAAACCAAAACTCTGTTTAACATAAGCTGCTGTACTGCTACCAAGATGAGAGAATTACAGAAAATTCTATCTTCCAGAACATATATATATATAAAATCATCTCAGTAATACTAATATACAGCATAGAAGATATCAGATGGTTGTTTCTTCTGACATTATTCAGTTAGATGCCAATTCTATAAAATTAAATAAAAACATCAACAAAAAAAAGTCCACTATAATTGTACATATCTTCATTTTAAAATACATGCCACATTTACTAAATAAATCTAGTAGTTTCACATGTTAAAATAACAGCTGCTAAAATATTTTCAATTATTTAATATATTTTCTGTCTTCTACATTGTTTTTATTATGGTTTTCCTACCGTTGACACCTTAGTAATATAATTACCATGCAAACTGGAATGGCTCTGGAAGAAACTCTTCAGTAATGTTACCTACTGCCCATAATACCATATCTCTTATAAAACCAAAACTGCTTAAAACACTAAGTTACTTAGCAGTCAGGAACAGCCTGTTACAGGATCTCAGCTTCATAATAAGGAGGTTCAAAATGCTGCCCAACTTAATCATATCACAGACCAGAGCATTTAAAGTTTATCAGCTGAAGAGATATCATTCTAAAAGCTACCTATGCGTTGTAGGTGATTACTTAAACTAACAAGGATGTTTCTTGCTTAGCAGGTAACAAATACACAATTTCCTAGCTTGTTCATTCCCCCTCTACCTCTGAACTATTGATTTACCATTTGTGATTTTGTTTTCAATTCAACAATTAGGAGTCTCTTTCAAACCTCCTATAGGAATTATTTGTATATCTTTATATTGAAAGCTGTTTATGGACTGCATCTTGTGGTTCCATTTTGTGTTACCTACCTCTCAGACTTTTCTGCTGTGCATCTTGACTTTCTGCTGTAGTTATGAGATTTCTGAAAAGGTGAAGAGAGACCCTTGCAGTCTGTTAAGAAAGCCTTGATGAGACACATGTTCTGATTAAAACACGGCATTTTCATGACCTTTGTCACATAATCATATATATGCTCATTCACTTTTTATGAAAATGTCCTGGCTTTGAGTGAGGGGCAGGAGTTTTTGGTAGCAGGGGAGTGGGCTACAGGGAGGTGGCCTCCTGTGAGAGGCTTCTTGAATCTTCCCCAGCTCCAAGTCAGACCCGCCTCTGGCCAAAGCCGAGCCAGTTAGCGATGGTGGCTGCACCTCTGTGAAAACATATTTAAGAAGGGGAACCTGGGAGATGTTGTAAGAACATCTGTGTGAACACTGAGATCAATGGGAGGAAGGCGACAGTGGTGGCGGGGAGGAGGGAGGTGCAGAGCTCCCCTGCAACCTGTGGTGGCAATGTCAGGGGAGCTTCACAGGACGCATACAGATGCAAAATACTGTATAGTTGAACCAGTAACTTCAGTCCCACTTTAAAAATTTTATTGAGATATTTTACCCATTCCTGGGAAAATAATAACAAAAATACCACTAGAACAAATATTTACAAAATGCCTAGAACGTGATTTACAGCTCTATTATTTAAATTAATTGGCAATCAATTAAGCTGAAATAATTAAAAACTCTAGCCTTGACAAATCCATAGAGGGAGAAGAGCTTGATAGATGAGCTGTAAGAGCATTGCCCATGTTGTTTCTTGCTATGATAGGTAGTGGTCTGATCATATCAGATATTTAACATCTTTTGTGAAGTTTTGGTTGTTTTTAGTTTCCACTGATGTGCATTTCACAAGTATAAGGATGAAATACATATGGTGCCTAAAAAGCAGAAAAAGTTATTTTGTGATACATGACACATCTACATGTAGATGTTTAAAAGCAAAGAAAAAAAAAACAAACACAAGGTTGGGGTTTTTTTGGTCGTGTATGTAGCTCAGGATTGAAGTGCAGCCTCTGTCTTATATCCTAAGGAGTCTTCATCTGTAAAACTAAACAGATATTACATTAGGAATTTGCTTTATTTCACTGGAATTTGCTTACTTGATTTAAAAAAAAAAAAAAAAAAGCCATCTAGCTGTTTTATTTTGCTAACAGAAAGCTCATATAACTTCTCTATCATAAGTAGATACCATAACCAATAATGATCATAAAATGAAGTCCTACTGGTAGCAGAAAGGCCAATATTTTACTGTGAATATTAAGAAAGTTAAGAAAAAAGTTAAACAGCATTTATTATGGAAATTCTTACAAAATCTAAACAGATACTTTTGGAAATACATTATTTATACTTAGAATACTGTTAAAAAATATTTCTAATAGAGACATTATAAAGCCAAACAAGTATCAACATTTTTTACCTCTGAACATTTTAGAGTAAGCAGAATACAATCATATTTGCACTGTAAAATTACCAATTCTTAAATAAAATATATGTATATTATGTATGTTGAACTTACGTGGATATATATACATGTGTGATATTATTTCAGATTTACAAGGCACTGGTGATAACAAAAATTCCTGATCATTTTGGAGAGGGAGATTAACAACACTAAAACCCAACACTATAAATACATTATTAACATGATTAAGAATACTAAAAAGCTAGGGAAAGTTGAAAAGTTTTCTTTAGTAAAAATCAACAACAGTAACAAATCAAGTCTCCTGCTTACTTGCTAAGAAATGTATGTAGATTTTATGATGTTTTCTTTTTGTTACCTCAAATATTCATTATAGTTATTGACTACCATATTGTTATTTTTAAAAAAGAAGGAGAAAACAGCCATGAAGTCCAGGGTGTCCTTTCGACAGCATGAATTCCTGTAGGTTCTGTATGCTTCTTGTACTTGGAACAAAAGGAGTCATGTTTACTGGCAAAGGGAAGACTGTACTTTCTGCATTGCTGAGTTATGATTTAATTTTCATTGTCTTGTTCTACAGACAGAAGCACACACATGACCCTAAAATATTTTTCATTCACCCTGCTGTCTCCATGTCACTATAACTCATACTTTATTTAAGAATAAGGTAATTTGGTCTTCACAAACCTCTACAACCCTGAGATCACTTTCCTGTCTGTATCAGAGGAGGTTGTGGTATCTCTCCTTGCTGCCTCAGAAGTTAAGGGTCATTCTCCTGATGATACAGGGCTGCACTTATATTGTAAAAGAACCCTTGAATTGTTCTTGCATTATGCCATGTCTCTGTTGCCTTGACCTTTTTTTTTTCTTTTTCAAAGGATATTAAAAGTTACGAACACTGAAATTTTAAAGGTGTGTTCAGAGTTTGTGTTTCACAAGGTGTTATACATGCACTTAAGTAGTTAGTTGTCTACTTAGGACATGTTCTGAGTCTTAGTTTACTCGGTATTTTCATTAGTGAATTGAGTGATGGGGCAGTGAATTTAATTATACATTTTATAAAGAACACAAAATTAGAAGTGTTTGGGTAATTCCTAGCATGCTTAGAAGACGATCTTAATAAAATTAAAATTTTTTTTAAAAGGAAGTAAAAAACTTGAAGCATTACAAAAAGGTAGCAAAATACAAAACCAGGGACTAAGAAAATAACTAAAACCATTTTAAAATAAAAATTTCTCAGACATAAAATGTACCATTGCAACAGTTCTTGTCTGCAGAACCCTTCATCAATTTGTTTTCAAAAAACATGCTGATCATGTCTGACATTATTTCAAGATGTATATTTTCCAGTTTCAAAATTAAGACTGTAGAGTCAATACTGATTTTAATACACCAAATATCCAGTGAACAAGATCCAATGTAATTTAGAACAACCTGGGTAACAATTGACAGATTATTTCAGTGTGTTATTTATTTAATAAGGAAAGGTATCTAAATTCTCTGGGAAAAACTAATGTGGAGAGACTTAAATGAATCATAAGCAGTTAGAAAGTCCACAGAAAAGAATGAGAAGGAATTTGAATCTGAGAAAGTATGTAGCCAAGAACTGAACAAAATAACTTGTTTTCCTTTGATTATTAGTCTTAATTATAAAAAGGATAAGAAATATGACTCACTTTTTTTTTTTTTTTTTTAATGCTGCCTTCCATGACAAGCATACAGCAAATTTTGAAAGCATGAAAGCAAAATATATGACCAATGGTACAAAGAGGTACAATAAGATATGTTCATAATGAAAAAAGTAAAAATTACACCCTAAAACACAGACTGTGAGCAGAGAGACATTCGGATAATCTTGCTGGAGTGACTCTGGAATATTTGAAGTTGTATCAGTCTAAAAGTAACTGGTAGATTTGATGGAAGGAGCTAATGTAAAAAAAAAAAAAAAAAAAAAAGCTAAGGACAGCTTTTATAAAGTTTTTCACAATTCTTGTACCACTTTGTTCTCAGTCTATACTAAAATAATATTTGAATGGTAATAACAACATATCAGCAATTTAACAGTAATAAAAAGGAAAAAAAACCTGTAGTCAGGACAATAATCCACACATTTAAATTTGTCTGAAACTTGCAGTCTTTTGGCTCCAATGATTACAGATTAGTTAATTTTTTTAGCAGATTAAGTTTCTGTGTCAGGACAGAAAGTATACAGGATTTTCAACCTCACATCACCTCTATATAGACTATGAACATATAATGTCAGCAGACCAAATTTTGTATGAACATAGTCTTTAATGATATATCAGTATGTGAAAGACACATACCACTATTTACTGGTAGAGCTATACTTTAAGTAAGCAAAAGCAATAGTCTCAATATCATTGTGTACTGAATTTGTTGTCTTGCTTAATATACGTGTGGTCTAAAAAAACCCCTGCTGAGTCTCCACAGACAACTCTGTCAGGAAACTGCTGCTTTTGAATATGAGGTATGTGTTAATTCCATTAATAAAATATTAAAGACAGATCCACCCTCAAAAAAATCCAGAACCAACAAAAACAAAAATCCCACAGAAAACAACTATGCCCCCTCCTAAAAACCTGACAGCCAATAATGATAAAAGAAAACAAAAGAGCATATGTCAAGTAAAACCAGCCAAAAGTATACAGCTTGAACATCAGTTTGATTCCTTGAAAATTATCTGTAACAAGAAAATAAAATTGGTCAGAGGATATAATACAGAAGCTTTAAAAGAGGACAAGTACTGTGCCATCCTCCAGATAAAAGGAGAGACTTACTGAGCCCCTCTCTTCAGAAACTATTGAAAGGTAACAACTCCACAAATAACTGAAATCTCTGAGAATACTCACCAAAGTGTTCTGTTGCTACCAAAACCAAACCTATGATCATGCACGTCAAACATAACTTCTCCAGGGAGCCCCCTCTTCCTACTACTCTTACAAAGCAAAGCTGTTTGCAAATTGCTCCATTTTGTGTCCCCTGTCACTACCACAGGACATAATAAAAATAGGAATTTACACAGTATACTGTTTAGCCTGCTATTTGTGTTGCATTGGCTGGTATTACAGTTCACCATTCATTTGGTACTCTCTCTATTTCATAACATAGATAATAAATTACAAGATTAATAATAACCTTACTCATGACTTCTATGTGATTAATAAAAACTGAGAAAAAAATATATTACTTATTCTAACAGCTTGTGGTAAAAAGGACACAAGATATTTGGTCCAGTGTTCTGAACTCAATTCTTTTTACACACTCTAGGGGACTGCATCTAAATTGTCAAGCTGGCACTTCAGAAAAGCATGGGAATATTTCAGATATTCTATGGCATGTCAGAGAGAACTAGAAGTCTACATAAAGGCTACTGAGCTGAGTCTTTATTCGTCACATCCTAAAGCAGACACTACATCTGGTCAGCTGAAAAGATCTCTAGACTCTATTAACTGTACTGTAGCTACATTTGCAATAGTCATCTGTGTTTTGCTTATGATGAGATATTGGTATTTTAAAGCTATTTAATTGAATCTGAAGGCGTGTATCTAAATTGGGTCAACTGAATTGCACTTCAGAAATTATTATTGGAAGCATCTAGGACAGGATACATTTGCTTCAATATGGGCATCTTTGCACATTTCATATGCTCTAAGGCAGTGTATAGTTACAGTAGTGGACCAAAGGGACACACATGCTTCTCAAGCCACAGTTGGAGACCAGGCAGAACATGAGAGACATCAATCGCTCAAGTTGTTTGTTTTTCAGCAGTTGGAATCTATCCATAAAGCTAAATGATTCTCGGCCAAGCTGGTTTTACGTAACAGTTCAAAGTTCATCAAGTCCATACTTAAATTAATGTTTCCTAAGGTTATATACTAAATAACAAGCTGATTTTCGTTAATAACTGATATCCTTGAAGATTTCATAATAACACCCTGATACTTGTACATTTGAAATGTGGTAGCTTTCTAAACCACTGTGGGCTGTGAATCATGTATGCTCTTCAGTACCTTTATGGAGGTGGTTATGAAGGTGATGATTTACTCTCACTCTTTTGACTTTGACCTGACATGCACTCACATTCTTATCGTCTGACCTTTGCTACTAGTTGGAAACAAAGATAGAGATGACAGTAGAGATGACATCTTCCCAAACGGCCTTCCAGCTGTAACTGGCTGTTTAAACCACTGCTGTAAGTGGGTTACATGTTAACAAACACAAGTCCAGAAACACCTATGCATGTCCATTTATATCTTCCAAGCTCCCATGGATAGGTTTCCTTACTCTTGTACTGGTGTCCACAATTAGGATCCAAAAGAGAAGGTGACCTATAGGGCCTTACAGAGGTTGAGCATTAAGGCAGGAGCTGTGCAATCCCAGGTGCTGCTTTCTTGTCATTACCAGACACTCTATCTGGTTTCTCTGCATTATCCTCTGTGCTATTTTGGTCCTTCTGAATTGTTACCACTGAACTGAGATTAATCTGGCTAATAGACAAGCTTTGCTTGCAGGGTGTAATTTGTCTGTTTCTCAAAAGATACTTGGTGATCTCTCCCTGTTTTAGTCTAGCACTCAAGCAGTTTTATAACTTTCAGCAACACTGTGGTGTCAAGCAAGTCACCTTCCTCCTTTGGAGGGAATACAGGCTCCTCCATAAGTGTGGGCTTTTTCCTTTTTTTTTTTTTTTTTTTTTTAACCCTCATGAGCTTCACATTTTCTCCTGCTAATTTCATTCAGACAATGCCAGTTCAATTTTCTAAACATGTGAATGCCATTTTTGGTTCAATGGGAGGTTTTTTGGCTGATGATTTTGTTTACCACAGATTACAGTGGTGCAAGACAAAGAATTAATGCTGTGAACTAATTCTACGAAATCAACGGTAAAGGAAGAATATGTCAAGATCACTAAGGCACTAAAGGTTAAATATAGGTCTTCATATACTACCTGAATGAATAGGTGTTATTTAATGCAAAGGTAGCAATATGAAAGTGATACAGAAAACATCATGACAACAATAAAAGCCTGCAAGTATATAATTTACAGTTTTCCCTTTATCTGCTAGTTATCCTATCAAAGAAATAGATGACATTTACTTAACACAGTTTCCTCTTGGCTTACTATATTGGCCATTTTTAACCCTTAATGTTTCTCAAAAAAACCCTATAAATTATTGTTATTCATGCATTTGTGCCTCCTTTGTCCTTGATAAACACTAAAGATTCAAGGACTAGTTGATTAACTCAGTTAATTGTTTAAATACTCTAGAGCAAACAGTCAGGCTCCATCAACTTAGATATGTATAGCTTTTGCATGGTATTCTTCCATCTAATTCTTGATACTAGCTAGCAATCCTCATCTATTAACTCCATTAAATATCACAATTAGCAATGTTCAAAGATAGGCTTTATGGCCTCTAATTGTATCCATACAAATGTGCAATATCTAGTATAGAAGACATCTGGAGTCAATGTCAGAATAGAGGGAGGGAAGCAGTAGCTGAGTCTATTGAATCTGAAGAAGATATTATGGACCAATTACAGGAAGTATGCTCCTTTTTTCCTCCATTGACTATGGAGAGTGTTGAGAGCTTGCTTCAACTGCCACACAGAAGCAGCTGCTGATTTTTGTAATATCCTTGGGGATTCCAGCTGGCACTCCTGGTGTAGCATAACATGTGTTGAACAGAATGGAATAATCACATCCCTTGGTCTACTGGCTATATGGTTGCTCATGCATTCCAAGACATGGTTTGCCTTCATTGCTGGAAGAGGTCATGTTCAGTTCACTGTTCACCAGCACCCATAGCCAGTCACACCCCAGCCTGTACTGCTGGTTGGGATTACTCTAACTCAGATTTTCACATTTACCTCTGTAATGTCTAATGTAACACTTCTTGGCTAAATCTTCCAGCCTCTGAGGTGTCCCTATATTCCTTCTTTTCAGTTTATCTATCTCTCCTCTCAGTTTGGTATCATCTGTAGTAAGGCTGCATTTGATCCCATCATGCAGATCATTCAAGAGGATAATTAATAGTATCGCACCTTGTATGAACTCTTGAAGCAACTCCACTGTGACTATCTGTCAGTTTGAATCTGAACCAACAGGACAGTTTAGTCAGTTTTCATTCATCTTTTGGTCAGTTTTCCAGTCTATCTTTTTTTTTATCAGCTTCAACAAGAATGTTAAAAGAGATTGTGTCAAACACCTTGTAAAATTTGAGGTAGATGGATGTCCATTGCTCTTTTCCATTCACTGAAAAAAGTATTTTATCAGAGAAGGCAGTCAGGTTAGTTAAGTACAAATTATGCTTGGTAAATTCATACTTTTCCCAATCTCCTTCTTGTCTTTCATCTGTGTGGAAATACCTTCCATCTGGACCAGTTCAGTAATTCTCCCAGGAACTGAAGTAAGGCTACCTGGTCTGTAAGTTTCTGCACTTTCCTTTTTCGTGTAGATGGATATGGCTGCACCTCGATTCCTGTGTTCAGTTTTGGGCCCCTCACTACAAAAATGATATTGAATGACTCAAGCGTGTCCAGAGAAGGGCAACGAAGCTGGTGCAGGGTCTAGAGCACAGGTCATACAAGGAGCGGCTGAGGGAACTGGGGGTGTTTAGTCTGGAGAAGAGGAGGCTGAGGGGAGACCTCATCACCCTCTACAGCTACCTGAAAGGAGGCTGCAGAGAGCTGGGGATGAGTCTCTTTAACCAAGTAATAAGCAATAAGACAAGACGTATTGGCTTCAAATTGTGCCAGGGAAGGTTTAGACTAGATATTAGGAAGCATTTCTTTACAGAACGGGTTGTTAGGCATTGGAATGGGCTGCCCAGGGAGGTGATGGAGTTCCCATCCCTGGAGGTATTCAAGAGTAGTGTCTACATAGAGTTTAGAGATATGGTAAAGTTAGGAACTCACAGTGTTAGGTTAATGGTTGGACCGGATGATCTTCAAGGTCTTTTCCGACCTAGATAATTCTGTGATTCTGTGATGTAATATTTATGCTTTTTTGGTCATCTGGGACTTTTCCTGATCTCAGTGATCTTCCAAAAATGAAAGAGAATGGCTTTGCAATGATGCATTCTAACTGTCTTCAGATGCCTCCCATCGGGTTCCATAGACCTTTACATGTCCAATTTGTATATATGGTCATGAGCTTAGCCCTTCCCTACTGTTGATGGTCCACCATTTGCTTTGTCATTTCTTCTTGGAATACAAGTTTCTATGCTTCTTCTGAGCATAGAAACTCAGAAGCTTACCCTTATAGACCTAGGTGAAGACAACACTGAGTATATTAACCTTCTCTGTGTCACTCGTAACTTGACAGCCCAATTCAGCAGCAGTCTTATGTCTCCCTTGTGCTTATGCTTGCTTACTAACATAAGGATGGAAGCATCTCTTGCCAGTTTGAGACCCAGATGAGCTTTTGCTTTCCTAACTGCATCTCTTCATGCTCAGGTGATATTTCTGTATTCTTTTTTTGGATATTTGCCTATCTTTCCTTGTCTCATATGTTTTGGGGGTGGTTTTTTTTGCATTTGAGATTTCCTAATAACTTGCTGTTTAACAAGGCTAGTGTGGCATGTTGACCTTGGCTGGATGCCAGGTGCCCACCAGGACAGTCCATCACTCCTCACCTCAGCTGGACAGAGAAGACGAAATATAATGAACATTTGTGGGTTGAGATAAGGATAGGGAGAGATCACTCATCAATTATTGTCATGGGTAAAACAGACTTGAATCAGGGAAATTAATTTAATTTATTGTCAATCAAATCAGAGTAGGGTAATGAGAAAGAAAAAAAAAAACAAAACTAAAACCACCTTCCCCCTACCCCTCCCTTCTTCCCAGGCTCAACTTCACTCCTGATTTCTCTACCAACTCCCCTCTCAAAAGGTATTGGGGGAGGGAGAATGGCCGTTGCAGTCAGTTCGTTAGATATTGTGTCTGCCTCTCCTTCCTCCTCACAGGGAGGACTCCTCTCACTCTTCCTCTGCTCCAGCATGGGACCCCTTTCACAGGAGACAGTCCTCCATGAACTTCTCCAACAAGAGTCCTTTCCATGGGCTGCAGTTCTTAATGAACTAGTCCAGCACTGGTCCTTTCCATGGGGTGCGGCCCTTCAGGAACAGACTGCACCAGTGTGGGTCTTCTGCAGGGTCACAAGTCCTCCAGCAAACCCTCTTCATCATGGGCTCCTTGCTTTCCATGTGTCCACAGGTCCTGGCAGGAGCCTGCTCCAGCACAGGCTTCCCAGAGGGTCACAGCCTCCTTCGGGCATCCACCTGCTCTGGTCTGGGCTCCTCCATGTGCTGCAGGTGGAGATCTGCTCCCCCGTTACCTTCCATGGCTGCAGGGGCACAGCTGCCTCACCATGGGCTGCACCATCGACTGCAGGAGAATCTCTGCTCCAGTGCATCAAGTACATTCTCCTCCTCCTTCTTCACTGACCTTCCTGTCTGCAGAGTTATTTCTCTTATATTCTCACTCCTCTCTCCTGGCTGCTGTTGCACAGCAGTTTTTCCCCTTAAATATCTTATCACAGAGGCGCTACCACTGTCACAGATGTCTCGGTCTTGGCCAATAGCAGGTATATCTTGCAGCTGGCTGGCAGTGGCTCTATCAGACACAGGGAAGCTTCTAGCAGCTTGTCACAGAAGCCAACCCTGTAGCCTCCCCACAACCAAAACCTTACCACACAGACCCAATACAGGTGATTTATTAGTATGCCTGTTTATTTTTTCCATTCAAGGGGATGGATCACACTTGTGTTTAGAGAATGCTGTTCCTGAAAATTTCAAAGCACTTCTGAAATTCTTTTTGTCCTCCAAGACAAGATCCCTTTGGCTTGCTCCTAACAGGCCCATGAACAATCTGAAATCTGTTCTTCTGAAGTCTGTATGCTGGGTTTGGGGAGGGGGGGGATGATTTGGTAGCAGAGGAGGACACTACAGTGGTGACACCCTGTGAAAAGCTTCTTGAAGCTCCCCCAGATCCAAGCTGGACCTACCTCTGGCCAAGGCTGAGCCAGTTAGCAATGATGGCTGCATCTCTGCAATAAAGTATTTAAGAAGGAGAACCTGAGAGGGGGTTGGGACTTGTGAGGAGGTGTTACGAGAAAGACACCTATGTGGACACCAAGGTCAATGGAAGGAAGGAGGAGGAGTGGGAGGTGCACCATAGCAGAGAGCCCCCTGTATCCTATGGTGAGACAGTAGGGCCGCCCTCTCTGCCACCCATGGAAGTCACTGGTGGAACAGAGATCTGCCTGCAGCCCATGTAGGACCCCACACAAGACTAGATGTCTGAGCCCAAAGGAGGATGGGACTTGGGAAGAAGAAGCGCCCAGTGTTGTAGTTTGGCACTGTGAGGATTGTAACACTCAGGGGCAACCCATGCTGGAGCAATCTGGGAATGGCTGAAGCCCATGGGAAGAACTCATGACAGAGGAAGATCGTGGAGGACTACCCCCTGTGAGAAGGGAACCATGTGGGGCAGGAGAAGAATGTAGAGTGCACCCTCCCAAAGAGGAAGAAGCAGCAGACTGAGCAAAAACTCCCCATTCCCTGCCCCTTGCAGTGCTGGAGAAGGAGGTAGAGATATTGGGAAAAAAAATGAGCCCAGGAAGAAGGGAGGGGTGAGGGAAAATATTTTTAAGATGTGGAAATGCTTCTCATTGTTCTTCTCTGTCAGTTAAGTGTCATTGTTGTTAGTGTTTGAGTTAAAGTGATATTCTTTTTTTCTTTTCTTCCCCTAACAAGTCTGTCTTTTGCCCCTAACCGTAATGGGTGAGACACCCCTCCCTTATCCCAATTCCTGAGCCTTTGGATTCATTTTCTCCTTCCCAGCACTGGGGAGAAGGAGTCGGTGAATGACTGTGTGGTACTCACTTACCATGACAGTCTCTGATCTTTATTTCTTTACTTGTCTTTCTCATGCCCCTTAAGACCTTAACCTCTAAAAGTTTAGGGTCACTGCAGACAAAGCTTCTCTTGACAGTCATATCTCCAAACAGTTCTAGGCTATTTGCAAGCACTAACTCCAGAGGAGCACAAATCCTTGTTGCCGTACTCATGAACTGTGTTAAGAAATTGTCTTTGACACCATCCAGAAATCTAGATTACCTTCAGTCACTCAAACTACTATCTTACACTACACACAGTCCCTCCTCCTCTTCTCCTCTTCTATCCTCTGGCTTTCTGTAAATGGAACTGTTATTTTTACTGTATTATTTTTACTCTGAAATGTACTTACAAAGCTTTTTTTTTTCTCTCTCTCTCTCTCTTTTTTTTTTTTTTTTTTTTTTTTTAAAGTCCCTGTGTAGCTGCAACTGATTTCGTGGTTATATTTTTCTGATACAATCCTTACATGCTTGACCTATTCTTTTATAGTAGTCTTCAGTCATGTCCTTATTTTCAGATTTGTATGATTCCTTTTTAACACATTTTAAAGTCATTACAGTGCTCATTATACAGCCATTACATTATTTCAGTATTCCTTCTAGCTTTCCTCAGCAATAGGATATTTTGCCCCTAGTTCATTCATCTTATTTTGCTGCTCCTACCTTTCATTTCCTGCATAATAATACCTTTTCCTGATTATTATTCTTACCCATATTACTTTCCAACTTCAGATGTTCAATGATTTTCCTCTGATGATTAAAAAAAACCTACCAGAAATCTAAGGTAGCTTCTCCCCTAAAATTTTCTTCCATTTTATGGATCAAGACATTTTTCCAGAACATTTAGACTGTCTGTTCTGATAGATTTATCTTCCAGCAGAGATCCAGATATTTGAATCTCTCATGGACAGCACATCATATTTTCTGAATACGTGTATTATAATGTATCAGTATGGCCCTGAGTTTACTCCATCTAAGCAAAATCAGGTGAATGTGTTTTATATTTGATTTTAAAAGATAAAACTATGATATAATAATGGTGGTATTTAACTGTATTGGGTCAAATAACACCTGATCTAAACATGTTAAGTTCTTATCATCAAAGGGATCGATTGATTTCAGTAGAGTAAATATAGGTCAAATGAGTAAATCTGTGGACTTTCTTTTCCTGTGACTATCTCATATAACCAAACATTATATCTTTGCTTCCTAACTTATACCAAACAGAGTATAAATTGATTTCTTGAAACTCAAAAAAGATTAGTTGATCTTTTGTTATTTTGAATATTAAAATAACCTTGAAAGTTTCAAAGACATGGGAAACAGTCAAAACAGAAGAAAAAAATATAAATCAAAGTATTAGTTTCTTTAATAGTTTTAATGAGTGACACTGTGTCACTAGTATTCTGTCACTGTGTTTACCAGAAAATTACATGTTTAGAAGGAAGTGCAGATGAACTGAATGAAACTTCCCTACATTTCACAGAACAGAACTACTAATTTAAAGGACATGACAAAAAAGACTACATAATTTATGTGCTTACTAAATTAATATTAATTACTCAATAGAAGCCTATTAAATGTAATATCTTTCTACTGATACATGGTCTTCAAAGTAAGATTCTCTGGACCACATAGGTCATAAATATTTGGGGCTGCAAAAGACCTTTAAAGGTCATCTAGTCCAAACCCCTGCAATAAGCTGGGACACCTTCAAGTAGAGTGGGTTGCTCAGAGATCTGTCCAACCTGACCTTGAATGTTTACAGGGATAGGGCACCTACCACCTCTCTGGGCAACATTTCCAGTGTTTCACCATCCTCATTGTAAAATATTTTTTCCTGATACCTAGTCTAAATCTACCTTCTTTTAGTTTAAAACCATTACCCCTTCTCCTATTACTACAAGCCCTAGTAAAAAGTTTGTCATGGTCTTTACTATAAGCCCCATCTAAGTATTGGAAAGCGGCAATAGGGTCTTCTTGGAGTCATCACTTCTCCAGGCTGAACAACCCCAACTCTCTCAGCCTTTCTTCATAAAAGAGGTGTTTCATCCCTCTGATCATTTTTGTGGCTCTCTTCTGGACCTGCTCCAACAGGTCCATGTCTTTTCTGTACTGAGGGCTCTAGACCTGGACACAGCACTCCAGGTGGGGTCTCACCAGAGCAGAGTAGAGGAGCAGAATCACCTAACTTGACATGCTGGCCACCCTCCTCTTGATGCATCCCAGAACAGGGTTGGCTTTCAGAACTGTGAGCACACATTGCTGGCTCATGCCTAGATTTTCAAACACCAGTACCCCCAAGTCCTTCTCTGGAGGGCTGCTCTCAATCCCTTAGTCTTTCAGCCTGTACTGATACTGGGGGTTGTCCTGACACAGGTACAGGACCTTGCACTTGGCCTTGTTGAACCTCATAATGTTCACATGGACCCACTTCTCAAGACTGTTCAGGTCCCTCTGGATGGCATCCCATACCTCAGGCATGTCAACTACACAACTTGATGCTGTCTGCAAACCTGCAGATGGTAATCTTGATCCCATTGTCTGTATCACTGATGAAGATATTAAACAATACTGGTGCTGGTACAAACCCCTGAGGGACACCACTTGTCACTGAATTCCATCTGGACATTGAGGCATTGACCACTACACTCTGGACGTGATTGTTGTGGTGGTTTAGACCCTGTTGGGACCCGAGACCACGCCACCGTTGTCCCTCCCCCACCCTCAGACCGGATGGGGCAGGGAGTGAGATAAAAAAAAACCCGGGGTTGAGATAAGGAATAATTTAATACAACAGTGTAACAAATAATAAACCGAACAACAGCAATAACAGTTATAATAATGAACAGAATAAGAGATATACCGCACGGAGTACAGCAAGTGAGTACACCAACCACGAACACCACACGTACCCGCAGCTCTTTCCACGCTTGGTGCCCAGACCTGACCTCAGCATGGTATTGAATAACAAGCCTAGAGCTCCCTCCGCACATCCTGAGGAAACTTAACCCTATCCTAGCTGAACCAGGACAACCATCCAACCAGTTCCTCATCCACTGAACAGTCCACCCATCAAATTTGTCTCTCCAATTTAGAGAGAAGGATGTTGTGGGGAATGATGTCAAAGGCCTTACAAAAGTCCAGATAGAAAACACCCGTAGCTCTTCCCTTGTCCATTGATGTAGTCACTCCATCACAGAAAGCCACTCAGTTGGTCAAGCAACACTTGCCCTTGGTGAAGCCATGCTGGCTGTCTCAAATCACCTCCCTGTCTTCCATGTGTCTTAGTATAACTTCTAGATGGATCTGTTCCATGGTCTTCCCAGGCACAGAGGTGATGATGACAGGTCAGAAGTACCTAGGGTCCTCCTTTCTGCCCTTTTTAAAAATGGGTACAATTTTTCCCTTTTTCCAGTCACCAAGGGCTTCACCTGACTGCCATGACTATTCAAATATGATGCAGTGTCTCTTGGTAACTATATCAGCCAATTCCCTCAGGAGTCTGGAAGCGTCACATCAGGTCTCATAGACTTATGTATGTTCGGGTTCCTCAGCTGGTCATGGTCTTCTCTTACAGTGGGAGGGTCTTTGCTCCCCCAGCCCCTGTCTTGTAGTCCATCCACTAGAGAGTTGTGGGAAGAGAGATTGCCAGTGAATACTGAGGCAAAAATTTTGCTGAGAACTGCAGCCTTCTCCTCATCTGTTGCTATGCGTCTGCCACATACTTTATCCTGTGTTCTTATTTTCGTATTACCTTCATATTTTCCATGTATAATCAGACTGTACATAATTTAAGATTACTTCTGGTATATTTCAAAATGCTGTATTTTTGAAATAATAGTGTTTTAACTGAACACGAACTAGTTTCCAGTATTAGGGGATCAATTCAACAGGTTGGGAAAATGGACCAACAGGATTATTAAGTTCAACAAAGGGCAATGACAAGTCCTGCCTATAGTGAGGAATAACCCCATGCACCAGAATGGACTGGAGGGTAAATGGATGTAAGACAGCTCTGCAGAAAAGACCTGTGGTTTCTAGAGTACAGCACATTGACCATGAGTGAGCAACGTACTCTCACAGCAAAGGAAGCCAGCAGTATCCCAGACTGTGTTGGGAAAAGTGTTACCAGGATATCAGGGGAGATGTTCCTTCTCCTCAGCCCAGGTAAAGCCTCACCTGGAGTCCTGAATCCTGAATCTGACCTCCTAGTGCAAGTGAGGTATGGAAATACTGAAGAGAATCCAGTGAATGACCATGAGGATGATAAAGGGAAGGAAGATTTTGTTATAGAAAGAGACTGAGACATCTGGGATTGTTTAGCCTGGATCAGGCAAGGCTCAGGAGGGAATCTTATATGTGTAAATACCTTATAGGGGTGAGTAAAAAATATTGAGTCAGACTCTTCCCAGTGGAGGCAACAGCACAAACTGAAATATAAGATATTCTGTTAAATATAAGAAAAAGTGTTTTTTATTATGATGGTGATCAAACACTGGAACAGGTTGCCCAGAGAGGCTGTGATATCTTCATCCTTGCAGATACTCAAAACCCAACTGGACATGGCCCTGAGCAATGGGATCACATGGTGTCTGTGATCCTGCTTTAAGCAAGGTGCTTGGACAAAATAATCTCTGGAGATGTCTTCCAGTCTCAACTATTCTGTGATTCTCTAGTATTTGACAATATTTACTTAAAATTTGCTGTAACCTTGAATGTGTTTCCTAGTATTTTTGGTTTTAATACTGAAATCAGAATAAGATGAAGCTACAGCTGAAGATAAATTACCTTAAGAATAAAAGCAAATATTTAAAGAAAATAAAAAGTATCTAATAAAAATGTCTCTTGAAGGATGATAATATAAATGTAGTAGTTTGCTAAAACATGGTATAATAATTATCTCTTTTCTCTTGAAGAAAAATTGAATAGCTTACTTTTAATTGACATTAGTGTTTCTTAATGTAAAAAAAAAAAAAAAAAGAATAAAAAAAGATAAATAGATTAATAACTAGGTAAGTGTTGAGCTTTGTTTTCAGCCCAAAAATAGAGAACAACCAGTATTTGCTACATCTGCACGTTTTGTGCAACTTTATCTTTCTTAAGATTTTTTTTCTTGATCAATTTTTTTTTTTAGTGTTTTTATATCTTTATTTCCTGAATATCTATCAGGCAAAAGAAGGAATAAAGTTATAAAAGCTGGTTACAATCAAAACCCTCTGAACTATTATATAATGTCCTGAGCTATGATTGCATACTAGACTACCAATATGCAGGGGGTGTTTTTTGACCTAACATTAACTACAGTGTGTTTTCTTTGACAAATTCTCATTTACACCACCTTCAAATTTTATTGTCATACTTGTAATAAGATTTTAATGTCTAAGACTTATTCTGTGATTTTTTTTTTTTTTTTTTTTCCAGTGGGAGAGGAGGACATTCAGGGCCTCTCAGCAGACACTCATCATCAAACTTAATGGACTTATTTTGTATAAAAATTAAAATATATTTATACATACACTGCTGCTTTTCCTTCCTTGCTTGTGATGCAAGCCTTAAAGCATCTGCTTTTCTCCCTCATAACCCATGATTTTTCAAGACTGCCCCCACCAAGGCTAGATTTTTTGAATATTTCTTTTAAAAAAATATATATAATAAAATAAGGTTTCTTTTACTATAGAATTTTCAACAACAGAACATGCAGAAAAACTTTTCATGTGTTCATAATTATGATCAATTGTTTCTTATTTAGGGCCTGCCCTATCAAAATACTTGAACAGCTCCATTTAAGTCAAAAATATTGCCAATTAAGCAAACAATATATATTAACATCAGAAATTTACTCATGCTGTATAAACACTTTGCTGAACGGGGGCCATGTCTGACACTGGAGGGTAGAACACAAACCTGCCAGATTATGACTTCTGGTAAAAAAGGAGATTAAGTTTTTCCTTCTTGGTTGATTTGTGGGCAATACTTTGCAACCAGCAATCATATCTCTAGTGCTATGTATGCTAATATTTTTAACTTTAGATTTTTTTTCATATAAACTGGTAATATCCCACATACCCATGAGTGAAGTACTATGAAATGCCACTCTTCAGTATTACATAGATAATTGGATACATTTTATTGATTGTCAACACATTAGAGAAATATAGCATTTCAAGCTAAAATACTGTAATTTTTCCAGTGGTAACAGTCTGAAGAAGCAAGGATAACACAAAATAGGACATATAGCATAGTTAGTGTGATTTTCTATGATACTGTGAGACAGATATTTACATTAAAATATTGCAACATAATTCTATTTTCTTTTATGGAATATTTCTTTCAATATATAACCCAGGAAGTTTTAGAAAGTGAAGTAATAATTTTCTAGAGTCATAGAAATACAGTAATAATTTTCTATCCTTCTATTACTTAGATGTAGAAAAGTTGAAACAAACCAAAAAACCAAAAGAAAAAACAAACCAAACAAAAATCCCCCATGCCTTCCACTGAGATTTTTAAAGAGACAAAGATTTAAGACAATTTAAAAAAAAAAAAGTGTTTTTCCTCCAAATAGTAATAACTGTGACAACAGCTTTGCCATTTCTACGTACAAGTTTAAGAAAATATAAAGTACTGAATGTGGTCAGTATTTAATTTTGACATAGACATTTACTGAGAATTTCCAACTGCCAGAACTTCAGAGATTCCAGGCATTTGAATATAGTGGACTGGTGAATTTTATTTTCATTTTCCCCTTGCCATTCTTTTTTTTTTTTTTTTTAATTTTGGGGGAAAAAAAGGTTTTGCATACCAGGTGTGCATAATGACTCTGTAGAAATTTGTTAGTTAGGCAACTTAATTCTCTGGGGCTGCTGTATGTTTTGACCAGAACCCAATCCGTAACAATACTTTACAGTGTGTATGCCAGATAGGAATGAATGGGGTTTTTCTGAAGTTTTTAGCAGCTTCTTGGAGCTGTGATGGATTTGTGCATCTTACATAAATTTTGGCATGCCCACATAAACCTTGAACTATTTACAAGAAGTAATGAAATGGAGCTGTTGAAGAGAGGTAAGAGATACACAAAGGAGACGAAACAGATCATTTATCAAATAGATAAAGAATGACAGTCAAATGTAGTAAGTGGTAGATCTAGGAACACAGTGTTAAGCAGATGGAAAATTTAAAGGGTGTCAAGCTTAAAGGGAAGAACGCAACAGTAGTGATGTACCACAGGGCATGGTTCCCAGCACCAATCAGAGCAGCTACCTTGGCACATCAGACATCTCCCCTCAGTGTAACCTCTACCTAAAGGATGCTGCCATCCAAGTCTGGGAGTGTCCTGTGCCTCTCACTGAGACTGAGGCATGTGGCCTTGACTGTAGGAGGTGTGTGCTGGTTAGTAATCCCTTGAATTGAGCAGCTATAAGAGGAGGTAAACAGACTGTGCAGCACCAAGAATGACAAAAAAGGAATTAACAGGTGATTCATAGAAGCTCTTCAGAGATGACAGCCTGAGTCCCCAGTTGCAAAGAAAGAAGAGCAGCCAGGGACTGTGCTTCATCAAATGGCAAATGGAGACTTCCAAAATGGTGAAGACTGGGAGCATGTGACTTCTGACAGTAGGACGATGTCTCCTTTTTCACCCAGAGACCTGAAACTGCAGAATAGCTCAGTGGCCTGGTGCCACACACAGTGAAAAAAGCTCTGCCTGGGGAAAGACCACAGGGTCACACCTGAACTGTGCATCGGCACCAGGGAAGTGGTGGGTAATCTTTATGGGAGATTCCCAACTGCAGTGGTGGAGACTCACATCTGCCTGCCTTACTTGTTGTCTGGGAAGATTTATTCCATTCTGGTGATTCTGATCAGTCTTTTCCAACCCTCAGACTATTTCTCTACCTTGGGTGGGCATGCACAGTACTGCCAGGGGAAACCCTGAGCATATAAAGTGACCTAGGTGGTTCCAGAGACAAGGGGAAAGGGCATAGGGTCCCAGATGGCATATCTTCAGTCTTGCCAATTGAGTCAACAACAATCCATTGTTACTTATTTACTTATGTCAGAGATAATAGTGAAATTCCTATGACATAATGTATTTTCTGCAGTTTAAAAAGTAAACCAATAGTTTATCCTCTGTTGAAATACGGGACAAGTCCACATTATGACCCTTATTATGTGAAATATGTAAAACAGTGGTTTATTTTCCATTTCAAAGATATCAAGTGTAACTTAGCTTAATTTAGAACTGGAAAATTTGGCCCATATATTGTGTAACACCAGATTGTTAGCTTCTCAGTTACGTCAAATCATCAGCTTATTACTAAGGCAGAATCTCAGGCTTTGCAGCAACCTGGACACTGGAAGAGAATTATCCTCAAAGGTCACTAAGATGCAGAAACAGTATAGATATCTGAACATTTATATAATGGGGCAAGCAGGCAAAATTAGGTTGTGGGTTTTTTTTGGAGAGAGGGCAAAATGCACACACTCACCCCAAAGTCCTTACTGCTTTTAGTGGAAGTCAGTTTTTATTTCTAGTATCTCAATTTTTCAGAGGCACTCAAAGTGTCTTATAAATTACTATTCTGAATAGATAATGAAAAGCTTCTGTTTCTATTCAGGACTTTTTGTAATTTGGGTTTATGAGAAAAAAGGTTAGAGAAAAAGATCTGAATAATACTTGAAGTTCTTCATAGTATTCATATTCCACACATATTTTACATTTTCTTGGTTTCTTATTATCCTGCTTTTTTCCAAGCTAGCGATGGACTCATACCACTGTAAGGGACTGTGTCAGCCATTTTGTCTCAGCATTGCTGTTACACTATTACAAACCACCCCACGCCCCCCCCGCCCCGATCCTCGGGGTGGTGTAAGGTGGCAGCTCTCTGTTTCAGCTCCACGCCATCTCATAGGCCAGGCCTCGACATCCTATTGCCTGGAGGACAAAATCTGCCCAGAGTTAGGAAAGCTGCACCTGTGTGCGGGGCAGGAGGACAAGGGGCATGTGCAGAGGTGTCGATGGCTGACCTCCCTCCGGTATGACCATCGTGGGCACCTGGACATGTGCACATGGGGGAGCACGGGGCAGTGCGTATGTGAGTATGTTAATGAGCTCTGTAGCAGTGGGTGAACTGATTGTGGGGACTGGATAAAAGGGACTGTGTGGTCTTCTCTGGAGATTTTTCCCATGACCTGCTGGGACACATCCCCCCCCCATCACCTGCTAGGACCAGACCAACAGGACACCACTGGACTCATGGTGGTAGTAACTAATCCTGATGCATCTCTTTTTGTTTGCTTGCTTAGGTATTCTAACTTTTCATTTCTTCTCTCTATCCTATCAGTATTATCAGTGGTTTCATGAAATAAAGCTCATTTGCATCTTAATCTCGCTCTTGGGATCGTTTAAGAACCCTCCCCGATATTGTATTGGGACATTTTAAATTGGCGTCATAGATAGGATCCCTAGAGGTGAGAGTGCTGCACTGCCTTTCTGTGTTCAATGCAATCGTCTCAGGACGTGTTACATTAAGGTGTGACCTCCTGAGAGTGAACACGGGGAAGAGTGGACAGTGATACTGCATTTGTGTTAGCATAAGGTGTGACCTCCTGAGAGAGAAAAGGGGGAACTTGGATATTAATGTGTGACCCTCTCAGGACAATAACCCCTTTGTGTTAGGGAAAAGGAAAAGAATGGCTGCCCAGAAGGCAGCCGATGGTTGCGACTATGCGCCCTCATATGTTGAAGGAATAGATAAATTATATGATCTTTTTGAGTCGCACCGAACTCGCCCCTCACTCCGGGGACAAGATTGAGAAAAACCCCACTGTTTTCAACCACAGATGGATAGGATAAGAGTATCGCAGAAGGAAGCTAAGGTTAGGAGGGGGAAAGGAAAAGCTATAATTTATGCAGTGTTGGGAATGAGTCTGGCAGCTGTGGTGGAAGAGAGAAAGCAGAAGTCTTGTCAAACTGATACTGTAATAGACTCCCTGCAGATGGTGATACAGACCCTGCAGGAACAATTAAAAGAAAGTAAACAATTGCTAGAGGGGGAAAGGAACCAAAATATAGTATTAGAGGAGGAACTGAGGAATCAGCTTTTGAGGGAGGTGGATACACAGGTGAAGGTAGAAGTGAAACTTTCACAGAAGGGGATACAGCAAATTTATTCCCAAGGAGATTTGCAGAAGGCAAAAGAAACAGTAGAAAGCCTCCCCCATATGTATCCGCTGGTTAAAACAGAGTATGTATATGAAGACAATAGTGATAACCATCCTCAGGTTATCACCAAAGAGGTCCCATTTACAAAAACTGAATTAGCAAAGATGTTGCAAGGACTACAAAGGAATCAGAGACAGAGTATGCATGAGAGTGTCTTTGTCAAGAGGGGGTGGAATTTTGTTTTCAGAAAAAGAAGCAGAAGGATTTTGGGGTCCTGGTGTGTTTCTAACCACCGGCGACCGCCGAGCCCCATGGTCATTGACTCAGAGAGTTGCATATTGGGCCGCAGGGCTGAACCCCTTGGAGAGGGGAGATCCCCTTGCCGTAACAGGTACAGTGGATCAGTTAGTGGAAAGTGTGCAGAAGGCAGCCTATCATTTTGTAGCATGCATAAGAATCAAAATTATACTTTTATATTCACATATGATTTTAAAATATCCTTTTTAATCCCCATGTGTAGTTTATAACATCTTGCATGTTTGTGTAACTAGATTTTTGTATATATTTTCAAATAAAAGAAATATCCATTCTCCCAGAACAGTGAATGAAACATATGTAAAATACATGTGTTCTTGTCACTAAGACAGGTCAACCAACAACCAGATGTAAGATTTTTCTCTTTGAAAATACCAAATAAGCTCCTTAGGGAATAAAATCTACTCATTATTACACAGCAGTTTAAATCCATTGTGAATACTGCTATTTATTAATAACAAAAACAATAGCAGAAATAAAATAATAGCTATTACATTGTCATATTGTTGTTACTGTTGTTATTACTGCTACTGGCATTTGTACTTAATTTCAACTGTTAAAATTAGAACCTCTTGATCTACCTATACAGATATACAGAAAGATTTAGACTATGAGAATTTTCTTACACTTTAAAACATGCAAAAAGGACTTCAGGTAGAATTTATATCCTCATATCTGATGCCACAGGAACAGCAGTCCATCATCATCCAGCTGTGGAAGCCTGAAATTAATGAATCCTTTTCCGGTCAGTCTGAAAGTTTCCTTGTTCCACTAATTTAGATGTTCAGCCTAACTACTCTACTCTAAAGTGAGTGGTTCAAGTATTTAGGAGTAAAGCTGTAACAAAATGTCAGTGACAATTGGAGTTCAAGAAGAAAACCACGGAAGTCACAGAAAAATGCGATTCAATAACCATGTTATTAAAATGGGATTCAATAAGCATGCTTAACAGTACACTGACATGGTACAAAAGCATATTTACTAGAATACCAAGTTAAACACGGATGCAACATACACCTGCATTGACAAATTACAGCAAGGGTATTTCTACCACTCTTTGAACAGTAGGCTTAAAGCATTTGCACACAGAGTAGGAGACATGGACTCTTGTCCTTTTGTGAATGAAAGGAATAGAAGCTGTTGTTCCCATTTCCCAGGTGAGTATACTAGCCACTAAGCTAGAAGTAAGGATGAATAGGAAAAAGGGAAATGTTCAGTACCCCAATTCACCAACTGAAGTGGGCCCCTTAGGGGAAAAGAAGAAGAAAGGTTCAGGACACTGCAATCCTAATGGCTGGGCTTTTTCTCAAGCAAAGCAAATACTACCTACTTTGTATTGTTAATGAGGAGACAAGGATGGAAAAAAATAGGGAGTTTACTGGGCACTAGAGAACACAGAATAATTAGAACACAGGATTATACTCACATACTTAAGTAAACTTTTGGAATTACAGTCAGTAATGCAAAAAGTAGCTGCAAATACACTTTATTTGTAGTCCAACTGTCTGCTAAACATCCAGTAGGATAAACAGGTATTGCATTTGTTTATACTTTTTTGTTGTTTTATTTTGCTGGTTTTTGAGTACAACGTTGAATGTCATTAAGTGGTAGATGACATTTAAATATTTTTAATTTAAATACAGTGGGAAAATAGTTTTTAAACTCCCAAAATTATAAACTATGGCTCACAGACTCAATTGATTAAACACGTTTCATCCCCATTATTCTGTTTTCTGCATAAAAAATCTGATATTTTTCCAGAATTATATTTCTAGCATTTTTTTCTTTTTAATCTTCCTGTATTCTTCTAATACTTTTTCATGAATGAGAATAATTTAATCTTGTAGGAGCTTCCCTTCTGGCAATTTAAAATCATTAGCTAAAACATTTTCTGGATTAGCAAAGACAGATATAGATAAACATCTAATAAAATATATTCATTACCACTTACAGCCCATTTTACTTCCTGAAACTCAGGGCCTTTTGCAAGTTAATGTATTTAATTGTTATGCTAATTATTTTAGCAAAGAAGTTCAGATACTCAAGCAATACAGAATAGATGTAGATTTTGTCAGTGGGGTCCTATTCTACTATTGTAAACCTGTAGTTAACATTCCTTATGTATTTATCAAGCTGCCTCCTTAGGAGCGTTGGTTTATATTTATTAGTAACTGGCAACAGTGTATATTTTCATGTACTGTAATGCAGAGTAACAAATGTTCTTTCTGATCTGAGCTCATTTCTAGTATTTTCCAAACAATACATTTCTGCAATGTTACTACAGAAATAACATAAAAATCAAAACTGTCTCCAATGGAGACAAAGTTGGCAAGTGCCATTGCTGAAAGCGGCTGGGAAGCTTAGATGTTTCTTTAAAGACATAGCTAATGGTGTAATCGAAAGAAAAGTTTTTACAAAAAACTTGGGTTGGGTTTTTTTTTTCAGATTCTCTAAAACAACTTTCTTGAAATCCTTTCACTCTGAGGACAATACTATTCTCAAGTGACATGCTCTACATTAAGAATGGATGCCGCTGCTTGCCAATAATTAATAGAACCTGTAGAGAAGAAGTCAGGATCTCTCACATTTTATTTTGTACTCACAACTGAGCAAAAATTCTCTGTGGAATACAAGTCAGAGCTGAAAGGAATGAAAGGTAGGTTGTTTTAACACTGTATCCCTTTAGGCTTCAAGTGAACTTCAGGAAAACATTTATTTTCTGCTATTTGCTTACTCTGAAGAGACTGTCAATGTTATTGCTTACAGAACAAACAAACACTTATGGATTCACAGTGCTCTGCAATTTCTGTTTCAGAGTTAGCTTTCTGTATATGTATTGATTCAGACTTAGCTTTCTGAATATGTACTATTTCTTAAATACTCGTTTATTATGAAGTCTGTACTTGTCACATGCATCTCCCTTTCATTGATCTTGTTTTCATCCTTATTTTTGTGACGATTCACCTGGGTTTTGTTACTTCATTTTAATTTACTTTTCATGCTGACTGTACTATTTCAGAAAGAAAATTAGTCATATCCATGCATGACAAAGTTGTCTTAATTGTATGACTCCTTTGACCATTCAACCCACTTCAATGGAAAGCATCACTTTTCTGTTTAGGAGGTGTATGCATCAGAATTCTTCTATGAAGCTTAGTGTAAAACATTGGTTGCTGGCCAGTCTTCATGGGATCTTTATAGTCTTCCAGTCTCACACAGGTAACCTGCTCAGCATTTCTCAAAGCACTCTAGCAGGCCAAGGCAACTAGACTTAGCCCTTGATATTCCTAGTCTTTTTAGAAGAGTCCCTCTCACATACCTGCACTGAAGTTAGGCATATGGGACTCCCACTCATGAGGCTTAAATGCAGGCATTTAGAAAATATTATGTATTCACCATAGGAGATAGGTTTCAGAATGATGTTTGACCTTTACTACAGGTATACCTAAATTATCATTCACTGCAGTGGAGACAAGATGCTGTTCTCTTGAGTCTGGACTAACAATTTAAGAAGCAGTGAAATAATTTTAACTGTTCTTTGAATTGTGCTCAACTAACATTATTCATGCTTCAGTAACAGTTTAGCTACTATGGTATATGGAAATTATTAACCATTACCTAAGGAGTGGCTTTTTATTTTCTTTTCTGAAAGTATTTATTTTCTGAAATTATTTCTTTAAACTAAAAGCAAGTTAGTAAATAAACCACGAATATGTCTGGCTCATTTCATCTACATGAACTGGTATTATGATGTGGGTTTATTCCAATTTTTATACATAGTAAATGTGCAATAAATATTCATTAAAAAGACTTCCATTATTTCTATGTCTTATAGATTTGAAGACTTCCTGCTGCTTTAACTACTGTGTATTTTGGAATAAGACATAATTTGCATTTCATAAAATAAAACAAATCAAAATATACTACATTTTTTCCTTTGTAGTCTTTTTTCTTTTTTTTTTTTCTTTTCGGTAAGTAAATCTGTTCATATTTATTCCAGAAATCTAAACCAAACATCTCATTTTTTATTTCTTACTCAAACAATTCTAAACATGCAAAGCTTTAGTGTTGTTAGAAGCATTTTCTATTTATAAAAATAGCTGCAGGTCATAAATAGTCCTCAAAAGTCTGTACCTCCTAAATTTAAGATGCCAGATGGTCTTGATAACAAGATGTAAATTCATGTATGACCTAAGAATTCACTTCATTTATAGATTTAAATCTAGCTTTTTTATTTGGTGTATAGAGACTCAATTATATTCTGCTTCTGCTAGTCTCTCCCTGAACATGATGTTTTAACCTGAATTACTAAACTGCATGAATTCACATCTAAGAAGTGCTGATTAGATTCATTCATTTCTTCTACCTCAAAAAAAACAACTATAAACCACAGACTCTTACAAGCCTTTACAGATATGGTGATGCTGTTGTATTTACATAAACAAAATCATAAAAAGACAAGGAAAAGGTAGGATCTTAGATTATCATGAGGCAAAAGTGATAATATTTGATCACTCCAGTAATTATGCATTCATAATGAAGCTGTTCACTTTCACAAAGATGAAAACATGACCTCAGCCCAGAAAGAACAGCAGTGTTTATTTCAATTTCAGCTCATAAATGAGCATAATAGCTGCTCATAGCTAACAAGATTGTGACTGTCAACTTGCTTTTCAAATCTGTTTTGCCTCTGCTAAAAGATCCAGCAGTGACCAGTTATTTCAAGAACATCTTATACATACATGGAAAGCAGGAAAAAGGAAAGATAAACAGTTGTGAAACACTGACCATTTTGTTTTACTAAGAATATACTTGATATTTATAAACAGAATTTGTGTCAATGACTGGCCACGTCTTGTGAGCAGATGACCCAAAGTGCTTGAGACACGAATGTAGGATCTTATGTTCCATTCCGTTTTGAAAGCAAATTAAGATGTGATTCAGGTTAGAGAAAAGGGTCCTCCAGTTATTCTGGGTCTCTTGATGCTGTAAGACATTTGTCCATGTGTTTGTTGTGAGACAATTGTGCTTTCTTAGTGAGGGGAGGTAGGAGATGGTACAGAAGTCCTCAGCTGGAGATGTTTAATTCTAAGTAATAAACTCTGGATAATCCAGACTCATTATAGTTTTAATTTACCTCTGCCAATCCTTTTCATCACAGTATAATAATTTTGCTGTACTTTAGCTAGGTGAAATTTTACTTGTTTTGTAATAACAGAATTAAGTTGATATTAAATTTTTGCTAGCTTGTACAAATTAATCACATTAAGATCAGCCTTTTGCCGTCAGTCTCAGTAATTAGTAAAATTTAAATCAAATTTTCTTTTTTCTAACTCTTTTTCTTAGTGAAACATTAACTTCCATAAATTTTGTAGTTAATGGTTTTAAAGCCCTTTATTTCTAGAACTATTGTGGTCAGAGAACACATTACGAGGTAATTCTACAGCAAGGTTTCCATCAATGTGATAAATAAGGACATCGTTATTTCCCTAACAAAGTTGTGATGGAGGGTTATGTTTCATCATATTGTCCTTATAAGGGGATCTTCTGGTTCTCTTCATACATATATGTGGCTTTGATTGACAGTTAGTCTTTTTGGAGAGTACACAAGCCCTGTGAGATCAAATACTGTCTTATGTTCTTAGCTGATCTTACGTATTATGTTTCCACAAATATGTTAATTTTATCCCATGAATAAGCTTTCCTAAGGATTATGTGAGGGTATGTAGAAGGAGACTATCAGTTTCTTTAAGGATAACTGGTCAAGGACATTTTCCATTGCAAAAAAGGATAATAAAAAAAGTAGGAAGCCATAAACAAGCACATATAGGGACAGAAACCTGACCAACAAATGATAAAGGAAGCGGTAATGAAAACCAACCTGGCCAGTCACACTAATAGATGAGGGCATGTGGGAGTGTGAGAATGTTTATTCCAGCAAGGTTATCTGGCTGGGAACCTTGTCAGTTGGGAAACTAATGAAAAAGAAGGAAATGAGAAATAAAATTTACAAAGACACAGACCTGAAAAAAAAACCCACGGTGACAATTACAAGAAAAAAACCTCATCACTGACATAAAGTGATGGGCTATCAAGACACTACAGACACAACTTCCAGGGAGATCAACCTGGACTTTGCATTTGTAAGACTGTAAACCAGGGGCACATGAGTCTGGGAGGTGTTTAGTATTGATAAAACTGTACAAACCACATGCAGGGGAGGGGGAAGCAGGGAGGAACAAAGAAGGTAGGTAGACAGAAAGGGTATTAAAGGGGCTGGCTGCATGTAAACAGAGATAATGAGTATGCTTGCCTGGCTGATCCCTGCACCTGATCACCGCAGTCTGTCCTGTGTTATTCTATCTTTTTATTAAGTCTGTCTTTAATTCTTTCTGTGTAATCTCATTCTCCATCCCATGTGTACACATGCTGCAAGGACTAAGTGCCAGCTGCTGGCGAGAACTCTGTGTGTCTGAGTGGCCTGTGGTGTCAGCTACTGGAGTGAGTGGGGTTCCTAGCAGCAGTAGTTGGAGGAGCCATAGGTCTCCAGATCTAGAGAAGTTCCTACAGCTACTGGGGCAACTGGCATGAATGGATCTTGTGCCAGCTGCTGGAGTCAGACCAGCAGTCTAAGTCTCCCTGACATGTGATGTCAGCTGCTGGAGCGAATGTGTGTCCCTGTCCATAGCTTGATCAGGTGTAGTCTCTAGCTGTCCCCTGTAGACGCGAAAGTCCCGGACATAATTTATATGACCGATGTGATCAAGTTAATGACACTTTATTAAACGATAAACAGCAATTTATAGACTACCATAAAGTACACGCACAGCTACTCGATTGCTAATAAGCTAAAGTTACTAGTCCACACGCCCTTTTGCCCTTGTGTTGGTTTAAGCCCTGTCGGGACCGGAGACCACGGTGCCGTGGCCCCTCCCCCACCCTCAACCGGTCAGGCTGGCAGTGAGGCACAAACCCCGGGTTAAAATAAGAAGAAATTTAATACAACAGTGTGATAAGCAATCTGAACAACAGTAGCAATGATAACAACAGTAAACAGTAATAACAGTAAAGAAGACAAAAGATATACAGAGAAATACCGCAATGGTTACAGACATCCCCGTGCTTCCCATGACCAAAACTACAAGGAAGAAAGTTCCTGCGCTCCCATGCCTGGACCTGACATCAGCATGGTATGAATAACCCAGCTGGAGATCCCTTCCCCCTCTCTTTCTTAACCCTATCCCAGCTGAACCAGTACAGCCCTTTATGATTGGTCCCTGTGTGGTGTCCACACACTGTTCTACTAGGCAAACATCTTGTTTTCAACAGTCCAGCTTTCTTATCTTTTTGCTATGCACGCAGTTTCTCAATCCCTTGGCCTTGCAGGTGTTCTTCACAACAGCTACAGCCTGTTGTTACAGTGAGGCCACTCGGTCTGGATCGCTCATAATATGTCTGTTGTTTTCCAGCCATTCCACAGTCCCCCCTCCACTGCATTCTGTGACTCAGGCTCTCACCTCCACTGTGAATACTCTTGATTTCTTGTTTATCCTCCTGATATTACTCAGAATGCTTATTTAATCCAGCACCTGATAATTGATTCAAAGTCTTGAACAGAGTAACCCTCCTATAAGTGACACCACTCTGGTCCTCAGTCCCAGGGAGAGGTCAACACCCTCCCTGCATCTCATGGTCTGAATAATGGCATCACAGAATGCCTGAGGTCAGAAAAGACCTCTGGAGGTCATCTGGTCCAATCCACCTGGGGGGGGGGTGGGGCAGGCCTTTTTTTTAATGAAGAACAAGCCTACCAGGAAGCAGCTTACAATCATGAACCTACCACTCAAGAAAAAGCTGTTAGAAGCTGTTATCTACAGGGTTCCCTTGACACTTCCAGAACACCCCTCTAACAGGGTGGCTATTTCTAAAGGTGTTTAATTTGAAAAATCAAACCAGCTCATGTAATCTTATGCAACTAATAGAGAAAAAAAAGGAAGTGGAAGCAGGGTAAGTACATATGTGTTTGTATGTGAGTGTGTGAGCATGTGTGTGTATAGCTAGGATTGGTCATAGTTAATCCAAACAATGAGAAGAATAAATCACTCAGTTGTGCCAAAGCTATATAAATGAGACCTTGCTTATATGTTAGTAACAGGTCTAAAAATCTCCCAATTTAAATACCTAAGTAAGGGAAAGGGGGGTGTGGCAGGCAGAGAGGAAGAGCCCTTTCAGTGGTCCACAGTGACAGGACCAGAGGAAATGGGCACAAGCTGAAGTGCAGGAATTTCCTTCTGAACATCAGGAAACACTTTTTTACTGTGAGAGTGACTGAACACAGGTTGCCCAGGGAGGTTGTGGAGTTTCCATCCTTGGAGGTCCCTTCCAACCTCAGCCCTTCTGTGATTCTGTGATTCAATTCCATGTTACTTCTGGCAGAGATGAATAGTTTTCATTAGAGTCTTATCAACTCTTCAAAAACATACAATCTCTACCAACTACCATAGTAACTAAGCATAATATTTGTTCAGCATTTTTATAAAATTGATATGAAGCTTCAGACAAAGATACTGACACAGTACTTTAACTTATCAGTAAAATCATGCTCTGAGCTTAAATCCAAGGGAAAAAAAATCTTCTAAATGCCTGTTCTATATGAGCTGTCTTTTAACATAAACATTGACAGACATTTTCATCTATTTCAAGAAAAAAAAAAATGAAAGGGTTTTTTTCTGCATCCTTAAAAAAGATCCTAATTGGAAACTTCAGGGAGTGAATGAGTTTGTTAATCACTGATCATATCCACTTGAAAATAAGGAAACTTTATTCAAGTCTAAAACTAAAATCTCTTCATCAGCAGTATGGTTGCCAATATACATTATGTGGATATTTGTAAAGACTCCAATGATGTGCTTTAGAAAGGGGATTTTACAACAAAAACAAATATGTAGAAAAAGTTTTGGTACTTCTAGGCATCCAAATTTTAAAATTATCAACAGGGTCTTCAGAACAACCAAGATTCATCACTGGAGGATACCAGTATTTGGTTTTTGTGTTTCCCCAAGTTGTTTTACTTCAGTAATGAGACCACTAATTCATCTTGTAAGACTTCAGAGAGTACTGTGTTCACTTTTTTCATCAATAAATTGATTCATGAAGTCAGAAGACCTCCAAAGAATAGGAATTTCAGAGACAGAACATTTGTTAAAGGCTTTAGTGTTTTAATTGTAAATCCAACCTGCTTAAACTCCTTCAGCTATTTTACATATATAGAAATTTATTGCAGATACACACTGTTTTTTTAAGGATAATGTGTATCAGGAAATACCCTTCATCTTCCCACCCTTCAGTTTGGTTGTGTTGGTTTTTTGGTTGGTTTTTTTTGTTTGTTTGTTTGTTTGTTTGTTTGTTTGTTTTTGGTTTTTTTGGGTTTTTTTTGAAGGTGCAGTATTTATCAATCAGGAATTAGGAACTCCATCAGCTGTGTGTACTGAGAGGGGCTTCAAGAAGTCTTTTTGGAAAATAGAAGTCTAAGAAAATATCAAAAGACAAAGGATGGCCAGTAGAATTTTGAAAATTCTGCTTTTGGAGAATTCTTAAAACCACCGCCTCTGCCCACCCCCTCCCACTGTTGCCTCCATGGTGGCCATGGAGGTGCAGCTCAGCATGGGCAGGGCAGATCTTCCTCAGGGGATTGGGACAGCCTTGGCTGGTTGGGGCTAGTTGGAGCAGGTTTATTCCTCCTCCCCACTGAATGACATGACTGATGCTGATGGCAACAGTCAGTCAGAAGGTGGCCTGTGGTTGAAGACACACAACAGTCTTTTGTGTCAGGATTTTTGAGGGAGTGCCTGCTGTCCTCCCCTGCTGGGACCCCAGAAGGCAGCTGATGAGGACTGGTGGGGGAAGGAATGCACTCCAAGATGCTTCTACTTGTGCTCATTTTATAGCCTGCAGCAATATCTGCTAGGCTTCTTTGGTCTGTTTCAGTGTCTTTTTTTTTTTTTTTTTTTTTTTTTTTTTTCCAGCTACTGTTTCATCAGAACTATTTTGTTCTTGTTAGGCAGAAGAATGATTCAGATGCATTGGCATTTTCTGATGTAAATCTGTTTAGTTAAAATTATCTTTGTCTACTCTGCCAAACACTGCTAGCACCGTGCAGTTAAGCAAAATACGTAAGCATGGGATTTCAGCATATAATTGAGTACACTCTTGTTAGGTAGGGATTGCTTAATTAAAGTCAAGCATTAATTAGGTTCCTTTCAGATGATTCAAAGGGCCCTCATCATTGCCTACTCTTATTAATCCCAACCTAAACAAGTTGTATGGTGCTTCAAGACTCTTATTCTTGTTTCTCTGTTCCGTGTTCAGTATGCTTTAAAGGCTATATTTGCTCCATATTTGCTGTTATATAGAGAAGAAAACAGCTTCATCCTTTATACTTCACGAATATTTAAGTGTCTGTATTTATACATTTAGCCTGATTAGTGGATAGTTATGTAAGTGTCTAAGAGCAGGGCAGATATATTGTCATATGCTGTCATGACAGAAATCACAACAGATGTAAAAGAGGTTTTTCTAGATGTCAGTGTTTAAGAGAATGCAATTTGGATAATATGCACCAGAACTGGAGAACCCTGCAGAGGTATCCTGAATTACAAATACAGACATGACAAGGGAATAACAGGAATAGCAGAGTGCGGATTAGAAAGCCTCTGGGATTCAATCGTGTGACAGAAGACAGAGAAAAAGGAATCCATATGTTATGCTTGATCTTCCTGCCAGAGACAAACAGGAAGACTAGGATAGTAGTAGTGAGTTGCAAGCTTTCAGAACTGCAGATTTGGTTGATATGAGATGTGCAGCCATGAAAATCTATACTTCATGTACACACTCCGTTAAAAGACATATAAACACGATCAAAGGATAGGAAATAGTCTGACAAGTTGCAATCACCTCCAATCTCACTTTTGAATATGTGACGTTTTAATTAACAATATGACAACAATATGTTTTTTTTATATCATAGAATCATACACATACACATGTATGACTGGCCAACAGCTGCTGCAGAAGACCTTAAAAACTAATAATTGCAGAAATTCTAGGAAAGAACCAGGAAATTCCAAGAATGAACTACATGATTATAAGACTATAAGTCATTAAAACAGCCTAATTCTAACAAGTTGAAAATTAGAAACATTCAACATGTAGACAAAACACAGGCCTGTGACACCTATAAATTAAAAGTCCATAGATCAACATATAATTGAAATTAGTTTATTCTGAAAACAAATGCAAGCTTGCTAAAATGGTGTAAGCAACAACAGTGTTTAAATATGTTTTAATACTGTGATAGTGTAGCCAGACACGGTGCATAAGCATGTGATAAATGTGACCAACAAAGGGGCAAATAAAAACAGATAGTTGCACATAGGTAGCACGAGAAAACATATAAACAAGGACTGAAGTAGGAGAAATTGCAAAAGGAAGAGCAAGGAAAGGAAAAGAACAAGGCTTGTTTTGGGATTAGGACTTGGGTTAGACAGAATTTCTGCTAAGCACAGAAGAAGCATACATGGCAAAACTAAGAAAAAGGCAAGCATCACTGGGACCAGATGAGGTACTCTCTGGGAAAGAGGCTAGAAACAAATCTAAAGGATGACTGAGCAAAGCAGAGCTGGAGACGAGCAAGATAAGCTCACTTCTGTACTGGCTTCTCTCACCAAAGAGCTCTTAAGCCTGATCATCATGACCCCTGCAAGCGAGGACTGATAACAGACAGTAGCCCTCAGTGTTGACTTTATGGCATAGTACTAATGCTACACAGCTAATTTAAGATATTATAGTTAGACTATGTTAGTTTCATATATGTAGTAACTATGACTAATAATTTGTAAGAGCTAATCAATTGCACCATATACTATAGATTAATTACTTGAGTAAAATTGCTTTTTACACTTTAAGACATGCCTGATTTTTCAGTCTTCTAAACACTCCCTTCATAGCAATCTCTATTTCTCTAATTGTGCATATGCACATATACGCCATCGAAACAAATATTTATTTCAGTGGAGGAACAAGAGATCTGACTGATTAGTGTGGTGATTCACTTTGTCATAAAATTACCAGATAATACAGTAACTCTCAACGGAGGCTATGTAGTGGGACAGCTAGTAATTTCTTCTCTTATTTTCACTTGTAGCAGTCATGTGACTACTTCTGCCCTTTCTGGTTATCTCTGGGTACTGAATGTGAGTGGAACCTAAAGTCACACCTATTCTAGACCTTTGATAGGTATCTAAACTAAATAAAGTGAAATTTAGGCGGAATACTTACTTTTTACTTTAAGAATGTATTAAGATTACATTTCAATTCTTACATTTCTTACGTTCATTTACACTGCAGAGTGTATGAAGTACCCTTAAAAAAAAAAAAAAAAAAAAGACACTTTTTATATATTTTGAAATATGCCTCAGGAATTCCGAAATAGATCTGTAGAATTGGGTTTACTGACTTTAGTCAGACTACGGATGTTTTCAATTAAGTACATCCTGATGTCCTTCAGTGGACTAGGGCCTAAGGACTTTATAATAATACTTGAAATATATTCTCCTATCAGAATGTGCGTCATTCACTTCCTCATGCAGCTTTTCAGGAACACTTACAATGCCCTTAAGTGCATTAAAATTGAAGAATCATATAAAAACAAAATATAGAAACAGAAGGCTTCACTATATTCTGCTTTTATGTTGGAGATTGAAATGGCTTCATGTTCTATATTTCAATGATTTTATAAAGCAAGTTTTCAGGTTTCCACCTACATGCAAAACAGTAGAAGAAAGTGGATCTTCCTGACCACTGATGATAGTACAAGCATTTAAGGCATGCTGATTAATATTTATAATATATCATTGGGTATTTTCTGGAATATATCTGATTGAAATCATTCCATTGCTAGGAAATCTTCAATAGTTCAACAGTAATTTATTAATCATATTTAAGATTTTTTGTTCTTTAACATTTATCTGCACATATCAGATACATATTGTATGTATCTGGTAAACGGAGTTAAATCCAGTTGGCGGCCGTTCACGAGTGGTGTCCCCCAGGGCTCAGCTTTGGGTCCACTCCTGTTTAACATCTTTGTTGATGATCTAGACGAGGGGATCGAGTGCACCCTCAGTCAGTTTGCAGATGACACCAAGCTGGGTGTGAGTGTTGATGTGCTCGAGGGTAGGGAGGCTCTGCAGAGAGACCTGGACAGGCTGGAGCCATGGGCTGAGGCCAACTGGAGGAGTTTCCATAAGGCCAAATGCCGGGGGCTGCCCTTGGGCCACAACAACCCCCAGCAGCGCTACAGGCTTGGGGAGGAGTGGCTGGAGAGCTGCCAGTCAGAGAGGGACCTGGGGGTGTTGACTGACAGCTGGCTGAACAGGAGCCAGCAGTGTGCCCAGGGGGCCAAGAAGGCCAATGGCATCCTGGCTTGTGTCAGCAATAGTGTGGCCAGCAGGGACAGGGAAGGGATCTGACCCCTGTCCTCTGCACTGGTGAGGCCGCACCTCGATTCCTGTGTTCAGTTTTGGGCCCCTCACTACAAAAAGGACATTGAATGACTCGACCATGTCCAGAGAAGGGCAACAAAGCTGGTGCAGGGTCTGGAGCACAGGTCGGACGAGGAGCGGCTGAGGGAACTAGGGGTGTTTAGTCTGGAGAAGAGGAGGCTGAGGGGAGACCTCATCGCCCTCTACAGCTACCTGAAAGGAGGTTGCAGAGAGCTGGGGATGAGCCTCTTTAGCCTAGTAGAAAGCGACAGGACAAGAGGGAATGGCCTCAAGTTGCACCAGGGAAAGTTCAGACTAGATATTAGGAAGCATTTCTTTCCAGAAGGGGTTGTTAGGCGTTGGAATGGGCTGCCCAGGGAGGTGGTGGAGTCCCCGTCCCTGGAGGTGTTCAAGAGTAGGGTCGATTTAGAGCTTAAGGATATGCTGTAGGTGGGAACTGTGCTACGGGAACGGTTGGGCTATATGATCTCCAGGGTCCTTTCCAACCTAGATGATTCTGTGATTTACATATACTCTACAAAGGGCTGTTGTGGTTTAACCCCAGCCAGCAACTAAGCACCACACAGCCACTCACTCACTCACTCCCACCCAGTGGGATGGGAGGAGAATCAGAAGAGTAAAAGTATGAAAACTTGTGAGTTGAGGTAAAGATATTTTAATAGCAAAAGCAAAATCCATGCACACAAGCAAAGCAAAACAAGGAATTCAATACCCACTTCCCATCAGCAGACTGTGTTCTGCCATTTCCAGGAAAGCAGGGCTACATCACACATAACAGTTACTTGGGTGACAAATGCCATCACTATGAAGCCCCCCTTTCCTTCTTCCCCCAGCTTTATATGCTGAGCCTGATGTCATATGGTACAGGATATCCCTTTGGCCAGCTGGGGTCAGCTGTCCCAGCTGTGTCCCCTCCCAGCTTCTTGTGCTCCCCCAGCCTACTCACTGGTGGGGTGGTGTGAGGAGCAGAAAAGGCCTTGACTCTGTCCAAGCACTGCTCAGCAATAAGTAAAGCATCCCTGTGTTATAAACACTGTTTCCAGCACAAATCCAAAACATAGCCTCATACTAGCCTCTATGAAGAAAATTAACTCTACCCCATCCAAAACCAGAACAATGGTTTTAAACAAAAATTTCTGACAATGTCTGTACTGTTAAATAGCAAAACCCCAGCTAAAGGCCAACAGCAAAAATCATTAAAACATATTACTGTTAATTTAAGCAGAAATTTCTTTATAATTTGGACACAGCATATTTTTTATATGTTATCTGTTTTACTCACCTGTGTAAGCTTTCTGTTTTTACCAAATTCCAGCAGTTGCAAATTGTAAATTGTGCTTTGACTTATACTAAGTCAGTTGTTCTGAAACCCATAAATGAATTTTCTCAAAATTATTTTCTCTTTACAGATGACATTTTTTTTCCTTCTTGTCAAAATTGTATCCACTTGTTTTCTATTTTTTTATCATAATTACTGTTGTTTTTATTCTTCTAAAAACATTTAGATAAGCACATTACTGCATTTTTCATTACAGAATTCAGTACAGTTTATCTTCACCCTGTCCATGGCCTGGGCAAATAGTTCTCTATAATGTGAGTCATAATCTTCACCAAGCTATTTCAGCAGTCTGGGTTATCCCAGGAACTCTATCTATTTCTTTCGGCTGCACACTGTCTAGTATCAGTGTGAAAAAATCTCAGGAAGGTGTCAAAGGTCATAAGATATTTTCTACTTTCTTTTTCTTCTCAAGGCCTTACCACTTAATTTTTAATTATAATTGCTGTTATTATTTTACCTCAGTTTGTTTCTGTACAAAGCAATTGTTCACGCTTAACAAAGAGTGGTTATTCGTTTTTACTGATTTAAAGCAATGTTATTAACCACTACAGTACTAGCCATTGTGTTTAATGAGGCTTGAGACAAAGCATAGTGAAGTCAATAGCAAATTTTCTGTTAAGTACAATGATGTAGAGTATATACTGGATTTTGTGTGAATCTTAATTTTAAATAAACATTTTGTATTTATTTAATCTTTAATAATAGCAACAAATTGCACAATTATTAACATTGCTATTTGGGAAAATGGAATCTTTTTATGAAAATTATGTGATTAATGGTTGTGAGCTGCATTCTTTCCAGAATAGGAACATTAAATCTTACTTTGACATCAAAGCATAGCTTTTTTAATGACAGCATGTAAATACCAATATCTTTAATGTCAAGTTGCTTTAATAGATTTCCTTCTAAGCATCTTGGTGAAAACTGAAAAAAATGAGTAAGAAGGGAAAAAGCAAGATAAAACTTTGGTCCTGAATGAATTTACATTAGTAGACTGATGCTATTTTTTTTTTTTTAATAAATATGTCAAAGTCTTTAACTGATAGAGGCTTGAAGTCTTTATTGTAGTCTTGTGTTGTGGGAGGGGTGCTTGTTTTTCTTATGATATAACCCACTGAGTTTAACATTCTGATATGCTTGCTGAGCAACAAAATAAAAGCCAAACAAGTCCTTACTTACATGTATTCATTTGGAATAGTAGTAATAACTGTTCATATGGCCAACTTATTCAAAAGCACCTGAGAAGGGTCTGGTAGGGAATGGGGCCCACACTTACAAAAAGGTGAGTGGGTTCATTAGCTCATCTCAAGTGCATCTATACCAATGCACACCGTATGAGCAACAAAGAGGGGGAGCTTGAAGCCATGAAGCAGCACAAGAACTGTGACATAGTAGCTGTCACAGAAACGTGGTGGGATGCCTCACACAGCTGGAGTGTGGCAATCGATGGCTACAAGCTCTTCAGGAGGGACAGACAGAGAAGGAGAGGTGGTGGAGTGGCCCTGTATGTAAGAGAATGCTATGACAGCCCAGAAATTAGTGGTATCTCCCACAATTTTAGGTTGTAAATTGGGTATGACATTTCTTATGATTCTTACGTATAATTTGGCCTTCTCTTTCAGATACTTTAGGCAGATGAAATTCTTGATCTATCTGGAAACTTTAGTTGTTATCTGTTAATACCAGGTAATACTACATATTGCCTGGATATTTGCTATCAAAGACGTTTAGAGACCCGTCTGTACCTTCTGTGATTTCCTAGTTTTCATGTTCATTGTTAAGGGTGAGAATATCAGGTGCTGTGTTGCAAGTGAATAAGTAGGGAAAAAAAAAAAAAAAAAAGGGCCAGGGAGAAAAAAGAGGGAAGGAAGAGAAGAGGACCCAGCAATGACTGAGGTACTTAGGCTAGGCTTTCTTTGCTTCTATTTTTGCTGATAATATTTGCTCCTATGTGTGATGGTTTAAGCCCTGCCGGGACTGGAGACCACGTTGCCGTTGTCCCTCCTCCCACCCTCGGACACAAGTAGGGCACAAACCCCGGGTTAAAATAAGAAAAAATTTAATACAACAGTGTAATAAGCAATCTGAACAACAACAGTAGCAATGATAACAACAACAAACAGCAATAACAGTGAACAAGACAAAAGATATACAGAGAAATACTGCAATGGTTACAGACAGCCCTGTGCTCCCTGCGACCAAAGCCACAAAGGAAATATTTCCCATGCTCCCATGCCCGGACCTGACGTCAGCATGGTATGAATAACCTGGCTGGAGATCTCTTCCCCCTCTCTGCTGAGGGAAACTTAACCCTACCCTAACTGAACCAGGTCACTATGTCTCCCAGGTCCCAGAAGGTAGTGCCACAATCTGAGAAAGTCAAACACTAAGAATGAAAATACCAAGTCAGAAGGAACACTTGATACACTGGAATGCAGGGACATGAGAAGCTGGAGAAACACACTAACAAAAATTTTGTGAAGATCAATAAAAGTAAACAGATAATTCTGTATCAGGGATGGAGGAACCCTATATACAATACAGGGTGAATGCTAACTGTATGGAAAGCAGCTTTGCAGAAAAGGATCTGAAAAGTCCTGGCAGACAGCAAGCTGAAATTGAGTTAGCAGTGTGCTCCTGAGGTGATAAAGGCCAAAACCATGCTACTGTAGTGGTCTTGGCCGTATTAGAAAGAATTGTTCAACAAGAGGAGGGAAGTACTCTTTACCCTTGTACGGAGTAGTTCTGAGACTGTCTGACGTACTATGTCCTATCTTGTGCTTTTTAGTACAACAAAAAGGGTGCTTAGTGCTGGACAGTCTTTTGGTATTTGTCTTCAGTATATCTGAGCTACCACCTAGAAGACCTAACTTATCAGCAAAAACGTATAATATATTGTTTGTTGAAATGCATGTCATACATGACATTCAGAGATGTTTTCTCCTAGCAAAATGAATGGTAATGCCAATTAGCTTCCTATGTCTTGTTCAAACTGATTAATATGTTTAATATTATAAGTAAAAAATTAATCTTTCCACACATACTACATATATTAAAATAGACAAAATCACAACTGAAAAAAAGAAATCACTGAATTACTGAGAGTAATTGACATTATTTAACGATTTATGTGGTTGTGTGGTTAGAAGAAAATCTGGCATGGTATTTTAAAGTGTGATATGGGAAGTTGGATGTCTGATTTACCATCTGCATTGGTAAGACATGAAAAAATATTCAGAATAGTACAATTAAAAAAATCCCACCCTCTAAACAAGAAAGAAAAGCAGCACTGAATAATTTTCATCTTTTCATGCATGTGAAAGCAATATAGACTTTGTTTTGTACAGAATACTTTTGGATACATTTCCATAGAGATAAACTGATACATTTGTCATTTCTATCCAGTATATTATAGAGTGTAATATTTAGATTTCATTTTGTAAGTGTGAAAGCTGTTTTTCAGTAAACTCATACAAGTTTTGTAATAAATGTAGATATAAAATACTGATAGTGTTTAGAGGTTATTTTGAAATAGGCTTATGTAAAACAATGTTTAGTGATGACTACTTGTGATCTTAAATATTAACATATGTTTTAAAATGTTAATTTAATAACTATTCACTATTTGCAAATTGTTTAGTAACACTGTTTAAAAAGAGACATACGTGCAGGAAAACACAGTGCTGTTCTTTATTTTTTTCTTGCAGTGCTTTTCATTTACTTCACCATGCTTTCTCATTTCTCAAATTAAGTTGGGAGATATAACAAGTGAGGGACATAGGATGACTCTGCATTACCACCCTCCGTAAAATACTCTACCAGATGAGATCTTTCAAGGATTAATCACACTTCATAAAAGAAGTTAAATGTATTTTTGAATTATTTGAATTCTATTAATAAGTAATGCATTTTGTTATAAATAAATACCTGAAAATTCTATTGACAGAGTTGCTGATGACCTCCTTCTAAATGCTTTAACCTCTATAAGCATTCAATTGCTTATAGATTCCCCTTGATCTGCCTGCTGTCTTCATTACAGGACGATATAGTATTCTACCTGAAACCGCATTCTGACCTGTGTTTCATTATTGTCTTCACTCTCATGTTTTTTTCATAAGTATCTGCTTATTTTAGCAAACATCTGAGAATCATAGAATGGTTTCGGTTGGAAAGGACCTTTAATGATCATCCAGTCCAAGTCCCCTGCTGTGGGCAGAGACATCTTTCACTAGATCAGGTTGTTGAAAGCCCCTTCCCATATTTCCAGTTAGAGCGTATTCACAACTTCTTTGGGCAACCTTTACCTCATAGTAAAGAATTTCTTCCTTACATGCAATCTAAATCTACAACCTTTCACTTTAAAACTGTTGCCTCTTGTTCTGTCACTACAGGTCCTGGTAAAAGGTCTCTCTCCATCTGTTTTATAATTCACCTTTAAGTATTGAGGGGCCACAATAAGGTCTCCCCAGAATCTTCTTTTCTCCAGGCTGAACAACCCCAACTCTCCCAGCCTTTCTTCACAGGAGAGGTGTTCAACCCTCAGATCATTTTTGTGGCTCTCATCTGGACCCGGTCAAGCCAGAGCACAGCTTTCTGGTGCTGGAGTCCCAGAGCTGGATACAGTACTCCAGGTAGGGTCTCACAAGAGCAAAGGGGGAGGATCACATCCTTTGACCTGCTGGCCACATTTTTGATGCAGCCCAGAATACGATTAGCTTTCTGGCCTGCAGGTACACACTGCTGCCTCCATTTTTTCCATCCATCAGTATGCCGAAGACCTTCTCTGCAAGTCTGCTCTCAGTGCATTCATCACCCAGTCTGTACTGACACTGGTGATTGCCCTGACCCATGTGCAGGACCTTGTATTTGGCATTGTTGAATTTCATGAGGTTCACATCAGCCATTAGTAAAGGTCTCTCTGGGTGACATCCCTTCCCTCAAGTGCACCACTCACCTTGTTGTCACCTGCAAACTTGATGAGGTTGTACTCAACCCCACTGTCTGTGTCATTGATTAAGATACTAAATATTATTGGTGCCAGTACAGACCTTGAGGGACACCTCTCATTACTGGTTTCCACTTGGGCATTGAGCCATTGACTAATTCTCCAGATGTGCCATCCAGCCAATTCCTTATCCATCTAACAGTCCATCCATCAAACCCATATCTCTCAAATTTAGAGTTAAGAACGTTGCAGTGACCCTATCACAGGCCTTACAGAAGTCTACAGAGATAAGTAGCACTTCCCTTGTCTGGTGCAGTCACTGCTTCATAGAAAGGCCACTAGAGTAGTCAGATATGATCTGCCCTTGGTGAAGCCATCTTAGCTGTCTCGAATCACTTCCCTGTTTTCTGTATGTTCCTACATGTCTTCCAGCAGGATCTGTTCCATGGTCTTGCTGGGCACTGAGGTGAGGCTGACTCGCCATTAGTTCCCAGAGTCATCCTTTTTTCCTTTTTGATAAATGTGTGCAATATTCCCTTTTTCCAACCACTGGAGACTTCATAAGACTGCCATGACTTTTCAAATTTGATGCATGGTGGCTCAGTAAACAAGATTTTCTTGTTTGTTTGTTTTTTTCTTAACTTTAAACTGAAACTCCTTAAAATATTTTAACAAAAGCTGCAGATGGTTTGTAAACATGCTACATTTCTTTTCCTTCTACTTATAAGCTTTTTTTTTAAAAAATAAAAGATAAGTAAAAGGCAGTATTTTACAGTAGACATCATTTTCCTTCATTGTCTAATATGAAACTGAGGCGACTTTTTTATCCACACACGAGGAAAGAAAAAAAAAAAAGCTATTAAATGTAGAATAAATTAAATACATGTTATTAGGAAATAATTTAAAGAAGTTGTTGTGGGCAGAAGGGGGGAAAAAAAACAGGTAAAGAGGAGACCAGCATCTCTGATGTCATTCTGATTATGAGAGTACTGCAGCTACAAATAAGCCAAGCTCTACCCGGTGTATAGTGTCCCTGACAGATGAAAATTCATTTTGGCCTATTGCTCAACCACTTTCAGAATTACTGTGTTAGCTAATAGAAAAAAAATTTAGCAAAATCCATCTGTTCATCTTGGCTTCCTTAATTGCAAGAGCCAGAAAAGATCCCTCTTGTCTTTCCCCCCACCCCCAGTAACAGATGTTATGTATAGGAGAGCTGAGATAGTACTGTAAATCAAAAAAAATTGGAATAAATACAGTATAAATGAACCCCTGTTCCTTGGCACTGTCAATACACTCTAGGTCTTCATCCCCATTCAGCAGTTGTTTTAGAAACTGTAATTTTGGAGCCTTTTTTCAGCTTAGATGGTATCAGACTGGTTCCTTGCCTTTCTCTTTCTTTTCAGTGGTCTATTTACTAGTATATAGCTCTCTTGTAGCTATTCTACCATGACTCTATTTCCAGCTGATGAAGCACATACATTCTGGGAAGTAGACAAACGTGTTTTGAATGTAGATGGATTACCTGAGTGTCAGAGCTGCTAAAGAAGTATTGTGATACCACCTGTGAACAGTTTGGCATGTTCAGTCAGAGGTTTACTAAAGCCATAGGCTTAAATTTGTCCAAATTTTGTGAAGTACTACATTACTCTTAGGATTGGGACTAACTCCTAGGACAGAATTTTTCCTATTTATTAGGGAAAATAGAATTTTTTCTTGTTACACACAATATGATGTAGAGGAAAGTAGAAATGACAAATTGTTAAATATATATATACCTGTGTCAAAGATGTTGTTCTTTTAATTCTCAAGTACTGCTACAAGATTCTGAAATGCACTTTTTCCTGTCCACAGGTTTCACATTTCATATCTTTTTATTGTCAGTACTTCCATGTACTTTTCATCTGTCTCAACCATCCCATGTGATTTAAAGTATAATATACTACGATTTAGAAATAACAAATAGTTAATTAAAAGTTTAAACGGTTAGAACCCAAATCTTAATTTAAACTTTCAAAATCTCTTTCCAGTCCAGAAGCTAAAAACTGCTGTGTTTCATTTGCAAATCCTTTTGTGAACTGAACCCTGAAGATATCATACAGCCCCATATACTATTTGAGATCAATATTTAGCAGCATCTGCAGCAAATCAGTCAGTAACTGAGAGAAAATTAAACACAAAGGCAAGAAAGAAACAAAAAATTCAACAACCACAAAAAAGAAGGCAGCACAAAGTTAGTGAAAATTGGTTGCCAGAGAAAAAATAACATTACATAAAAAGAAAATAAACATTGAGATTAGACAGAAAGATGCACTTCTGACATTTTTAAAGAACTGAAAAATAAAAAATTCAGTTTTCATAATTCCAGATTATTTTTTTCCATAGTTATTATTAATTTAATTATTACTCACAGTTACAAACTAAGATCCTTATTTTTAGTGGTTTGTTATTTTTTTCTGTTTTATATTTCTGAAAGCTGATTAAAACTCAGAATCTTTATAAAATAATGAGATATTATGGCATTTCGTGCAACTGGTATGTTCTTTCAGATTAAGAAAATTAGATTCTTATGTATGAGCATATTATTTGACCAAGTTATGTGGTATGACCAGTATTAGAAAGGATGAATTCATATCTTAAAGCTAACTCTTCTTTTAAATAACAGATCTCACAACACAGTTCTTTCACTCTCCATAATAGAGAAAAGTTACAATAATTTTAAATCAATACATTATTTGTGCTAATTTGTGATTGTTTTTCCTTTTTTTTGGGAAAGGGGAAAAAACCCCTACAGTAAATTAATTATTTTGAGTATCAAAATATTGCCTGTTATTTTTATATTTCTGAATTACTGCATAATAATTATTATGACAGAACTTGTTATTTTATGTTATTTTCATCCTCTAAAGCACTCTAAGAAAATATAAATAATAGCCACAGTACAAAATGATGAAAAAACAATGTTTTGTAATATTTGTAATTTTTTTTTTAGAAATTACAGAATGAAATTACTAATAATCTCCATATCTCCAATGAAAAACAATTTATTATAAGGAAATAAAGTAAGCATTTAAATTGAATTAAACATAATATCCAGATAGTAGTGTTTTTTTTTTCTTTTTTTCCCTTAAAAAATTATTCCAAGCTGTGTAAAAAACCCATTTAAAATCATAAATCTTGCCTGTGATACCATAAGCCCCTTAACATAGAACATTATGGTAGAAAAAAGGAAGCAGGGTAGAAGTAAAAGGTGAAAAAACCCAAAGCAGGTGCTGACTGTAGTTAATAAAGTTTTGGTTCATTAGAATACTCTCTCAAACTAGAGAAAAGGGGAAAAAACAAACAAACAAACAAACAACAAAAAAACCAAAACAACAAACTCACCACTTTTTGTCTAAGTTGCTTCAATAATACTTAAGTGTCAACATATCTTTAGATTTTTATCAAAGGTTCTTCACTACATCACAAGATTGCTATCCTACTGGATGTCACAGAATCTCTCAAAATAGGCAAGGCAGACACTCAAAATGAGGTTTATTCTAATCAAAATTGTTTACCACTCCAACACCAATAAACATGAGTAAACTACAGTTTCTGATGTCTGTCCAACAGAACTAATACTACACAGTTGAATTCTCAACCTCAAAGAGTATCTTGGGTGGCGTCCCTATCCAAGGGGAGACTCCCTGACTGCAAACCCACTGCTCCAAGGAGGGCTGACTCAATTTGCTCTCCAATGAGGCTCCATTTATACCGTAGTCAAATTTGATCTGTGGTCATACATGGTTGGTGGTCTAGACACTTCTCTTGACTGAGGTATTTTGTTGGCCGAGGTTGACCAAGGTGTGTGCATGGCCACGGTCACCACAAAGCAAGGCATCTTGACTCCAAGCCACAGCTTCTACTTTTAACTCTTCCCTTTTAGCCATTGAGAAGTTTTGGTCTTTATTGGGGTGGGTGCACTTGCCACACTGGATCCCAAAGAATGGGAAAGTGAATTAAGTTATTTGAAGGACTGTGGTTAACAATCACAGGAAAGTCAAGGGAAATCCAGCAATATATTTTATTTTATCCTTCAGTAAACACCTAACAGCCCTACTGGTTTTGAACATCAGAATATCTAAACCATCATTTTAATTGAACTTCAAATAACTTCAGAAATTGAAACAGAAATTGAAAATATTAATTTGATTTTTTTCTCAGATGTGAATAAATCGACATAAAATAATTGCAGATGTTATTTTCTCCGATTTAAAACAAATGTATGAGATAGATACAACAGTGCTGCATGTATGTGGTGGGCACTTTCAGAAAGTGTTCATTCAGAATTCTTATTCAAACATAATTGAAAACATTCAGAAAAAAGGCAGTAATATTAATAGAAAAAAGTGGGTGTTAGTGTAGGCATAAAAATATCTACTATTTTCCACTATTTGCACCACATACTACATATACTTCTAGCTATTAAGACATGAATATGATGACTGCAGTTGCATATGAGACAATGCGAAGAGGTTATTCTTGTTACATCCATCACATCCACTTTTAGGATCAAAAAGGGACCTCTTTACCATGGTGAGGCAAAATAGATTATTGATTTATATTCAAATTTGTCACTATGTATTATTTCCATGGCATTTGGAGGTTATTCTCTTCATTATTTCACAAATAACTTAATCTCTGTAGTCTTCCATGTTGGTATGAGGTCTCTGGAAAGTACATCTTGCCTGTATTCTTTCACATGGACTATAATTCTACAGTTTGGTTCTCCAGGGTAAATTCTTGGCCTCTTTTTTTTGAAACATTTTGATTTGTTGGTTATGTTTTCTTAACACTGAGAACTCAACATGTTGAAAATTCTTTTTTTGAAGCATATGCATATGTTGCTCTCTGAAGTGCTAAGGCTTGGACAACCGGCCCAAGCCTGAGTTGACCTATAGGTGAATCCTGTATATTTTGTAACTGATAACCATTGTGCTAGTAGGTATTGTACTAAGTTATAACACCTCACTTATGCTGATGTAAAAAGTGCTAAAACATTGAAATACTGCAGCCTGAACAACAGGCCCCAAGGCGAAGCTGTTAACTTAGTCTGTAATCATTAACAAAGTATGTAAGCTTGCTAGTGAAAGATGCGGTCTAGAATGCAATCAGTAGTGAGGACAAAATGCTGAGAGAATGTATCCAACTTCCCTTGTTTAGCCTTGTTCAAGGCTGAGAACCCAAGTATTTGGCCTTGTTAGAAACTCCCTTGGTCTCTCCCCCCAAGCCTTGGCCAGGCTTTGGGTGGAATCCAGCAGGAGAATGAAACCAGAAATTTTCCTCTCAAAACAAAGGTGCCAGCTATTCTGGGTTGTCGATCTCTGGTATATAAGGCTGGGCCCGCTCACAGCGACTTTGGAAGCCTCACCTATGGGTGGAGGCACCGCGTAGGATTTCCCCCTTGCCGGGACAGGCTCTGCAAACCCTCGCTGTAACCGGGGCTGCCCAGCCACTGCGGGTCTGGGTGATGGTAACGTATGCAAGTGGTGATGGAGCTTTCTTAATCACTATTCTCTCTCTCATGTAGTAATGATTTGATGCATTACCCTGCATTCTCCTGTCTGTTGCTTTATGTGCACTATTCTGCTTTTCCTTACTGCATGTTTTCTGTATTACACTGTTACATTATTTGGTTATTACCAGTAAAATACACCTGCTCTTTTCACTATGGTGTCTGAATTTACTTTTTTCCTTAATCAGCAAAACACTCTCAAGATTAAGGGATAAAATATTCCCTTTTCTTAAAATTAATTTCTAAAGACTAATTAAATAAAACATATTTGACCTGTGAAATAAAACAGACCGTAAGGCATAAGGACCCTTTGCTTCACTTAAAAATTTCATTTCAGATGGGGGCCTGACATTACTGCTGTGTTTTATATTGGTCATTAGAATACCATCCAATCTCATAATTAGAAAAGCAAGCCTAAAGGGCAGTTATTATTGTTGTTGTTGTTATTATTATTCTTAAGTCAGAAAAAAAAAAAAAAAAGCAGCAAACATCAATAGACACAGTTTAAATAAGAATTTGTTCTCAGGTTTATAGTGCTCTCAGCCTTTTACATCAGCTGGACTCACTCAAGTATATTAAGAATTTATATTTACTTCATTGTTATCTCTTATTCTATGGGCATATATTTTTATGGGTGTTGATATGAACATTGTTTTGAGTATCTTTTCATTTATATGCCTTGATTGCTTAGCCCTTAAAGTGAAATTATTGCAAATAAGGGAAGTCATCAAACACACAAAAATACTCTGAGGCTGAATTCATACATTTTACAATGCTTCATTTTGGTTTCAGACTAGAAGTGCAATGGTATCTCGCTCTTCAGATTTGTCTCCTCAGAGTCTGTCTTCCTCAGAGCCAATGAGACAAATAATAATATCAAATTATGGTTAAATGAATCAGTATCAATTTAGTAACTGAGAAAAGAATTTAGCATGGGACCATCAGTTTATAATATAATTCTTTATTGTTGATACAGGCAATTAAAAAGATTATTGGTGTTTATTTCATTAAAAAGACAGTCACCAAGCAAAATTTATCTCATAATCAGAATCATTCAGGTTGGAAAAGACCCTTGGGATCATCGAGTCCAACCATCAGCCCTACTCTACAAAGTTCTCCCCTACACCATATCTCCCAACATCTCATATAAATGACCCTTAAACACATCCAGGGATGGTGACTCCACCACCTCCCTGGGCAGCCTATTCCACTGTCTCACCACGCTTTCTGTGAATTTTTTTTTCCTAATGTCCAGTCTGAACTTCCCCTGTTGCAGTTTAAAGCCATTCCCTCTTGTTCTGTCACTAATCACCTGTGAGAAGAGACCAGCACCAACCTGTCTACAATGTCCTTTCAAGGAGCTGTAGAGAGTGATGAGGTCTCCCCTCAGCCTTCTCCTCCTCAAACTGAACAGTCCCAGCTCCTTCAATAGCTCCTCATAGGTTCTGTTCTCCAGGACCTTCACTAGCATTGTTGATCTCGGCACCCTGTGTCAACGTGTTGGGTGCAGGTGCCCATGTGCTTGTAGCAGAGGAGAGGTCAGGGCTGCTCCATTCTAGATACTGCCAGTTCCCGTGGACTCCAATGGACCCACCATGGGCCATATCTGAGCCCCTCAGCCACGCTGGTGGCACATCAGGTAAATCAAGTTTAAAAAAGGATAAAATGCTGCACAGGCAGTGAGGAGCAAGGAAAATAATTGTTAGAGACAGCCCTGTGAGCACCAAGATCAGAATAATGGAGCGGGAGGAAGTGCTCCAGGTTCTGGAGCAGATATTCCCCTGCAGCCCATAGAGAGGACCATGGTGAAGAATGTTGTCCCTGTACAGCCCATGGAGGACTCTGGTGGAGCAGGTGGACATGTCCTGAAGGATGCTGCAGCCCATGATATAGCAGGTTCTCATCTTATTTTCTCCTCCTGTTCTGCTGAGGAGGGGGAGATGGAGCAGCTAGGTGGGCATCTGGTAGCCAGCCAAGGTGAGCCCACCACTGTCAGTTTTCCTTTTATGCCAGAACCAAGGCATATTGTCAAATACAAAATATAAGAAAATATGTTATCCTCTGCTGACATCTCTAATTAAAATGAAATTATTTGCATACAGCACCAAAGTCTGATACAATAAAAATTGTCAAAAGTCACATCATTATTTGCTGTGGATTTCATCAACAAGCCCAGTCCTACTTCCTCTAAATTCAGTTTGTCAAATTCAGGCCTGTTACTACATCTTTTAATGAAAATGTTTTAGAAGTTTAATCTGTGTATTTAGTTCTATGTTTAAACTGGATACAGGCCTCTGCTTTTCTTTATTCCCTTCTGTTTCCTCAGTTGCACGTCTTCATATCTCTACTGCTCCTTGTCTTTCTAACACCTCCTTACCTCTCCATATTCTGTGTTACCCACCACCCTCTTCTCAGATACAATAAATGTGTCTCAAGGTAACATTCACTACAATTCTTTAATGCAGACATAAAGAGTCAGAATGTATATAGAGAAATTTTCTTCCTTTCATAACAGTCAACATCACAATTTCTTGGCCTTTATTTCATCATCGATCATCTCTGTAAAAGACTTAGTCTCACCTACATGAATATAACCTCTGCTGACAAGACATGTTTGGGAACTACAATTTTCTAGTTACCATGACAGAATTAACAATTATTTTTCATACAGTCCTTTCCAACACAACACAATTCATAGAGTTACTCTTTCTGCTATCAATAAATGACAAATAAAATGTAATTTAGCTTTAGTTACTTTACCTGCTATCTCTCTTAGCAATAGAAGACAAAAAAAAACAAAAAAAAACAAAAAAAAACAAAAAAAAACAAACACCAAAACCTCACACTGTCTCACCTAGATAGATTATGAACAAGTGAGGGATATATAAAATTTCTAATGCTTAGAATACATGAGGAGGACAGACTTGTCAAAATTTATATTCAGAGATTTCTTAAGCTCGAATAATTCAAAACATTAATTAAATCCTGAAGGCAATGAAATGTAGCTACCTTAGAATTCAGCTTCTCTCTCCCCCGAAAATTCTTAAAATGCTTGCAAATTATTTTTTGTTCTTCATGTCCTGATCCAAACAGTTCTACATGAAAATACCAAAGGTTTCATACCCCTCTTATCCATAAGGCATGTAATGAAAAGCAGAATAATAGTTACTTTTCACCCCGTTAATGATAGACAGAACTTCTGTTACGTGGTTATGTGAGAGACAACTGGTAAAAACAGGCCTGTAAGAAACAAGGACTGAGAAAAACAGCCTGAGAAAGAGATAAATGTTAGCAGTGGGAGTGGAGGCCCTCTGAGCTAACACGCTTAGGTAAGAAACTATAGGCATGGGGTGGATAGTGTAGAGGATGAAGATGATAAGGCTACCTGAATAATGCAGGATGCAGCTGAAGGAGGAAGTTCTCTGGAGACAAGATGGCTCTGCTCTGGGGCACCTGGGCAAATTTCAAGGGCCATTTGTCCGGTGAGACTAACAAGATCATGCTAAGTACATCATGGGATATGTAGGTATGTGGGTCGACCTAGGGGACGGACCCAAGGAAGGTGTGTATAAATCAATGGGGGAAAAGGGGGGGTGGGGGGGAACAAGGCACAGAGAATTAAGTGAAGCAAAGAAGACGGATGCCTCCTGGAACCCTTGTTGGAGGGACTGTTTAGCATTACACCATATATTGGTACAAAACAATAAAAGCTGAAACAAAGTAGGTAATATTTATCTGGTCATTAGATAATTAATGTTATAAGTTAAACCACATCTCTAGGCTGCCAAAGCAAATCCAGACAAAGCTAGGCAGGATTTAAGGTCTGATTTGTCAGCTTAGCAAAGCCTGTTCAAGGAACAACCACTCAGTTTTTACTGGGATACAATGATAAATATAATAATACTGGGCAGTAGATCTACAGTACCTCACTTAGTTCCAACCTATTCTCTTAATTTGCTTTGCATAGCTGCTGCAACTATAATGCTATCAGTTTAGCATAGGTGAAAACCATTAACCACATGAATAGCAAACAGGATTTTTCATCTGCAAGTGATTTTACCAGTATTTCCAATGTTAGAAGCTTATAAATTTATACATGTATATTTTATAAATATAAGAAATCTTCCAATAATTTACAGCTATCTTTAATATACGCACAGTCACAGCTTTCTTCAATCTTCCATGTTTCAGCAAACCATAATAGCAGTAATAACTAGGACACATTGGTTCAATAAATCTAAGGAATTTCCAGAAGTGAAATGACCTGTTGTATGACAAATTAATTAATAATAAAATAAATTTAATATCCGTTACACTTCAAGGTTACTAAACTTCTTTAATCCCCATAAGTGTTCAAAACCCTATTTTGTTGTATGTAGTTAATGTATATAAATTTAAATATAGCAGATTGTAAAAAACACTCTCTTGTATATTGACAAAAAATATTTTCTTAACTATTTAACTAGGCATTTGACTGAAAATAGTCTAATATAGTTTAATCTGTATTGTCACCTAGAGTGTACCTAAAACATAATTTACTTTAGAACTAAGCAAGTTGTGAAGACTCAGAAAACAAAATAAGTCTTCAGAATTCAATCTTATAATGGAATCTTGCTTAAGCTTTATTTTAAATATTGCTATCTGTATTTTTCAGTAAAATATTTCAGAGAATGTTATCTGTATTTGGAAAAACATAGATTTTCATTAAACAGAAGTCTGCTGACCAAGTTTAAAACAAGTAAATTTAAGAGTTCTACTAATGAATACTCCCCTTGGGATGGATTGAACCCATTTCTGTAACCATTTCTATATAGACTGTAGGAGAATCCTCAGATGCTTCTAGAACGATAAACCTTATCTTCCTTTCTCATGGATATAGACTGAAACCAGCCCATAAAAATTTTCTTCCTGTCTCTCAAGCCGGGAGTTTTGTCTAGCCATGAGACAAAAGGCAAATTATGCCAAACTGCCTAATTCTCAAAATATTCTTTCCTCTAAATTCATTCTCTGTTCTTCTTATTCCTCATGTAATGAATCAAATTTTAAGGAGACCTTAAAAAATGAAGTAATAAGAAGCAACTGTCATCAAAGTATCATTCAGAAACCTTATTCTTAAAATAAATCTATCTTTATGTGTATATATATGTATGCACGTTTTTATGTTTATTTTATGATGTTGTAATTTTATTCCTGAATTTCTTCAGGCAGATTCTTCTAATGGAAGGAAAGGTGAAACAGAGATAATAAGTTTTGAAATAATGAAGCACACAAGATGTGAGAGACCTATGGAATATCCCACAGAAGCATACAGTAAACACATAATAAAGGGTGAAAAAATGAAAACTAAACCAGAGAAATTTGAATTCAATAGACAGCAATGCAGTGTTTGTGTTCCTCAAGAAAGGGTGAGAGTGCAAATATTCAGAGTAAAGAGTATGTGGAACTTGCTAGTTCTGATGTGTGTAATTCAGCTATTCAGCTTAGGGGTTTTTTGTACCTACTTAGAACAGTATGTAAGGAAAAAAGAACATGATGCATTGGGTCCTAAATATTATTTAGGGGTTTTTTTTGTTTGTTTTTTTGTTTTCTGGGGTTTTTTCTCCCAGTTATGCTTGCTTAGTTAACAGTATAGACTCTAAATCCCCATACTCTGTCTAATGGAAGATAAAACAGCACAATGATTTCTGCATTTCAGCATATTCACAGAATCACAGAATCACAAAATCATTCAGGTTGGAAAAGACCCTCGGGATCATCGAGTCCAACCATCAGCCCTACTCTACAAAGTTCTCCCCTACACCATATCTCCCAACATCTCATATAAACGACCCTTAAACACATCCAGGGATGGTGACTCCACCACCTCCCTGGGCAGCCCATTCCACTGTCTCACCACTCTTTCTGTGAAAATTTTTTTCCTAATGTCTAGTCTGAACCTCCCCTGTTGGTGTTTAAAGCCATTCCCTCTTGTTCTGTCACTAATCACCGTGAGAAGAGACAAGCACCAACCTGTCTACAATGTCCTTTCAAGGAGCTGTAGAGAGTGATGAGGTCTCCCCTCAGCCTTCTCCTCCTCAAACTGAAAAGTCCCAGCTCCTTCAATCGCTCCTCACAGGATTTATTCTCCAGGCCCTTCACCAGCTTCGTTGCCCTCCTCTGCACTCGCTCCAGCACCTCGATATCTCTCTCGTATTGAGGTGCCCAGAACTGGACACAATACTCCAGGTGTGGCCTCACCAGTGCAGAGTACAGGGGGACTGTCACCTCCCTACTTCTGCTGGTCACACTATTTCTGACACAAGCCAGGATGCCGTTGGCTTTCTTGGCCACCTGGGCACACTGCCGGCTCATGTTCAGCTGCTTGTCAATTAGAACCCCCAGATCCTTCTCTTCCAGACAGCTCTCCAGCCACTCCTCCCCAAGCCTGTAGCCATGCCTGGGGTTGTTGTGGCCCAGGTGCAGGACCTGGCACTTGGCCTTGTTGAAGCTCATCCCGTTAACGTTGGCCCACTGATCCAATCTATCCAAGTCTCTCTGTAGAGCCTCCCTATCCTCATGCAGATCGACACTCCCGCTTAACTTGGTGTCATCTGTGAACTTACTGATGATACACTCTATGTCCTTATCAAGATCATCAATAAAGATGTTGAAAAGAAATGGTCCCAACACTGAGCCCTGAGGAAAACCATTTGTGACCGGTTGCCAGCTGGATTTAGCTCCATTGACCACCACTCTTTGGGACCATTCAGGCATCCAGTGCTTGATCCAGCAGACATACTTTGTTTATAGGTCATTAGAATTTGTTGCTACTGAAGGAAACAATATACTCTCATAAATCCAGAACTTAATTTCAGTATGATTTATGTCATATCCCAGAAAGGCTCAACAAATATATTGTGTTTTGTAGTACAAAGAGTACATCAAAATGCAGAAGTGTGAATATATCTGATTTTATCAGAATGCATTTCACTGCTTTTTTCCAATAAAAATAAAATACTTCTAAATCTAAGATTCTGACTCCGGGAAATTTATTTTTTCCCTGTGCATATGGTCTACTTTTATTTGAAGAAATACTCTCTCATTCAGAACTGTGTGTCCAGTCCAGCTCTACGGTTTTGAAAGGCTGTTATTCAGAGGAAAAAAAAAAAAAAAAAAATATATATATATATATATGAAGGAAAACAGTTTCTTCTGATTGACAAGCAATTTAGTTCAGGGCAGAGTTGGTACACTGAGCGCTGAACTAACAGATATGGATCCTGAAGCCTTGATTAACCGAAAATCCATGTTACTACTTTTGAAAGTGACAAAATAAATTTTTTCAGACTCTTTCTGCCTCTTTGCTTCTAACTTTGTTTGCCAGGACAATCTCTAGGGATAAATAAATTTTTCAGACATTGGTTTCTGAGGCTGTCAGAAATAGTACCTCACAAAAGAATTTTCTTTGCATGTGGATAATTTGTGACCTGAACAGGCTCCTTCTGCAACTAATTCCATGGTTTCAAGTAAATTCTCCAATTTCAAGAATATTTATTTGGAATCTAGATTTCTTTTTAAGAGTTAGATGACATTTCACATTACATATATGTAATTATATATGTGATGTTATATATTTATATATGTAGGTATATATACATCTATGTATATATATTTTAAATATATGAATATACATATTGCCTTCTATTTAATAGATATGCATACTGGAAGATGTATATTTGTTTTGTGATATGTTTCCTTCTAACTTCAGTGACCAATAGGGTAGGTGTGCAAAGGAGATTTCCTCCACAGTCAGTGGAAATAATAAACAATTCCTCTAGGAAGGAGAATTCCAGCAAGAATTTTAAAATAAGCTGTCATAGATTATAGAAGTGCTTATTTCTCTCTACTAATTTTAAAGCAAAAACACATCTACATACAATCAGATAAGTCCTGCTATAAGTTTCTACCATATTGAATCAAATACTCTCCCATCACTTAAAGTGTGTCCATATACAGGCACGTCTTTTCACTTTAAGAAGATCTGAGTATGTCACAATTTTTCTAATTTCACACTTTGTTTAGAAGTGCACTATTCTTAATGTTGTCCAGCCTCAGTCAGATTTAATTCTAAAAGTTTTCTTTCAACAGCAGCTTTAAATATATTTTTGAAAAATACTACTGTTTAAGCTACTTGTTATCTTCAATTAGATCTTAACATATATGGCATGTTAAATTGTAAGATGCCCTGCAAAACTTGGTTCTTATTAAAGTCTGCAGTGTAACCTCTGTAAGCATGAGATCTCATTGTGGTGCAGCGGACCAAGGTCTGTCTCCTACTCTTAAATATCTGCTTCTGGGGAGCCTACTCAGGTGGAGTTGGTGGGTAATAGTACAAGTCTTTCAACAATTTTAATGCATTACTAATAAAATGCCCTTTGAATCTTTAACCACATTTGAGATCACAAGTAATCTTCAATTTGTGTGAAAGAGATAGTGAAAAGCTGAAACCTTTGGGGTTTTTTACTATTCTTCATGTATTTTCTGTTTCTTGTTTCAAGTACATATTTTCATTCTACTAGTCACAGCACTGTTATAGTAGTGCCCAGTGAAGCATGACAGACAACAGAGAAGTCAGACAACACCTATTAACACATCATTTAGTCTCTGTCTTATGAACATGCCTATATTAAAACAAAACAAAAATGAGAAAAAAAATCCACATCAAGGAGAAACAAACAAAAAAAAATCTATTTTTCCTTCAATACCTTTTTCCGCTGTATTTCATTTGATAAGAACCTGAAATTAAAGTTACTTAGATTAGTGTAGTGCATCAAGAATGTTGATAGTTTCAAAACAAACTATAGTGTTTTCTAACTGTGTAGAAGCTTCTTTGCTCATATGATACCATTAGTAGCTCAAGAGTTGTTTGTTTGCTTAGCTTTTTTATTTGCCTAACTTGAACTAAGATCTTAAATATTCAGAATTCACTAAACATAAAGAAATATAAAGGCACTATTAAAAAAAAACAAATTAAAATATAGTTATTTGAGTGCAGAAAATTCTTTGATATAATTGCTTCTTTGTAAGACAAAATAGCAGCAATGAGCATAATTACAGCAACTCAAACATAAAATGCAAATTTATTTTTAGAAAAAATGTGGAAAGCCCTAGTGTAATCAGACTTGAAAATTAATATTACATTACTTCAAAAAATTTCAGCTTATCTTGGTTAGCGGTGTCGTGCCATGTAATAGCTACAGGTTCATCTTTTATATGATATACACAAAAGCTACTGTATGCACAATATTTTTCCTCTCATGTCTTGTTTGATTTATCTACTTGTTGTTTGATTAAAATTCCAGAATGTGGAAAAAAACCACCCAAATTAAGAGCAGCAGACCACCACCACCAAAATCACGTCACAAAACATGCTATATCTGAGCAAAAGTTTTATGGATATGGTTAACTGTAAACACTAGAGTAATATCAGCCTACTCCATCCAACGTCTAAACAAACACTTGATTCTTTCTGAAGTCAGAAATCTTGCAAATCTTATGTGACTTCCCAAAGTGTGAAAATCAATGAAAATACATTAGCAAAAGTGATAAAGTCATATATTCAGTATCTTCATGAACATAGAATGGCATAGAAAAAGCCAAATTGAAAGGGTCCAGACATGCACTGCTTTTAAATTATCTGCAAGAACTCAAGAAATAGCTCTAAACATTACTTTGGCAGTGTAGACATTATTTCAGCAGTCTGGACATTAAAACAGCTGAGAAGAGCAACTAGTAGAACTTGTTAAAAAAATATTCTCATATATATATAAGTAGCTGGCTGTAAGAACATTTTTTTTAAAAGCTGAAAATGTAAGAACATTTTTTTAAAAAGATGAAAATATATTACCATTTAATTTGATGATACATCCTCAAATGGAATATTATGTGTAATTATCTCAGGATATACCAGAAAGAGAAAAGGTACAACTAAAAGCATACAATATTATTACAATTATCCATATATGGAAGTCTAAAGCAATTAAAATTCTTGCTTAGAGATGAAAATTTGGACAGACTGTAGGATGGTAATATAAAAAATATATTGCTGAACTGCTTACCTAAGATTTACTTACTTATTATAATTTATGTTAAAAAGTAAATTAAAAGGAAAAAAGATATGAGCAAGAGGAAATTTAGTCAGGAATTTTATTTAATTCTTTTTAGCCTCACAGCAAAATTTATCTCCCTATTATTCATAAACTCCAAATATTGTATGGTGCAAACATTAGCAGAAATAGAAAAACTATTGGGTATATATTATCATGGACTAGTATTCTTTATGCAGTCCTACTAAGTGAATAAAAAATAGTTCAATACTTAAATCATCCCCTTCCTCTTAAAAGTTATTAAAATCTCCTTGTGGACAAATCTGTAAAGGTATTTTAACACATACTAATATTTAAGTATCTGACTATTCCTACAGTAAACAGTGGCAAGTATTTTAAACTTTTGTCTTCTGTTTTAATAAGTAGAAGTTGTCCTGTACACAGGAAAAAAACCCAACCCAACAAACAAACAAACAAACAACAACAACAACAAAAACACACCAAAAAAAAAGCAACAACAGAGGAAGATTTAGCACATAATGATTTCCTGTATATTTTGATAGTAGGGTTTGTTACTAGTGATTGCCAAAGCCATGTTAAAGGATGACATGAGCAAACCTTGAAAATGTCTTATCTGGCATATTAGTCTGTAGAGTCTCTTATTCAGTCTAAGTATCATTGTTATGTTGCATGAATTAGTATTTTTAAAAATAATTGTTATGATTATTAAACTGTAGGACCTGTATCTACTCTGATGATAAGACAAGAAAATGCCTGCCTGAACAACTTTATTCAGTTTTATCAAAATATTTTGAATTAATATATATTAGAAATGAAAATATTAGAAAACAATGCCCTACATTTGTTTTTTTTTTTTTAATTCAGAAAAATATTGTTGAGATATTTTTCCACATGACGTGCTGTTAAGATGGATATAGTAAATATAAAAGCGCTATGAAAATCAACGCATTGTAAATACTGAGCTTTATTATCCTCTCATAGTGTTTCAAAACACAAGATAAGAATTTTCTCACCACCTCCCACATTTCAAGGCCTTTTAGAGGTGGATTAATCTGTTACTTATGGCATAAACAGGAATAGGTAATTCTCCTCCACTGCATAATCTATGGGTTATAATAAACATTATCACTAAAGCTGCCAAATTCTCATCATAGTCAAGCAGATTTATAATACACTTATGCTCTCAATCATTGTATTGTAGCTCTATGTATTTTAATAATCATTGATAAAATTATACGATCCACTGTTTTATCACTAGTACATACCCATGGTGACTTTTGTCACCGAGACGTCAATACACATTCAGCTAAACAAAAAATAAATTCACAGACAAATCATAGTATAATCAGTTCTGAGCACTGTAGTCTCAAAGAAAGATTGTTATGTTATCATTATTCTATATATCAATTCCTTCGAAGATGTAAGAATCTCTAAACATAGAATTCGTGTATGTGGTAAATTAAATTCCTTGTTCATCTAGCTACAGTCTGAACTGAACTCACCAAAGTAGGTAGATTTTTTTTTTTAATTACACTGGTTGGACTTAAGTTTGTACTTATCAAAGTAAGTAATAAAATATTATTAAAGTAAATATTAAATTATTTATTATATAATTGGGAAAAAAGTCAACAATATGTTCTGTAGCTCTCACTATATCTTTTTAATAAAATCTTAGCCTTATTACATTTTAGTAATCATGTCTTATTACCAATTATCCTTTCATTAGAGAGTGAGGATAATGTCTATTAAACTTGAAAATAACCATAATGATATCATACTAAATTCTCAAACTAAATTTTAAAGCCATGAAAAAGACACTCCACTGTTCTAAAACTGAATTTTCTTATTCATCTGTCATTAGAATATATCATTTACACTAGAAAAATCTAAATTTCACTGTATTTATTTTATTATATATACGATCCACATATTTTATAGAGGCATGAGTCATTAATATTATAAATAGAATATTGATTGCTTTGAAACTGAGGACTGTCAGATTAAAAAAAAAAAGGTTTTTTTGTGTAGTTTAAATGAAACAAAAGCATGAAAATATTATCATCTGTTTATATAATTATGAATTATTCATTATTTTAGATTAATTTCTACATTTTAAATTACAATAAAAATATTTTGTGTTTCATTTAGATTTTCTCCAAAGGCCTATTTTTATTTAAAAAAAATAAAATTATTCTATATACACATAAAAGATTGGTTAATAGAACCATTCTAAATAAATATGAAGGTAGTTTACATCAGTTCACAAGCTGAGTCAAAAACCTTTTCTTTAGTGATCGTTCTTTGTTCTGTGGCTTTGGGGAGGGACTCTAATATTCTTTCTCGATATCATTTGCCTGATTTTGTTTTCATAAAAAAGCAACTCACAGTGCATCACTTAAGTATGATCTCCTGTTTTTTCCTTCATAAAATATTCTATATCACAATAAGTTTAATACAATGCTTACTTCCTAGAAGAAGGAAGAGCAGAGTGAAGTTTTTACCAGGCATTATGTCTCAGCTGAGCAGAAGACATTGGTCAGTATCTTGTGCAAGTAAAAGCTGAATTTCAAATGCATTAATTTAAGCAGTCTAATAACTCAATTTTTAAATACTTTGTTATACTAGAAGATATTTTAGTAAAATATTTGCTGAGCAAGACATTCTATGGTAATGTAAATTAGTTTCTTAATTAAAATAAAGGTTTTTCAACTAAGTACTCAGCACCTGAGTCATGGGAGTCTCTGATGTAGGCTGGTTCTAAACTTCAGGTAATTTTTACTTTCTTTATTCTTTTGAAAGAAAATACTATGTAAAGTACAAATACATTATTTACATAGTAATATTCTACCAGATTTTTTTATTAAAACCTCCACAAAATAAACATGGCCAATGAAAGAGAAATAGGAGATCAGACATCTAAATCAGATTATGTATAGTATCATCCACAGATTATCAAATTTGTTACAGTGCAACTTGAATGCATTGCATATGTTAAAATACTTTTCTAAGGATTGCTGAAAGGCAACACATGTGATAACCTTGAAAATGCTTCAACCTGATAAAAGTCAGTACTCTTTGTGTCCCTGATGCATGCCCTGGTTTTAACAGTGAGAGGTTTTTTGTTACAAATAAAGCATTTATCGCTACACTTTCAACCAGATAATCTCTGTTATGACTTCTCAAAAAAAACCAAACCAAAAAGTCAAACCCACCATACTAGGCCAAATGGGATGAAGAACATTTTCAGAGAAATCTGTTTTGTTACTACTTTAAATGACAGTAAGCAATGGCAGGAATGTCAGGACACCTTCATCAACACAGGACCTAATAAGTCTCTTTTCCTGCAGAAGCTATGAATTGGTCACAACAGCCTCAACAGACATAACATAGAGGTCCATACACGACAGGAAGCATTTATATATCTCCACAGAGTAAAAGGATGACAGATAAAAGGGGGCTTAGTGTTTGTTTTGGTGCATATTTTGGAGAAAGGAGAAACCTCTGATAGTTTGCGGTTATTCTAATGAAGAATATAATTTACCTTCCTTATTATCTTTATTCAAATGTCCCTACATTTGGGTAAAGGAATTTCAGTTCTCCCCTCTGTTTCTGTGTGGGGTAAGAAGTGGAAACAAACAATCAGAAATCAACCAGCCAATGGAAATATCTTTGGAAAATGCCAAGGAATCACATGGTCACGAGTGATATATATATGCATATATATATATATATATGTTGATACAGTAGCAGTATTATGATTCTATGTATATATTATATCAAATACTTTCAAAACCTTTAGGCACTAATGCATACAATACTATCCTTTTGCTCTTCTGTGCAACACCTTTGTGTCATTCTTTAATGATCACCCTGCTGTGCATTGGATTCATAATCCGTTCTGAATTCCATCTCTCCCCTCCCTTGCCGTTCACAACCACTCTGATCATGGGATCTGAACATCCTCTTTTAGAACTGGAATCAAAACTGTACTTATTCTTTCGTTCCCTTTCCATATACTTCCTCTCCCTACTTAGTGGTTATCACCCTCTCTCAGCAAAATGCTGCATGCAGGCAGAGATGCTGTATGAATCAGGAGAGAGAGGCATCTATTGCATCTGTGAGAAAAGCTAGTGAGGGAAAAGTACAGTGGTGGATCACAGGATGTCACACACACTGTGGCAGGAGGTGAAGGAAGCTTGCCAGCAACTACTGCATCACCTGCTGTGAAGTCCCAAGAAGTTCCCAGTTTTCAAGAAATATCAGGATTGATGATGGAAGACATCACTAAAGGAGAAAGGAAGATTCCTGTATTCTTTTATAGCACACCCCCCCAAGTTTACTGTATCATATCCTCTAATCACTCCTTAGTTTCCATTAGTATTTTTGTTACCTATATTGTGACATTCAAATGTTAGCCCCCTTTTCTATTAATCCTTTACTCCACATATTAATTATGGTAATTTTTGTCATGTTAAAACTGAAAAAAACAATGCTTTTGTAATAAAAAGCAACTGCTGCTGCTCTCTGCTCAACTGCCTGGCAGTACCCGGCTGCTTCAAGGCAGCTCAGAAGTGCTCCCTGGTCTGCAAGGAGAGGGAAAAGGAGGCTTGGGTCTCACACAGCTCTTTCTCTTCCCCTTTCTCATGCATAGGCTACCAGAAGGAGCAGAGGGAGCCCAGGTGACACAACAAGCACTCCATCAAGTTCCTGCTGAAGGAGCTGAGTGACCGCAATGCACTGAGTGTCTCAGCCTGCTGCTTCAGCCCACCATCAGGTGCATTGATTCTCACCTTCTGCTTTTTTCTTCTTGCCCAGGTGGCAACACTACACACCAGCATCCCAGAGAGGCTGGTCAATGGCCAGAAAAAGGTGAGGGTTGTTCAGGATGTATGGTATCTTAGGCTAGTGAGCTGAGCTTCAGCAGGAGGTCTCCCTATCCCAGACTCCCCCAGAACTGTCATCCTGCCCTGCTGGGCATGTCCTGGGTCACTGGCTGCAGCAAAGCCTCACAGCCATTTCCACCTCTTACACGTGGCCAGGGGCCAATGTAGCTCTCCAGGGCCCCTTTCTGCTGCAGGGCTACTCTGTGAGTGCAGCATGTTTCTTGCAGGCTGGTCCCAAGCAGCAGCCACCAACCATCCTCTCTGGCAGCAAAGGTGGACTTGGCCACTTGGCTTGTGAGTTTGGAGAAGATGGGGATAGGATGGCCTTTCTCTCCTCCTCTCGTAGATGGGCACTCGTGCCACACTGGAGTTGCTGCTGTCCTTCCTGCAGGGCACATCCATCCCTATCACTCAGTGGCAGGAGAGAATTGAGTACCCGGGACCCCTCATTCTCAAATGATGTCTCTTGCATGCTCTTGGCAGTGGGGGAACAGAGCTGAGAGGGTCTGGGAGCACTCACCTGGTGGTTCTCATGCAGGGCTTTTTCCTTTATTTACCTTGGCAGCAGGCCAGACCCACAGGAGGAGGAGGAGGGGGCTGTCCTGTCCCTTTGCATGACGAGGGACCTCATCTGCTTCAGAGGCGCCCGGGCTGTCGGGCTCTGCCGGCAGCAGGGCTCTCTTTGGTCGGCCCCTGGCAGCTCTCTGCAGTCAGGACGGCACGCTGCCCCAGCCCATCCAGGTAAGTGAGCCTGGCCAGAGAGTCTCCATCCCACTGGCTCCTCTGGAAAGGTGATGTCCCAGGTAACCATTATGCATGATGGAGCCCTGCTTTCCTGGAGATGGCTGAACACCTGCCTGCTGGTGGAAAGTAATGAGTAAATGCCTTATGTTGCTTTGCTTACATGCACAGCTTTTGCTTTACCTATTAAACTGTCTTTATCTCAACCCCCAAGTTTTCATACCTTTACCCTTCCTACTTACTCCCTCATCCCATTGGGTGGGGACTGAGTGGCAATGCACAACATTATAACAATTTTAAGATTGTACCAGGTTAGGTAAATCACACTGAATAATCTGTACACTCAATGAGTGTTGCTATGTATATTTTTAAAATAATATCTTAAGAGATTCTGTTTCTTTTACTGTAAAAAGAAATTAATACTAATAGAATAGTAAAAATTATTTGATGTAGTAAAGCAAACCACAGTTTCACACTCACTCATAATTATTTTGAGTTCCTAATTTTTTTCTGCAGTTGCATAAATGTATATTAACCTTTGGCAACTATATTGGTTTCAATTGTTTCTGATCAGTTTAGATTCAAATTTGTTCTCATTAAATCTATACATTATTTTAGCACATTGAGTACTAGAACAAGTTAACAGCATAGAAAATGCATCATTAAATAAATGAAGTTACAGAAAATTATAGAACAAATATACTAATTTGATGTCATGCATAATTTTTCTTACGGTGTTTTTAACACATATCTTACTTTGAGTATCCCTTGTGTGACACAGAGTAAAAATAAAATTATAGAATCATAAAATCTTCCAGATTGGAAGGGACCTTGAAAGATCATCTGGTATAATCTTTTGTGGGAAACAGAGCATAAATGAGATCATTTAGCACCATGGTCCAGTCATGCCTTGAAAACCTCCAGTGATGGGGACTCCACCACATCCCTGGGGAGGTTGTTCCAGTGACTGATTGTTTCAGTGCCTGATTGTTCTCACTGTAAAAAATGTCTTCCTTATACTGAGATGAAACCTCTCCTGGTGGAACTTGTACCCAATTGCCTCTTGTCTTCTCCATGTGTCATTCTGTAAAGATACAGCCTCCATCCTCTTTGTAGTCACTCTTTAAGTAATGGCATACTGTGATAAGATCCCCTCTGAGCCTTCTCTTTTTCAGGGTGAAAAGACATAACTCCTTCAGTCTTTTTGCACAAGACAGGCTCTCTCTCCAGCCATTTGATTATTTTTGTGGCCCTCTTTTGGACCCTCTTCTCTCTGTCAGCATCTTTGTCTAATTATGGGGACTAGAACTGGACACAGTACTCTAGTTTCTGACTGACACATGCTGAGTGCGATGATTGCATCTCAGTGTCTTCTAGCAATGCCTCTGTGAATGCATCTGATGATCCAATTTGCCTTTGTTGCTGCAGGAGTTCACTGCTGACTCATGTTCAACTTGTTCAAAAAGTATGTACTGATTATATGTGCCTTTGTGGCCAAAAGGAAAAATTGGATAGTTTTTAAGTTTGGAAATAAGTACCTGTAATCTGATTCTGCACAAATAATAAACTTGTGCATAAAATAATGAACCCTGACATATCCCCTCAAACCAGGAATGACATACTCTTCAGTCCAGAGTAGCACAGAAAGACTTAAGAAAATAATTCTTTATGCTAGCTCTTTCTATAAAGTGTATTCACATGTATGGACAGTATCCAAAAGATTAACCTTATACAAAAAGTAGCTTGGGGTCATAAAAATGCTACTTACCATTTTGCAGATTTCAGTAAGCCTTATAATATATACCACTTTTCATAAAGTCCAGTAGTAGTGAATTAAGTTATGAGCGAGAGTTTTAGTTTTTATAGGGAAAAAAACAACTTCCATCATTCATGACAATGGAGGGACTTTTAAAACTGAACTACTCCAATACCAAAATACATGACATGAATCTAGAATGAATCTAATCTTTTAATTCCTTGAAAATTTAAAGTAAAACTCATGTTTCAGGATGCTTGATACAGAGATTCAAGGATTCATGGAGATTATAAATAAATCTAGTAAATAACAGGTAAGAATTAGGGAAAAAAGCTTCCATTTCATTCATCTTCATACATTCTTGTGTCACCTTGATGACACCATTTATATTTTGTTTACAATAGTAGCTAGGGGAGAAAACATTAGTTCTTTTTCTTTTATAAAGATGTAGAAACAACAAAACTATAAGCAGGAGAAGAGAGAAGTTGAGACTGAATATCTTCATTATAGTCTTAGAAAACTGTCACAAAAGATAAAAACTTATGTAGGTTACAAAAGGAAAAGATGAGAAAAAAAATGAAAAGCATAAACTGCAAATTCTCAGCTAACAGCTTCTGCCTTTCATTAGGATTTAGAAATCTAGATGTTTTCTGTCTCTTTGAAAATTGCCATCTAAAAATTGGGATGCATTATTAGACGTAATTTCTCAGAAATGTAATTAACAGACTGGTTAAAAAGCCTAAGTGTGATGATTTTTCATATTTGAGAATTAAGAAAACTTTACTGAAAACATAATGTTTTGCTTAATGTAAGAAAAAGACAGTGTGATCAATGAAATATTTTTTTTAAAATCTGTACACATAATAAAATGGTGATGTGTATTTTAAAATTTGGTATGAAAATTTGTCCTCTAACCTGTACTGTTGTAACAGGTGCAGCAGGCGCAGCACTTGGCATTTCCTTTCCTTGAACTTCATATGATTACTTTCTACCATGTCTCCAGGTTGTTGAGGTAACTGAATGGCAACACACCCATCTGGTGTATCAAGCACTCCTCACTCTATCACCTGAAAACTTGAAGAGGATGCACTTCAGCTTATTGTCAAGGTCATTAATTAAGATGTTAAACATAACTGGCCTCAGTGGTATACCCCAGGTTAAACTACTAGTGACTGGCCTCCAGCTGGACTTCATGCCACAGATCACAACCTTTTGGAACTCGCTACTCACTATCTACTTGTCTAGTCTGTACTTCATCAGTTTTTCTATGAGAATGTTATGGAAGACAGTGTCAAAAATCTTAAGATACACAGCATCCACTGCTCTCCCCTCATCCATGCAGCCTGTCATATCATCATGGAAGGCAATCATATCAGACAAGCATGATATCTCCTTCATAAAACCATGCTAACTATCCCAATAAAATTCTTGATATTTTAATATTTTAGAGAATTAATATTTTAGAAAATTACTTCTAATTGTGTTTGCTCTATCACCTTTGCAGGGATTGAGGCAAGTGTGATCATTTTGTAGTTTCCCCCAATGCTCCCTCTTGTCCTATTGAAAACTGGAGTGACACTTAGATTCCTGAGGGCTAGAAGAAACTTCCTAGTCACCATGACCTTTCAAAGATAAACAAGAGTAACCTTGCAGTGACATTGGCAAGCCCTCTTGTACCTGTTGGTACATACCATCAGGTTCTATGGACTTGTCTATGTCTGCTATGTTTAAACGATCCTGAACTGAATCTCTTCCACTGATGGTAAATCTTACTTGCTCCAGACTTTCTCACAGATGTTAAGGGCCTGGGATGTCTGAAGCTGAGTATGTGACTGGTAAATCAAGGCCAAGGTGAAAACAGCATTAAGTACCTCTCGTGGTTTAAGTCCAAAGGGAAACTGAGCACACAGCTGCTTGCTCACCCCTTACCCCTCAGGGAGTAGGAGGAGGAAATACAACAAAGTTTCAGAGATCAAGAGATGGACAGGGAGGAGCGACTCACCCATTATGGTCATGGGCAAGAGGCAGACTAAATTAGGGAAGAAAAAGAATATCCACCACTTAATTTATCAATCAAACAAACACAGTAAGACGGAAATAAATACAACGAAATCTTAAAACACCTTTCCCCCCACCCCCTTCTTTCTGGACTCAGCTTTGCTGATTTCTCTACCTCCTCCCTCCAAGCAGTGCAGGGTCACAGGAGATGGGTGTTGCAGTCAGTTCATCACCAATTGTTTCTGCCACTCCTTCTTCCTCAGGTGTAGTACTCTTCTCACTGCTCCCCTGCTCCAGTGTGGGGTTCCCTCCCATGGGATACAGTCCTCCACAAACTTTCTCCCACATGACTCCTTCCCATGGGCTTCAGCTCTTCATGAACTGCTTCAGCATGGGTCCCTTCCACAGACTGCAATCCTCCCAGCAACAGAATGCTCCAGCATAGGCTTCCCTCAGAGTCACAGACTTTTTCAGGTGCAGTCACCTGCTCCGGTGTGGAGTTCTCCACAGGCTGCAGGTGGGCATCTGCTCCACTGTGGATGGATGTCCATGGGCTGCAGGGAAACAGCCTGACCTCTCCCCCCAGGCTGCAGGGAAATCTCTGCTCTGGCTCACCTCCCCATCTTTGAGAGACTGAAATGTCAAATGTCTCAGAGCTTGCTTGTGTCTGTGCAAACCTCAAAGACAAGTTGCCGCCTTTAGATTAGTCTAAGGAATGTCACCCAAGGAAGCAGGAGTGTATCAAAGGATGAACCCCCCACTCCCTTGCAGTTGCATCGTCAGACTCCTTAGATAAGCCTCAAAGGTGAAGACATGGAATGAGAGAAACCAAATGTTTATCACTGGATTCATCCTGTAGACATTTGTGACTCTATTGTGTAAGCCAGACACCATGCATGCATTGATAATGGACTGATAAGAGGTGAGCATTTCTGCCCCAGAATCCAAATGATTGCTCAAGAAGTCAGCAAAAATCTGTAGGACCAGAGGAAAAACTAAAGGTGGGCAGATATGCTAATCAGCTGATACGATGAACTTAAAAGGCAACAGAAAACTTTGTTATGTGTGCCCCCACCATCGAAGCTAGATCCCATGTGTACCCACCACCAAGGAACTGAGGACTGAGAACCAATGGGACTTCACTGGGTCCATGGTGGTGACTATTCTTGTAAGCCTACTCTGGATGCTGGCTTTACTTCTCTCTTTTCCTTCCATTCTGTCCTATTGATATCCCTCTTTACTTTTAATAATAAAAACTTTTTAAGTGTATGGCATTTGACCTTGTTTGTGTCTTAATCTCTCTCTTGGGATCATATCAAAACCTCCCCTGACCTTGGATCAGGACACCCTTCTCCAACTCCTTTCTTCAGCCGACCTCTGTGTTTGCATAGGTATTTCCTTCACAACTCCTCCTCTCAGGTTCCCTTTCTGAAACATGTTATCACAAAGGTGCAGTCACTTTCATTAATTGACTTAGCCTTGGCCAGAGTTGGGTTTGATTTGGAGCCGGAGGAACTTCTAGAAGCTTCTCATAAGACCCACCTCTGTAGTCCTCTCCCCCACTGCCAAAACCCTGCCACACACAAACACAACACAGTACTTCATTCTTCTCCATGTGCCTTATTGACATGTCCCCGTTCCCATTCAGCAGCAGGCTTATATTTTCTTTGTATTTCTTTCTGTCGTTTATCTGTTTATGTGCTTGTAGAAGACCTTCTTGTCATTCCTCACATCTATCATAAGATTCAAGTCCAGGTGGGTTTTGTATTTCCTAATGCTGTCCCAGTGTCTCTCTATTCCTCCTGGGTGACCTGACTGCTTCCACATCTTCTATGCTTTCTTTTTGTGTTTGAGTTTATTCAGGAGCTCCCTGTACATCCACACAGGTCTTGTGCAAACTTTGCTCAACTTTCTGCATGTTGTGATGGACCTCTTGAGCTTGGAGGATACTATCTTCTAAACCCAACCTTTATCTTTGAGACCTTCCAAGCATGTTCCCATACCGGCCAAGGCCTACTCTCCCAAAGTCCAAGGCTGTGATATTGCTATTTGTTTTGCCTGTTTGTCTTCTATTTCCCTCGACTGAGGAACCTGGACTCCATCGTCTCATGATCACTGCAACCATGTTGATACAGTCCATGGACACATTATGAAAAAAGGAAAGCAATGTCCTTCCTTTTCTTTTTATACGTTTCTTGTATTTCTTGGTTTTCCCTTCTGATTAATGCAAGCTTACTTTTATCTATTTCAATAACTGTAGGAGCTGAGAAAAAATAATTATCTTTTTTTGTATATATTTTTAGTATCTCTCTTACTATACATTGTATGACATTATGTATTTGCAATATTCTTTCTAGACATACAGTAACATACTACTATCTTCTGCCTCCATTTGTAGACTATAATACATGATAAACCAGCTATTGATGCTGATTAACGTACACATTCAAAAGAAATGTGGTGACTGAATTGCACTTTAAAAAGGATTTCTGCATTACCTGAAGTCTGTTACTGTTGTAAAGACCTTTCAAATTAAATAGTCAGTCTTCTTAACTATGAAAACGGAATTAAAAACAACCAAAAAATTCCTCATGCCCCATGAATAATATGGCGATTTTTATTAGGAAATTGGTAAACAACTGTATCAGGTTTTAAAGATAAATAAATTTCTGTCTAATTTCTTTAGAAAAACCCTTCATTTCCTGTACTTTTAAAGTGAAGAGATAAATTGAAGAGCTTAGCATATCCTGTCTGAAGTGACTGCATTACTGACTTGGTGATAGCCCTTTTATTCTTCTGGTTCTTAATGGTAATGTCACAAAGAAGCTCAGCTGTTCACTTCTGCATCAGGTACAGAGTTGAGAAACCATAAAGAAACAGTAGCAAAAAGTGTTTACTATTTTCCTACTGAAAATATTGACATACTGGAATCTAAAACTGACATTTTTATTTCTGTGATCATACTGCCAAGTTTCTTTTTATGCTTCCTAGCTCAGGAGGATTATCTAGCCCAATGCATTTTTCAGAATCTTAATTTTCCTTTGTAAGCCTTGTGTGACGCTAAGCCTTTCCTTTGTATGACAGACTGCAACTCTGCAACTGAAGCTTATAGAGCTTATTTAAGAAGCCGACTTCTTGTGTTTACATACCTTGTATCAATAAAAGATGTAATCAGCTGTAACCAATTCTCGATTAGGAGGGTTGTTTTTATTTTTTACATTTTGCCTGAAGACATTAGAGCCATAAATATACATACTATCAGCAATGAAAACATTGCTATTATTCCCTGACTATGTAACTTTATCCTGAGGAGCAATGTTTATCATTTATAGAGTATGCTTGTTCCTGGGTGGAAAAATAAATCCTTTTGTAGGTACTACTACAAAAATGCTCAAAAAACCCATGAACACAATGCCAGGAAACATATGCGGCTATCACACATAACCAAAACAAAAATTCATGTAATTTCTTTTAGACAAGACGTAAAAAGTCCTGGACATAAACACAGGAGATGACTGTTCAACAGTAGAACCTGACTCTGTTAAATGAGTATATATAGATTTTGAGAAACTTCTCACTCAAAAACTTGCTTTCTCAGTAACATTTTCTTCTGTGATAATTACATCAAGCTTCTCTTTGTGGTGCTAGATTTTATTTGAAGTTGCTAAGAAACAAGACATTCATCAAAATATTCACTTGCGAAAGCACTAAGCTAATTTCATTCCATCAAATTCATCAACACTGAGCAATTTTACTGCTGTTTTTGAAAAAAAATCTATTCAGAGACATTATTTTAAGGATCTAAAATAAACCAACTCTCTCTATCTCTGTATCTGGTTTGGGAAATTTTCACATATTTGACATATTGTCATACAGTGTCTGTCATTAAAATGTCCTAAACCAGGTATTTGATCACATTTCCTGAACAGGGGAAAAAATATTATGTAAGGTATGTAAAAGCAGACCTCTTTAAATACAAGATTAATATAATACATGTAGTAGCTAAACAAATAAAATATGTCCCGTTTTTATTCCTGTTTTACTTAGCTTGTCTTTTGCTGTAGGAAACAATGTGATTTTGTGTATGAAAATGTCTGTGTCTATAAATTATCACTGAAATAATTTCGACAACAGTGAATTCAAGTTAACTATGCAGAGTAGGATTCAGTCCACCTAACACTGGTACCTAACTAGCATCCAAGTCTTGATGATTAGAGAAGCACTTTAACCCTCCTTTAGATTCTTTATTGAAGCTGACACCTTCCACTGGGAGGTCTGAATGAGCTTCAGCTCAATGAAATAACACATAAGACAACTACAGGGGAAAAAACCCCCTTAATTATACTTGCATGCATTTCATTTTCTTCAGTGCTACAGATGATCGGTAGGGAAAAAAAATCCACAAAAATCTGTGAAGCTACTACCTCACTTTCATCCAAACCGCTTACTAAAACATTACTATGATGAGGCTCATAGAAAGCTAATCCCTAGCAGGTGGTAAATAGCTATGGTTACTGATGCTACCTTGTTTAATATACCCACAGTTTATTCAATTAATTCTTCAGTTTATCTCACTAATCTAGTCTGGTTGATCTCTTAGAAGCTTTTGAGTGCTGTGAGTAACATTTTATGGAAGTTCAGTCAAAAGATAGTTAAAAAAATAGTTATCTTCAAAAGACTTAATAATTTCCAAAGTTTTCTGATTTTTGATGAGCGAAAGTTAAATTTACTTACTTTTCTCTTTCAGTATTTAGAAAAACAGAAAGAAACAGTGATGTTTCAATATCCTGTTCATATCAGATATTGCCCTACTTGCCATTTCATCACTATTTTTGGAAATTTGTTGATCCAATAGGACATAAGTAAAAATCCCAGTATTTCAGAAGACTGAAAGTTACTCTGAGTAATGCCTTTTTCCCCCAGGAAAAATTCCTTCAGGATTAAGGTATCCTGAATGAATACTAAAATACTAAAAGAAAAGTTGCCTGTGTTGTGCTGAATTTATAACACACACAAACTTCTCTAGAAAAACAGAAATAAACAGTAATACTTAAAGAAGCATAAAACTATTCTGTGAGTTTTTATCACCTACTCAAAGCACATAAGCTTCTCTAGAGGCATTATTATGATGATTATAAAAATCTTTGAAATACTTTTGTGATTGGACTCATATTAAGAAGAATATTGAAATATTTAGAATCAAATTTGTGCTCTTGTTGAAAAGCTCATCTATAGGCATATGTGAACACAGCTTGGCTTTAGAACTGCATCCATTTCCTAGACTGCAATAGAGCTTAAATTCAAGAAATTATACACATTGACAGTAAAATTCTCAAATATATGTGAAGATTCTTTTATATATTAAGATTTTAAATGGCAGGGTTTTTTTCAGCAAAGACTAAAGAATAACACTGTAAATGGTAAACTGTACAGAACGTACAATGTATGTATGTTTTTCTAAAGAACAGGAACATTAGTTAGGATATAGAAAACTGAGGTTTGACTTTTTTTTTACTTTATTATTTATACAGGAATTAAATAATGGATCACTTTCCAATTACCAGAAAACAATACACAGAATAATAATAATAAAAAAAAAAAAAGTTGGAAAGGAAGGTTACTCTCATTGTTCCAATAAAAGTATGAGTTACATATCTCTCCTCCACTTAGAGTTTTGACTCTCAGTTTAGTGCTTAATTTGTTTGTAGAGTGAGACTACCCTTTTACGCTTCAACTTTGAATAGCTTCTATTATTGCATAATATACACTAAACAGAGAGACAAACCCTTTCCTTCAATAAATTTAGAATATTACTAAGGTGGTATACAAAAAAAGGTGCCATAACTAAGAAAGAAAAGTAACAAAAGGATGGGTTTAATGATAATGAGCTATTGCAAAGACATAGAGACAGATAAAAATAGTAAAGAAAAAAATTGTTTAAATGATGCAAGCAAAAAAGAATAGACAAATTCCAGACACTAGGCCTGCTTTGAGTTTAAAATAAATCCAGCAACATTAAAAGCTTAATACAATGGAGAACAATTACCTTGTTTTTAACTTGATTCTGTTAATCAGTGACATAATTAGACACAGAATTGTGTAAAGACCTGAAAGTAAAAGAAATACAAGGAGCAAGCCACTAGAGGATCCAAGTAACATTTTAAGTAGACATGCAAGCTGTAATATAATGAAGAAATAGGAATGCATTTAAGAGGAAGCAATTAAGAAGTAATTTATGCCATACTCCTATCTGTATATATATAAACTACTCTGTAGGCCATTGAGGAAAACAATCTACAAAACCATTTTATAATTGACAAATTGAGCTGTCAGAATTTAATACCTCAGGAACACTTGTTGAATATAGTCAAATTAATTTTATGGGAAAAAAAAAGTGACGCAAAGACAAAATTGAAAATTCAACTACACCAGTTCCATAAATATTTATTGTTAATGAAAAAATCATAGATGCAAATTCAGAAATGGGTATATCTGAAGACACATATCTAATTTGTGAACCCTTTGAAGTCAACTATGTATGAATGTTTTAATGAAATATTTTTCTGTAAAAAGAATAACCAGACTTCTAAATATGATTTTGGAAAATTTGCAATCTAGATTCTGAAATTAGCAACATATCAATAGTCATGTCAATAGTATAAAGTAATAAAAGGCAAGAATGTGAATGTTAATATTCTAGACAAATTGTAGACATCCAAAACAGGACCCACATAGCATGCAAGGTAGTTATGTAGTCGTTATATTCATAAACTAAAAAGAAAGAGGTAAAGATCTTTCTAATGTTAAGAATATTTGTTCCAAAGTGGTAAGACTATATTAGGCATTTTTGCCTTTGCTTATTTTTTCCCATTTTTTTTTCTTAAATAGAGGAATGCTCTGAATAACAATTAACCTGTAGTTACTGAGGGGAGGAGAAAAGTAGTAATTAAAAATTATTTGAGAGGAATGCTGCCCTCTGTCTTCAGACAAAAAAGAATGCCTCTGTCTCTTCGCTACTTTGAAGAAGAGTGATTTCATCAGAGGCCTTAGCAATCTGGGCTCATTCTCACGTTAACTGAAAATAACATTTTTTATGTTATACATTACAGAGGAAAATGCCATATACATGCTTTGTGCCATGTATTGAAGAGAAAAAGAAAGTAATTATTCCAGCTCACAAATTAACATTGCCAGTTAACCAAGTATAGAAACCATGTATCAGGGGACAGAGAGTTTGTGAATTTTTATAAGGGTTTTTTGTCTGCGTGCAACATGACTGGGGGGGGAGATTGTTGTTTAGGTTTTTTTCCTAAGCAAAGTAAATCTAATGATTAAGCAACCACAATAAAGGACAATAAAACCAGATTTTTCAAGTGTATCAAAAAGAAGTATAAAACTGGAAAAATAAATTGTGATGGTTTGGGTTTTTTTTTAATTGTGGGTTTTGTTTTTTGTTGGTGTGTTTTTTTTTCATGTTATCCTTTTGATTCCTAAGTATTCTCTTTCGAACAACGAGCTAAAGGAATAAACTCACAGCAAGAGTATTGTCCTATAACACTGATCAAGACTGCTTTGTCAGATTAAACTTTAAGTATTTAAAAATTTTAGGACATTTACCAGAAGTTAGAAAGTCTTTCATCTTACTTCTTTTTAATGAGTTTTCAGATGTAAACCTTAAGAGTATTTGGAAATCCTCAATATTAACAGTTCAAGTTATTATTTTAAATACCAAAAATTATTTTGGTCTCAACAATAGCAAAGTCAAAAATATTTCTAAGATACCACTGCAAGAGTAAAGGCAAGTAAACCTACACTATAGCTAAGAGAAGGGATTGTCAGAAACTTATTCAAGGATGCCAGGTGCTACTCAAGAAACCCATAGGAGTGAACCATCAGAGATGTAGTAAGTCAGGCTGTGAAGTCATTCTAAGAAGACACACACTTATAGCCTTTGTATCTGTTCCTTTCCAGAACATTTTGGCATGGATTTTCAGAGGCAGTTCATTCAATTACAAAAACAATTATCCTGAATCATTAGGGTTGCATATTCCTAAAGAAAATGAGGGGTAATTGAAGATAAAGAGATTTCAGGATTTCTATGTAACAGAACCTCATTCAGGATTAGGAAAAAAAAACACAAAAACAACCAAACAAAAAAACCCCACCCACAACACACACACAAAAAAAAAAAAAACAAAAAACACAAAAACACAAACCCAGCCCAACAAACAACAAAAAAACAGAAATCTGACAGTGAATATGGCATATAATAAACAATATATAGGAAAAAGTAAATGTTGCACAGGTAAGTGTTGCACAGAAAAAATGGTTTAACTAAATTTATATTTCTTGCCCTATTTTTCATTCAGGCCTTAATTCCTTGTTGTCCTGTTAATCTGCTCCAATGTGAATCTGGCTTTTTTTTTTTTTTGCTGAAAAGTAAAGGTACAGAACAAAAAAGAGTACTGTTTATAGACTCTATGCTCCATATAACATGAATGCAAGTTAGACCAGATTTGACTCTGCTGGCCCTTTGCAGTCTCCCAGGATTAGACCAGGAGGCTTTGGCATCCTGAGTAAATTAGAAGGAAAATGAGTGCTAGAGGACACTGATCTGATGGGCAGTGTTCTCATGGCAGAAAGGTTAGATATCATCTTTTCACATGCTCCTAACATAATGTCCTGTATAGCCTTACTGTAGATATTCCTGAGTATTGAATAAAATATGCACGTACAAAGTGGTTCCCTTGGCCAGAGAATAGCAGGATGCTCCTGCAGAAGTTACTAACACCTACAGAGGTAAACCTGGAATTTCAAATGCAATATGTCAAATCCCCCTCTATTACTAAGAGAAAGAAAGTTTTGCAAGTGTTTTTTCAAAGAAAATTTGTAGTCTCTTTTCTCACTGCTTCCTTATCCCACTACTTACCTAAACGACATGATCTAAAGCTTAGTCACTTAAGCAGTCATTAGAAACATCTTTAAATATTTTTCACTTTAGGTAATTAATAGTAATATAAAAATAATAGTAATATAAATTATATTATGTATAGGAAAAAACTGTCTGAAAGTGTTAAAAGTGTACATATCAATTTCAGCTAAAAGTTGAATTTGGATTTTTAAGCTTACAGAGAAATAATCCTTTACCTTGCTGAAACTGCTGTGTTGCCATGAGATTCTCAAGTGATGACACTTTTAACAATGTTAAACCATTAAGTTGTCTTGAACCAAAAATTCTGCTTGCATTGCTGAAATTAAATACTGACATGAACAAGGCTTTGAGTTCATTTTCAGATTTTTCTTACCTCCCTAAGAGTGCATAAAAATGTCAGAGAACTTTGTAAATTCTACAGATAAGCATAAGTAGAATATTGGAACATATATTTTAAAAGGGAAATAGCACAGATCCTGAGAAGAATTACAAAGGTTTTACAAAAACATCCCCTTCTTCCCTACACTGTTCTTTCATGTTTGTTCTCTTTCCAACAACTCAGTGATATTCAGAAACAAAATCATCAGTCTCTTCTGGATCCCACAAGGTTTCCTTCCATCATAGCTCATGTCAGCCTGTTCCTGTTCCTCAGTTTCCCACTCTCCAGTTGCTGAAGGCTTCCTTCTGCTTTTTTATGACTCCCTCAGCATGCTTGAATATTCTTCCCTGTACTCCAGAAAGTTCCCCCTGTTCAGCAACCCTAGCAGATCCCACAGAAAGGTCGACTTCTCTTTTCTTCAACAAATTCTACTAGATTCCACAGACAACAGTCAAGACAAATAAAACAGAGATCATCATTCCCTGCTGCCTGGCCATGTCCTTTAAAAAAAGCAGAATAATAGCATAAAGCTAGCAAAACATGTCATGCCTCAAGAAACTGGTATTACTTCTTTACTGACATTATATTCAAACAACTGAACTGTGTACACTCATAAATAATTCTTATAAAAAAAGCAATTCAAAGATTTTACTGAAATAATTTTATGTAAGCCAAAAATGTCACTTTGCACTTGATTAAAAATATTTGAAAAAAAAAATGTGAAAAGGGATCATGAAATGTAAAGAAAGGTGAAAAATCAGTTTTTCCCTAAAAATCGATTGAAGATGGCAGCAGGAGGAAATATCAGTTTCAAAATTGACTGAAAAAACATACAAAAATACTTGTAAAACCAAGTAGCAAACAGCCACTATAAGAAGTAAAACACACTCACTAACCCATTTGCAATGCCAGGCTCCTGTTATTCTGGGTTTTTTTTTCAGTAATTTAGTTATTAATCATGCTTCAGCATCTTGTGCTATTTGCTACAAACAATATAATTTGGTTAATTTTCTGAGATTTAGGATTTTTCTGCAGACCTGAAGCTCTTTATCAGACATCCTAATGCACACAAAACTTTCAAGGAACAAAATGGGTCTATTAAGGTCTATCAACTAGCTGCTTGCAGTTTCACTTGCTTGAAAGCTTAAGCAACTCAGCTGGATTTATTGAATCTTACTTTGAAGTGAGAAGTTCATCTGAACCTGAAGCTCAAAGAAAAAGTCATGGTATATAAAACCAAGATGAACTAAAACTGGGGAGAAGGCATTATGCAAAAGTTCTTCAAACTGAAATACAGTTTTGTGTGGCTCAGTTTATAACAATTTCAATCCTCTTCTCAGTTATTTATTAAATATTTTCAATTGCTGGAAAGTAATCTTAAAATTTAAGATTAATTTCTGTCATTCCTCAAATGTACTGAAAATACTTTAAAGGCAATTTTACAATGATACATCACAAATAAAGGACTACCTGGAAGTTAGAAGACTTTATACAAATAGCAGACTTGTATGTATAGAGAGCAGATACTGTTAGAGGAAAATATGTTGTACCCAACAGAGATGAAGCTGCCACAATTCCATGTCCCCAGTTCCAACTAACAGCAAGAGCAAATCAGGCACATACACGCAGAGCACACATGTACACCACATATGTACATGGTCAGCCACACAGATAATGGGCAGACATTCAGAGAACTCATACAAACACAGATAGCACCCATATCCTCATGATGCTCCCCTCTCTGGTTTATTGGTCCCAATAGCTAGCCACCACTGTGCCTTCCACCCTTAGAGGCACACAAGTGCTCTCACATCCAGAGTTGTCTGCGACTCCCACAGTGATGGAGCTGGGAGTACCTTGGCAAAGTATTACCTGGGCTCCCTCTCCTGCCACTGTCTCTCTGAGCTCCTCTGTGGGTGCAGATGAGCTTGTATCATATAACCTAACATGTTCATTCAAAGGTGACTTATTTAATCTCTTTGCAGTAGATAAAGTATCTTACAAATCAATGTGAAAGGTCAAAGTTAAGAGAGTGTGTTAAGACTCGGTGTTAATTTTTCTTTGGATAAATGCACACTTATTTTAAAGAGAGACTTTACAGAATCACAGAATCACAGAACAATCTAGGTTGGAAAGGACCTTGAAGATCATCCAGTCCAATCATTAACCTAGCACTGACAGCTCCCAACTACACCATCCCTCAGCGCTGTTGACCTTACTCTTAAACACCTCCAGGGATGGGGACTCCAACCACCTCCCTGGGCAGCACATTCCAACGCCTAACAACCTGTTCTGTAAAGAAATGCTTCCTAATATCTAGTCTAGACTGAGGCAAATAAAGCGTTGAGGACCTCAACCTTTTCCTCATCACTTGTTACCATGTCTACTCCTGCGTCTAGCAGGGGATGGAGACTCTCCCTGATCTTTCTTTAGCTACTGACATACTTGTAGAATCATTTGTTGTTGTCCTTGATTGCTGAAGCCAAATTAATTTCCAGCTGGGCTTTAGACCTCCTGATTTCTGCCCTGCATAACCTCACAGCATCTTTGCAATCACTGTGAGTGGCTAGCCCCTTCTTCCAAAGGCTGTAAACTCTCCTTTTCTCCCTGAGTTGCAGCCAAAGCTCCCTGTTCAGCCAGGGTGGTCTTCTCTGGCGCTGGCTTCTCTTACAGCACCTGGGGACTGCCTGCTCCTGTGACATTAAGACTTCCTTCTTAAAGAGTGCCCAGCCTTCCTGGACCCCTTATACCTTTCAGGACCGTCTCCAAAGGGATTCTGTCAAGCAGCTGCCTAAACAAGTCAAAGTCAGCCCTTTTGAAGTCCAGGATGTCAGTCCTGCTTAGCCCTCTCCTGGCTTCTCTAAGAATAGAGAACACTATTATTTCATGATCACTGTGCCCTAGCTGTCTTCCAACAGCCACATCACCCACCAGTCCTTCCCTATTCACAAAGAGGAGATCCAGCAGGGCACCTTCTCTGGTCAGTTCTCTCACCAGCTGCATCAGGAAGTTGTCTTCCACACATTCCAGGAATCTCCAGGAATGGTCCTGCTCCGCTGTGTTGTATGTCCAGCAGATGTCTGGGAAGTTAAAGTCTCCCACAAGAACAAGGGCAAGCGATTGTGAGATTTCACCGAAATGCCTATAGAATATTTCATCCAACTGTCTGTCCTGGGTGGGTGGCCTATAGTACACTCCTACTACAACATCTGCCCTGTTGGCCTTCCCCCTGATTCTAACGCAAAGACACTCCACCCTGTCTTCACTACACTTGTACTCAAAGCAATCATAACAGTCCCTAACATACAGCACCACCCTACCACCTCTCCTTCCTTGTCTATCCCTCCTAAAGAGCTTGTAGCCATCAACTGGTGTGGAATAGTCATGGAAGACATCCCACCATGTTTCTGTAATAGCCATGACATCACAATTTTCCTGTTTCATCAAGGCTTCAAGCTCCTCCTGTTTGTTACCCATGCTGTGTGCATTGGTATACATGCACTTCAGATGGGCTGATGTTTTGTCCCCTTTCCCCTTCAAATCTAGTTTGAAAAATCCAAAGCCCCGACAGTAACACCAGTCTTGGAGAGACAAGTTCATCTGTTGAGTTCTCTGGTATTCTTCTTCATCCATCCCCCCAACTGAAGGGATGGAGGAGAAAACAGTTTGTACCCCCGACCCCTTAACCAGTTTCCCCAAGGACCTGAAATCTCTCTTCATTGCTTTAGGACCTCTCCTGGTAATGTCGTCACTACCTACCTGAAAAAACAGGAGAGGGTCGTAGTCCTTGGGTCTCACTAGAGCAGGGACTTTTGCCGTGAGGTCCTGTCCCGATCCGATATCAGGGGAGGGTTCTTAAAAAATCTCGAGAGCGAGATTAAGACACAAACGAGGTCAGATGCTGAATAACCTTATGAACTTTATTTGTATAACAACTAATAAGAGCGATAGGACAGAGAGGAAAAGGTCGGAATCCCTAAGCAAGAACACGGTAGAGGCGCAACTAATTACTACCACCACGACTGGGGATCCGGCGATGTTCTGTCGGTCCGATGATGCTCCACGTTCCTGGCTCCGAGTTGGTTCCCCTCTTCTTTGGAGTATGGGAGTCCGCTTTTTTTATAGTCCCCGTCCCCACAGTTTGTCCGCCCATTTCCACAGAGCTCGTTGTTGTAGGTGCCACCCCGTGGTCCTCCGTGCGCTCATGCCTGGGTGTCCATGGTGGTCGTGCTGGCGAGGGGCCAATCTGTCTCGCCGCGGTTTCCCCTCCACCCGGCTCACGCGCTCGCGCGCGTAGGCACAGCTCGATAGATGACTGCTGATGTTCTCGTCTAGGGCGGATGTGGTTTTCGTCGGGGACTGTGTGTTTGCTCCTTTACGTTGAGTCAGGAGGTGGTCGTCGTGGAGACAGCGATGTTGAGACATACTAAAAGTCCAAAAAGTTCCTTACAGGTCCTTGATGAGGGCCCCAGGGAGGCAGCAGACTTCCTATGAAGTTGGTCTGGTCTGCATCTGTGGCCTTCAACACCCCTCAGAATGGAGTCACCCACTACAATGACTATTCTGGGGTTATTTTTAAAACTGGTTTTAATACCTGGTCTAGAATGACCTGGCCTTGGTGGACCTTGGTCTTCCTCATTTGTCTCATTTTCTTCCTCCTTCTCTTCTTCATTCAAAAGTTCCGGGGCCCCGAATCTATTGTGAAGGGCACCATGGAGCGTGATAAAGTCAGGAGAGGATTTTCCTGCCTCCCTGAGCAGGGATCTGTTTCCAGCCTCCCACATCTCTTAGGTCCCTCCTTCTCCCTGGTAGCAAGAGAGTGAGGGATCACCTGCCTGGTTTGGAGTCTCTGTTTGCTCCTGTTTCTTTAGGGGTGTTCGGGTGTTATTCCACCAATCCATTTCCCTGTCACACTCCCTAATACTCTTTCCTCTCTCGGCCTCTTCTCTGAGTTCCGCCACCAGGCTGAGCAGGTCACCCAGCTGATGGCAGTCACACAGGTGCTGTCATTGCTGCCCTCCGGCAGGACTGACAGGCTCAGGCACTGCCTGCAGCCCGGGACCTGCACAGCTGAGTGTTTGTGTGGCAGCTCTGTCTGGCTCGCCATGTTTTTTCTGGCGGTGGTCTTGACGCGAATGGAGACCATGGTTCAGTCTACCCGTGGAGGATGATAAGATGGAACTAACTCAGATAAATTATAGACCCCCAAATAGGCACTGTGCCCTGTCTGCACACAAACTGCCGCGCCCTCCTTCTGAGGCGCCAGGCCCTGTTCACCACGCTGCTGGTCGCTCGCGCTCCCTGGGGGCTGCTCTTGTCCGTGAGGGACTTGGGGTGTCGTCACTCCGGTCTCCAGCCACCGTGAGTCCCCGCTGCCCTCGTCAGCAGCAGCTCAGTCTTCCCACTCAGGGAGGAGGCGACTTGAGGCTCTCCCTCTTCCCTGGGCTTTAGTCTAAGTTTCATCAAATGTAATGGAAAATTGCTCATACACTGAGGTTAAATTAATCAAGCATATCCCGTGGTAATTATCACATGAAGAGAACAGTCAGTTTAAAAAATTAAATGCATTTTACTGTATTATTGTTTTGTATTGTTCCCACAAATTTCTTCTTTATCATGAGGCTTTATTCCAACTAAACTGTCCTTATTTGTCTATACAAGTCTACTAGTGTATAAATATTTGGTTGGGTTTTAGATGAAATAAAGTTTAACAATGACAAAATCCTTCACTGAAAATATATAGTATATAAAGTGTCAAAATCCTTCACTAAGTAGTTGTGAAATACTATTTAATGATTTTGCAATAGAAATGTCATTTTAAATAAAGAAACAAATATTTTTCATTAGGAGAATCTAAAATACAAATTAGCAACACATGGTTTCTATTTTAACAACATTAAAATTTGTCAAACTCACTTCCTGGAGTTTTGCCTAAACTGTTTCTTAAGGATTACACACCTTGAAATTTCTCATTTGCTATACCATTTACAAACCAGTGATAAACCAATAGCATTAAAAGCTATTATAGTGTGTTATCTTCTGCTGCATGTCACCTGTAGTTTAAGATGCTTAT